>NC_092371.1:242962932-243562932 GCF_030028105.1 Mobula birostris
CTGTGAAAACTCTGGTTTCTTATCAACCAACTTCATCTAACAGTGAGATTGTGCGTGTCAATAATTTTAATGAAAAAATCATTGTGGCTGCAATGAAGGGTTTTTCCTTTGCTGCTCAGGCTGAATTTTCAAAGATATTTATGATGTCTTTACCCAACATATTGAACATTTATGTAATGCAGCCGGTGCCTCCGGAGACCAAGTTAACAAAGACTACTTTCACAATTGCTTTGTTTAATATTAAGCTGATCTTGTAAATTGACAGTGGTAGAGGGTACATGTCACACATTTGGGTATCTGCAAATTAATAACGCTGTAACAATCACCATCAAAATGTGCTGGTGCTGCAGTAAATTTCCTTGTCTCTAATAAGACTTTTCAGAAAATGAGGTGTATGCGGTAAAGGCCACCAGCTGCAGAAGAAAGGCTAACAAATGGAATAGAAACGCTATAATGAGATCCTTGCAGAGTGGCATATCATGAACTTAATCACTCACTTAAAAAAGACCAATTTGCAACACAATGCAACTAAAAGATCTAAATGCTTCAAATACGATTTTGCAATGGCAATAGCTAGCTCCTCTTATGACTCAGTAAATAAAGGTACACTCCACCATCACTTTAGAGGATTCAAAGGAAGCTCACGGAAATGATCCCAGGATTGAATGGCTTGTCATATGAAGAGTGTTTGATGGCTCTAGGCCTGTATTTGCTGGAATTCAGAAGAATTGAAACCTATTGAATGGTGAAAGGCATTGACAGAGTGGATGTGGAGAGGATGTTTCCTACGGTGGGAGAGTCTTAGACCAGAGGACATGCCTCAGAATAGGGGTGCGTCCTTTTAGAATGGAGATGAGGAGGAATTTATTTATCCAGAGAGTGGTGAACCTGTGGAATTTCTGCCACAGGCAGCTGTGGAAGCCAAGTCTTTATGTATATTTAAGGCAGAGGTTGATAGGGTCTTGATTGGTTAGGGCATGAAGGGATACAGGGAGAAGGCAGAGAACTGGGGCTGTGAGGAAAAAATCGATCAGCCACGATGAAATGGCGGAGCAGACTCGAAGGGCCAAATGGCCTGATACTGCTCCTATATCCTATAGTTTTTATGGTCTTTATAAGGTACCGCCTGCACATTATAAAGTGGCGCTGTGTATGTTTGTGATCTTCTGCTGCTCTAGACTATCCACTTCAAGGTTTGACATGCTGTGCGCATTTAGAGACGCTCTTCTGCACCCCAGTGTTGTAAAGTGTGGTTTTCTGAGTTACTGTCACCTTCCTGTCAGCTCGAACCAGTCTGGCCTTTCTCCTCTCACCTCTCTCATTAACAAGGCATTTTCACCCACATAACTGCCACTCCCTGGATGTTTTTTTTTGTTATTTGCAACAACATTCTCTGTAAACTCTAGAGACTGTTCAAAGATTTAATTAGCAAAGTACGTATGCAGCATAGAGCCCTGAGATTTGTCTTCCCACAGACAGCCACAAAACAAAGAAACACTATGGATCCTGTTCCAATCCACTAAATGTGTTGACTAAACCTTGCCCAAGGCCCAGGACTCCAGCACCATCCTCAGGGAGCAGCAAGTGAGAGAGAGAGAGAGAGAGACCGATATGTGATGTAAACCAGAAGGCAATGGATTTATTTCATGATGCCTGTTAAATTAACTGATATAAGTTTGAATACTAAAACTAATTAGTATTGCTCTAAGATGAAAATTGCTGCATGTTTTGATGAAGCAATTTTTGTTCTGGTAGATTAGCTTTTCCTCCTTTGGAGTGCCATAGAGCTACTCAGTTGATTGTTGTGATTACCATGGTTACAGATGATGCCAGGTGGCATTAAGAGTGAATGGCGTGACTGTTTAAAGTTTACCTCATGCTATTTAGTAGCATCAAAGTGCTTGCATATGATCTGTAAATTTGTTGCACAGAGTAAATTTTATCATTTTTGCCTGCAGGTATCACAGGTTGATAGGGTGGTTAAGGAGGCATATGATATGCTTGCCTTTAATCATTGAGCTCAAAGGTAGGAAGTGATGTTGCGGCTTTACAAAAATCTGGTTAGGCTGTATCTGGAGTATTGCATTCAGTTTGGGTCACCCCATTGAACGGATGATCTTTAGGATTTGGAGAGGGTGCAGAAGAGGGTCACCAGGATGCTGCCTGGATTAGAGGGCATGAACTATAACGCAAAGTTGAATGAACTTGCGTTGTTTACCCTGGAGTGGCAGAGACTGAAGGGAGATCTGACAGAGGTTTACAAGATTACGAGAGGTATAGGTAGAGTGGAAAGCCAATGTCAATTTATTTATTTGCCTGTTTGTTTGCTTATCAATTGATTGATTGAGATACAGAGCAGAATAGGCCCTTCCAGTCCATTGAACTGTGCTATCCAACAATCGCCCGATTTAATCCTGGCCTCATCCCGAGACAATTACAATGACCAATTAATCTATAACTGGTACATCTTTGGACACTGAAAGGAACCCAGAGGAAACCCAAGCAGTCACAGAGAATGTACAACCTCCTAACAAGCAGCGGCAAGAATTGAACTTGGGTCGACTCTGCTGTAAAGCTTTATGCTAACAGCAAGGGTTGAAATATCTCATACCGGAGGACATACATTTAAGGTGGGGGGGGTGGGGTATTTCAAGGAGACACGAAGGGCAAGTTGTTTTTACACTGAGTGTGTTGGCTGCCTGGAACTCACTGGCCAGGGCGGTAGAAACGTTTGGGACTTTTAAAAGATGTTTACACAGGGACATGAATGTGAGGAAACTGGAAGGACATAGAGATTGTGTAGGGAGAAGCGATCAGTTTTGCTGGCACAACGTTGTGGGCCAAAGCGCCTGTTTCTTTGCTGTACAGGTCTATGTTCTATGTTAGTAATCCATTTCCACTTCCTCCTCTATGGCTTATCTCCTTTTACTGTGTTCAATATCAATGTATGACTTTTGCTAAAGCCCAGCTTTAATTTTTCTGATTTGCTCACTTATTCTAACCTTCTCCCTTTCATTTCACTCACTGAGAGCCAGTCCTGACATTCTTATTTGACCTTTATTAAAGCCCAGGAAAAAGAGAAGATTGCAGTTCAGATATACTGGCTAGGATGTAGTTGTTGTGATTAGGAAAGCAGATGTTGGGAAGATAGATGGTTTTACAGAGGCCACCCATGAAAGAACGTGCCCTTCCATTTGATGCAGTAAAGTACAGCTGCATAACTAACAGCCAATTTGGCAGTACAGTGTCCAGCCTCATTGTGCTTTCCTTTGATAACAAACCCTTCTACTCTTTCATTTCACTATGCATTTTTAAAATGTATTTATTCACAAGCATCTTTTGCTTTTTCAGCTCCCTCCTAAGTGGCTAATCCTCTTATTTTAGCACTGTGATTCCTGGAATAGAGTCATAGAAAAGTACAGCACAGAAATAGTCCCTTCAGCCCATTTAGTTCATGCTGAACAATTTAAACTGCCTACTCCCATTGACCTGCACCGGGACCATACCCGTTCATACTCCTACAATTCATGTACCTATCCAAACTTCTCTAAAACTTTAAAATCAAAGCTGCATCATCCACTTGTGCTGGCAGCTCATTTCACATTCTCATGAACCTACGAGTGAAGACGTTTCCCCTTATTTTCCCTTTAAACCTTTCACCTTTTAACCTTAACCCATGACCTCTGGTTGTAGTCTCAGCCAACCTCAGTGGAAAAACCCTGCTTTCCCTATCTATACCCTTCATTGTTTTGTATGCCTCAATCAAATCTCCCCTCAGTCTTCTGCATTCCAGGGAATGAAGTCCAAACTTATTCAACCTTTGCCTATAACTCAGGGCCCCCAGTCCTGGCACGTTCCTTGTATATTTCCTCTGTACTCTTTCAATATTATTTATATCTTTTCTGTAGATTAGTGATCAAAACTGCATACAATACTCCAAATTAGGCCTCACCAATGTCTCATGCAACTTCAACATAGCATCCCATTTCCTGTACTCAATACTTTGACCTATAAAAGCCAATGTGCCAAAAGCTATTTTTAATAATGTTATCTAACTGTGATGTTTCTTTCAATGAATCATGCACCTATATTCCCAGATCCATTTGTTCTGCCACAGTCCTCGGTCTCCTACCATTCCCTGTAAGACCTATCCTGGATGGTCTTTCTAAAGAGCAACACTTCACACTTGACTGCATTAAATTCCATCTGCCATTTTTCCAGCTGATCCATATCCCCCTGTAAATTTTGATAATCTTCCTCACTGTCAACTAAATCCCCCAACCTTGGTGTCATCTGCAAATTTGCTGATCCAGTTAACACATTATCATCCAGATCATTGATAAAGATATGACATTGTGGCCATCACCGAGTCATGGCTAAATGATGGATGTGATTGGGGGCTGAATATCCAAGGATACACAGTGTATAGGAAAGATAGGAAGGAAGGTAAAGGGGGTGGTGTGGCCCTGATGGTAAGTAACGATATCAAATCAATAGAAAGAAGGGACATAGGATCAGAAGAGGTAGAATCCTTATGGGTAGAATTAAGAAATGGCAAGGGTAAAAAGACACTAATAGCAGTTATATACAGGCCTCCAAACAGCAGTCAGGATGTGGACTACAAGTTGCAGCTGGAAATAGAAAAAGCGTGTCAGAAGGACAATGTCAAGATAATTATGGGGGATTTTAATATGAAAGTGGATTGGGAAAGTCAGGAAGGTAATGGATCTCAGGAAAGGGAGTTTGTAGAATGCCTACAGGATGGATTTTTGGAGCAGCTTGTCCAGAAGCCCACCAGGGCACCGGCTATTTTGGATTGGGTGCTGTGTAACGAACCTGAGGTGATTAGGGAGCTGGAGGTAAAGGAACCCCTTGGAAGTAGTGATCATAATATGATTGAGTTCAGTTTCAAATTTGAAAAGGAGAAGCTGGTATCAGGTGTATCAATATTTCAGTGGAACAGGGGAAATTACAGTGGTATGAGAGAGGAACTGGCCCAAGTCGATTGGAAAAGTAAACTAAATGGAGGGACGGTAGAGCAGAATTGGATGAAATTCCTACAAGAAATAAGGAAAATGCAGGAAAAATATATTCCAAGAAAAAAGAAAATCATGAATGGAAAAATGGCACAAATGTGGCTAACGAGAGAGGTTAAGGCAAAAATAAAAACAAAAGAAACGGCGTACAAGGAAGCAAAAATTAGTGAGAAAAATGAGGACTGGAAGACTTTTAAAAACTTACAGAAGGAAACTAAGAAAGTCATTAGGAAAGAAAAGATGAATCATGAAAGGAAGTTGGCGATTAACATAAAAAAGGATACTAAGAGTTTTTTAAATATATGAAGAGTAAAATTGTGACAAGGGTAGATACGGGACCGATTGAAAATGATGCTGGAGAAATTATAATGGATAACAAAGAGATGGCGGAGGAACTGAATGAGTATTTTGCATCAGTCTTCACAGTGGAAGACATGAGCAATATACCTGATAGCCAGAGGTATCAGGGAATAGAATTGGGTACAGTCAAGATTACGAGAGAGAAAGTGTTTGGGAAGCTAAGTGGACTAAGAATAGATAAGTCCCCTGGTCTGGATGAGGTGCACCCAAGGGTTCTGAAGGAGGTGGCTTTGGAGATTGTGGAAGCATTGGAAATGATCTTCCAGGAATCAATAGGCTCTGGCATGGTTCCAGAAGACTGGAAGGTCGCAAATGTAGTTCCGTTATTTAAGAAAGGAAGGAGGCAGCAAAAAGAAAATTACAGACCAATTAGTCTGACATCGGTAGTTGGAAAGATATTGGAGTCAATCATCAAGGATGAGGTTATGAAATACCTCGAGGTGCAGGACAAGATAGGCCGAAGCCAGCATGGTTTCATGAAGGGAAGATCCTGTCTCACCAACCTATTGGAATTTTTTGAGGTAATCTCGAATAAGATTGACAAGGGAGAGGCTATGGATGTTGTGTATTTGAATTTTCAAGACCTTCGATAAGGTGCCGCATATGAGGCTGCTTAATAAGATGAGAGTCCATGGAATTGTAGGAAAGATATTGAAATGGGTGCAGAAAGCAAAGGGTGGGAATAAAGGGATCCTATTCTGATTGGTTGCCCGTTACTAGTGGTATTCCGCAGGGGTCGGTGTTGGGGCCGCTTCTTTTTATGATGTATATCGATGATTTCGATTATGGATTAAATGGTTTTGTGGCTAAGTTTGCAGATGACACCAAGATAGGTGGCGGAGCAGGAAATGTTGAAGAAACGGAAAGGTTGCAGAGAGACTTAGTCAGTTTAGGAGAGTGGGCAAAGAAATGGCAGATGAGATACAACGTTGACAAATGTACGGTTGTACATTTTGGAAGAAGCGTTAGCTGTGAGGAGGATGCTAAGAGGATGCAGGGTGACTTGGCTAGGTTAGGTGAGTGGGCAAATTCATGGCAGATGCAATTTAATGTGGATAAATGTGAGGTTATCCACTTTGGTGGCAAAAACAGGAAAACAGATTATTATCTGAATGGTGGCCGATTAGGAAAAGGGGAGGTGCAACAAGAGCTGGATGTCATTATACACCAGTAATTGAAAGTGGGCATGCAGGTACAGCAGGCGGTGAAAAAGGCAAATGGTATGCTGGCATTTATAGCAAGAGGATTCGAGTACAGGAGCAGGGAGGTACTACTGCAGTTGTACAACACCTTGGTGAGACCACATCTGGAATATTGTGTGCAGTTTTGGTCCCCTAATCTGAGGAAAGACATCTTTGCCATAGAGGGAGTATAAAGAAGGTTCACCAGATTGATTCCTGGGATGGCAGGACTTTCATATGATGAAAGACTGGATGAACTAGGCTTATACTCGTTGGAATTTAGAGGATTGAGGGGGGATCTTATTGAAACGTATAAAATCCTAAAGGGATTGGACAGATTAAATGCAGGAAGATTGTTCCCGATGTTGGGGAAGTCCAGAATGAGGGGTCACAGTCTGAGGATAAAGGGGAAACCTTTTAGAACCGAGATTAGGAAAAACTTCTTCACACAGAGAGTGGTGAATCTGTGGAATTCTCTGCCACAGGAAACAGTTGAGGCCAGTACATTGGCTATATTTAAGAGGGAGTTAGATATGGCCCTTGTGGCTACGGGGGTCAGGGGGTATGGAGGGAAGGCTGGGGCGAGGTTCTGAGTTGGATGATCAGCCATGATCATACTGAATGGCGGTGCAGGCTCGAAGGGCTGAATGGCCTACTCCTACACCTATTTTCTATGTTTCTATATTTCTAAGAAATAATCAGGCAGATTATTATTTAGATGGGGAGAAATTTCAGAAATCGGAAGTGCAAAGGGACTTGGGGGTCCTCGTGCAGGATACCCTAAAGGTTAACCACCAAGTTGGATCGGCAGTAAGGAAAGCAAATGCTATGTTGACATTCATTTCAAGAGGAATAGTGTATAAGAGTAAGGAGATGTTGATGAGGCTCTATGGGGCATTAGTGAGACCTCATTTGGAATACTGTGTGCAGTTTTGGGCCCCCTATTCTTAGAAAAGATGTACTGATGTTGGAGAGAGTTCAGAGAAGGTTTT
Source organism: Mobula birostris (assembly GCF_030028105.1). Taxonomy (NCBI): domain Eukaryota; kingdom Metazoa; phylum Chordata; class Chondrichthyes; order Myliobatiformes; family Myliobatidae; genus Mobula; species Mobula birostris. The sequence goes on from NC_092371.1 coordinate 242,970,502, forward strand.
CGAGGATGATTCCTGGAATGCAGGGGCTAACATATGAGGAGCGTCTGTTGGCTCTTGGATTGTATTCATTAGAGTGTAGAAGAATGAGAGGGGATCTTATAGAAACATTTCGAATGTTGAAAGGGTTGGACAGAGTAGATGTGGAAAGGTTGTTTCCCTTGGTGGGCGAGTCCAGGACAAGAGGCTATAGTCTTAGAATTAGAGGGTACTCAGTTAAAACAGAGATGAGGAGAAATTTTTTTAGCCAGAGGGTCGTGGATTTGTGGAATTCATTGCCACATACAGCTGTGGAGGCCCAATCATTGAGGGTATTTAAGGAGGAGATTGACAGGTATCTAATTAGTCAGGGTATCGAGGGATATGGGGACAAAGCCGGAAATTGGAACTAGATGGGTGAATAGTTTAGCTCATGGGGGAGCTGCGGAGCAGACTCGATGGGCCGAATGGCCTACCTCTGCTCTTTTGTCTTGTGATCTTGTGATAAGCAGCAGAACAACATTTGCTATCCTCCAATCCTCCAGTACCTCACCTGTTGCTAAGGATGATTTAAATATTCCCCAAAATTCCTGCACTTGCCAGCCACTGGGTCCAAGGGAATGCCTTGATATTTGCCTCAAGGCAGCCAACACCTCTTCCTCTGTATACTGTATAGGACCCATGACCTCGCTTCTGCTTTGTCTCGCTTCTATACACTCTCTGTCCATCTCCCGAGTAAACACAGATGCAAAAAGTCCACTTAAGATCTCCTCCATCTCTTTTGAATCCACACATGAATTACCATTCTGGTCTTCCAGAGGACCAATTGTAATCATTTTGCGCTTGATATATCCGTAGAGTCCCTTAGGATTTTCCTTGACCTTGTCTGTGAGAGAAACCTTGTGCCTCCTTTTAGCCCTCCTGATTATTTCTTGTGTTCTTGTACGTTTCTTATACCTGTCAGGTGCCTCATCTTTTCTTTCCTGCCTATGCCTGTTATTTCTTAACCAGGGCCTCAATATCTCTTGAAAACCACAGTTCCCTAAACCTGCCATCTTTACATTTTTTCCCCAACAGGCACATACAAGCTTTGTACTCTGAAAATTTCACTTTTGAAGGCCTCCCACTTACCAGTACACATTTGCCAGAAACAGCCTGTCCCAATCCATACTTGCCAGATAATTTCTGATACCATCAAGATTGGCCTTTCTCCAATTGAGAATCTCAACCCAATCATTTTCCATAATTACCTTGAAACTAATGGCATTGTGATCACTAGATGCAAAGCATTCCCTGCACAAACTTCTGTCACCTGCCCTGCCTCGTTCCCTAACAGGAGATCAAGTATTACACACTCTCTTGTTGAGGCTTCTATTATTGAACTGGCTTGCCCATAGAAGGCAAAGAGTGGTTATAGACGGGTCATATTCTGCATGGAGGTTGGTCACCAGTGGTGTGACTCAGAGATCTGTTCTGGGACCCTTACTCTTCGTGATTTTTATAAATGACCTGGATAAGGAAGTGGAGGGATGGGTTAGTAAATCTGCTGATGACACAAAGGTTGGAGGTGTGGAGGGCTGTCAGAGGTTACAATGGGACATTGATAGGATGCAAAACTGGGCTGAGAAGTGGCAGATGGAGTTCAACCCCAGATAAGTGTGAGGTGGTTCATTTTGGTAGGACAAATATGATGGCAGATTATAGTATTAATGGTAAGACTCTCGGCAGTGTGGAGGATCAGAAGGATCTTGGGATCCGAGTCCATAGGACACTCAAAGCTGCTGCGCAGGTTGACTCTGTGGTTAAGAAGGCGTACAGTGCATTGGCCTTCATCAATCGTGGGATTGAGTTTAGGAGCTGAGAGGTAATGTTGCAGCTATATAGGACCCCGGTCAGACCCCGCTTGGAGTACTCTGCTCAGTTCTGGTCGCCTCACTATAGGAAGGACCTGGAAACCATAGAAAGGGTGCAGAGGAGACTTACAAGGATGTTGCCTGGATTGAGGAGCATGCCTTATGAGAATAGGTTGAGTGAACTCGGCCTTTTCTCCTTGGAGTGACAGAGGATGAGGGGTGACTTGATAGAGGTGTACAAGATAATGAGAAGCATTGATCGTGTGGATAGTGAGAAGCTTTTCCCCAGGGCTGAAATGGCTAGCACGAGAGGGCATAGTTTTAAGGTGTTTGGAAGTAGATACAGAGGAGATGTCAGGGGTAAGTTTTTTACGCAGAGAGTGGTGAGTGTGTGGAAAGGGCTGCCGGCGGCGGTGGTGGAGGCGGAAACGATGGGGTCTTTTAAGGGACTCCTGGATGGCTACATGGAGCTTAGAAAAATAGAGGGCTATGGGTAAAGCCTAGGTAGTTCTAAGGTAGGGACATGTTCAGCACAGCCTTGTGGGCCGAAGGGCCTGTATTGCACTGTAGGTTTTCTATGTTTCTATGTTTCTATTAAGGAAACTTTCCTGAACGTATTTGACAAACTCTATCCCAACTAGTCCTTTTACAGTATGGAAGTCCCGGTCAATCGGTGGAAAGTTAAAATTATCTGTTACAACAACCTTATTTCTTGCAACAGTCTGCAATCTCTCTGCAAATTTGTTCTTCTAAATCCCACGGACTGTTGGGTAGTCTATAACATAGCCCCATTAACTGGACACCATCTACCCTGTTAAGTATTTTATAGACTTTTACTGGACGCCATCTACCTTGTCAAGAATTTTATATTGTTTTGCAAGATCACCTCTCATTCTCCCAACTTCAAGAGAGGTCAGAATAAAGTACAGGCTTTATTTATTTAAACTCTCTTCATACAACAAACACAATACCATGTAGCATATCACACTATCCCACCACAGTAAATTCCTAATACTTGTAACAGTATACAGCAAATAAAATAAATGCTTGATCCTTAAAAGGTTGACACAACATTATGGGTCGAAGGGCCTGTACTGTGTAATTGATTTATGTGTCAACATTGCCTAAACCTCACTGTAATACTGTAGTCCATACCTTCCTTCCACTCCCATATCCCATTCTAAACACATTGCATTTTCCCTTCAAAATGCTTCTGTGAAAAAAATCTTCCAATGCCCCTGCTCCTTTTGGTAATATAAAATTAAGTAATGGCTCCTTGCCACTGCCCTGCCAACTAATCTATTCCAACCTATCAAAAAGATTTCATAATTTTATAAACCTTTTAAAATTAGTTTTGTTTGCTGTGGTAGAACTATTTAAATTATTAATTTTCAGTTCTCTATATTTCTCTAATTTCATTTTAGAAAATCGACCCTCCAGGCGATTCATTTAGAACCTTGTTTATGTTGATATGACTATAAGACATAGCAGAAGAATTGTTCCTTTCGGCTCATCAAATTTCTTCTGCTATTCCATCATGGATTTTTTATTATCTCTTTCAACCTTATTCTCCTGCCTTCTCCCCTCTTACATCCTGATTAATCAAGAACCTATCATCCTCTGCTTTAAGTATACCCAATGACTCGGCCTGCACAGCTGCCTGTGGCAATGAATTCCATGGATTCACCACCCTCTGGCTAAAGAAATTGCTCCTCATTTCTGTTCTAAATGGACCTTCTGTTCTGAGGCTGTGCCCTCAGGTACTAAACTCCCTCTCTGTCTCCTCTCCACATCCACTTTATCCAGACCTTTCAATATGAGATAGGTTACAATGAGATTCCTCCCCCCCCCGCCCCATTCTTCTAAACTCAGAGAATACGGGCCCAGAGCCATCAAATGCGCCTCAGACATTAACCCTTTCATTCCCAGATCATTCTGATGAACCTCCTCTGGACCCTCTCCAATGCCAGCACAGCTTTTCTTAGATAAGGTGCCATATCTGCTCACAATATTCCAAATAAATACATGTTTAAATAATCTAAAATTTAGTATTTTTAATACTTATAAATTTCCTCAAGGTTCACTGGTTGTACACCATAAAGCATCAGAGGAAAATCTGATTATAATTAACCCCAGGCTTCCAAGGTATGGTGCAATTCTACCCAATTTATGGTAGTATTGAGTATTTGGCACCTGAATGTGTGACAACATTGTAGGCTGCCCCAGCACAGTCCCTGGTGTGTTGGTTATAAACTCAAACAGTGCATTTCACTGTGTGTTTCAAATTACGTGAAATACCCACCACTGTCTGTGAGGAGACTGAATGTTCTCCCTGTGATTGCGTGGGTTTCCTCCAGGTACTTCAATACTGCGCAGGTTTCTTTCAGATGCTCCGGTTTCCTCCCACAGTCCAGTTGGTAGGTTAATTGGGGACAGTAAATTGGCCCATGATTAGGCTAGGGCTAAATTGGAGGTTGGTGGCCAGCCTGGCTCGAAGGGTAGAATGGCCTACTCCACACTGTATCCAAATAAATAAATAAATATTTTGAATCTTGACAAATAGGCTGTATCCAAAGTTCAAAGTTAAAAGTAAATTTTATTATCAAAGTACATATATGTCACCACATACAACCCTGAGATTCATTTCCTGTGGACAAACTCAGCAAATCTATCAGCAAAACTTGATCAATGAAAGATCAACCTGAGTGCAGAAGACAACAAACTGCACAAATGCAAATATAAATAAATAGCAATAAATGACGAGAGCGTGAGATAATGTGATAAAGAGTCCTTAAAGTGAGCTCATTGGTTGTGGCAACACACATCAAAGTTGCTGGTGAACGCAGCAGGCCAGGCAATATCTCTAGGAAGAGGTGCAGTCGACGTTTCAGGCCGAGACCCTTCGTCAGGACCTGTCAAAGTCCTGACGAAGACCTGACGAAGGGTCTCAGCCTGAAACGTCGACTGCACCTCTTCCTAGAGATGCTGCCTGGCCTGCTGCGTTCACCAGCAACTTTGATGTGTGTTGCTTGAATTTCCAGCATCTGCAGAATTCCTGTTCATTGGTTGTGGGAACATTTCAATGATGGGGCAAGTGAAGTTAAGTGTAGTTATCCTCTTTTGTTCAGGAGCCTGATGGATCAGGAGTAGTAATTGTTCTTGAATCTGGTATTGCAAGTCATGAGGCTCTTGTACCTTCTACCTGACGGTAACAGCGAGAAGAGAGCATGACCTGGGTGGTGGGGATCTCTGATGATGGATGCTGTTTTCATCTGACCGTTTTTCATGTAGATATGCTTAATGGTGGGGAGGGCTTTACCCCTGAGATACTGGGCTGAACCCACTACCCTTTGTAGGATTTTCCATTCAATGGCATTTTCCATCCCAGGCTGTGATGCAGCCACATATAAGTTAGAGTGATATTGCAACACTTTCGATCTGGATGCCAAAGGCTTATTTGAAGAAATTCGATAATATGACACAATATGTCATGTGTGACAAGCTCAAATTAGCATATCAGTATAAATCTGCATTAATATTTACTTCAAAATCTTATCCAACATCAGCGAAACAGTCTTTCAAAACAGAGGGGAAAATATCTAGATGCAATACGCAACAAAAGTGAAGTACTAAAGTGGTGTTGTGATGTATTAAATTTGGTAACAACATTAGATGAAAGTCTGAACAACTCCAAGTGACACAAATACGAGAAAATCTGCAGATACTGGAATTTGAGGGTCTCAGATGAAACGTCGACTGTACCTCTTCCTATAGATGCTGCCTGGCCTGCTGCGTTCACCAGCAATTGTTATGTGTGTAACTTCAAGTGACACTTTAGTTCTTTGTGAGCTCGCAGCATGTAAGGTGTCTGTACAAATTAAACACAGTAGGCTTATTAAATGTTTGTTAATAGTAGTCATATTCTTACACTGAAAGTTTGCTAATAGTCCCTGAATTCTTTCTTAGCATCAAGCACTAGTGGCATGAAAGCAAAACACCAAAGAGTTAAATTTTGGTAACGGGACTTGGATGCAATTTCAAGGCCACATTGGGTAAATCTTGAATGTAATTCATTACAAGGGTTTTCATTGGGTTGTGTTTTAGGGACTTTGCTTCTTTTCATTCTTTCTAAATTGTATAAACAAATGAATAACCCAATAGTTAAACATACTTTATGTATATGGTTTTAATTTCAAAATTTTTTTGAGTTGAACCAATTTATTTTCGCAAGTCCTATTATATCTAATTTCTTTTTTCAACCTTCCACTATGGATCAAGCTCACTTAGATTGGAAAATCAAAGGTATAGTACGATTTTGTGATTTATTTTTGGATAATTGTTTTATGTCCATTGAACAGTTATCTAATAAATATAGTTTACCTGGATCTCACTTCTTTAGATATTTACAGGTTAGAAACTTTTTAATTACTGTTTCTCCTAATTTTCCACATTTAAATCCAATGGATATTTTGGGAAAAATTTTAGATTTAAATCTTTTTCATAGAAACATAGAAACCTAGAAAATAGGTGCAGGAGTAGGCCATTCGGCCCTTCGAGCCTGCACCGCCACTTATTATGATCATGGCTGATCATCCAACTCAGAACCCCGCTCCAGCCTTCCCTCCATACCCCCTGATCCCCGTAGCCACAAGGGCCATATCTAACTCCCTCTTAAATATAGCCAATGAACCGGCCTCAACTGTTTCCTGTGGCAGAGAATTCCACAGATTCACCACTCTCTGAGTGAAGAAGTTTTTCCTCATCTCGGTCCTAAAAGGCTTCCCCTTTATCCTCAAACTGTGACCCCTCGTTCTGGACTTCCCCAACATCGGAAACAATCTTCCTGCATCTAGCCTGTCCAATCCCTTTAGGATTTTATACGTTTCAATCAGATCCCCCCTCAATCTTCTAAATTCCAACGAGTTCAAGCCCAGTTCATCCAGTCTTTCTTCATATGAAAGTCCTGCCATCCCAGGAATCAATCTGGTGAACCTTCTTTGTACTCCCTCTATGGCAAGGATGTCTTTCCTCAGATTAGGGGACCAAAACTGCACACAATACTCCAGGTGTGGTCTCACCAAGGCCTTGTACAACTGCAGTAGTACCTCCCTGCTCCTGTACTCAAATCCTTTCGCTATAAATGCCAGCATACCATTCGCCTTTTTCACCGCCTGCTGTACCTGCATGCCGACTTTCAATGACTGGTGTATAATGACACCCAGGTCTCGTTGCACCTCCCCTTTTCCTAATCAGCCACCATTCAGATAATAATCTGTTTTCCTATTTTTGCCACCAAAGTGGATAACTTCACATTTATCCACATTAAATTGCATCTGCCATGAATTTGCCCACTCACCCAACCTATCCAAGTCACTCTGCATCCTCTTAGCATCCTCCTCACAGCTAACACTGCCACCCAGCTTCGTGTCATCCACAAACTTGGAGATGCTGCATTTAATTCCCTCATCCAAGTCATTAATATATATTGTAAACAACTGGGGTCCCAGCACTGAGCTTTGCGGTACCCCACTAGTCACCGCCTGCCATTCTGAAAAGGTCCCATTTATTCCCACTCTTTGCTTCCTGTCTGCTAACCAATTCTCCATCCACATCAATACCTTACCCCCAATACCATGTGCTTTAAGTTTGCACACTAATCTCCTGTGTGGGACCTTGTCAAAAGCCTTTTGAAAATCCAAATATACCACATCCACTGGTTCTCCCCTATCCACTCTACTAGTTACATCCTCAAAAAATTCAATGAGATTCGTCAGACATGATTTTCCTTTCACAAATCTATGTTGACTTTGTCTGATGATTTCACCGCTTTCCAAATGTGCTGTTATCACATCTTTGATAACTGATTCCAGCAGTTTCCCCACCACCGACGTTAGGCTAACCGGTCTATAATTCCCCGGTTTCTCTCTCCCTCCTTTTTTAAAAAGTGGGGTTACATTAGCCACCCTCCAATGCTCAGGAACTTGTCCAGAATCCAACGAGTTTTGAAAAATTATCACTAATGCATCCACTATTTCTTGGGCTACTTCCTTAAGCACTCTAGGATGCAGACCATCTGGCCCTGGGGATTTATCTGCCTTCAATCCCTTCAATTTACCTAACACCACTTCCCTACTAACAAGTATTTCGCTCAGTTCCTCCATCTCACTGGACCCTCTGTCCCCTACTATTTCTGGAAGATTATTTATGTCCTCCTTAGTGAAGACAGAACCAAAGTAATTATTCAATCGGTCTGCCATGTCCTTGGTCCCCATAATCAATTCACCTGTTTCTGTCTGTAGGGGACCTACATTTGTCTTTACCAGTCTTTTCCTTTTTACATACCTATAAAAGCTTTTACAGTCTGTTTTTATGTTCCCTGCTAGTTTTCTTTCAAAATCTTTTTTCCCCTTCCTAATTAAGCCCTTTGTCCTCCTCTGCTGAACTCTGAATTTCTCCCAGTCCTCAGGTGAGCCACTTTCTCTGGCTAATTTGTATGCTTCTTCTTTGGAATTGATACTATCCCTAATTTCTCTTGTCAGCCACGGGTGCACTACCTTCCTTGATTTATTCTTTTGCCAAACTGGGATGAACAATTGTTGTAGTTCATCCATGCAACCTTTAAATGCTTGCCATTGCATATCCACCGTCAATCCTTTAAGTGTCATTTGCCAGTCTATCTTAGCTAATTCACGTCTCATACCTTCAAAGTTACCCCTCTTTAATTCAGAACCTTTGTTTCTGAATTAACTATGTCACTCTCCATCTTAATGAAGAATTCCACCATATTATGGTCACTCTTACCCAAGGAGCCTCTCACGACAAGATTGCTAATTAACCCTTCCTCATTGCTCAAAACCCAGTCCAGAATAGCCTGCTCTCTAGTTGGTTCCTCGACATGTTGGTTCAAAAAACCATCCCGCATACATTCCAAGAAATCCTCTTCCTCAGCACCTTTACCAATTTGGTTCACCCAATCTACATGTAGATTGAAGTCACCCATTATAACTGCTGTTCCTTTATTGCACACATTTCTAATTTCCTGTTTAATACCATCTCCGACCTCACTACTACTGTTAGGTGGCCTGTACACAACTCCCACCAGCGTCTTCTGCCCCTTAGTGTTACGCAGCTCTACCCATATCGATTCCACATCTTCCCGGCTTATGTCCTTCCTTTCTATTGCGTTAATCTCTTCTTTAACCAGCAACGCCACCCCACCTCCCCTTCCTTCATGTCTATCCCTCCTGAATATTGAATATCCCTGAATGTTGAGCTCCCATCCTTGGTCACCCTGGAGCCATGTCTCTGTGATCCCAACTATATCATAATCATTAATAACAATCTGCACTTTCAATTCATCCACCAATGCTCCTTGCATTGACACACAAAGCCTTCAGGTGCTCTTTTACAACTCTCTTAGCCCTTATACAATTATGTTGAAAAGTGGCCCTTTTTAATGCTTGCCCTGGATTTGTCGGCCTGCCACTTTTACTCTTCTCCTTAGTACTTTTTGCTTCTACCCTCACTTTACACCCCTCTGTCTCTCTGCACTGGTTCCCATCCCCCTGTTGTGAACTAACCTCCTCATGCCTAGCCTCTTTAATTTGATTCCCACCCCCAACCATTCTAGTTTAAAGTCACCTCAGTAGCCCTCGCTAATCTCCCTGCCAGGATATTGGTCCCCCTAGGATTCAAGTGTAACCCGTCCTTTTTGTACAGGTCACGCCTGCGCCAAAAGAGGTCCCAATGATCCAAAAACTTGAATCCCTGCCCCCTGCTCCAATCCCTCAGCCACGCATTTATCCTCCACCTCATCGCATTCCTACTCTCACTGTCGCGTGGCGCAGGCAGTAATCCTGAGATTACTACCTTTGCAGTCCTTTTTCTCAACTCCCTTCCTAGCTCCCTATATTCTCCTTTCAGGACCTCATCCCTTTTCCTACCTATGTCATTGGTACCTATATGTACCACGACCTCTGGCTCCTCACCCTCCCACTTCAGGATATCTTGGACACAATCAGAGATATCCAGGACCCTGGCACCAGGGAGGCAGACTACCATCCGGGTCTCTGGACTGCGTCCACAGAATCGCCTATCTGACCCCCTTACTATCGAGTCCCCTATCACAACTGCCCTCCTCTTCCTTGCCCTACCCTTCTGAGCTACAGGGCCAGACTCTGTGCCAGAGGCACGGCCACTGTCGCTTCCCCCGGGTAAGCTGTCCCCCCCCCAACAGTACTCAAACAGGAGTACCTATTGTTAAGGGGTACAGCCACCGGGGTACTCCCTGTTACCTGACTCTTCCCCTTCCCCCTCCTAACCGTGACCCACTTGTCTGCCTCCCATGGCCCCGGCATGACCACCTGCCTGCAACTCCTCTCTATCAACTCCTCACTCTCCCTGACCAGACGAAGGTCATCGAGCTGCAGCTCCAGTTCCGTAACGCGGTCCCTTAGGAGCTGCATCTCGATGCACTTGGCGCAGATGTAGACGTCCGGGAGGCTTGGAGACTCCAGGGCCTCCCACATCCGACACCAAGAACAGCAAACTGCCCTCACACTCATACTGCCCCTCTCCTCAAATAACAACAGAAAATGAATGCCAAACCTTCCTCGCCTGTTTCCGCCTAAGCCCGTTGAGCTGAAGCCCTTAAGTCTTCACTCTGCTCCCGGCTCACTCCGCAGCCTGCAAACTACGCTGCCCGCTCTATGAGGCTCTGTTCCTTTTAAATCTGCCGCGCTGCACAGCCCGACGTCACACGCCTGCGCAGTCCCGCCTCTCAGAACGCCGTTGGAGAAAAAAAAATAACGAAAATTTCAAAAATATCTTTCTCGGCACTCCCACTCAGACTCTCAGACTCCTTCTTCGAATCAAACCCGAAGCAGGATTTCTGCTCTTTTAAATCTGCCGCACTGCACAGCCCGACGTCACACGCCTGCGCAGTCCCACCTCTCAGAACGGTGTTGTAGCAATTATTTATAATATAATTATGAATTTATGTCCTGAAATATCTAATAAAATTAAAACTGATTGGGAAAGAGAACTCAAGATTACTGTACCAATTGAAAAATGGGAAAAAATTCTTCAATTAGTTAACTCATCCTCTATATGTGCTAAACATGTGTTAATACAGTTTAAAGCTAGGGCTTTACTCTTTGGAGAGAAGGAGGATGAGAGGAGACATGATAGAGGTGTACAAGATAATAAGAGGAATAGATAGAGTGGATAGCCAGCGCCTCTTCCCCAGGGCACCACTGCTCAACACAAGAGGACATGGCTTTAAGGTCAACAACAGGAATTCTACAGATGCTGGAAATTCAGCAACACACATCAAAGTTTCTGGTGAACGCAGCAGGCCAAGCAGCATCTGTAGGAAGAGGTATAGTCGACGTTTCAGGCCGAGACCCTTCGTCAGGCTTTAAGGTAAGGGGTGGGAAGTTCAAGGGGGATATTAGAGGAAGGTTTTTTTACTCAGAGAGTGGTTTGTGCGTGGAATGCACTGCCTGAGTCAGTGGTGGAGGCAGATACACTCGTGAAGTTTAAGAGACTACTAGACAGGTATATGGAGGAATCTAAGGTGGGGGCTTATATGGGAGGCAGGGTTTGAGGGTCAGCACAACATTGTGGGCCGAAGGGCCTGTACTGTGCTGTACTATTCTATGTTCTATGTTCTAAAGTAGCACACAGGGCTCATATGTCCAAAGATAAATTATCTCATTATTACTCTTATATTAATCCTATATGTGATTGATGTCATTCCGAGATAGCTTCTTTAACTCACATGTTTTGGTCATGTCCTTTGTTGAAAAAATACTGGAAAGATATTTTTGATATTATTTCAACAGTTTTGAATATAGGCTTACAACCTCACCCAATTACTGCTATTTTTGGGTTACCAATGATAGAATCAAATCACTTAACCTCTTCAGCTCATCGGATGATTGCATTTCTTACTTTAATGGCTGGAAAATCCATTTTGCTGACGTTGTCTCTCAGTGCTTGAGGATTGGACCCCTAATTACTGAGGCACCTTTTACCAAGTTCTTGGGACTTCACCTCGACCAAGGGTCACGATCAATAGCTGCCTAGGATGAAACAAGAGTGATTTCATGAGTCAGAATCCTGACAGTGGCAACAATTAAGTGGAGGCTGAGAATCGTGAGCCCTGAATTCCTGTGGAAATTTTGTAATTTACTCCATGACATTTAGTGTGGTTTATTTGTGTTTTCTGCTTTATGATAATAAATTAATCTTGGGTTACTTTGTTGTGCTTGTACACTTATTACCACATCTCCTGGACGCTCAAATTGATTTGAGTCTAATCAACCCAGCCCAATAATTATCTTTTGTGTCACTAAATGATACAACATAATTATGTCACTGGAGAAAAATATTACCACATAAGGTGCAAGATCTTGTCTGAAGACCCTACTAATATGTTAAAGAAAAGCCTATTCTAGATTTCTGAACTTGCTCTATGACTTACTATACATATTCAAGGTATGATATAAATTATAACTGCTGAATATTTACTAGTTTTACATATACTTACATAAATAGCATGCTATATTGGCACCGGAGGTATGACGACACTTGCGGGCATCCCCCAGCACACCATTGGACAGTGCTGGTTGTTAGTGTAAATAATACACTTCACTGTATGTTTCAATGTTTTGCTGTACAATCTAATCTTATCTTACAAATTCAAAGCCTTTTGTAGTCCTCTAGATTCAGACTGAAGATTCAAGTTTATTTGTAAATGGACTCAGCAGATGTTAGTAATCTGGAGTAACACACACAAAATGCTACAGGAACTCAGCAGGATAGGGAGCAACTATGGATAGGAATAGGACTGGGACAGTCATTAGGACAGGATCTAGTCCCGAAGAATGTCTCGGTACAAAATGTTTAGTCCTTTCCGTAGATGCTGCCTGACCTGCCGAGTTCCTCCAGGGTTTTGGGTGCCATGGCATCGGCCACTGATATGAAACCTGATTTGTATTCTGTTACTCCAGTTTATTTGTCACATGCACATCGTTTCTTGCATTGACAATCTCTTTCCTCCTTTTCAGAAAGATTTGACAGAAAAGAAAAGCTCTTTGCTTTTTCACTCTTCAAACAGGGAATGTCAGAGAATTCAAAATCTCCACAGATCACTGATTAGAGGTGGGTCATTGACTCTTTCAGAACTTTCAATTTGTCCCTGTGTCCTTGCTCAGTAGGGTAACCTGTGCTATCAGTTTCTGTCAGGCAGTAAATCTTGGTGCCTGCACCCTGGAGACCTTCGACACACCACACTTCTCACACTAAACAACTACTTTACAGATTATTGACTGATGTGTGGTGTAATACACCATGTCCTTCAACAGATCAAAGAGATCATGAAGACATGACTTTGCAGTGGAGATTTTAAGAAGTAACTTAGCCAATCATTTAATTTGTAGAGTTCTCTATCCAGGATAGGTACCTGTGGCTTTTGCCTGCAGAAAATATCGCAGGAAAACTTTACATTCATAAAGTCTACATTTTAAGAGGTGGAATTAAAAAAGATATAAACGTGGCAATTTTTACCTTGCAGTTACGAATTTCCTTTGGAAGGTTATTTTTTTGTTTTTCAGATTAAGATCACATTTTTCATCTCTTACGTCTTAAATCTACTGAACTGAGTAGGTGTTGATTTTGCTGTTTGCTTTTTTGATTAATATACAATTCTTCATAACGCTATAAACATAAGAAATTCTGCAGATGCTGGAAATCCAAAGCAACAAACAAAATGCTGGAAGAACTCAGCAGGTCTGGCATCATCTATGGAAATGAGTAAAGAGACACTGTTTTGGGCCAAGACCCTTCTTCAGGGCTGGAAAGGAAAGGTTTGTTGCCACAATGAAAAGGCGGTGGGAGGGGAAGGAGGGTAGCTAGAAGGTGATCGGTGAAACCAGGTAGGTGGGAAAGGTAAAGGGCAAGAGACAAAGGAATCTGATTGGAAAGGAGAGTGGACCATAGGAGAAAGGGAAAGAGGAGGGGACACAGGGAGAGGTGATAGGCAGGTGAGAAGAGGTAAAAAGCCAGTGGGGAGGGGAATAGAAGAAGAAGGAGGGGGAGGGAAAAGCTTTTTTACTGGAAGGAGAAATTGATATAATTGATATTCATGCCATCAGGTTTGTGACTAGTGTCTAGCATAAAGCCCCAGGCATGGAAGCACGTATACTGGGTAACTGAGATCAATAAATAAGGAATAAATTTTTTGAATTTATTCAGAGATGCAGCAGAGTAACAGGACACTCCAGCCCAACAAGTCTGCACCACCCTATTATACCCATTTGACCAGTTAATGTGCTAACTCAAATACTGTTGAAACGTATGGTGACACTGGCGCACCTGGAGGAAACCCATACAGTCACAGGGAGAACGTACAATCAGCAGCAGGAATTCAACCTGTGTCAAATATACTGAAGTAATGTAACCTGCTACTTTCAATTGAACATTTTTTTGCCACAAAAACTACTTCTTCATGCAACCTGCACAGTTTAAACTAACAATAGAAAATGTTATGTTATGAAGCCCCCTCTGCACTGGTGAGACCCTTTGTAGATTGCGGGGGCAGCTACATCGAGCACATCTGCTCCATCTGCTTAAACTGGAACTTCCTGGTGGCCCTACCATTTTAATCCCCATTCCCTGCCCGTTCTGACGTGTCAATACATGGCCTCCTCTTGTGCCATAATGAGGCGCACTCAGGATGGAGGAGCAAGACGTCATGTTCCGTCTGGGTAGCCTCCAACCTGATGACATGAACAACAATTACCCCTTCTGGTTAAAAAAATCTCCCCCCTCCCCCTTTTCAGTCCTGAAGGAGCATCTTGGTCTTAAGTGTCAATATTTATTTCCCTCTAGATAAAGGATTTTAATGTCAAATGTTTATTCCCCTCCACAGAAGCTGCCTGACCTGATGAGTTCTTGTGCATGTAGGGACACAAACAACAAGTTTATAAGGCAGAACACAAAAGGCCCATTGGACCAGGATATCTGTGCTGAACACAAACTGAGATATTGTTCAGAAACATACATTAAAGTTAAAAAAAAATTCATTTGTCACCATTCTCAATAAAACCAAATAATTCAATTACCAAATATAGTGACTTTATTAACACAGCGTTAACAGTGTCTTCAACAAGGCAGATTCAAAGTATATTCATTATCAAATCATGTATACAGTATAAAACCCTGAACTTCATCTTCACACAGACAGCCATGAAACAAAGAAAAATATGGATTTCTGTTCAAAGAAAAACATCAAACCCTAATGTGCAAAAAAAGAACAAATTGTGCAAACCGCAAAAAAATGTGTGAAAAGCACAGAATATAAAACATCAAACCACAAATTCATCAAACTAGTCCAGGAATGTTCAGTTCAGGTCAATTCAGTTCAATCTAACACTGTGTTACTTGTTGACAGCAGGCCACAGAACTAATACACACCAATCAAAATTGCACAAAATAGCAAAAAAAAAGGAGCAATCAATAAACAGAAACACGTCATAACGTAATCTACAGACTCCAATCCACAAACCACATTGAGGCTGATATCTGTGAAAAGTCTGCAATATGTCTCCTGCTAATATCTCCAATAATAATTTCAAAGTATTGTTTCTGTTTCACATATTGCAAAGGACACATATAACATAACTTCACAAAAATCTTTTCATTCCAAGGTCCTTAATGAAAGTCATTTTTTGTTAAAGTCCAATTGCTGAGAACACAAAATGCTCCTTAAAATGGAAGTTCAAAGTTCAAAATAAATTTTATTATCAAAGTACCTATATATCACCATATACAACTCTGAGATAAATAAGCAATAAATAAATAAATAAATAAGCAATGAATATTGAGAACATGAGAAGAAGAATCGTTCAAAGTATGTCCATTGATTACGTATACATTTCAATGATGGAACAAGTGATGTTGAGTGAAGTCTTCTCCTTTGGAGATTGATAGTTGAGGTGTAATAACTGTTCCTGAACCTGGTGGTGTGAGTCCAGATGATCCTATACTTTCTTCCTGATGGTAGCAGTAAGAAGAGAGCATGAACTGGGTGGTGGGGGTCCCTGATGATGGATTCTGCTTTCCTGCAAAAGCATTTCATGTAGATGTGCTCAATGCAATGGAGGGTTTAACCCAATAGACTGGGCCATATCCATTACTTTTTGTAGGAATTCATGAACATAAGAGATCCTGTAGATGATAGAAATCCAAAGCAATACACACTTGAAGTTTCAGGCCAAGACCCTACACTGTAAATTCTGATGAAGAGTATCGGCCTGAAACATCAACTGTTTATTCCTCTCCAAAGATGATGCCCAAGCTGCTCAGTTCATGCAGCATTTTGTGTGTGTTAGTCTTAAAATTGAAGTTGTTGTTTGCTTGTTAATGCAAATATCCAATCAGCTAATCATGTGGCAGCAACTCAATGCATAAAAGCATGCACACATGGTCAAGGCGTTCTGTTGTTTAGACTAAATATCAGAATGGGGAAGAAATGTGATCTAAGTGACTTTGACTGTGGAATGATTGTTGGTGCCTGACGTGATGGTTTGATTATTTCGGAAACTGCTTATTTTCTGGGATTTTCATGCAGAACAATCCCTAGAGTTTACAGAGAACAGTGTGGAAAAATAACAAAAAGCATCCAGTAAGCAGCAGTTCTGTGGGAGAAAAGACCTTGTTAACGAGAGAGGTCAGAGGAGAAATATCAGACTGATTCAAGCAGAGAGTAAGATGACAGTAACTCAAGTAATTACATGTTGTAATAGTGATGTCCTCCAATGTGCTGTAAATTTCGATGTTCTATCTTCTAAGAGGACCACAACCTTGTCATTGTTTGGAGGCATGAGTGCCTCAATAACCCGGAGAGCTCTGTTGGCTGGAGTCAGGGCTTTATGCTTTGGCTCTTGGTAGGGTCACCCATGCCAACAGATCAAAGGGCAGAGGACAAACTAAGAGTGGTCCACCGGTCCTCCAAGTTCGGGGATTCAGCTCAGGGCTAACAATCCTGACTTGCAAAACAAAATTGTTACGGAAACAGCATTCTACATCTGAGTGTGACAATATTCCCGAGTCTCCACGCGGAACACGCATGACTGACAGGAGTGAAAACCGGGAGAAGCTACCGACACGATGAACCAAGAACACCACCAGAGATAGAGGACCTTCATTGCTGTCCTAAACGTCAGTGGCATAATGGACATTTAAAAAAACCGACAGTTAATTGCAGAAGAGCATCTCTGAACGCACAACACATCAAACCTTGAAGTGGATGGTCTGCAGCAGCAGAATTCCTCAAACATACACTCAGAGATCACTTTATTTGGTACAGGAGTTCCCCAGTCACATGGCCATTGAATGTATATCACAGTGGACTGAGCTCTTCAGTTCCCTTTGTTCCTTATCTCATTTGCATGTGCACAGTACAAATATCTAATGAAGCCACACTAATGAGCCAAAAAGAAAGCAGGGGGATGCAAAGAATTATTTTTTAATGCAGTGTATTAATGATCTACCATTTAATCCCTGTAGGGGTAAAGGCAGCAAAATTAATCAGAGCCTGCAAAAGGGCAATGCGAGAAACTTGGGTGAGATCAGCTGGTAGGACACGGGAGGAAAAGCAGTGGTACAGGACTGATGAACTGAAGACATAAGGAGCCTGCACGGACTCAGTAAGTTACACCAGCTCTTTCTATGCCGTGACAACTTTTTCATTGAAGTTCATTTCATTTCATGGCTTGGCTTCGCGAACGAAGATTAAGGAAGGGAGCTGCCCACGTCTTCGGCAGGCTCGCTGGTGGCTGACAAGGCCAATGCGGGATAAGCAGGTCCGGCCACAGCGGCTGCAAGGGAAATTCTGTTCTGGGTTTGGTACTGCTATGTCACGGTTCTTCCTCCTTCTCCTTTTGTCCTCAATGCCAGCCCTGCGAGCATTCTCAAAGGGGGAGACAAACTGGGGAATGGTGTGTCACCAGGCCTCGCAATCAGAGGCTAGGTTAGACCACTGGCGATGGACAATGTGACAGGCACCAAGGGATTTCTTCAGAGAGTCCTTGTACCTCTTCTTCGGTGCCCTTCTGTCACAGTGGCCAGTGGAGAGTTCGCCATACAGCACAATCTTGGGCAGGCGATGATCCTCCATCCTGGAGACGTGCCCTGCCCAACGCAGCTGCGTCTTCAACAGCAGGGCCTCGATGCTGGTGACCTCCGCCTGTTCGAGGACTTCGATGTTGGTGACGAAGTCACTCCAATGGATGTTGAGGATGGTGCGGAGGCAGCGCTGGTGGAAACGCTCAAGGAGTCGTAGGTGGTGGCGGTAGGTGGCCCACGACTCGGAGCCGTACAGGAGGGTGGTCAGTACAACGGCTTGTACACTCTGATCTTTGTGCCTTTCTTCAAATGCTTGTTGTTCCAGACTTTTGTACAGCCTGCTGAATGTGCTGTTTACCTTTCCCACTCTGTTGTCAATCTCTTTGTCGATCTTGGCATCTGACAAGATGGTGCACCCCAGGTAGCTGAACTGGTGGACTATCTTCAGCTCTACCTCACCAATGGAGATGCAGGGAGGGTGGTAATCTTCCTGAGGTGCGGGCTGATGGAGAACTTCTGTCTTCTTCAAGCTGACTTCCAGTCTGAAGAGCTCGGCAGCCTCTGCGAAGCAGGATGTTATACGCTGCAGGGCTGTCTCTGTGTGGGCAACAAGGGCAGCATCGTCGGTGAAGAGTAGCTCTCGGATGAGTTCCTCCAATGTCCTGGTGTAGGACTGTAATTGCCTTGGATTGAACAGGCTGCCATCGGTGCGGTCTCGGATGTAATCACTGTCCTTGTCATCAAGATCTTCTGTGGCCTTTTTGAGCATCATGCTGAAGAAGATGGTGAAGAGAGTCGGCGCGAGGACGCAGCCTTGCTTTACTCTGTTGCCTATTGGGAAGGGTTCTGAGAGGTCGTTGTTGTGTCTGACTCAGCCACGCTGATCTTCATGTAGCTGGGTGACCATGCTGAGGAACTTTGGGGGGCATCCCAGTCGTTCCATGATTTGCCACAGACCTTCCCTGCTCACAGCATCGAACGCTTTGGTAAGGTCGACAAACGTCACGTACAATCCCTTGTTCTGTTCCCTACATTCCTCTTGGAGCTGCCTGAGAACAAATACTATGTCGGTGGTGCTCCTGTTGGCTCTGAAGCCACACTGGCTCTCTGGGAGGTGTTCTTCTGCAATGATGGGCACCAATCTGTTCAGGAGTACTCTTGTGAGGATTTTTCCTGCGATAGAGAGCAGAGTTATCCTCCGGTAGTTGTAGCAGTCGGACTTTTCTCCCTTGTTCTTATACAGGGCGATGATGACTACATCACGGAGGTCCTGTGGTAGTTTACCTTGTTCCCAACAGCAGACAAAGAACTCATGGAGTCTGGTGTGTAATGCTGGGCCCCCATGTTTCCAAATCTCAGGTGGGATTCGATCAACTCCCGCTGCCTTGCCATTTTTCAGCTGCTCTATGGCCTTGGCTGTCTATTCTAGGGTTGGAATCTTGTCCAGTTCTGTTTTCTCTGGACGTTGTGGGATGCGATGAATTGCTGAGTCTTGGACCATGCGGCTGGCGCTGAAGAAAGTCTGGAAATGTTCTGACCACCGGTTCAGGATGGACGCCTCGTCTGTGAAGAGCGCCTGACCGTCTGTACTGCGCAAGAGACTCTGGACCTGGTGCGAAGGGCCGTACACCATTCTCAGGGCTTCATAAAACCCTCTGTAGTCACCGGTGTCTGCGCAAAGCTGAGTTCTCTTTGCGAGGTTGGTCCACCACACATTCTGAATCTCTTGAAACTTGCGCTGGAGGTTGCTGCATACAGGGTGGAAGGCTGCTTTCTTATCAGGACAAGACAGCTGAGCAAGGTGTGCCTGGTGGGCGGTTCTCTTCTTCGCCAGCAATTCTTGGATCTCCTGGTTGTTTTCATCAAACTAGTCCTTGTTCTTCTTTGTGGAAAATTCTGGGACTTCTTCAGAGGTTTGTAGGATGCTGGTTTTTAGGTGTTCCTAAAGCACTTCTGGAGGGGAGTCTGTGGGGAAACTGGGATCCTGAAGCCTGGACTGAAGATTAGTCTGGAAGTCAGCTTTCACTTCAGCTGTCTGGAGGTTGCCAACCTGAAACTTCTTCCTTGGAGCACCTCCTCTCTTTGGCTTGCATTTGAAATGGAAACTGAGTTTACAGCGGACAAGACGATGGTCCGTATGACACTCTGCGCTGGGCATCACTCGGGTGAGTAAGGTCTCTCTGGCGCATCAAGATGTAGTCTATGAGGTGCCAGTGCTTGGACTGAGGATGCATCCAGGTTGTCTTCAGACTGTCTTTCTGCTGGAAAATGGTGTTAGTGATGGCGAGTTGCTGCTCCGCGCAAAAATCTAACAGAAGGCACCTGTTGTCGTTACAGTTTCCAACACCATGTTTGCCAAGTAATCCTTTCGAGGCTTCTGAATCTTGGCCCGAAGACCTCGCTGTCACAGTCCCAGCTTGCTAGGCTATGGCAGATGAACCCTGGGTGTAAAGGGTGGGGCCAGTATTGCGCACACTGCACTCCACCTAAAATACATTGCACAGGCCGAAGGACATGCCCACGTCTACGACCATCCTCCCTAATTATTCATCAAGCCCCGCAGCGATGGGAAAGGGGCGAAAACAGCAGATGGAAGATGACACTGGAAGCCTCATTTCCGATCCTGCGTGCAGGCGGTTCAGGTGTATGGGTCATCTGATGTGACCCCGGAGATGACAATATCATTCGGCAGCACCCTGAACGACCAAGCAGCCTTCTCCAGGGACAGCACTGCTTGCTCCACATGGAGGGGGGCCTAGAAAAGGTGGCCTAACCAGAGCTCGTTCCCATTTCCCCCAGTTGGCTAGCCGCGGTCAACGGGCATCCTCAAACGCGGTCGAACAGCAACAAAAAAGAAAAGGTACACACCTGCCTCGCAATGAGTGCAAGGACTAAAGCTCGCATGCTGGAACATCAGAACCATGCTCGATACAGCAGACAGTGGTCGCCCAGGACGACGATCCGCTCTAGTTGCGCATGAACTTTCAAGACTGAATGTCTATAACGCTGCTCTCAGTGAAGTCTGCTTCCCAGAGGAAGGCAACCTTCAAGAACATGATGCTGGCTACACCCGCTACTGGTCAGGCAAGCCAGAGACTGAGAAACACCTTTCTGGTGTTGGCTTTTTGGTTAGGAACTCGATTGCCTCCAAACTTGAAAAATTGCCAACGGGTCACTCCGACCGCATCATCTCCATGAGTCTCCCACTTCAAACCAAGCAGCACGTCACACTCTTCAGCGTGTATGCCCCCACTCTTCAAGCAGATCCCGAAGAAGAGAACAAGTTTTACACTGATCTGCGCAACCTCGTGCGGAACTCCCCTGCAGACGACAAGGTCTTCATCCTTGGAGACTTCAACGCCATTGAAATAGATCTTAAAATAATAGGCAGGTTAACATCAGTGAGGCCTCACACACACAGAATGTTGGAGGAACTCAACAGGCCTATAGAAAAGAGTACTGTCGACAGTGAGTACAGTGAGGCCTCTGTTGGTCAGGGTCAATCATGGATATTGCGTCCTAGTTGTCTAGATACAGAAGCCTGGGCAGTGCAATATGGAGAGCAAGCTGTTCCCATGTAGCAAGCTCTTCCTCTCCAAGCTTCTGATGAACCCAAAGGAACAGCAGAGATTGAACAGTTTGACACCAGCAACATCACAGGAGTTGCCAGTCAGCATAGAACTCAACGTGGGACTGCCTTAGGGACTTCAGCTCCGGATTTTTCCTTGGAGTTTACTCCTGAAACCTTCCCCATGAGAGGGAATAGCTGCAAGGCAGTGGAGGTTTGAGGTCAGAGTTTTCCTTCTAGATCAGCTGCCAGCCCCATCTGCCTGGTGACTGGTTTTAAGGAGCCAGTAACCCACCTTTGCCCCTTCTCCTGTCAGTAGAAATGGTTCCACTGGGCTTCGTAGCTAAGCCACATGTGAGGGCCAGGAGCTGGACTTGGTTGTCAGAGGCTATTTAAGGTGCATGCCATTGGAAGCATTTAATAAGTAGTGGGAGCTTAACCCCATTACCAGCACCGCCCTCCAGCTATAACAACCTTAAGGAACTGTTAACACCAGTGCAAAAATAATATTAGACACAAGGAATTCTGCAGATGTTAGAAACCTTGAGCAACACACACACAGAATGCAGGAGGAATTCAGCAGGTCAGGAGGGAAATAAGTGGTCAACATTTTGGGTCAAACCCCCCTCCCCCACACTCCTCTGTCTATTACCTGTCTTTGCACTGCCCTATTAACACTTTAAACCACTGTTTATAATGCTGTTTACATTGTAAATACCGTATTTATGTATTATGCACATTAGGCCAGAACGGAGTACAGTAGACTGTCATAAGGAGGTGGCTGGGAACGGACCCAAGTGCAAGAAACAGACACTGAAGTACTAGGGACAGGACTAGGATACAGGGTGAGGGCTAGGACATGGACATGAAAACCGGGAACCCGGAACAGGACCGGACAAGAGAGCTAGGAGTCTGGGCTTGGACTCCGAGCCAGAGATGGACAAGGACCCCGAACCTGGGTCTTGCCTCTGGCTCGGACCCCAGAACTAGGCAAGGACATGATTTGGCTGGCAGGCAGGACGAGGCTGGAGTCTTCAGGCTTGAAGCGAGGCTGGAGACTTGAGGCGAGGCTTGGGGTCTTGAGGCGAGGCTCGAGGCTTGTGGTCTTGAAGCTCCTCCTGGGCAGGGAGCAGATCTCCACCCGACGGAGACAAGGGACAGGAAGGGACAGAATCAACTGCAGGGTAATGGCAATGCGGCCTGGTTTACTCGACAGAGGCAAGGGACAGGAAGGGACAGAACCAACTGTAGGTAATGGCAAGATGGCCTGGCTAATCCGATGGAGGCAAGGGACAGGAAGGGACAGAACCAATCGCAGGTAACGGCAAGACGGCCTGGCTTACCCGACAGAGACAAGGGACAGGAAGGGAGCTAGGTATAGGGTGGCTCCAGGACAAGATTTCAGTCGAGACCAGGTGACAGCTACCAGCAAGACAAGGTAAGGCTTCAGGCAATGCAAGGCGAGACAAGAACTTCATGCGAGGTGAGGGTTACCAGCAAGACAAGACAGGGCTTCGGGCGAGGAAACAGAATGCAGGGGAAAGGATACAAGGAGTAAGGACAAGAACAATCCAGCAGCCATGCCCTGGTCTCTGTAGGTATTTATGCAGCCAGCCCCAACGAGCATCAGCTGCCTCAATTAGTGCTCAACAGGAACAGAAACAGGGTAGGCAGGAAAACCTGGAGCAAGGGTCGATGGACCGGACCGGACCGTGAACCGGAATGTGGACTTCACAGACCGGACCATGACATAGACATGATATTTGCTGTGTGGCAAGTCCAAAAGTGCATCGAGCAGAACAAGCCTCTTTACTCTGTCTTTGTTGATCTGACAAAGGCATTTGACACTATAAACAGGGAGGCTCTCTGGATCATCCTGAGATGTTACGGATGCCTGAGGAAATTCGTGAAGATGATTCAGCTGCTCCAGGATGGAATGACAGGACAGGTCCTTTGCAGTGGTGATACATCAGCTGCACTTGCCATTTCCAATGCAGTGAAGCAGGGCTGTGTACTAGCCCCAGTCCTGTTCAATCTGTTCTTCACTTGCATATTGCCATGTGCTGTCCAAGGTCTGAGGGAGGGAGTGTACATCAGGTACCGATTGGACGGCTCTCTCTTTGACCTTCGTTGCTTGAACGCACGGACGAAGTGCCTCCATACAGTCATTCAAGAAACCCTCTTTGCTGATAACTGTGCGCTCCTGGCGCACAAAAACAGTGATCTACAGTTGATGTTGAACAAATTCTCAGACACTGCTACGCCCTTTGGCCTGACTATCAGCCTGAACAAGACTGAAGTACTTCACCAGCCTGTGCCAAACACCAACCCCATAGAACCAAAAGTCACTGTTGACGACACCCAGCTGACAAATGTAAACAGCTTCAAACACTTGGGAAGCATCACCTTGAGTGATGGGCCTTTAGACAAAGAAATTGACTCCAGGATCAGCAAGGCCAGCCAGGCTCTGGGGAGGCTGCGTACCAGAGTGCTCAATCAACACAATGTCCGCATCTCCACAAAGCTGTAGGTCTACAGAGCTGTGGTCACCCCTTCTCTCCTATGTGAGACGTAGACTCTGTACCGACAACACATCAAACAACTGGAGAAATTTCACATCCGTGCCCTCCGCTCCATCCTTGTCAAGACCGTGTCTCCACCCTGGAGGTCTTGGATGGCGCAGAGTCCCCTAGTGTTGATTCCCTGATCATTGGAGCCCAGATGCGATGGGTGGGACACGTCATCAAAATGGACGACCACCGTATGCCTCGCCAGCTGCTCTGTGGTGAACTGGAGACATCAAGGTCGTCCACACAAGCGCTACAAAGACGCCGTAAAGGAAACCCTACGCTACTGTGATGTCCAGCCGAGGGAACTAGAAGCTGCAGCTGCTGGCAGAACCCGCAGACGAGCCCTGTGCTGTGAAGCCTACACCAGCTTTGAAGACAGGCGCTGCCAAAAACTGATGGAAAACCGTGAATGGCGTCACAGAACAGCAGCCACAATTATTACAACGACGGACTTCCAGTGCCGCCATGAGCCAGACTCTACGCTTTCAGAGTGGGACTGTGAAGCCACCTCCGTGTCCACAGATGAACTGCACAACAGCGGGTCTTCTTCCAATCCGCAGGACTACCACCACATTTAACTCCATATCTGCACTTAACCTCTAACGTTACTTTTTATATAAATATTTATTTACAGGTTGAGTCAGTGGTGAGGAAGGCAAATGTTAGCATTCATTTCAAGAGGACTAGCACAGAAAAGCAAGGATGTAATGCTGAGGCTTTGTAAAGCACTGGCGAGGCCTCACTTGGAGTATTGTGAGTAGATATCTAAGGATGGATTGCTGACATTGGAGAGGGCTAAGGAAATTTCACAGAAGTGATTTCAGATTGAAAGGCTTATCATATGAGCCATCATTGTAGACAGTTCTGGACCTCTGCTCACTAGAATCCAGAAGGGTGAGCTCATTGAAGCCTATTGAATGTCGTAAGGCCTTGATAGAGTGGAAGTGGAGAGGATGTATCCTATGGTGGGGGAGTCTAAGACATGAGGACACAGCCTCAGAATAGAGGCACGTCGATTTTGAATGGAGATGAGGAGGAATTTCTTTTGCCAGAGAGTGGCAAATCTGTGGAATTCACTGCCAGACATCTGTGAAGGCCAAGTCATTGAGTATATTTAAGACAGAAGTTAATAGATTCTTGATTAGTCAGGGCATGAAGGGATACGGGGAGAAGACTGGAGATTGGGGCTGAGAGGGAAATAGATCGCCATGGTGAAATGGCAGAGCAGATTCGATGGGCCAAATGGCCTACTTATGCCCCCATATCTTATGGTCTTATGGCTTAAAGTTGAGCCCTGATTCTTGATCTTTGACCCTTCAACAAGACATCCTCATGAAGAGTCTCAGCCTGAGATGTCGACTGTTCATTTCCTTCCATAGATACTGTCTGTTGATCTGAGCTCCTCCAGTGTTTTTTATGTGTGGCTCGCCAAATATTTTAGATGAGATGTTGACAATGCTCAATACGGCATTGTTCTCAACACAACTTCATTTCTAATTTGACCTTCTTGTCAGCTTTGTTTCAAATTTAATTTATTGAGTTTATTTTTGCTCATTGTAATTTATGAGCAGAAACACACCAAAGGATCCAATAATTGGGCAACAGTGTTATACTATATTACTTGATTAGACCTGTCCAAATGAAAAATATTCCCAAGCAATGGTTTCACTGAAGTGTATCTAAGTCTCATCCCTTCAGAGAAATCGATGAATCACTTGTAAAGTTACTCCTCCTTATATCGAGAGTAACACACACAAAATAGAAGAGTCATAGAGCACTAAAGCACAAAAACAGGCCCTTCAGCCCATCAAGTCTGTGTTGAACGTTTAATCTGCCTAGTTCAATCAACCTATACCAGACCATAGCCCTCCAAACCTCTCCAATCCATGTATCTATCCAAACTTCTCTTAAATGTTGAAATCAATTCTGCGTCCACCATTTCTGCTGCAAGCTCATTCCACAATCTCACCAACCCCTGGGTGAAGAAGTTCCCCTTCCTGATCCCCTTAACTATTTCAATTTTCACTCTCAAACTTTGATCTCTAATTGTAGAAACATAGAAAACATGCAGCAGAATACAGGCCCTTTGGCCCACAAAGCTGTGCCAACCATGTCCTTACCTTAGAACTACCTAGGCTTACTCATAGCCCTCTATTTTTCTAAGCTCCATGTATCCATCCAGGAGTCTCTTAAAAGACCCTATTGCTTTCGCCTCCACCACCGCCACTGGCAGCCCATTCCACGCACTCACCACTCTCTGTGCAAAAAGCTTACCCCTGATATCTGCAACACACATCAAAGTTGCTGATGAACGCAGCAGGCCAGGCAGCATCTCTAGGAAGAGGTACAGTCGACGTTTCAGGCCGAGACCCTTCATCAGGACTCCTGATATCTCCTCTGTACCTACTTGTAGGAACTCATCAGCAGGTAGCTGATGAAAGGAATAAACAGTCAACATTTCAGGCTGAGACTTTTTACAAGAATAAAAGGAAGGAGGAAGAAACCAGAATAAGCTGGGAGGTGACAGGTGAGGCCACGTGAGGGGGAAGATGGGTAGGAGAGGGGTTAAGAAGTAAGGTAATAGATGGAAAAGGTAAAGAGCTGAAGAGGAAAGAATCTGATGGAAGAGGAGAGAGGACCATAGGAGAAAGGGAAGGAAGAGGGGCACTGGAGGGATGTGATGGGAAAATGTGGAGATGAGAAGAGGTAAGAGGGGAGCCGGAATGGGGAATGGACATTGGGCTGTCATTCCAAAGACCCAATCAGTGGCAGGAATAGCACACGGAGAGGAGGCTACTCACAGGTCAGTAGCGCTCATTTGAAAAGGAGAGTTTGTAGGTACTTGGTGTCATTTCTGGTGACCGAATCAGCAGCAGGAGCAGTGCAGAGAGGAGTAAATAAAAGTACAGAAGGGACAAGTGGATTGGCCATTGTTGGGAGTAGGCCAGCGGTGAGAGTGGGAGTGCCAGTTTTGGCTCAAAGGAGGCTTCACTGCGGAAGAGGCGTTGGCTCTGGGTAAGTTCTCCAGGATCTCCAGGTTTCTGTTACGTTTCCTTTTTCTCTTATGTGTCAGTGGCACTTAGTGCAGTTTTAATGGTCGTTGTGTGTTCTTCATGCTGGATGCTGGAGTTCAGGGAGATCCAGAATTTCCCAAGGAAGTAAAATGCATCCAGCTGTAGCTCCTTGAAGACCGTGTTAGTGATCTGGAGTAGCAGCTCGATGACCTTCATCTTGTAAGGTAAAGTGAGGAGATAATCAATCAGAGTTACAGGAAAGTAGTCACCTGTACGTTGCAGGAGGCAGGTAGCGGGTTGTCTGTCAGGGGAAGGAATGGGACGGTGAATAGGCAGTTAGCACAGAGCACCCCTGTGGCCACTCCCCTCAATAATAAGTATACAGTTCTGGATACTGTTGTGGGGGATGACCTCCCAGGGGAATGCCATGGAGACAAGTTACTGGCACTGAGCATGGATGCGTGGTGCAGAAGGGAAAGAGGGAGAAGAGGGGAACAAAAGTGATAGAGGACTCAATAGACAGAGGAATAGAGAAGAGATTTTGTGGATGTGAACAGGACACCCGGATGGGATGTTGCCTCCCAGGTGCCAGGGTCAGGGACATCTCAGATCACGTCTACAACATTTTGGAGGGGGAGGGAGAGCAGTCAGATGTCTTGGTACGTATTGGTACCAATGACATAGGAAGGAAAAGCAAAGAGGTCCTGAAGAGAGAATTTAGAGGGCAAGGCAGAAAGCTGAGAAGCAGGACCTCCCGGATAGTAATTTCTGGATTGCTGCCTGTGCTACACACCAGTGAGGGTAGAAGCAGGATGATTTGGAAGATTAATACGTACCTGAGAAGCTGATGCAGGGGCAGAGATAACGAGATCATTAGAATCTCTTCGGGGGGGGGCGGGCGCGGTATGTCCTGTACAAAAGGGGACGGGTTGCGCCTGAATACAAGGGGGACAAATATTCTCATGGGCAGGTATCCACTTTGGTGATAAGAAAAGGAAGGCCTATTATTATCTAAATGGAGTCAAGTTAGGAAAAGGAGAAGTACAACGAGATCTAGGTGTTCTTGTATATCAGTCACTGAAAGCAAGCATGCAGGTACAGCAGGCAGTGAAGAAAGCTAATGGCATGCTGGCCTTCATAACAAGGAGAATTGAGTATAGGAGCAGAGAGGTCCTTCTGCAGTTGTACAGGGCCCTGGTGAGACCACATCTGGAGTATTGTGTGCAGTTTTGTCTCCAAATTTGAGGAAGGACATTCTTGCTATTGAGGAAGTGCAGCGTAGGTTCACAAGGTTAATTCCCGGGATGGTGGGACTGCCATATGTCGAAAGATTGGAGCGACTGGGCTTGTACACACTGGAATTTAGAAGGATGAGAGGGGATCTGATTGAAACATAGAAACATAGAAACATAGTAAAAGGACCCTGATGGCAGTTATATAAAGGTTTGCAACAGTAGTTGGGATGTGGACTACAGATTACGAAGGGAAATAGAAATGATGTGTCAAAAGGACAATGATGTGGGAGATTTTAACATTCAGGTAGATCATTAGGTTGGTAATGGATCTCAAGAGACTGAATTTGTGGAATGCTTATGAAATGACTTTTTAGTTTGTTGTTGAGCCTACTACGGGATCACCTACACTTAACTGGGCGTTCTATAATGAACCGGAGGCAATAACAGAGTTTAAGGTAAAAGAACCCTTAGTAGGGATTGATCGCAATATGATTGAGGTCAACGTGATATTTGATAGGGAGAAAGTACAGTCTGCCATATCAGTATTTCAGAGCAGTAAAGGAAATTACAATGGTATGAGAGAGGATTTGCCAGGGGAAATTGGAAGAAGGTGCTAGCAGGGATGACAGCAGAGCAGTAATGGTTTGAGTATCTGAGAAAAATGAGGAAGGTGCATATCTTACATCAGTCTTCACTGTGGAAGACACAAGCAATGTGCCAGATGTTGAAGGGTGTGAGGGAAGAGAAGGGAGTGCAGTTACTATTACAGGAAGAAGCTGCTCTAAAAGCTGGAAGACCTAAGGGTACATCAGTCACCTGGACCAGATGAACTGCATCCTGGGGTTCTGAAGCAATAGCTGTAAGACTTTGGAGGCATTAGCAATGATCTTTCAAGAATCATTGGACTCTGGCATGGTTCCAGAGGACTGCAAAATTGCAAATGTCACTCTACTCTTTAAGAAAGGAGGAAGACAGCAGAAAGGAAATTATAGACCAGTTAACCTGACCTCAGTGGTTGGGAAGATGTTGGAGTCAATAATTAAGGATAAAGTTAAGGAGTATTTGGTGACACAGGTCAAAATAGGACAGAGTCATCATGGTTTCCTTAAGGGAAAATCTTGCCTGACACACCTATTGGAATTCTTTGAGGTGATTAAACGTCGGATAGAAAAAGGGGATGCAGTGGATGTTGTATATTTGGATTTTCAGAAGCATTTGACAAGGTGCCACACATCAGGTTGCTTACCAAGTTAAAAGCCCATGGTATCACAGGAAACTTACTCGCATGATTAGAGCATTGGCTAATAGGCAGCAAGTGGGAATAAAAGGATCCTTTTCTTGTAGGCTGCCAGTGACAGGTGGTATTCCACAGGGGTTGGTGTTGGGACCGTTTCTTTTTACGCTGTATAGCATTGATTTTGATGATAGAACCGATGGCTTTGCTGCAAGTTTGCAGATGATATGAAGATTTGTGGAGGAGCAGGTATCATTGAGGAAACAGATAGGTGGCAGAAGGACTTAGGCAGATTAAGAGAATGGGCAAAAAAATTAGCAAATGAAATCCAAAGTTTGAAAATGGAGGGTCATGCACTTTGTCAGAAGAAATAAATGTGCGGACCATTTTCTAAATGGAGAAAATTGAAAAAGTCTGAGATGCCAAGGGGCTTGGGAACACCCTAACTTCACCAGTCAGTGGTGAAGAAGGCAAATACATTCAAGAGGTCTAGAATACAAGAGCAGGGATGTGATGCTGAGGCTTTATAAGGCACTGGTGAGGCCTCACCTTGAGTATTGTGAACAGTTTTGGGCTCCTCATCTTAGAAGAGATGTGCTGGCATTGGAGAGGGTTTAGATGAGGTTCACAACGATGATTCCGGGAATGAAAGGGTTATCATATGAAGAACATTTGATGGCTCTGGGCCTGTACTTGCTGGAATTTAGAAAGATGATAGAGGATATCTTTGAAACATTTCGAAGCTTGAAATGCCAATAAAGAGTAGATGTGGAAAGGACGTTTCCCATGGTGGGGGAGTCTAGGACAAGAGGGCACAGCCTCAGGATAGAAGTGGGGTCCATTTAAAACAGAGATTTGAGAAATTTCTTTAGCCAGAGGGTGGTATATTTGTGGAATTTTTTCTCACAGGCAGTTGTGGAAGATGGGTTGCTGTGTGTATCTAAGGTGGAGATTGATAGGTTTTTGATTGGGCATGGCATCAAAGGTTAAGGGGATAAGGCTGGGGAGTGGGGCTGAGGAGGGGAAAAAAAGGATCAGGCATGATTGAATGGTGGAACAGGGCCAAATTGCCTAATTCTACTCCTATGTCTTATGGTCTAGAAGAGAGAAGGAGAGAACGTAGAAATTACTGGAAGCTGCGGAGATCAATGTTCCTGCTGCCAGCACTGTCTGGATGGAATTTAGTTTTAACACAAACAAAATGCTGGAGGAACTCAGCAGGTCAGGCAGCGTCTATGGTAGTGAAAACACAGTCGACATTTTGAGCTGAGACCTTTGATGAGAGCTTCATCGGATTATGATGTGTAACTCCTCCAAACTGAATGCAGCCTCTGAGGAAGCCATGGACTGACATATTGAGCTTATATCCAGCTTGGCTCACAAGGGGGTACTATTGTTACACCCGGGCCGACACACAGTGCATACTTGGAGACTGGCCAGAAAGAACAGTTTCAAAATTCAGTACTCAGCTTAAAGGACTGACAATCATCCAAGGATTCAAAAGAATACGTACCTAAGGCAAAACTCTAAACCTTTAACACCCAACTATCCTCTATACTGAATGCAATAGTGTCAAAGTACAAATGGCAGGAGCAGACTACAGTGCAAGATCAATTATTAGAAAGTTGATTCCTTTCAACTGCGGGATCTAAGTGTGTCAGTGGTACTTTCTATTTCAAGATCGGATTTACAGTCTTTGCAGTTTAAGTTGTCCTTGTGAAGTATCATCCTGCTGTACACCTCGAAACCAAAGTCTTGAAAAAGCATACTCCTCTTTCTTACAATTCCATCTTTAAGGTCTTCTCAGATTCCGAATCAAAATCAGGTGTAATATCACCGGCATATGTTGTAAAACTTGTTATGTGGCAGCAGTACATCGAAATATATAGAACATAGAATAGTACAGCACAGTACAGGCCCTTCGGCCCACAATGTTGTGCCGACCCTCAAACCCTGCCTCCCATATAACCCCCCCACCTTAAATTCCTCCATATACCTGTCTAGTAATCTCTTAAATTTCACTAGTTTATCTGCCTCCACCACTGACTCAGGCAGTGCATTCCACGCACCAACCACTCTCTGAGTAAAAAACCTTCCTCTAATATCCCCCTTGAACTTCCCACCCCTTACCTTAAAGTCATGTCCTCTTGTATTGAGCAGTGGTGCCCTGGGGAAGAGGCGCTGGCTATCCACTCTATCTATTCCTCTTATTATCTTGTACACCTCTATCATGTCTCCTCTCATCCTCCTTCTCTCCAAAGAGTAAAGCCCTAGCTCCCTTAATCTCTGATCATAATGCATACTTTCTAAACCAGGCAGCATCCTGGTAATCTCTGTACCCTTTCCAATGCTTCCACATCCTTCCTATAGTGAGGCGACCAGAACTGGACACAGTACTTCAAGTGTGGCCTAACCAGAGTTTTATAGAGCTGCATCATTACCTCACAACTCTTAAACTAATAAAAGACTAATAAATCTTTCAGATAATGTCTTTTTTGAGACATTGTAAGTGTTGTTACTTCAATGTACTCTTGTTTTTTTGGTATAATATAACAATAAAAAGATTTGAAAAGAAAGAAACTAATAAAAGACTGTAATTTACAATAGGACAGATATATACACAAAAGTACATATATACAATAAGTACTTATTTACAATAAATATATATAAAATAAATTAAATAAATAGTGCAAAAACCAGGCTAAACCAGGAGAGGGTAGCTGGTGGGCCTTATAGCCCAGTGAGGTAACATTTGCATGTGGGTTCAATATCCACTCAGAAATTTAACGGAGGAGGAAAAGAAGCTGTTTCTAAAACGTTGAGTGTGTGCCTTTAGGGTCCTCTACCTCCTCCTTGGTGGTAGCAATGAGAAGAGAGCATGTCCTGGGTGATGGGCGTCCTTAAGGATGAATGCCACCTTTTTGAAACATCCCTCTTTGAAGCTGTTCTGGATGCTGGGGAGTCTTGCGCCCAGCATTCGCAACTTTCTGCAGCTTATTTCGATCCTGATTAGGTTCCAGCTCATGCAAGAGCAACGCGGCAGTCTTATCCAAGTTACAGTGATATGATTGGTTGTCGCTGATGCAGTTCTTCATTAGAAGATATGAGGAAAGCTGTGCAGGAGAGTTTTAGAAGTGGAAAAGCCATGACACTGAGGCAGTTGCACCCTCTGAACCTTGCAAATCTGGGTCTAATGGTACAAGTTGTGATTACAAGTGGGATCTTCACTGGTTACAGTGGTGACCATGACGTCTTCTGTGCCTTGCCATGTCCTTTGCTCTCCAGGAAGCATTGCAGAACCACCTTCCTGGCCATTGGATCTCACTGTGGATCGCATCCACGGAGTCCGCTGTGACCTCGCACGCTAGGACAGGCTGGTTCCTTATTGCACTGGGGTATGAGGCCCACCAGCTCCCCTCTCCTGGTTTAGCCTACCTGTGAAGTGGTATACCAGGGTGTAACTCCTGCTACATACAAACAGCTACTTGGAGCCACAGGTGAGAGCTGAATGTCTTGGTAAACTTCTATAGGTGTGTGGCAGAAAGTGTGTTGACTGGCTGCATCATAGCCTAGTATGGGAACACCAATGCCTTTGCGCGGAAAATCCGACAAAAGGTAATGGATTTGGCCAAATACATTTTGGATAAAACCTCCCAACCATCGGGCACATGTTCATGAAACGTTACTGTAGAAAAGCAGCATCCATCATCAAAGATCCTCACCACCAAGGCCATGCTCTTTTCTTGCTGCTGCCAACAGGTAGAAGGTATAGGAGCCCCAGGGCTCCAACCACCAGGTTCAAGAACAGTTACCACCCCTCAATCATCAGGCTCTGGAACAAAAGGAGTTAACGACACTCATTCTATTTCTGGTGTTCCCACAACCAATGGTTTCACTTTAAGGACTCTTTGTCTTGTTATTTTATGCTCGTTATTTATCGCTAGTGAAGTATGCCGCACGAAAAAGAATCTCAGGTTTGTATGTGGTGACCTGTATGTACTCAGGTAATAAATTTTACTTTGAACTTTTGAAGTTTGAGTGTCCTGTGGGGACCAAAGGTGACTGAGTTGCCCCAGAATGGACATGACAAGCCCTTTCATCAGAAGTGTCTACGCCTCCCTGGACACCCCACGCACCTCTACTGTGCTGATGTATTGTGTGCTAAATTATGTTTCCTCGTCCTTTTTGAACTATCATCAATCTTTAGCATAAAGAACTACGTTATAAGACCATAAGATATAGGAGGAGATTTAGTGCATTTGGCCCATCGAGTCTGCTCTGCCATTTCATCATGGCTGATCCATTTTTCCTATCAGCCCCAATCGCCTGCCTCCCCCCCGTATCCTTCCTCCGTCTGACCAATCACATCATCCCCTTCCTCCATCTCTCCATTATGAGCAACTGAGAGGGAACAGGTCTCACTGATGATGGAGAGTCACATACAAATATCCCCCTCAAAGTTCAAAGTTAATTGTATTAGCGAAGTACGTATAAATCACCAAATGCTATCCTGAGATTAATTTTCTTTTCACAGTAGAACAAAGCAGTACAATAGTATCAATGAAAAACTGCACACAAAGACTGACAAATTGTTCAAATAAGAAACAAATGATAATAATAAAGAAAGAAAGAAAACGGAGAACTTGAGTCCCGAAGTTGTGCTCAGGAGCCTGAACTGTTCCTGATCCTGGTGGTGTGAGACCTGATGGCAGCAGCGAGAAGAGAGAATGGTCTGGATGCTGGAGATACTTGATGGTGGATGCTGCTTTCTTGTTCAGTATTTTGTAGATGTGCTCAGTGGTGGAGAGGGCTTATCCTTCATCCTATGAGCTGGGCTTTCCATTCAAGTACAGTTACCTATCAAGACTCAGTCCTGACCATCTCTCATTTATTATTGATCCTTTTTCATCACTGAAAGTTATGGATAGTACATTCTAGTATCCAGAACCAGGTGATGAACTTTGAGAAGCCGTCACAACTCCATGGGGATGGTGGTCCCTCTAGTTAATGCACATTTAAAGTTCCAAGTTGCAAGTAAATTTATTATCAAAGGACATGCAGTATATTTTACCATACACAACCCTGAAGTCATTTTCTTGAAGACATTCACTGTCAGTGAAAACAAATAATAGAATCAATAAAAAACTGCACATATAGACGTACAAGCAACCAATGTGCAAAAAAAAAACAAATTGTTGCAAATACAAAGGGCATGTGTAAAGCACACCGTCAGGTTGTCTGCTCAGGGGCGATTACTCTGACATAATGTGGATGGCTCAGTATATACCCTTAGTGTAACACACATCAAAGTTGCTGGTGAATGCAGCAGGCCAGGCAGTATCTCTAGGAAGAGGTACAGTCGACGTTTTGGGCCCAGACCCTTCGTCGGGACTAACTGAAGGAAGAGCTAGTAAGAGATTTGAAAGTGGGAGGGGGAGAGGGAGATCCAAAATAACAGGAGAAGACAGGAGGGGGAGG
Organism: Mobula birostris; assembly: GCF_030028105.1. Classification (NCBI taxonomy): domain Eukaryota; kingdom Metazoa; phylum Chordata; class Chondrichthyes; order Myliobatiformes; family Myliobatidae; genus Mobula; species Mobula birostris. The sequence goes on from NC_092371.1 coordinate 243,005,561, forward strand.
GATAGAGCCAAGAGCTGGACAGGTGATTGGCAAAAGGGATACGAGAGGATCATGGGACAGGAGGCCCAGGGAGAAGGAAAAGGGGGAGGGGGGGAAACCCAGAAGGATGGGCAAGGGGTATAGTGAGAGGGAAAGAGGGAGAAAAAGAAGAGAGAGAAAAAGAATGTGTGTATATAAATAAATAACGCATGGGGTACGAGGGGGAGGTGGGGCATTAGCGGAAGTTTGAGAAGTCAATGTTCATGCCATCAGGTTGGAGACTACACCCAAGATGACACACTCAGGTTGGAGGAACAGCACCTTATATTCTGTCTGGGTAGCCACTGAAGTGCCACTGAGTTTATATTGGCAAATATCATTGGCTATATTTAAGAGGGAGTTAGATATGGCCCTTGTGGCTAAAGGGATCAGGGCGTATGGGGGAAAGGCTGGTACAGGCTTCTGAGTTGGATGATCAGCCATGATCATACTGAATGGCGGTGCAGGCTCGAAGGGTTGAATGGCCTACTCCTGCATCTATTTTCTATGTTTCTATGTTTCTATGAACATTGACTTCTCAAACTTCCACTAATGCCCCACCTCCCCCTCGTACCCCATCAGTTATTTATTTATATACACACATTCTTTCTCTCTCTCTCTCTCCTTTTTCTCCATCTGGCCCTCTCACTATACCCCTCGGCCATCCTCTAGGTTTCCCCCCCTCCCCCTTTTCCTTCTCCCTGGGCCTCCTGTCCCATGATCCTCTCATATCCCTTTTGCCAATCACCTGTCCAGCTCTTGGCTCCATCCCTCCCCCTCCTGTCTTCTCCTATCACTTTGGATCTCTCCCTCCCCCTTTCAAATCTCTTACTAGCTCTTCTTTTAGTTAGTCCTGACGAAGGGTCTCAGTCCAAAATGTCAACTGTACCTCTTCCTAGAGATGTTGCCGGGCCTGCTTTGTTCACCAGCAACTTTCATATGTGTTGCTTGAATTTCCAGCATCTGCAGAATTCCTCGTGTTTGCATATACCCTTAGTGGCCACTTTAAGTACAGGAAGTAAGTACATAATGAAGTGCCACTGAGTTTACATTGGCAAATGTTATTAGTAAAGAGAATGATGAAAAATGATGAAAAAAGTCTAATAGATTGTATGTGAGTGAGTTCTTATGTCATACTAATTACTTTATGTTGTAAAAACTTTTCTGCTCTGACATGTGAAAACATTGTCATCAATCCAGTAAATACAAGAAATGCAATAGAATCAGGCGCTACGGTAGCGTAATGGTTAGCACAACGTTTTACAGTACCAGCAACCCAGGTTCAATTGCTGTTACTGTTAGTACTTTCTCCATGTGAGCGTGTGGGTTTCCTCCGAGTGCTCCGGTTTCCTCCCACCGTCCAACTACGAACCGATTGGTAGGTTACTTGGTCATTGTAAATTGTCCTGTGATTCGACCAGGATTATTTTGGGTGTTGCTGGGCGGTACTGCTCAAAGGGTTGGATGGGCCTGTATCACAATAAATAAATAAATACTTGGGGACAGATTTCTTCAAACCCAGTGCTGGGTACTGCCACATTGTCCCTCCACAGCTGACTGCAAGATCCAGGCCATTGTTTTGCTTGCTTTTTGTGACCTTTTAACCTTCCGCCAGCAGTTCTTTCATGGAGAAGTGAGAGGTTATAAAAGCAAGGATATTTTTACTCATCCCTTGTCACAGATCTATTGTAGCTGTCACCACCTACACTTATCTTTCTCAAAACCCCAAAGCATGTCTTGACGTGAAGAACACGGTCATTCCAGTTGCTCAATAAGGTTCAAAGGTTCATTTATTATGAAAGCATGTATCTATACAAAACTCTGAAATTTGTCTTCTCCAGATAGACACAAAACAAAGAAAGAACAGTGGTCATTCAGAGAGAAAAATTAATTCCACAACCCCCGCCCCCCCCTAGAAAAAAGATTAGCACCCCAATCATCAACCTCCAAAACTCCTCTCTCCAACGGAACAAGAACATCGACCACCCCCCCCAACCCCCCTCCCCCACACAAATAACTAACAGAACATCAACCTCCAAACACCCTCCCATCACAGAACAAAACGGAAAAGGAATGGGTAATTTAAAAAAAAATCACACACACAGAATATAAAAACCCTACAGGTCAGGCAGCATCCGTGGAAAGATCGGTCAATGTTTCAGGCCAGAGCCCTTCATGACGAAGGGTTCCGGCCCGAAACGTCGACCGATCTTTTCCACGGATGCTGCCCGACCTGCTGAGTTCCTCCAGCGTGTTGTGAGTGTTGCTTTGACCCCAACATCTGCAGATTATTTTGTTTATATAAAAACCCTAAATCTGAGAAAGTCTACAGTCCAGAAAGGCAGTAGTCTAATCCATAAACGCAGAGCCATGATACCATCCTCCAATATCTCCAACATACACTGAAAGAGAGAGACCGCACACAAGGCAGAGACGCCAACCCGCCTGCCACAGTGAGCCACACAGCGATAGTCTGCTCACAGAATCCTTCCTCCAGCAGCGATCAAAAGGAAAGCATTCGGCCCTGAAATTCTTGCTCACTTCAGTTTTCACCTTGATGTCTCAATCTTCCTTGATGCTTTAATTGGCGATTAATGGACACTTTAACCAGTGAAGTGGAGTCAAACATTGGGTCACGCCCCATCTCGAAGGTTCTTTGCCTTGAGGCCATCCGAGTATACACTTGCTTCCCGAAATTTTCTTGGAGTCAGCAAGGTGCTGGGTCACTCAAACAATCACTAAACTGTAAATCGTAGGCTCTATCAATCCCAGAAACACATTTAGGGTGCTAAACAGATGCAAGAGAAGTAAAAAAGACTTTCTTGTGAGCTATCTGGAAGATGTCGACTGGGGGAGTGTTGTTCACTGGTGCCATCTGCTACAATTATACTTAGTCCACTTCATTGGTTTACAATGTTGTCAGTAAAAACCTAGAAGGGAAAAGTAATGTACTTTTTCTGCATTCACAAGCCCGTGATCACAATTCTATCTCCTTTACTATTGCACTGGAGAGGGATAGGAACAGATAAGTTAGGAAAGCCTTTAATTGGAGGAAGGGGTAACATGAGGCCATCAAGCAAGAACAGAAGTGTAAATTGGGATGATTATGAAGACACGTAGTCCTCTTTTATTGTCATTTAGTAAGAATGCATTAAGAAATGATGCATTATTTCTTCCGGTGTGTTATCACAAAACACAGGACAAACCAAGACTGAAAAAACTGACAAAACCACATAATTATAACATATAGTTACAAACAGTGTAACAATACCATAACTTGATGAAGAAGTCCGTGAGCACAGTAAAGTTCAAAGTTTCTCAAATGTCCCACATCTCACGCAGACGGGAGAAGGAAGAAAAACTCTTCCTGCCAACTCTAAGTCATCCGAAAACTTCGAGCTCTGATCAGCTCTCCGACACCAAGTACTGAGCGCCATCTCTGTCCAAATGATTCGACCTCCTTCTAGGTCGCTAAAAGCAGGCAAGGCCGGGGATTTTGAGGCCTACCCTCTGAAAGATTCCCGACCACACAGTAACAACAGCAGCAAACAGGCGTTTCAGAAATTTCTCCAGATGTTCCTCTTTCACGTCCATTCTCCATCAAATCAGAATTGTCCACGGCCCCTATTTAACAGATACGATATCATTTTTCACCAGGAGGCTACGCACGCGTAGGCACGCCGCCATCTTCTCCTCCCTGAGATGTTCTCAGGGAAACGTACGGAAGAAATGTGGCGAATGTTCAGGGGATATTTGCGTGGAGTTCTGCATTGGTATGTTCCAATGAGACAGGGAAAGGATGGTAGGGTACAGGAACCGTGGTGTACAAAGACTGTTGTAAATTTAGTCAAGAAGAAAAGAAGAGCTTATGAAAGTTTCAAAAAACTAGGTAATGATAGAGGTCTAGAAGATTATAAGGCTAGCAGGAAGGATCTTACGAAAGAAATTAGGAGAGGCAGAAGGGGCCATGAGAAGGCCTTGGCGGACAGGATTAAGGAAAACCTCAAGGCATTCTACAAGTATGTAAGTAGCAAGAGGATAAGATGTGAGAGAACAGGACCAATTAACTGTGACAGTGGAAAAGTGTCCAAGGCAGTCCAAGACTGGAAGAAGCTGCAGAAGATTGTGAACACAGCCCAGCACATCACACAAACCAATCTCCCGTCCATGGACTCACTTTACACCGCACGTTGTCGGAGCAGTGCTGCCAGGATAATCAAGGACACGACCCACCCAGCCAACACACTTTTCATCCCTCTTCCCTCCGGGAGAAGGCTCAGAAGCTTGAAGACTCGTACGGCCAGATTTGGGAAAAGCTTCTTTCCAACTGTGATAAGACTGCTGAACGGATCCTGACCCGGATCTGGGCCGTACTCTCCAAATATCCGGACCTGCCTCTCGTTTTTTTTGCACTACCTTACTTTCCCTTTTCTATTTTCTATTTGTGATTTATAATTTAAATTTTTACTATTTACTATCAATTTGTACTCCAGGGAGCGCGAAACGCAGAATCAAATATCGCTGTGATGATTGTACGCTCTAGTATCAATTGTTTGGCGACAATAAAGCAAAGTAAGTAAGTGTGTATGGAATCGGAGGAGACAGCTGAGGTACTTAATGAATACTTTGCTTTAGGATTCACTACAAAAAAGGATCTTCGTGATTGTGGGATGACTTACAGTGGACTGAAAAGCTTGAGAATGTAGATATTAAGAAAGAGGATGTGCTGGAGCTTTTGGAAAGCATCAAGTTGGATTTGTCATTGGGACCGGACGAGATATACCCCAGGCTACTGTGGGAGGCGAGGGAGGAGACTGCTGAGCCTCTGGCGATGATCTTTGCATCATCAATGGAGACAGGAGAAGTTCTGGAGGATTGGAGGGTTGCGGATGTTCCATTATTAAAGAAAGGAAGTAGAGATAGCCCCGGAAATTATAGTTCAGTGAGCCTTACTTCAGTGGTTGGTAAGTCGATGGAGAAGATTCTGAGAAGCAGGATTTATGAACATTTGGAGAGGCGTAATATGATTAGGAATAGTCAGCATGGCTTTGTCAAATGCAGGTCATGCCTTACGAGCCTGATTGAACTTTTTGAGGATGTGACTAAACACATTGATGAAGGTAGCGCAGTAGATGTAGTGTATATGGATTTTAGCAAGGCATTTGGTAAGGTACCCCATGCAAGGCTTATTGAGAAAGTAAGGAGGCATGGGATACAAAGGGACATTGCTTTGTGGATCCAGAATTGGCTTGCCCACAGAAGTCAAAGAGTAGTTGTGGATGGGTCATATTCTGCATAGAGGTCGGTCACCAGTGGTGTGCCTCAGTGATCTGTTCTGGGACCCCTACTCTTCGTGATTTTTATAAATGACCTGGATGAGGAAGTGGAGGAATGGGTTAATAAGTTTTCTGATGACACAAAGGTTAGGAGTGCTGTAGATAGTGTGGAGGGCTGTCAGAGGTTACAGCAGGACATTGATAGGATGCAAAACTGGGCTGAGAAGTGGCAGACGGAATTCAACTCAGGTAAGTGTGAGGTGGTTCATTTTGGTAGGTCAAATATTATGGCAGAATATAGTATTAATGGTTAGACTCTTGGCATTGTGGAGGATCAGATGGATCTTGGGATCTGAGTCCATAGGACACTCAAAGCTGCTGCGCAGGTTGACTCTGTGGTTAAGAAGGCATACGGTGCATTGGCCTTCATCAATCATGGGATTGAGTTTAGGAGCCGTGAGGTAATGTTGCAGCTATATGGGACCCTGGTCAGACCCGACTTGGAGTACTATGCTCAGTTCTGGTTGCCTCACCATAGGAAGGATATAGAGACCATAGGAAGGGTGTAGAGGAGATTTACAAGGATTTTGCCTGAATTGGGGAGCATGCCTCATGAGAATAGGTTGAGTGAACTCGGCCTTTTTTCCTTGGAGTGATGGAGGATGAGAGCTGACCTGATAGAGGTGTATAAGATGATGAGAGGCCTTGATCATGTGGGTAGTCAGAGGCTTTTCCCCGGGCTGAAATGGCTAGCATGAGAGGGCACAGTTTTAAGGTGCTTGGAAGTAGGTACAGTGGAGATGTCAGGGGTAAGTTTTTTATGCAGAGAGTGGTGAGTACGTAGAATGGGCTGCCTGCAACGGTGGTGGAGGCAGATACAAAAAGATCTTTTAAGAGACTCCTGGACAGGTACATGGTGCTCAAAAAAATAGAGGGCTATGGGTACCCCTAGTTAATTTCTAAGGTAAGAACATGTTCGGCACAGCTTTGTGGGCCAAAGGGCCTGTATTGTGTTGTAGGTTTTCTTTGTTTCTATGTTTCTTTGAGTAGAAAGAGCACTTTAGGGGCAATGGGAGCTTTGAAGTAGATGTATCAAATTTTAGTTGCTGGTTTCATTTAGTTTTGTTTATTCATACGAGTTATTTTTAAATAATCTATGCTGATATGTTAAACAACTGTGAAATCCAAATTGTACTGGCACTGAAGTGGGTCCAGAGGAGATTCATAAATCCAGGAATGAAAGGATTTATGTATGAGGAGCATTTGATGGCTTTGAGTCTGAACTCACTGGAGTTTAGAAAAATCGGGGTGGGGGATCTCATTGAACCCTATTGATATTAAAAGGCCTAGATAGAGTGGACAGGGAGAGGATGTTTTCTACAGTGTTGGAGTCTCGGACCAAAGGGCACTGCCTCAGTAGGATATCTCTTTAGAAGAGAGATGAGGAGGAATTTCTTTAGCCAGCGGAGTGTACATCCGTGGACTTCATTGCCACAGACTGGGAATTCCTTGGCAAATCATTGAGTATATTTAAAGCAGAAATTGATAGGTTCTTGATTAATGAGGATGTCAAAGGCTATGGGAAGAAGGAAAGAGAGTGGGGTTGAGGGGGGATAATACGTCAGCCATAATGAAGTGGTGGAGCCAAGTTGAGGAGCTGAAAGGCTTAACTCTGCTCCTCTGCCTTATGAAGTTATAACGCAAAGGCTCTCTGCTGGTAATGACAACAGTAAGTGAGCTACATGAAGAGTTTCTGGTGATTAGGAATGTGAGACATTGTTAAACAGATACAGTGTTCAAACCTGAGAAGGGGTTCTTCATACATACTTGTTGATCCCCTAAGGAAAGAATAAAATATCTGTGCTCCAGTATTCAACCTGGACCTGGTGTCTTCTGCGATTAACCTCCCAGCTTCTGCCAATTGGTGAGGCAATTGGTGTCACTAGTTAATGCATAGCCTTCTCTCTACACCTCCTAGTACAGAGGTGGCATACCTTCTTGAGAGCAATGGCAATAATTTTCTAAAGAAAATTATCTTGTGCACCATGGTAATTTTAGACAGATTATCATTGATTAATGAATTGATAGCAATAATTATGGACATTTTTAAGAAAAATTGATGAGTCTGGTTGCTTATTTATGAGAATTCATTGTTTTACTATTAATAAATATCTAACAAAGGCAAATTAAAATAAATTAAGCATTTGAGATCTCTTCAAAAATTATGAATATTAATATTTTTAAAAAAACAATCGAAAAATAACAATTTTTAAATAGTATTGTTGTAATTATTTACTATCCAAATACTGTCACTCAAGCTCTCACCTGTGGCTCCAAGTAGCGGTTTGCAAGTGACGGCAGCCACACCCTGGTACACCACTTCAAAAGGTGGGTAAATCAGGTGAGAGCAGCTGGTGGCCTCATCGCCCAGACAGGGCCGTGCAGAGTCTGCTCTGGGGGACTGGGTGGAGGAGATCTACAGTGAGATCTAACAGCCAGGAAGATGGTTCTACAATGCTTCATGGAGAGCGAAGGGTACGACAAGGCACAGAAGACATCGTGGTCATCCACTGTAACCAAGGAAGACCTCAGTTTGTGACACTTGTTTGTACCACTGAACCTGGATTTCTGTGGCTGAGAGAGTGGAACTGCCCCAGTACAATGGCTTTTCCAATCTAAAAAACTCTCCAGCACAGGTTTCCTGTCATCTTCAGACACGATGGACAACCACCATATCAGCTTGCTCATCACTTGCTACAATGTGCCACATTATCAAAGGCCTTCACAAATTTCTCAAACATGCTTTCTCTTCCATAAAAACATGTTGTCCCTGCTTGACCATGATAGAAACAGAGAAACATAGAAAACCTACAGCACAATACAGGCCCATAAAGTTGTGCTGAACATGTCCCTACCTTAGAAATTACGAGGGTTACATGTAGTCCTCTATTTTTCTAAGCTTCATGTACCTATCCAAAAGTCTCTTAAAAGACCCTTTCGTATCCGCCTCCACCACCGTAGCCAGCAGCCCATTCCACACACTCACCACTCTCTGAGTAAAAAACTGACCCCTGACATCTCCTCTGTACCTACTCCCCAACACCATAAACCTGTGTCCTCTTGTGGCAACCATTTCAGCCCTGGGAAAAAGCCTCTGACTATCCACACGATCAATGCCTCTCATCATCTTGTACACCTCTAATAGGTCACCTCTCATCCTCTGACTCTCCCTCGTACCTGATTCTTTCCCTTCCCTCTCCTGACTGTTACCCACTTGTCTGTTTCCCGTGGCCCCGGTGTGACCACCTGCCTATAACTCCTTTCTATCACCTCCTCACTCTCCCTGACCAGACGAAGGTCATCGAGCTGCATCTCCAGTTCCTTAATGTGGTCCCTCAGGAGCTGCAGCTCGACACACCGGGTGCAGATCATAGATAATAGCTAACAGAACATAGAAACATACAATGGAGAAGACAGAACATAGAACAGTATAACACAGTACAAGATGTTGCAACATTTTAATCTGCTTCAAGATCAATCTAACACTTAATCAAAAAAACATCAAAACCAAATCAAGCTTAACTGTCTTTCAAACCATACATGGATACAGCCATATGAGAAAGCATTGCTCTGGGGCCAGGGTGCAAAGGCATACACATTCATTCAAAATCATAGAAGGGCAAAAAAATATATAGCCATGTAAGAAAACAAAGTTTTAGTCCAAGACCCTGAGCAACAAGTCCCACAAATTGATGGTTCTCGGCAGTCCATAATACATAGTAGCAGAATTAGGCCATTCAGCCCATCAAGTCTGATCTGCCATTCCATCATGGCTGATTCTGGATCCCATTCAGACCCATACACCCGCCTTCTCACCATATCTTTTGATGCCCTGACCTATCAGGAAACTATCAAATTCTGCCTTATATGTAGCCACAGACTTGGCCTTCACTGCAGTCTGTGGCAAAGCATTCCACAGACTCACCAATCTCTGGCTAAAAGAATTCCTCTTTACCTCTGATGCCCTCACCACAGGAAACATTCCCTCCACATCAACCCTTTCTAGTCCTTTCAACATTCAGTAGGTTTCAATGAGATCTCCCCCGCATTCTTCTAAATTCCAGCGAGCACAGGCCTAAAGCTGCCTAACACTCCTCATATTAACCTCTTCATTCCCAGAATCATCCTCATGAATCTCCTCTGTACTCTCTCCATTGACAACACATCCTCTCTGAGATATGGGGCCCAAAACTGTTGACAATACTCCAAGTGCAGCCTGACCAGTGTCTTATAAAGCCTCAGCATTATCTCCTTCCTTTTATATTCTATTTCCCTTGAAATAAATGTCAACATTGCATTTGCTTTCTTTATCACAAACTCAAACTGTAAATTAACCTTCTGGGAGTATTGCACAAGGACTCCTAAGTCCTTCTGCACCTCTGATGTTTGAACCTTCTCCCCATTTAGATAATAGTCTGCACTATTGTACTTTTTACCAAATCCTGTTGCAATCGCCTTGCTTCTTCAGCACTACCTACCCCTCTACCTATCTTCATATCATCCACAAACTTTGCCTCAAAGCCATTAACTTATTTATCCAAATCATTGACAAACAATGTGAAAAGTAACGGTCTCAATACTGACCCCTGAGGAACATCACTCGTCACTGGCAGCCAAGCAGAAAAGGTCCTTTTTACTCCCACCTACTGTCTCCCGTCTGTCAGCGATTTCTTGATCCATGCGGCTATCTTTCCTGTGCCGTCCTAAGATTTTACCTTGTTAAGCAATCTCATCTGTGGCGCCTTATCAAATGTCCTCTGCAAATCCAAGTAAATGACATCTACTGCCTCTTTTCTTGTCCACCCTGCTTCTTACTTCCTCAAAGAATTCTAACAGATTTGTTAGACAAGATTTCCCTTAACAGAAACCATGCTGACTTTGACTTATTTTATCATTACTCTCCAAGTACCTCAAAACCTCATCCTTAATAATAGACTCCAACACTTTCCCAACCACTGAGGTTAGGCTAACTGGCCAATAATTTCCTTCTTTTTGGCTTCCTCCCTTCTTAAAGAGTGGAATGACATTTGCAATCTTCCAATCCTCTGGGACAGTGCCAGAATCAAGTGATTCTTGAAAGATCATAACCAATGCATTTGTTATCTCTTCAGCAACCTCTCTCAGAAGTCTAGGGTGTAGTTCATCTGGTCCAGGTGACTTATCCACTTTAAGAAATTTCAGTTTGCCTAGTACTTTGTAATACCAATGGAATTCACTCATGCTCCCTGACACTCGCAAACCTCTGACACACTGCTGATGTCCTCCACGATGAAGACTGATGCAAAGTACTCATTAAGCTTATCTGTCATTTTTCGCATATTGAAGTTAACTATTACAGTTGTGATATTACCCTTATTACATGCCTTTTACAGCTCCCTTTACAATCCCAGCTCACATCTTGGCTTCTATTTGGAGGCCTATATATGGTTCCCATAGTGTCTTTTTATCCTTGTAGCTTCTTAACTCCACTCAGAACATTGGTTCCCCTCAAATTCCAGTGCAACCCATCCATTTTGTACAGGTTACACCTGCCCCAGAAGTGTTCCCAATGATCGAGAAATCTGAATCCCTGCTTCCTGCTCCAATTCTTCAGCCACACATTCATCTGCCACCTCATTCTATTCCTATCCTCACTGTCGCGTGGTACAGGCAGCAATCCCGAGCTTACTACTCTTGAGGTCCTGCTTTTCAACTTCCTTCCTTACTTCCTGTATTCTGTTTTCAGGACCTCCTCCCTTTTTCTACCTACGTCATTGGTTCCCATATGTACCAAGACTTCTAGCTGCTCACCTTCCCATTTCAGGGTATTGCAGATGCGTCCAGAGCCTAGCACCTCAGAGCCAAACTAGCACCCATGTTTCCTTTTCGTGCTCACAGAATCACCTATCTGTTCTCCCAACTATAGAGTCCCCTGTTACTGCTGCCATCCTCTTCAGTGCCCTATCCTTCGAGCCACAGGGCCAGAGTCGGTGCCAGAGGCAGGACTGCTGTTGCTTCCCCCAGATAGGTCATTCTCCCCCCCTCCCAATAGTACTCAAAACGTTCAGCTTGTAATTCTACTGATCCAAAACTGGAGCACAGCAACAACGGGAGAGGCCACCCGTAACTAAGCCCGGACGCCACACCACAACGCAAGCCCAAGGACCGAAGTCGAGCCCCAGCTACTGTGACACTGCTGCCTCTCTACCTGACTCACCACCAAACAAGGGAAGCAGGCCTGCAGCAATCAATGTCCAACAGGTCTTGCAATCACAAAACAAATGTCCAAGACAGTCACTCGCAGTCTCCCCGCACGCAGCCTTCCCGCCAACCTGAAGGCACCAAGTCTGGCCCTTCCGAGTAGCATGCAGCAACATGGTCTGCTCTTCCAAACCCAATCAAGCTTCTCCTGTGGCTCGACTGCCCGACTTGAATCCCCAGGCTCGACAGCCCAGTTCAAATCCCCAGGCTCAACGGCCCGTGTTGACAAACCCAGCCTAAAGGTCCGTCTCAATGTCCCCGGCCTGACAGTCCAATTCGACCTCCTCAGCCCAACGGACCAATTCGCCTTCTCCGAACCACTTCACCTCGTACATAGTTGTCCATATTTCTACCATCCATGTGCCTATCTAAGAGTTTCTTAAATGTCCCTAATGTGTCTGCATCTACTACCACCCCTGGTAGGGTATTCCCATGCTCCCACCACTTACTGTGTTCAAAAACTACCTTTGAGACATTCCCCATACATTCCTCCTAGCACCATAAAATAATGCCTCCTCCCCATATTAGCCATTTCTGTCTCGGTAAAAAGTCTCTGGCTGTCCACTTGATCGATGCCTCTTATCACCTTGTACATCTCTATCAAGTTATTTCTCATCCTCCTTCGCTCCAAAGGAAAAAAACCAAGCTTGCTCAACTTTTCCTGACAAGACATGCTCTCTAATCCAGACAGCATTGTGGTAAAACTCCTCTGTACCCTCCCTAAAACTTCAACATCCGTCCTTTAATGAGCTGAACACAATGCTCCAAATGTGGTTTAATTAGGGTTTTATAGAGCAGCAACATTATCTCGCTGCTCTTGAACTCTTTCCCCCGACTAATGAAGCACAGCATACTGAACACTGTCTTAATCACCTTATGAACTTGCCTAATGATCTACCAAATATTTTCCTTTCACCTTCTTAATAATAAATTCCAAAGATGGATATTGACAGGACAATTGCTCCCTGCCTGTCAGTGCTCTCCTTTCTCAACTGGTGACGTTACATTTGTGGTTTCACACATACAGAGCTACCTGATCAGTTAAGAAAGACTTCCTATTAAATTGTTTTGACTTCAGATAATCTTGATTGAATTCTCACAGAGAAGTTTCTAATTTTAGAATCTGAGCTTGCTCTCTTTGAAATCTGCTGTCAAGAAAAACATTTATTAAACTTCACAGTATTCTGGAACCTGCTGGTAATGGAACTTTTAATTACAAACAGAGGGAATTGGAACTCAACCTGCTTTATGCTGTTCACACATATTAACATGATTCCTCTGTCTGCTGGGGAGATTCAGGGCTAAAATTTGTCTCCTGCAGTGGCACAAACACGTTATAACTGACTGGGCGTTGAAATCAGCCTGAAGAAATTTAAACATTACATCTAAAAACTGGGAAGACTTTGCACTCAGTGAATATTCCCTGAGGAAATCTGTTCAAGAGGGAGCTGCACTACATTGAGATCGACCTGTGTTGTGCCACAGAGAACAGGCAGCAGCTGCAATAGGAGAGACCGAAAACCGAAAGACCCAACTGCTAACCACAGTCACTACTTTTGTCCACAGTGCTCACCAGACTCAAAAAAATAAAGTTCCCCAAACAATAAGTCTGGTCAACACCTTCACGCATTAACCCACCCCTTCACACCCTTTGTCATTTCCCGTCAGCAGGATACGTACAGACTCTCCTGTGCCTAGTGTCACTTTATGGGCATACAATTAATCTATGTACTCTATATAAGCTATCTTACGTATTTATATTTATTGTGTTTCTTCAATATTGTAGTTTTTTGTATATTGTGTCTTACTGTATATCTTCAATATTGTATCTTATTTTGTTTTTTTTGTCCTGCAGTGGATCCAGAGTAACAATTATTTTGTTCTTCTTTACACTTGTGTACTGGAAATGACATTAAACATCTTGAATATGTGCATCCTGGATTGGCCTTTTCTGCCACCTGCGGACCTACTGACAGACAACTGTTTAGGAGAACATCAGACTCGACTCGAATGATCACATCACCATCTGAATGGGCACCCATCATAGGCTTGATTGTCAAGTCCATTTATTGGTTTGTGTCATTATCTAAGACACAGATCAGACGAATTATTCCTGAAGTATAGTTGCACAGATCTGCCTTCTTTACTATCCTTTCAGTTGTTTTCAAAACTTTTTTGAAAAGTTTCAAAACTCCAAACTCCTCACGTTCATTTTCAAGCACTGCATTTACTCGTTTTATTTTCTTTCTATTTCTGCAATTGTGTGAAAAATGATTACTCTTACCGCAGTCGTTGCACATTTTCTGATACGTTGGACACATTTTTGGTCGGTGCTGCCACCCACAGCGATCACATAATTTTTATCTTTCAGATGATGTCTCGCTCTCCGTCAGTTTTGTTGTCGCTTCATTATTTTTTCTAATATGTTTGCGCTTTACAGCGTCTACGTTGCAGTTCTGAATGAAAAGCTCTTTAGCCTGCGAGGTCATGGTTTCCGAAGCTTGGCAGAGAATCAAAGTTTTTTCCAAATTTTCGTCTTGTTCTCTTAACAGTCTATCTCTCAGACCATTATCCTGAATGCCACAAACGATTCTGTCCTTAATGCGAGAGTCTGTCAGTTCTGCAAACTCACATGTTTTACTGTGGTTTCTCAACTCCGTGACAAATTGATTGACCCACTTTCTGCTTAGAAGTGAAAAATTTATATTGCTCATACGTCACATTGCGCTTCGGCATACAAAATGCGTCAAATTTATCCATTATCGCTTTCAGATTCAAATTATCTCCATTTTCAAAAGTAAAATGGTTATGTACCTCAATTGTGTCATCACCCATTACGTGGAGTAGAATTGCAGTTTTCGTTTCTTCCGATTTTTCATCTGCTCCGATTGCCAATAAATAAATTTCAAAATGCTGTTTAAATCCTTTCCAGTTTTCAGCTACGTTTCCGGTCAGCTGAAGCGTCGATGGGGGGTTGCAAAACATCAATTTTTTAAACTGTTACCACACCAAAACAATTTGCACTCTTTTTTTCCCCGATTATCTTCGCTTCTCCCATATTATTCTTCCAGACCGACTTCTGACACGATGTTGTATTCTTTATACGTACCGTGGGTTTCTACTAATGAAATATATTCTGGAAGAATAGAACTTTTATTTACAATAGCAACAAAACCACACGAGTCTTACAGCGCATTGCTTCTCGATGTTTCTAGATCTTTCACTCATTTCTGTGCATGCTCCAAACTCTGTTCAATCATGTTATTACATGTGACACATGATATCACCACAGGACTGTGATGGTTCAATTTTGCACATCGGACTGTGATGGTTTCACTTCCCATATTAGTCCGTGATGGTTTCATTTTTTTATTGGACCCTGATGGTTCCATATTCCATATTGGACTGTGATGGTTTCATTTACCATTTTGGACTATGGTGCTTTCATTTCCACATCAGACCCCGATGTTTTTATTTTTCATATTGGACCATGATGCTTTCATTTTCCGTATCGGACCCTGATGGTTTCATGTTCCATATCAGACTGTGATGGTTCCATTTTCCACATCCAACCATGATGCTTTCATTTTCCATATCGGACCCTGATGGTTTCACTTTCCATCTCAGACTGTGATGGTTCCATTTTCCACATCCGACCATGATGGTTTCATTTTCCAAATTGGACTGTGATGATTTCATTTTGTATATTGGACTGTGATGGTCTGATATCAGACCTTGGTACTTCTATTTTCCTCGTTTCCTGTGAACCACAATATGGGATTCTACTGCCCTTTGCTTTGTGCTCTCCTGTTTAAGGCAGAAAGATGTTTCATTCTCATTTCCCATGCTGCACTCAGGGCTGGTAAATCTGTAACTTCACTTGTAACATGTCTGGTGATATGATGACGTACACTGTACAGAGTTCTCTTCAGAAATAGCAACCACAGAACTGTCACATGTAAACAGAAAGTCTAGCATTAATCTACTGGAGCCACCGGAACTGTCAGATAATGATACCTAATTTTCTTCAGCATAACATCTTTTCTATTCTCCAAGCATCCCATGGGCCTGGGATAGAAACATTATTGCTGAGGAATAGAAAAGCCTCAAAAAAGTGGTGGACACAGCCCAGTCCATCACAGGCAATGCCTTCCCAACCATTGAGCACGTGAACAAGGAACACTGCCACAAGAAAGCAGCATCTACCCTTAAAGACCACCACTAGACAAGCCACGCTTTCTTCTCACTGCTGCCATTGGGACTGAGATACAGGAGCCATAGGTCACACACATCAGGTTCAGGAACACTTATTACCCCTCAACCATCAGGCCCCTGAACCAGAGTAGATAACTTCACACACCTCACATCAAAACTGATCCCACAACTGTCAGACTCACTTTCAAAGTCTCTTCAACTTGTGTTCTCAGTATTTATATATCTATATATTCATCTCTTTATCTACCCATCTATTTAGCTGTTTGTTAATTTATTTATTGTTTGCACCTTTGATCTTTTTTTGTACAATGTCTGTCAATCTTTGTGTGTAGCTTTCATTGATTTCTTTCTCCTACTATGAATTCCTGCAAGAAAATGAATCTCAAGTTAGCATGTGTATTTTGATAATAAATTTACTTTAAACTTTGAACTTGAACATGAACTATATTCATAAAGTTCAAATCAATGAGCCTTCCAAAAGTTAATGCACAATGTGTTACTCTGACGCAAAATGCAAACCAGAAAATTCAACCTGTGTAAAAGGATCATTCTGACGTTCGGTAGGTTAGAGATTAATTCCTTGGTTGTGAGGGAAGTAAGTGTTTGCAGATTTGTAGCTCCAGGTCACACACGACAGGAGGAATAAATTATGTTTTCATTGTGTTTTTATCATTTGAACAATTGAAGTGTGTCAGGTATGATATCTGAAGTTTGATTGACAAGCTTGATGCCTTTTTAAAGTACAGATTTATCATTTCACAGTCAGTTTGCAATTTATTTTAAGATGAACCCTTTCTCTAATGTGAAACAGTCCTAATACTTCCATGAATTCCATGGCGAAATTTGATTCACCAATCAATAACACAGATAATAATTTCTTTACAAGTTCAAGTTTATTGTCATCGAATGACATATTTATAACTAAATGAAAGTATGATCCTCCAGACCCACAAAACACACATCACACACTACAAAATATTACCTCAAGTAAACTAGTAGAACATAATTCAAAATACCCATGAAGTATGCTGCATAGGTAAACAGTAAAGAGCTCGTTGTCCTAGGTCAAATTCAAGTATTTTAATGTCAAAGAATGTATGCAATATACAGCCCTTAGATTCATCTTCCCACAGGCAGCCATAAAACAAGAGACACCATTTAACCCATCCAAAGAAAATGTCAAAAAACCTAACGCTAAAAAAGAGCAAATTGTGCAAACAGCAAAAAGCAAGCGAACAACACACAGAATATTAAACATCAAACCGCAAAGTCCTTGAGACAGTCTAAGAATATTCAGTGTAGTTTAGTTCAGTTCAGTTTAGTGCTGAGGTATTTATTGACTGTAGGCCTCAGAGCGAGTCTGCGTCGAGGTGTCCAACTCAAAATCGTGTAAGATAGCAATTTTAAAAAGGTGAAAGCAGAAACACATATAACATGTTGGGTGTTTATTAGTCTCACAGTCTGAAGGAGAAGGTTGTTACCCATTCTGGTAGTCCTGGTCATAATGCTCCTGTACCTCCTCCCTGATAGCAATGGATCAAAGGGATTGTGGATTGGCTGGTAGGGATCCTGCTCTTGATATGGTTAATGTCAGCCTTTTTCTAAATTTCAAATTTAGAGACATACGGCAAGGAAACAGCTCTCCCGGCCCAATGAGCCTGCACTGCCTAATTACACCCATGTGACTAATTAACCTAACCCGTATAAGGCCATAAGATACAGGAGCAAAATTGGGCTATTTGGCCCATTGAATCTGCTGCACCATTTCATCATGGCTGTTCCGTTTTACCTCTCAACCTCAGTCTCCTGCCTGTGTTCTTTCTACTCATAGAAACATAGAAACAAAGAAAACCTACTGCACAATACAGGCCCTTCAGCCCACAAAGCTGTGCCGAATTTCTAAAGTAAGAACATAAATTAACTAGGGGAACCCACAGCTCTCTATTTTTTTGAGCACCATGTACCTGTCCAGGAGTCTCTTAAAAGACCCTTTTGTATCGCCCCCACCACCGTCGCAGGCAGCCCATTCCATGCACTCACCACTCTCTGCATAAAATACTTACCCCTGACATCTCCTCTGTACCTACTTCCAAGCACCTTAAACCTGTGCCCAACCATTGAGGTCAGACCAACTGGCCTATAGTTTCCTTTTTTCTGCCTCTCTCCCTTCTTCAAGAGCGGATTGACATTTGCAATTTTACTATCTTCCGGAACCAATTCAGAATGGCCAACTCCTCTCTCATGCCTCTGTAATTCCCTTTACTCCACTGTAATACTGATATGTCTGACTTTAAAAAGAAGAAGAAAGAAGAAAGCCCTTAACTCTGGGTGGAGTCATCGGGACGCTGTCATGACGGCGTGTTTTTTAGCAGGCTTCTTATTTTTATGAGGCCGAGTTACTAGCTCGACGCTCAACCCAGCACAGATGGAAAGCGTGCAAGGGAGCTGGCTGGATTTGAACTCACGAGCCTTCGCTCCGAAGTCCGGCGCTGATGCCACTGCGCCACCAGCCAGCTATCCGACTTTAGCTTCTTCTCTAATTTCAGTGCGAATCTCAATCACACTATGATCACTTGGCCCTCAAGGTTCTTTCACCTTAAGCTCTCTAATCAATTCTGCTTGATTGCACAACACCCAATCCATAATTGCTGATCCCCTGGAGGGCTCAAGCACAAGCTGCTCTAAAAAGCCATCTCGTAGGCACTCCAGAAACTCCCCCTACTGTAATCCACCACGAAGGTGATTTCCCCAATCTACTTGCATATTGAAGTCCCCCATGACGATTATAACATTGCCCTTTTGGTATGCCTTATCTATCTCTTGTTGTAATTTGTAGGCCACATCCTTACTACTGTTTGGGGGTCTGTATACAACTCCCATCAGGGTCTTTTTACCTTGCAGTTCCTTAGCTCTATCCACAAGGATTCAACATCTTCCAACCCTATGTCACCTCTTTCTAATGATTTGATTTCATTGTTTTACCAGCAGAGCAATGCCACCCCCTCTGCCTTTCTGCCTGTCCTTTCAATACAATGTGTATCCTTGGACATTAATCTCCCAGCTATAATCTTTCAGCCATGATTCAGTGATGCCTTCAACATCATACCTGCCAATATGCAACTGTACTGCAAGTTCATCTACCTTATTCCATATACCGTGTGCATTCAGATACAACACTATCAGTCCTCTATTCACCCTTTTTGATTTTGTCACACCATGCTCAACTTTTTGATTCCTGACTTTGTCTGACATCTTACCAACATCTGCCTCCACCTCTCAACAAATTGTTATGGCACTCTGTTTCCCAACCCCCTGCAATTCTAGTTTAAACCCCAACATGCAACATTAACAAACCTTCCTGCTCGGATATTAGCCCCCTGCCCCCCCCCCCACCCCGCAGTTCCGGTGCAAACTCTCCTTTCTGTACAGGTCCTGCCTTCCCTGGAAGAGAGCCCAATGATCCAAAAATCTTATGCCCTGCTTCCTATACCAATTCCTTAGCCACGTATTAAACTGCATAATCTTCCTAGTTCTAGCCTTATGTACATTGAAATATCAAAACATACAGTGAAATGCATTACTTGCATCAACACAGTCCAAGGATGTGCTGGGTACAAACTGGAAGTGTTGTCAACACTTCCAACCATCTGGAGAGCTGATTGGAACAAACAGAATAATCCTTCCAGATTGTTTAAGGCCCTTACACCATGTAACTTTCATTTTTGCATGATTGAAATGGATCCCTTGATCTAATGTAATATTTTTAAATTGCTGTGCTCCAGAAAAATCTGAATTACAGCTTCCACAAACAAGGAGTCCAATTTTTTTTTTTAAAACAGATTCTATTTCATTTGTGCCTCTGGCAGCACTTAACACAGGAGAAGGGATTATGTAGATGAATCCTAGCCTCCAGACTGTGACCTGAACTGCTCCTGCTTCAAATCATCAAAGGATATGGTCAGAGCCATATAAAAGAAAGCTTTTTTGCATATTGGCCTTTGTAAATCAAACTATTGAGTAAATAAATAAAGGCATCTGTTAGTCTTGCGAGACCATGGATCTGCGCCTGGAAAGACTTCACTCTCCAGGGCGCAGGCCTGGGCAAGGTTGTATAGACAACCAGCAGTTGCCCATGTTGCAAGTCTCCCCTCTCCACGACACTGATGTTGTCCAAGGGAAGGGCATTAGGACCCATGCAGCTTGGCACCAGTGTCGTCGCAGAGCACTGTGTGATTAAGTGCCTTGCTCAAGGACACAACACGTTGCCTCAGCTGGGGCTCGAACTCACGACCTTCAGGTAGCTAGTTCAATGCCTTAACCACTTGGCCACGTGCCCACACTGAATTATTGAGTACATGAGATGAAATGTTATGTTCATATTATGTAAGATGTTGGTGGGGCCTAAATTGGAGTATTGTGTGCAGTTTTGGTCATCTACCTACAGGAAAGATGTAAATATGGTTGAAAGAGTACACATAAAATTCACAAGGATGTTGCCAGGACTGGAGGACCTGAAGTATAAGGAAAAATTGAATAGGTGAAGACTTTATACCTTGGCATGTACAAGATTGAAGGGAAATTTGATAAGTATACAAAATTATGAGGGGTAAATGCAAGCAGGCTTTTTCCATTGAGGGTGGATGATACTACAAATAGAGGTCATGGGCTAAGTGTGAAAGGTGAAATGTTTAAGGAGAACGCGAGGAGAAACTTCTTCAATCAGAGGGTCGTGTGTGGAATGAGCAGCCAGTACAAGTGGTGCATGCAAGCTTGATTTCAATATTTAAGAGAAGTTTGGATAGGCACATGGATGGGAAATTATGGAGGGCTATGGTCCCAGTATATGTTGCTGGGATTAGGCAGCTTAAATGGTTTAGCATAGATGAGATGAGCCAAAGGATCTCTTTCTGTGCTATAGTGTTCTATGACTCTGTGCCCCTACCACAAACTGCAAAGCCCTACAAAGCTGTTGGACGTAGATGACAATGCTTAAAATGACTTTAAATTCTTTACAGGAGAAGCTGGATTGGGTTTGGAAGTGCTGACCTGGGTACAGACATCATCATCATCATCACGTTCCTTGTCATATGACGTGGGTGATCATGGTCTTCCACCTGTCTTTAAACTGAGAAGCTCTAATAAGCTCTTCAAACCTTCTGCCTGTCCATCCCTTAGCGTAACTTATGACTGTCACATGCTGTTGACCACGACTTTTTCTTCCATCAATTTTTCCCATCACTGCAAGTTGTTGAAGCTTCCCTTTCCTCAGTATAGGTCCCAGAATTTCCACCTGCCACTTCCTGGTTGATGATATAATCTTGCTTCTTATTCCAGCTTTTCACAACACTTCCTCATTTGGTACTCTGTCCTCCTACAATATTTTCATCATCCTTCTCAAAAACCATATTTCTGCAGCCACAAACCTAGAGTAACACACACAAAAAACTGTAGGTTTTCAGCAGATCAGGCAGCAGCAATGAGGGGGTGGAATAAACCATTACAGACTGAGATCCTTCACCAAGACTGGAAAGGGAAGGGAAGAAGCTGGAATAAGGTGTGGGAGGAGAAAGAGTGCGAGCTAGAAGGTGGTGGTTGGGTAGGTGGTTTGCACTTGAACTGGAGGGACAGCAATATCCTAGCAGGAAATGCTGTGTGGTGGGGTTTAAACTAGAGTTGCAGGGGGATGGGAACCAGGGTGCCAGAACAGTGAGTGGAGATGTTGGTAAGATCTCGGACAAAGTCAGGAATCATAAGGCTGTGCGTGGTGCAACTAGTGTCCTGAGCTGCCTATATTTCAATGCAGGTATTGTAGGAAAGGCAGATAATAGTGCTGAAAATGAGGTAGCTGCTCAGGGTGTATCGAAACTAGAAACTCTGGATAACAGTTCTGAGCGAGCAGCACTCATCGTGCGACACAGAGCTGACATTGCCAGTAATCAGCAGGAGTTCAAAAAATACAGCTACCATCTCCGCAAAATCATCAAGGTAGCAAAATGACAATACAGGGACAAGATCCTGTCACAACTCTCCACAACAACACACGCAGCTTATGGCAAGGTCTGCACACCATCGCAGACTTCAAAGCTAAACGCAATGGCGCTGCCAACATCATTGCTTCTCTCCCAGATGAGCTAAATCTTTTCTACACTCGGTTTGATGTCACCAACACTGAGTCCCTGAGGAGAGCCGCTGAAGTGACCTGCACCCTGGTCATTGCTGAGGCTGAAGTACGCAGGTGTTTCCAACAGGTGGAGAGTCGCAAGGCTGCAGGACTGGTCGGCATCCCAGGGCGGGTACTCAGAGTGTGTGCGGCACAACTGGCAGGTATGTTTACAAATATTTTTAATCTCTCCCTCTCCCAGTGTAGAGTGCCCTCCTGCTTCAAAACATCCATCATTGTTCCTGCACCTAAAAAGACCAAGGTAACGTGTCTGAACAACTGGTGTCCTGTCACATTCGCCTCAATAGTAAGAAAATGCTTTGAGAGGCTGGTCAAGGACTACATCTGCAGCTTGCTACCACCCACATGGACCCTCTGCAATTCACCTACCAACACAACCGATTGACAAATGACACAATAGCCACAGCTCTACACACCACCCTTACACATTTGGAGTAGAAGAATGCTTACGTGCGAATGCTGTTCTCGGACTACAGTTCAGCATTCAACACCATAGTTCCCTCCAGTCCTGACAAGAAACTCAGAGACCTTGGCCTTCACCCTGCCTTGTGCAGCTGGATCCTGGACTTCCTGTCAGATCTCCAGCAGGTGGAAGAGTGGGCTCCCTCACCTCCTTTCCCCCCTCTCACCCTCAACACAGGTACCCCTCAGGGCTACATCCTAAGCCCCCTCTTTTACTCCATGTATACCCATGATTGTGTCACCACCCACAGCTCCAGCCTGCTAATTAAGTTTGCTGACAACACTACATTGATTGGCCTAATCTCAAATAATAATGAGGCAGCCTATAGAGAAGAAGTCAACACCGACACAGTGGTGTCAAGAAAACAACCTCTCCCTCAATGTTGCAAAAACAAAGGAGCTGGTTAGGGACTGCAGGAGGAATGGAGACAGGCTCACCCCTGTTGACATCAATGGAACTGGGATTGAGAGGGTGAACAGCTTTAAGATCCTCGGCATCCACATCACTGAGGATCTCACGTGGTCTGTACATACTGGCTGTTTGGTGAAAAAAGCACAACAGCGCCTCTTTCACCTCAGATGGTTGAAGAGGTTTGGTATGAGTCCCCATATCTTTCTACAGGGGCACAATTGAGAGCATCCTGACTGGCTGCATCACTGCCTGGTATGGGAACTGTACTCCCCTCAATCGCAGGACTCTACAGAGAGTGGTATGGACAGCCCAGCACATCTGTAGATGTGAACTTCCCACTATTCAGGACATTTACAAAGACAGGTGTGTAAAAGGAGCCTGGAGGATCATTGAGTACCTGGGTTAATATCTGAGAGCTTAATCTCCAAGGACACACATTGTATCGAAATGATAGGCAGGGAAGCAGAAAGGGTGACAATGCTCAGTCTGTAAAAAAATAAAATCAAATCATTACAAAGAAGTGACATGGGGCGGAAGGTGTTGAATCATTGTGGATAGAGCTAAGGAACTGTAAGAGTACAAAGACCCTGATGGGAGTTGTATACAGACTCCCAAACAGTAGTATGGATGTGGCTTAAAAATTAAAATGGGATATAGAAAATGCATGCTAGAAGGGCAATGTTTTTTTCACCAGTGGCTTTTTCTTTATCGCTCTCCCATGGCGAAGCACCCGGCCAACAGTTGCTGTATGCACAGTCACTCCCATCTCAGCCACTGAAGCTTGTAACAGAGTTGTCACAGATGTCTTGTTGGCCTCCCTCACTAGTCCCCTTCTTGTACGGTCACTCAACTTTTGAGGACGGCCTGCACTAGGTAGATCTACAGCTGTACCAAATTCTTCCCATTTCTTTATAACTGACGTAACTGTACTTCCAAGGGATATTCAGTGACTTGAAAAGTTTCTTGTATCCATTTTCTGATTTGTGCTTTTCAATAACCTTTTTGTGGAGTTGCTTGGAGCGTTCTTTTGTCTTCATGGTGTAGTTTTGCTAGGATACTGACATACCAGCAGTTGGAACTTCCAGATACAGATATATTTTTACTACAATCAATGGAAAAACATTGACTACGCACAGGTTTATATATAACTAGGTCTCCTTAACTAATTCTGTGACTTCTAAAACCAATTGGCTGCACCAGTGATGATTTGGTGTGTCATATTAAAAGGAGTGTATACTGATGCAATCAATTATTTTGTGTTTTATATTTGTTATTAATTTAGATCACTTTGTAGTGATGTTTTCACTTTGACACGAGAACAAGTCTTTTTCTGTTGATCAGTGTAAAAAAAAGCCAAATTAAATCCATTGCGATTCAATGTTGTAAAACAATACAACAGGAAAAATTCCACAGGAGTGAATACTTTTTCTGGGCACTGTAGTTCCGGAAAACTGGAAAATTGCAACTGTCACTCCACTCCTCAAGAAGGGAGAGAGGCAGAAGTAAGGAAACTATAGCCCAGTTAATCTGACTTTGGTGATTGAGAAGACGTTGGAGTCAATTATTAATTCTGAGGTCTCAAGGTACTTGGAGGCACATGATAAAATAGGCCGTAGTCAGCATGGTTTGCTCAAGTGAAAAACTTGCCTGACAAATCTGTTGGAATTCTTTGAAGAAACAACAAACAGAATAGACAAAGGAGAATTGGCTGATGTTGCATACTTGGATTTTCAGAAGGCCTTTGACAAGGTGCCACACATAAGGATACTTAACAGCTAACTGGCCTATAGATTCCTTTCTCTTGCCTCTCTCCCTTCTTAAAGAGTGGAGTAACATTTGCAATTTTCCAGTACTCTGGAACCATTCTAGTGATTCTTGAAAGATCATAACTAATACCGCACAGTCTCTTCAGCCACTTCTTTCAGAACTGTGTGGTGTACACCATCTGGTCCAGGTGACTTATTTACCTTCAGAGCTTTCAGCTTCCCAAGAACCTTCTCTCTAATTATGGTAACTTCACACACTTCATTACCCTTGACACCTGGAACTTCCACCATACTGCTAGTGTCTACCACAGTGAGGACTGATGCAAAATATTTATTCGGTTCATCGGCTATTTCATTGTCCCCAACTGCTACCTCTCCAGCATCATTTTCCAGTGGTCCAAAATCCACTTTCACCTCTGTTTTACATTTTCTTATCCGTAGAAACTTTTGGTATCCTCTTTAATATTATTGGCTAGCTTACTTCTATATTCCATGTTTACCTTCTTAGCCTCAAGACATAGCCTCAAGATTTGGGAGAATAGATTTAGGACAGAGATGAGGAGGAATTGCTTTTCCCAGAGGGTGGTGAATCTGTGGAATTTTCTGTCCAATGAAGCAGTGGAGGCTACCTCGGTGAATATATTTAAGACAAGGTTGGATAGATTTTTGCATAGTAGGGGAATTAAGGGTTATGAGGAAAAGGCAGGTAGATGAAGGCGAGTCCATGGCTGAATCAGCCACGATCTTATTGAATAGCGGAGCAGGTTCAACGGGCCAGATGACCTACTCCTGCTCCTATTTCTTATGTTCTTGTGACATTTTTTAGTTGTCTTCTGTTGGTTTTTAAAAGCTTCCCAATCCCCTAACTTTCCACTAATCTTTGCTCTATTATCTGCACTCTCTTTGGCTTATATGCCGGCTTTGTCTTTTCTTATAAGCCATGGTTGTGTCATCTTTCTTTTAGAATGCTTCTTCCTCTTCGGGAAAAATACATATCCCGTGCCTTCCAAATTGCTTCCAGAAACTCCAGCCATTGCTGCTCTGCCATCATCCCTGCCAGTGTTCTCTTCCAATCAATTCTGGCCAGCTCCTCTTTCATGCCTCGGTAATTCCCTTACTCCACTGTAATACTGATACATCTGACTTTAGCTTCTTCTCAAATTTCAGAGTAAATTTGATCATATTACGATCACTTGAGCCTCAGGGTGCTTTTCCTTATGCTCTCTAATCAATTCTGGTTCATTACACAACACCCAATCCAGAATAGCTGATCTCCTGGAGGGTTCACCATCTCATAGACACTCTAGAAATTCCCCCTCCTGTAATCCAGCACCAACCTGATTTTCCCAATCTACCTGCATATTGAAGTCCCCCATGACCACTGTAACATTGCCCTTTTGGCATGCATTTTCTACCTCCCGCTATAATTTGAAGACCATATCCTGATTGCTGTTTGGGGGTCTGTATACAACTCCCATCATACTCTTTTTATGTTTGCAGATCCTTACCTTTATCCACAATGATTCAACAACTTCCAACCTTAATGCACCTTTTTCTAATGATTTGATTTCATTTTTTACCAACAGAGCAATTCTGCCCCCTCTGCCTTCCTGCCTATTCTTTTGATACAATGTGTATCCTTGGATATTAAGCTCCCAGCTATCATCTTCTTTCAGCCATGATTCAGTGATGCCTGCCAATCTGCAACATTGCTACAAGTTCATCTACCTTATTCCGTATACTGTTACATTTGAATGTGCACATCTTCAGTTCTGTATTCACCCTTTTCTGTTTTGTCTGCCTTTTACATTGCAACTCATCCTGTTGACTGCAATTTTCCCAATCAACGGGCTCTCCTCACTACACATTGCCTCTGTTTGTAGATCCCCTACCTCATCTCCAGCACTATTATCCGCCTTTCCTTCTCGCATCGAAATATATACAGCTCAGAACACTCGTCACACCATGCTGACCTGTTGATTCCTGACTTTGTCTGATCTTATGAACATCTGCCACCACAACCACTCCACCAGCTTTGGTTCCTATCCCCTGACAACTAGTTTAACCCCCACTGTGAAGCATCAACAAAACTTCCCACTAGGATATTAGTTCACCCTCCCACCCCAGTTGAGGTGCAAACCATCCCTCTGTACAGGTCCCACCTTCCCTGGATGAGAATCCAATGATCTAAAAACTTATGCCGTCCCTCCAACACCAACTGCTTAACCACATATTAAACTGTATAATCTTTCTAGTTCTAGTCTCACTAGCACATGGCACGGATAGCAATCCTGAGATCACAACCCTGGAGGTCCTGGCCTTTAACTTAGCACCTAACTCCCTGAACTCCTCATGCAGAACCTCATCACTCATCCTAACCACTTCATTGGTACCTACATGGACCACGATTCTGGCTTTTCACCCTTCCAATTAAGAATGCTGAAGACTTGATCCAGCTCCCGCCTGGGAGGCATCTCCAAGTTTGCGGATGACACGAAGCTGGGCGGCAGTGTTAGCTGTGAGGAGGATGCTAAGAGGATGCAGCGTGACTTGGATAGGTTAGGTGAGTGGGCAAATTCATGGCAGATGCAATTTAATGTGGATCAATGTGAAGTTATCCACTTTGGTGGCAAAGACAAGAAAACAGATTATTATCTGAATGGTGGCCGATTAGGGAAAGGGGAGGTGCAACGAGACCTGGGTGTCATTATACACCAGTCATTGAAAGTGGGCATGCAGGTACAGCAGGCGGTGAAAAAGGCGAATGGTATGCTGGCATTTATAGCAAGAAGATTCAAGTACAGGAGCAGGGAGGTACTACTGCAGTTGTACAAGGCCTTGGTGAGACCACATCTGGAGTATTGTGTGCAGTTTTGTTCTCCTAATCTGAGGAAAGACATTCTTACCATAGAGGGAGTACAAAGAAGGTTCACCAGATTGATTCCTGGGATGGCAGGACTTTCATATGAAGAAAGACTGGATGAACTAGGCTTGTACTCATTGGAATTTAGAAGATTGAGGGGGGATCTGATTAAAACGTATAAAATCCTAAAGGGATTGAACAGGCTAGATGCAGGAAGATTGCTCCCATTGTTGGGGAAGTCCAGAACGAGGGGTCACAGCTTGAGGATAAAGGGGAAGCCATTTAGGACCGAGATGAGGAAAACCTTCTTCACACAGAGAGTGGTGAATCTGTGGAATTCTCTGCCACAGGAAACAGTTGAGGCCAGTTCATTGGTTATATTTAAGGGGGAGTTAGATATGGCCCTTGTGGCTAAAGGGGTCAGGGGTTATGGAGAGAAGGCAGGTACAGGGTTCTGAGTTGGATGATCAGCCATGATCGTACTGAATGGCGGTGAAGGCTCGAAGGGCCGAATGGCCTATTCCTGCACCTATTTTTCTATGTTTCTATTTACAACTCCTCCCTTGGAGGGTCAGACACCCTAAGCCAATAGGCTGGTCCAGGACTTATTTCCTGGCATAATTTACATATTACTATTTAACTATTTATGGTTTTATTACCATTTAATTATTTATGGTGCAACTGTAACGAAAACCAGTTTCCCTCGGGATCAATAAAGTATGACTATGACTATACAATTCGGGAGTCTCCTTCTTACCTACAGAACCTCCTGTCAGTTCCCCTAACTAACGAATCCCCTCTTGCCATTCTGTGCCTCTTCTCCCCAGTTTCTTTCTGAGTCACAGAGGCAGACTCAGTGCCAGAGACACGACCACTGTGACTTTCCTCTGTTAGTTCATCCCCCTGACAGCATCCAAAGTGATATACCTGTCGTTGAGGGGTTGGCCATGGGTGTACTCTGATCTGGCTCCTTAACCCCTTTCCCCTTCTTAACTGTCACCCAGTTTCCTATGTCCTGCACCTTGGGTGTAACTACCTCTCCATATGTCCTGTCTATTACCCCCTCAGCCTCCCGAATGATCCAGAGTTTATCCAGTTCCAGTTCCAACTCTTTAATGCGGTTTGTTAGAAGCTGCAGCTGGATGTATTTCTCACAGTTGTAGTCATCAGGGATTCTGGAGTTCTCCTTGCCTTCCCACATTCAACTGTTTTACCTGGCATCTCTACTGAGCTTGCTGTGCAGTAATAAGGAAGGGAAGGAAAGAAAAAAAACTTAACCAGGAGCTTTACTTTTCCTTTCTCTCGCTAACTGAAGCCACTCTTCACTGAAGCCTGAAAGAGCTAAACCCTCAAGATCACCACTCTGACTCTGCCCACTCTGATGACAGCCACTGCACTTGCCCCTGCCTTCCTTGAATTTGATCTTTCTAATCCATCCCAAATACTGATTGGTCACTGGTCAAAGCTCTTCTTCGCTGTCGTGATCTGTTGCTGCCTTTCCTACTCGAGTAGTGGACCTGATTGAAGTCCCCTCCTCTCAAAACTTCTGATCTCTGGATTGGTCACTGGTCAAAGCTCCTGTTGAAGTTTGCCAGAGTCTTTGGTTACAGACCAAGTATCCTCAGATTCCTAATGTAGTATATCCACTGCCATACCTCTTCTTGATTGGATGAATGTGTTTGGTCCAGAATTGATCCTCTGAGATGTCTGGGATGATTACTGACATTTGTATATTTACACAGATAGATGCTGGCTTTAACAAGTGGATGTAAAGAAGATTCTTCAAATAAACCTGTAGAAGGCATACGATGCATTGGCCTTCATCAATCGTGGAATTGAACTTGGGAGCAGAGAGGTAATGTTGCAAATATATAGGACCCTGGTCAGACCCCAGTTGGAGTACTGTGCTCAATTCTGGTCGCCTCACGACAGGAAGGATGTGGAAACCATAGAAAGGGTGCAGAGGAGATTTACAAGGATGTTGCCTGGATTGGGGAGCATGCCTTATGAGAATAATGAGACCTCTTCTGGGGCAGGTGGGACCTGTACAAGAGAGACGGGTTACACTTGAACTACAGGGGGACCAATATCCTTTCAGGAAGGTTTGTTAGTGCTATTGGGGAGGCTTTAAACTAGATTTGCAGGGGGATGGGAACCAGAGTGCCAGAGCTGGGGTGAAAATAAATGATGTTAAAAGTTCAAGCAAATCCGCTAATAGAAAGGTTGTGAGTGGTGGTAAAAATCTTCTGAGGTGTATATATTTCAATGCTAGGAGTATTGCGGGGAAGGCGGATGAGTTGAGGGCGTGGATTGACATGTGGAATTATGACGTTATAGCAATTAGTGAAACTTGGCTACAGGAGGGGCAGGACTGGCAGCTTAATATTCCAGGGTTCCGATGTTTCAGATGTGATCGAGGCAGAGGAATG
Organism: Mobula birostris; assembly: GCF_030028105.1. Classification (NCBI taxonomy): domain Eukaryota; kingdom Metazoa; phylum Chordata; class Chondrichthyes; order Myliobatiformes; family Myliobatidae; genus Mobula; species Mobula birostris. Next base: position 243,035,483 of record NC_092371.1, read on the forward strand.
AAAGGTGGGGGAGTAGCATTGCTTGTTAGGGAAAATATTACAGCAGTGCTCAGGCAGGACAGATTAGAGGGCTTGTCTACTGAGTCCTTATGGGTGGAGCTGAGAAACAGGAAAGGTATGGCCACATTAGTGGGATTGTATTACAGACCACCCAATACTCAACGAGACTTGGAAGAGCAAATCTGCAGAGAGATAGCAGGCAACTGCAGGAAACATAAAAGTTGTGGTGGTAGGGGATTTTAATTTTCCATACATTGATTGGGACTCCCATACTGTTAGGGGTCTAGATGGTTTAGAGTTTGTAAAATGTGTTCAGGAAAGTTTTCTAAATCAATATATAGAGGGACCAACTAGCGGGGATGCAATATTGGATCTCCTGTTAGGAAACGTGTTAGGACAAGTGACGGAAGTCTGTGTAGGGGAACACTTTGGTTCCAGTGATCATAACACCATTAGTTTCAACTTGATCATGGACAAGGATAGATCTGGTCCTAGGGTTGAGGTTCTGAACTGGAAGAAGGCCAAATTTGAAGAAATGTGAAAGGATCTAAAAAGCGTGGATTGGGACAGGTCGTTCTCTGGCAAGGATGTGATCGGTAGGTGGGAAGCCTTCAAAGGAGAAATTTTGAGAGTGCAGAATTTATATGTTCCTGTCAGGATTAAAGGCAAAGTGAATAGGAATAAGGAACCTTGGTTCTCAAGGGATATTGCAACTCTGATAAAGAAGAAGAGGGAGCTGTATGACATGTATAGGAAACAGGGAGTAAATAAGGTGCTTGAGGAGTATAAGTGGTGCAAGAAAATACTTAAGAAAGAAATCAGGAGGGCAAAAAGAAGACATGAGGTTGCCTTGGCAGTCAAAGTGAAGGATAATCCAAAGAGCTTTTACAGGTATATAAAGAGCAAAAGGATTGTAAGGGATAAAATTGGTCCTCTTGAAGATCAGAGTGGTCGGCTATGTGCGGAACCAAAGGAAATGAGGGAGATCTTAAATAGGTTTTTTGCGTCTGTATTTACTAAGGAAACTGGCATGAAGTCTATGGAGTTAAGGGAAACAAGTAGTGATCATGGAAAATGTACAGATCGAAAAGGAGGAGGTGCTTGCTGTCTTGAGGAAAATTAAAGTGGATAAATCCCCGGGACCTGACAGGGTGTTCCCTCGGACCTTGAAGGAGACTAGTGTTGAAATTGCAGGGGCCCTGGCAGAAATATTTAAAATGTCGCTGTCTACAGGTGAGGTGCTGGAGGATTGGAGAGTGGCTCATGTTGTTCCGTTGTTTAAAAAAGGATCGAAAAGTAACCCGGGAAATTATAGGCCGGTATGTTTAACGTCGGTAGTAGGTAAGTTATTGGAAGGAGTACTAAGAGACAGAATCTACAAGCATTTGGATAGACAGGGACTTATTAGGGAGAGTCAACATGGCTTTGTGCGTGGCAGGTCATGTTTGACCAATCTATTGGAGTTTTTCGACGAGGTTACCAGGAAAGTGGATGAAGGGAAGGCAGTGGATATTGTCTACATGGACTTCAGTAAGGCCTTTGACAAGGTCCTGCATGGGAGGTTAGTTAGGAAAATTCGGTCACTAGGTATACATGGAGAGGTGGTAAATTGGATTAGACATTGGCTCGATGGAAGAAGCCAGAGAGTGGTGGTAGAGAATTGCTTCTCTGAGTGGAGGCCTGTGACTAGTGGTGTGCCACAGGGATCAGTGCTGGGTCCATTGTTATTTGTCATCTATATCAATGATCTGGATGATAATGTGGTAAATTGGATCAGCAAGCTTGCTGATGATACAAAGATTGGAGGTGTAGTAGACAGTGAGGAAGGTTTTCAGAACCTGCAGAGGGACTTGGACCAGCTGGAAAAATGGGCTGAAAAGTGGCAGATGGAGTTTAATACAGATAAGTGTGAGGTATTGCACGTTGGAAGGACAAACCAAGGTAGGACATACAGGGTTAAAGGTAAGGCACTGAGGACTGCAGTACAACAGAGGGATCTGGGAATACAGATACAAAATTCCTTAAAAGTGGCGTCACAGGTAGACAAGGTTGTAAAGAGAGCTTTTGGTACATTTGCCTTTATTAATCAAAGTATTGAGTATAAGAGCTGGAATGTTGTGATGCGGTTGTATAAGGCATTGGTGAGGCCGAACCTGGAGTATTGTGTTCAGTTTTGGTCACCGAATTACAGGAAGGATATTAATAAGGTTGAAAGAGCGCAGAGATTGTTTACAAGGATGTTACCGGGACTTGAGAAACTCAGTTACATAGAAAGGTTGAATAGGTTAGGACTTTATTCCCTGGTGCGTAGAAGAATGAGGGGAGATTTGATAGAGGTATATAAAATTATGATGGGTATAGATAGAGTGAATGCAAGCAGGCTTTTTCCACTGAGGCAAGGGGAGAAAAAAACCAGAGGACATGGGTTAAGGGTGAGGGGGGAAAAGTTTAAAGGGAACATTGGGGGGGCTTCTTCACACAGAGAGTGGTGGGAGTATGGAAAGAGATGCCAGATGAGGTGGTAAATGCGGGTTATTTTTTAACATTTAAGAATAAATTGGACAGATACATGGATGGGAGGTGTATGGAGGGATATGGTCCATGTGCAGGTCAGTGGGACTAGGCAGAAAATGGTTCGGCCCAGCCAAAAAGGGCCAAAAGGCCTGTTTCTGTGCTGTAGTTTCTATGGCTTCTATGGTTTCTAATAAGTTGAGTGAACTCGGCCTTTTCTCCTTGGAACAATGGAGGATGAGGGGTGATCTGTTAGAGGTGTACAAGATGATGAGAGGCATTGATCGTGTGGATAGTCAGAGGCTTTTTCCCAGGGCTGAAATGGTTAGCACAAGAGGGCACAGTTTTAAGGTGCTTGGAAGTAGGTACAAAGGAGATGTCAGGGGTAAGTTTTTTTTACGCAGAGAGTGGTGAGTGCATGGAATGGGCTGCCGGCGACGGTGGTGGAGGCCAAAACGATAGGGTCTTTTAAGAGACTCCTGGATGGCTACATGGAGCTTAGAAAAATAGAGGGCTATGGGTTAAAGCCTAGATAGCTCTAAGGTAGGGACATGCTTGACACAGCTTTGTGGGCCAAAGGGCCTGTATTGTGCTGTAGATTTTCTATGTTTCTATGTAAATTAATCTTCTTATCAAGCTCAGCTCTCTGGAATGAATTGGAGGGCCTAGGACAAACATTTTCTCGGAAGGATTTTGCTGTACCCATACCAGGTGTCATGTATGATGTTCCATGCTGTGCAGGGTATTTTCAAGTGGCCCTTCACATTTCAGTGGAATCAGTGTAACTGAACTTTCAGACTTAATGGCTTAATAAAGTAGGTTTAATTTTAGATGTGCATGCAGCTGTTGGAGAAAGTTGTACATCAGCAATCACATTGATATATCTGCTCTTTGCTTTATCCCTACAGCCGCAGGATAGAGGGGCATCCAATGGACTTTACGAAAACTAAACCTACACTGCTCCTTGTTACTACTCATGGTGATGATGCGGATGTAGTAAGGACCTATATGTTTCTGGGGGTGCACCTGGATGACCAGTGGAATTTAGTGGAGCACCAACACAGAGGCTGAGTCGCCTCTACTTCCTGAGGAGACTGAGGTCCTTTGGAATATATAGGCCTCTCCTTCGCATATTCTACCAGTCTGTTGTCACCAGGACAAAATTCTATGCAGTGGTGTGCAGGGGCAATGCATCAAACGGGTGATGCCAACAGACTCAATAATACCGTGAGACCATAAGACATAGGGTCAGAATTAGGCTTCTTGTCCCATCGAGTCTGCTCTGCCATTCAATTATGGCTGATATTTTTGTCCCCACCTCAGTCCCACTCCCAAGTATTATCCCCATAACCTTTGATGCCATGTCCAGTCAAGAACACATAAACCTAAGGTCCTGGACTCCACAGCTGCTGTGGTAATAACTTCCACAAACTCACCATCCTTTGGCTAAAGAAATTTCTCCACATCTCTGTTTTAAATGATGCCCTCTATTCTGAGGCTGTGCCTTCTTGTCTTAAACTCCCCAACCATGGGAAACATCCTTTACACATCTACTCCCCGACCATGGGAAACATCCTTTATACATCTACTCTATCTAAGCCTTTCAAGGATCAAAAGGTTTCAATGACATCCCCTTTCATACTTCTAAATTCCAGCGAGTACAGACCCAGAGCCATCAAACGTTCCTCGTATGATAACCCTTTCATTCCCAGATTGATCCTTGTGAACCTCCTCCAAACCCGCTCCATTGCCAACACATCCTAGGTGAAGAGCCCAAAACTGTTCACATACTCAAGGTGAGGCCTCACCAGTGCCTTAAAAAAGCCTCAGCATCACATCCTTGCTCTTGTAGTCTAGACCTCTTGAAATGAATGCTAATATTGCATTTGCCTTCCTCACCACTGACTCCACCCACAAGTTAACTTTTAGGAATCCCAAGTCCCTTTGCATCTCAGATTTTTAGATTTTCTCCCTGTTTAGAAAATAGTCTGCACATTTATTTCTACTTCCAAAGTGTGTAACTATGCATTTTCCAACATTGTATTTCATTTGCCAATCTCATGCCCATTCTCCTAATCTATCTAAATCTTTCTGCATTCTACCTGTTTCCTCAATACTACCTGTCCATCCACCAATCTTTGTATCATATGCAAACTTGGCACCAAAGCCATCTATTTTATCATCTATATCATTAATATACGGCATAAAAAGAAGCGCTCCCAACACTGACCCCTGTAGAACACTACTTGCCAGTGGCAGCCAACCAGAAAAAGATTCCCACTCGCTGCCTCCTACCAATCAGCCAATGCTCTAACCATGCAAGTAACTTTCCTGTAACACCATGGGCTCTTAACTTTGTAAGCCGCCTCATGTGTGGCACCTTGTCAAAGACCATCTGAAAGTCCAAATATACAACATCCACTGCATGCCATTTATCTACCCTACCTGCAATCTCAAAGAATTCCAACAGGTTTGTCAGGCATGATTTTCTCTTAAGGAAGCCATGCTGACTTTGTCCTGTCTTGTCCTTTGTCACCAAGTTCTCTATAATCTCATCCTTAGCAGCTGACTCCAACATCTTCCCAACCATTGAGGTCCAGCTAACTGGTCTATAATTTTCTTTCTGCTGCTTTCCTCCTTTCTTAAAGAGTGGAGTGACGTTTGCAATTTTCCAGTCCTCTGGCACCATGCCAGAGTTCAATGATTTTCAGAAGATCATTACTAATGTCTCCACAATCTCTACTGCTACCTCTTTCAATGTATCTCCCTCAATGCAACAAAAGCACCCTGACACAGTGGTGTCAAGAAAACAACCTCTTCCTCAATGTCACAAAAACAAAGGAGCTGGTTGTGGATCACAGGAGGAATGGAGACAGGCTAACCCCTATTGATCAGTGGATCTGGGGTTGAGAGGGTGAACAGCTTTAAGTTCCACTGCCTACACCAAAGACGTCACGTGGTATGTACATACTAGATGTGTGGTCAAAAAGGCACAATAGTCCTCTTTCACCTCAGACCGTTGAAAAAGTTTGGTATGACCCCCCAAATTCGAGGAACTTTCTATAGGGACACAACTGTACAGGGCCCTGGTGAGACCACACCTGGAGTACTGTGTGCAGTTTTGGTCTCCAAATTTGAGGAAGGACATTCTTGCTATTGAGGGAGTGCAGCGTAGGTTCACAAGGTTAATTCCCGGGATGGCGGGACTGTCATATGTCGAAACATTGGAGCGACTGGGCTTGTATACTCTGGAATTTAGAAGGCTGAAAGGGGATCTTATTGAAACATATAAGATTATTAAGAGATTGGACACGCTGGAGGCAGGAAGCATGTTCTCGCTGATGGGTGAGTCCAGAACTAGAGGTCACAGTTTAAGAATTAGGGTAGGCCAATTAGAACCGAGTTAAGGAAAAACTTTTTCACCCAGAGAGTGGTGGATATATGGAATGCTCTGCCCCGGAAGGCTGTGGAGGCCAAGTCCCTGGATGCTTTTGAGAAAGATGGATACAGCTCTTAAAGATAGCGGAATCACAGTTTATGAGGATAAGGCAGGAACTGGATACTGATAGTGGATGATCAGCCATGATCACAGTGAATGGTGGTACTAGCTTGAAGGGCCGAATGGCCTACTCCTGCACCTATTGTCTATTGTCTATAACTAAGAGCATCCTGACTGGCTGCATCACTGCCTGGTGTGGTATCAATCGCAGGTCTCTGCAGAGAGTGGTGCGGACAGCCCAGCACATCTGTAGGTGTGAACTTCTCACTACTCAGGACAATTACAGAGACAGGTGCGTAAAAAGGGCCCAAAAGATCATTGGAGACCCAAGTCACCCCAACCACAAACTGTTCCAGCTGCTACCATCCGAGAAGTGGTACCGCAGCATAAAAGCCAAGACCAACAGGTTCTGGGACAGTTTCTTCCACCAGGCCATCAGACTGATTAACTCATGCTGACACAACTGTATTTCTGTTATATTGACTGTCCTGTTGTACATACTATTTATAATATTACATTGCACATTTAGATAGAGTTGTAACATAAAGATTTTTACTTCTCATGTATATGAAGGATGTAAGTAATAAAATCAATTCAATTCAATTGAATTCAATTTCAGAACCTTAGTGTGCAGTTCATCTGGTCTTTCAGCTTTCTGAACACCTTCTCCCTTCCAACAGTAACTGCACTCACTTACCTTCCCTCACACCCTTCAACATTTGGCACATTGCTAGTGACTGATGCAAAATACTCATTTAGCTAATCTGCCATCTCCTTGGCCCCTGTTATTATTTCTACGGCCTCATTTACTAGCGGTCCTATATCCACTCTCATCTCTCATTTATTTTTTGCATATTTGAAAAAGCTTTTACTGTCCAATTTGATATTGTTTACTAGCTTGTTTTCAAATTTCATCTTTTCCCTCCAAATAATTCTTTTGGTACTCTTTGTAGGTTTTTAAAAGCTTCCCAATCCTCTATTTTCCTGTTAATTTTTGCTTTGTTGAATCCGCTCTCTTTTGCTTTTATATTAGCTATGCTTTCCCTAGTCAGCCACGGTTGTACTATTTTGCCAATTGAGAATTTCTTCATTTTTGGAATACATTGATCCTGCACCTTCCTCATTTTTCCCAGAAACTCATGTCATTGCTGATCTGCTGTCATCCCTGCCAACATCTCCTTCCAATTTACTTTGGCTAACTCCTCTCTCGTACCACTGTAATTTTCTTTACTCCACTGAAATCCTGCTACATCGAACTATACTTTTTCCCTATCAAATTTCAAATTGAACTCAATCATATTGTGATCACTCTCTCCTTTGAGTTCTTTTACCTTAAGCTCTCTAATCGCCTCCGGTTCATTACATAACACCCAATCCAGTATAGCAGATCCCCTAGTAGGCTCAATGACAAACTGCTCTAAAAAGCCGTTTCTTAGGCATTCAACAAACTCACTCTTTTGGGATCTATTTCCAACCTGATTTTCCCAGTTGACTTGCACGTTGAAATCACCCATGACGATCCTAACATTGCCTTTTTAACACTCCTTTTCTATTTCATGTTGTAATACGTGGTCCACATCCCAGCTACTGTTGGGAGGCCAGTATATAACTGCCATCAGGTACCTTCTTAACTCACCTGACAAGGATTCAACATCTTCCGATCCTATGTCACATCTTTCTACTTCTTTTGATGCCATTCCTTACCAGCAGAGCCATGGCAACCTCTGTCGACCTTCCTATCCCTTCAACACAACATGTAACCTTGGACATTCAGCTCCCAACTGCAACCATTCTTCAGCCATGATTCAGAGATGGCCACAATATCATACCTAGTGCAACAAGAGTCCCTTCAATCTGGTTCCCACCTCACTACCAGATTAGCTTAAACCCTCCCCAACAGCTCTAACAAACCTATCCGCAAGAATATTGTTTCCCCTCGGATTCAGGTGTAACCCGTCACTTTTGAACAGGTCATACCTCCCCCAGAAGAGATCCTAGTGATCCAAGAACCTGAAGCCCTGTCCCCTGCACCTTCATGTGTATCTACTGAGTGCAATAGAAACATAGAAACATAGAAAATAGGTGCAGGACTAGGCCATTCGGCCCTTTGAGACTGCACTGCCTTCAGTATGATCATGGCTGATCATCCAATTCAGAACCCTGTACCAGCCTTCTCTCCATACCCCCGATCCCTTTTGCCACAAGGGCCATATCTAACTCCCTCTTAAAAATAGCCAATGAACTGGCCTCAACTGTTTCCTGTGGCAGAGAATTCCACAGATTCACCACTCTCTGTGTGAAGAAGTTTTTCCTCATCTCGGTCCTAAAAACCCTCCCCTTTATCCTCAAACTGTGATCTCTCATTCTGGACTTCTCCAACTTCGGGAACAATCTTCCTGCATCTAGCCTGTCCAATCCCTTTAGGATTTTATATGTTTCAATAAGACCCCCCCTCAAATTCCAACGAGTATAAGCCTAGTTGATCCAGTCTTTCATCATATGAAAGTCCTGCCATCCCAGGAATCAATCTGGTGAACCTTCTTTGTATTCCCTCTATGGCAAGGATGTCTTTCCTCAGATTAGGAGACCAAAACTGCACACAATACTCCAGGTATGGTCTCACCAAGGCCTTGTACAACTGCAGTAGTACCTCCCTGCTCCTGTACTCGAATCCTCTTGCTATGAATGCCAGCATACCATTCGCCTTTTTCACTGCCTGCTACCTGCATGCCCACTTTCAATGACTGGTGTATAATGACACCCAGGTCTCGTTGCACCTCCCCTTTTCCTAATCGGCCACCATTCAGATAATACTCTGTTTTCCTGTCTTTGCCACCGAAGTGGATAACCTCACATTTATCCACATTAAATTGCACCTGCCATGAATTTGCCCACTCACCCAACCTATCCAAGTTACCCTGCATCCTCTTAGCATCCTCCTCACAGCTAACACTGCCACCCAGCTTCGTGTCATCCGCAAACTTGAAGATGCTGCATTTAATTCCCTCATCTAAGTCATTAATATATATTGTAAACAACTGGGGTCCCAGCACTGAGCCTTGCGGTACCCCACTAGTCACTGCCTGCCATTCTGAAAAGGTCCTGTTTATTCCCACTCTTTGCTTCCTATCTGCCAACCAATTCTCTATCCACATCAATACCTTACCCTCAATACCGTGTGCTTTAAGTTTGCACTCTAACCTCCTGTGTGGGACCTTGTCAAAAGTCTTTTGAAAATCCAAATATACCACATCCACTGGTTCTCCCCTATCCACTCTACTAGTTACATCCTCAAAAAATTCTGTGAGATTCATCAGACATGATTTTCCTTTCACAAATCCATGCTGACTTTGTCCGATGATTTCACCGCTTTCCAAATGTGCTGTTATCACATCTTTGATAACTGACTCCAGCAGTTTCCCCAACACTGATGCAGTTTTTTGATGGAGCGTTGAATTCCTTCAGGCTGGGTTCTCTTGGGGCACTAGATGGGGTAAGTTGCACTTTGGCTTTGCTCCATTCGTTTTTCAATCTTTTTACTACCCTTTTACTGTCTATATTAAAGTGTTTATAACACTTTTATATGCTTGAACTTTAATCTTTAGTCGTTGGAAATGGATACCGGAGGGAAAAAAGCATTAATCGAAGGCAAGGAAGCTGATAATGGAAATGGACAGAAGGCGATTCTAAACAGCCTAAACAGGCTCAACTTACTTTGGAGGCTATGTTGAAGCTCCTGGATGATAAATTTGATAAAAATTTTCTACTTTGGAAGTATTGTTAAAGGAGATTGAAGGTAGACTGGGAGCACTTAAGCGCGAGAGTGAAAAACAACAACGGCAAATTTCTGAACTCAATGAAGCTGGTAGACAGAGAGATCGTAGAAAAGAAATTAACTTCGACCACTCAAGCACTGGAACAGTATAAAGTCAAGATTATTGACCTGGAAAGTCGCAGTCGTAGACAGAATTTGCGAATAATAGGACTTCATGAAGACGTTGAGAGTGGTGATCTTACGAAATTCTTTTCTCAATTTCTAATGGACATGTTCGGCTCTGAAGTTTTTTCTACTCTTCCCATACTTGATCATGCTCGCTGGGCTTTAAGAGCAAAACTTCTTAAGAGTTGAAGCCTGGACCAGTTATACTTCGATTCCACTATGTGCATAGCAGGGAGCATTTAATTCGAATTGCCCATCGGAAAAGGGTGATTGAATATGGAGACCTCAAGTTTCGTCTGGTTGAAGACTACAGTCCGGAGGTAATGCGAGAAAGATCACTTTTTAAACCAGTGATGTCCGAGCTCTATCAAAGAAAGTTCCAACAAGCTCTGCTATTTCCAGCTCACCTAAGGGTTGTTCCGCCTGATAAATCACATAAATTGTTTAAATCCACGGACGAAGCTCATCAATTCCTTGAGGATCAACGTTCGATCTCAGTTCTCTAATAAATTTACTGTTTCTTCATGTCTCTACTCATTTGGTTTATAAGTTAATAACTAGTTCATAAAAGTTTGAAGAACTTTGCCCTTGGTTTGATAATACTTGTACTTTGTTTTAGAGTATGGATGTTTGTCATGCTTTTATATTAAAGTTCCTTTTTTCCTTCATTATTTTATTATTTTCAATTGTTTGTTTTTAAAAATAATTAAGAATCTGATTAGGTGATTGATTGTTTTTTTCCTGAAATATTAATAAGATTGTATTCTGTTTCACTTTTCAAGATCTCGCCTTTCAAAATGTTTTGCAAACGGCTGTTTTTTTTACATTTGTTTGGTGTTTTTTATGGCATTCTTTTCTCAATGTTTTGACTCTGGGTGGTATTTTGCATTCTTTACAATTTTGGAGATTTGCCTTCAAGAGGCAAATCAACAGAAGGCAACTAAAGATCAAAACTGTCGGAATTGAGTAAATTGGCACTTCCAGCCACAAATTTCCAGTTCAATAATACCATATCTTGTAAGAGGACACACCTTCCGTTTTAAAAATTAAACTGCGTCACAAAAACAAACACGCAACAGAAACGAAGATACAGCACGTTCTACTTGGAAATCCACAAACTCAAAAACTAACTGCGTCATCTAGCTCAACCCTTATATAGTCGCTGGGCACATGCAATCACGTGACCTCACATCGGCAATGCAAAGCCTTGATAGACAGGACGAGGTTCTTGGATGTGGCTTGGACAAGACGAGGTTCTAGGACGTGGCTTGGACAGGACAAGAGACTCCTGGACAGGATGAGGGAACCCCTGCACCGGGTTGGGCATGGTACTCCTGGGCTGGGCAAAGCACATGGACAGGACGAGAACACGAAGCCTTGACTAGGTCGAGGGAGACAGGAACGCAGAGCCTTGGTCTTGGAAGACAGGAATGTAGAACCTTGGTCTTGAGAGAACAGGAACACAGAGCCGAGACCCCTCCTTGGGAACAGGACTTGGGGCTGGGACTCTACACCTAGGCAGGGCCCCTCCTAGGGAGCAGGACGTGGGGCCAGGACTCATACACAGAATACAGAGAAACAGCTCCCAACACAAGGTAGCGGCAAATGGCCAGACCTACTCAGCGAAGTTGTGGACACAGAGGCAGTTCACAACACCAGGTAGTGGCAAACAGACAGACCTACTTAGTGAAGGCATGGACACAGAGAGACAGTTCCAAACAATGACAGACAGTTTCTTATCCTGACACAGCAAGGCTCCAGTCTTGCTCCAAAGGTTGAACTTGACAGTGGTGCAGGCAAAGGTTGCAGACGAGGCGAGGTGAGGCAATGCAAGGTTACAGACACTGGTTGCAGGGCAAGGCTTCAGGAGGAAGGGGCCAAGAAAGGATTCAGACAGAGGGTTTTGACAGTAACAATCCAGCAACTGAAGCTGAACCAAGGAGCTATTTATGTAGCCAGCCCAAAATGTGAATCAGCTGCCTCAATTAGAGCACCCAACAGAAAAAAGGGAAAACCAGAAAACCTGGGATAAGGTATATGGACCGGACCACAAACCGGAATCCGGATTTCGCGGACCGGACCATGACAATTTCATATTCTGCTGGATTGAAAAAACAAATTAATAATGAAGTACATACATTGGTTGATAAAATTAAAGAAATTGATAAAATATATTCTGTTGCTCCTAATCTGGAGCTTTATAAAGAGAGAGTTGAACTTCAGATGCAACACAGTTTGTTATTAACATCCCCGAATGAAAATTTATTACTTAAAACTAAGATTCAATCTTATATACATGGTGATAAATCGGGTAATTACTAGCCAACCAACTGAAAGCTACTTCGGCTGAATGTCAGATTATTAAAATACATAAACGGGATGGTATTTTGATGGTTGACCATGACAAAATTAATAAATCTTTTCAAGAATCCTATACCTCTTTATACCAATCAGAATTTCCTGATGACTCTAACATAGTGCATGAATTTTTAAGGATATTGAACATTCCAAAATTACCACTTAATGAATGTTTAGCACTAGATGCAGCCATTACGGTAGAAGAAATAAAGAAAACAATTTATTCGATGAATTCTGGTAAAGCACCCGGTCTGGATGGGTATACAGTAGAATTTTTTAAATCTTTTTCAAATCTACTTTCTCCTTGGTTATGTAGAATCTTTAAGGATGCCTTATTTGTAGGTAAATTACCACAGTCCTTTTATGAAGCATCTATTTCTTTAATTCCTGAAAAGGATAAAGACCCCACTGAATGTGCATCATATAGACCTATATCCTTGTTGAATGTGGACTCCAAAATCTTTTCCAGAATACTAGCAATTAGATTGGAAAATATATTGCCACAAATTGTCTCTGACGACCAGACAGGATTTGTTAAAAATCGTTATTTGTATTTTAATGTTAAGAGGTTAATGAACTTTGTATATACTTCATCTAAAACTCTAGAATGTGTTATTTCGCTTGACGCCAAGAAGCGGTTTGATAGAGTTGAATTGGAATATATATTTAACATGCTTGAGAAATTTAATTTTAGCCCAAAATTTATATCTTGGATTAAATTGATATATCATACACCTTCGGCTTCTGTACTTACTAATGATCAGAGATTCCCTTTTTTAGGCTTTTTCGAGGTACTAGACAAGGCTGTCCTTTGAGCCCTTTACTACTTAATATTGCCTTGAAGCCCTTCGCAATCGCTCTTCGTGATTCACCCAATATACTTGGCATTATTCATGGGAATGGGACGCATAAAGTATCATTATATGCAGATGACCTGTTACTATATATCTCTAACCCAGAGAAATCCATCCCTGCAGTAATATCAATACTTGCTCAGTTTAGTAGTTTCTCTGGTTATAAATTGAATCTTAATAAGAGTGAGCTTTTCCAATTAAATATGCATTTCCCAATCTATAGACAATCACAATTTAGACTGGTTACTGATTATTTTACTTATTTGGGTGTTAAAATTACCAAGAAACATAAGGATCTATTTAAAGTTAACTTTTTACCCTTAATTGACCATGTTAAACAATTGCTTACTAAATGGTTCCCGTTGTCCTTATCATTAATTGGCTGAATTAACGCTATTAAGATGTTTATTTTACCTAAATTTCTGAATCTATTTCAGGCAGTACCATACTTCATCTCTAAGTCCTTTTTTGATATTATTGATACTAAAATTTCTTCATATATAATGGCAGAATAAAAATCCTAGGTTAAATAATAAATATTTACAGAAATCAAAAAAGGATGGTGGTTTGGCATTGCCAAATTTTAGATTCTATTATTAGGCAATTAATATTCGATATCTAATGTTTTGGATACAAGATTTGGATGAAATTCAATGTCCACAATGGGTGAACCTCGAGTATGAGTCTGTACAGGGGTTCTCATTGGCTTCTATTTTAGGGACTTCGCTTCCCTTTGCACTTACTAAACTGAATAAACAAATGATTAATCCAATAATTAAACATATAATATGAATATAGTTTCAATTTCATAAATTTTTTGGATTGAATAAATTTATCCGATCAAGTCCTATTATATCCAATTTTTTTTCCCAACCATCCAGAATTGATCAAGCTTTTCTTTTATGGAAAACGAACATGTTTTCGTGATTTATTCATGGATAATTGCCTCATGTCTTTTGAACAGTTGCCTAATAAATATAATTTGCCTAGGTCTCATTTTTTCAGATATTTACAGATTAGAAACTTTTTGAATGTTATTTTACCTACTTTTCCGATACCACATCAAACTGAAATTATAGAAAAAAATTTAGGTTTAAATTCCTATCAGAAGAGATTAATAGCAATTATTTATGATTTAATTATGAAAATACATCTAGGTACATCTGATAAAATTAAGAATGAATGGGAAAGAGAAATTCAGGTATCGTCACCCATAGAGAAATGGGAGAAAATTCTCCAACTAGTTAACACTTCTTCAATGTGTGCTAGACACGCTTTGATACAATTTAAGGTGGGTCATAGGGCTCATATGTCCAAGGATAAATTAGCTCGTTTTTATGGTCATATAAATCCTGTCTGTGACAGATGTAATTCTGAGGTAGCTTCCTTGACACATATGTTCTGGTCTTGCCCTCTTTTGGAAAAATATTGGAAAGACATTTTTGATATTATTTCAGTAGTTTTGCATATTGATTTACAACCTCATCGTATTACTGCAATTTTTGGATTACCAGCGATGGACTCTAATCACTTATCCCCTTCAGATTGCCGTTTGTTGCATTTGTTAGACTAATAGCCAGAAGATCCATTTTATTTAAATGGAAAGATTCTAATGTCATGTGTGATGCCAAGCAGAGCTACCGGACGGATGATGCTAATGAGAGAGATAACGGAAGACAATGGAGAAACATTCAAAATGCTAATAAGAGAGAAGAGAGAGATTAACGAGAAAGAAACACAATTCAGATATTGACAGACCAGTTGCTTTGAACCTGAACTATTTGAAGTTTGATGGACAGGTGATACCCCAGCAGGGGGGATAAAAATAGCAGGTTTGCTAAGGCATGAGACATGCCATGAACCCTGGAAAGAGCAGTGTGCCCCCACAAGTTGGTGGGAGTTTGGAGGACCGGTTCGTGGGAAACGATCAGAGGCTCACTGGGTGTAAAGGTACGATCGGTGGGAACCTGGGGTGTGTGTCCGCCCTTGCCTGGGTGCCAGGTTCACCGCGGAAGAATGATGTTAAGCTAACTGGCCTATATAGTTGCCCGTCTTTTGCCTACTTCCTTTTTTAAAAAGTGGCATGACATTTGCTGTCTTCCAATCTGCCGTGACCTGCCCAGAGTCCAGAGAGTTTTGATAAATGATTACCAACACATTTACTATAACCTCCGCCGATTCCTTCAGCACCCTGGGATGCATCCCATCAGGACCAGGGGAATTATCTACCTTCAGGCCTTCTAGTTTTCTCATCATTATCTCTTTAGTGACAGCGATTTTATCGAGGCTCTCACCTCCCATTTCGTCCATAACGTCCTCCTTTGGCATATTAGATGTGTCTTCCACCGTGAAAACCGACACAAAATAGTCGTTCAATGCCTTGGCGATTTCTTTTTCACTCAATATCAATTTCCCCTTCTCGTCTTCCAAGGGACCTACGTTGACTTTAGCCATCCTCTTCTGCTTTATATATTTATAAAAACTTTTGCTATCTGTTTTTATATTTGTGCTAATTTACTTTCATACTCCCTTTCCTTATTTCTTGTTTAGTTGTTCCCTGGTGCTTTTTAAACTTTTCCTAATCCTCCAGTCTCCCACTACTCTTTGCAACTTCGTACACAAAAGCTTTTAATTTGATACTGTCTTTTATTTCCTTAGTTATTTAAGTCTGGCTCTCCCTACACTTCCTGTCCTTACTTTTGACTGGAATATACTTTCGTTGAGCACTGTGAAAAATCTCTTTGAAAGTATTCCACTGTTCTTCAACTGTCCTATCAAATAGCCTGTGCTCCCAATCCACATTAGCCAACTCCTCCCTCATCCCCTCATCCCATTGTAGTCCTCCTTGTTCAAGCATAATACTCTAGTTTTAGATCTAACTATTTCATCCTCCATCTGAATGAGAAATTCAATCATATTGTGATCACTCTTTCCAAGAGGAACCCTGACTACAACATTATTAATCTTACCTGTCTCATTGCACTAGACTAGATCTAAGATAGCATCTTCCCTTGTAGGTTCACTAACATGCTGCTCAAGAAAGCCATCACGGATGCATTCTATGAAGTCCTTTCCAAGACTTCCTTGACCAACCTGATTCACCCAATCCTATGTGGAAGTTAAAATCCCCCATGACAACTGCTGTTCTGTTCTTACAAGCCTCAGTTATTTCTTGGTGAATCGCCTCTGCCACTGCAATATTTTTATTAGGTGGCCTATAGACAACTCCCACCAGTGATTTTTTTCCTTTACGATTCTTAACCTCTACCCAGATGGATTCAACATTCTGCTCCGTAGATATTATATCGTCTCTCACAATCGCCCTGATCTCAACACTAACCAAGAGCACCACCCCACCTCCTCTGCCTTCCTGCCTATCTTTCCGTATTACCTGATACCCTTGGATATTTGGGGTACAAAGAAATAGCAGATGAACTTAATGTGTACTTTGCACGTCTTCACTGCGGAAAACACTAGCAATGCGCCAAAGGGTAACAAGTGTTAGGGCACAGGATTGAGTACCATTGCTAAGGAAAAGGTGCTTGGCAAACTCAAAGGTTTTAAAGTGGCTAAGTTACATGGACCAGATGGACTACATTCCAGAGTCCGGAGAGAGGTTGCTGTGGAGATAACAGATGCATTGGTCATGATCTTTCAAGAATCACTTGATTCTGGCATGGTCCTGGAGGAATGGAAAATTGGAAAGTTCACTCCACTCTTTCGGAAAGGAGGAAGCCAAAAGAAAAGAAATTATAGGCCAGTTAGTCTAACCTCAGTGGTTTGGAAAGTGTTGGAGTCTATTATTAAGGATGAGGTTTTGAGATACTTGGAGACTAATGATAAAATAAATCAAAGTCAGCGTGGTTTCTGTAAAGGGAAATTTTGCCAGACAAATCTGTTAGAGTTCTCTGAAGAAGTAACAAGGAGGGTGGATATGGGACAGGCAGTGGATATCATTTACTTGTCATTTTCAGAAGGTATTGATAAGGTGCCACACACAAGGTGTTAACAAGATAAAATCCTGTGGCGTTACAGGAAAGATACTGGCATGGATGGAGGAATGGCTGGCAGGCAGGAGGCAGCGAGTAGGAATAAAAGGAGTCTTTTCTAGTTGGCTGCCAGTAACTAGTGGTGTTCCTCAGGGGTCAGTATTGGGTCGGCTACTTTTCACATTATTTGTTAATGATTTGGATAATGGAATTGATGGTTTTGTGACAAAGTGTGTGGCTGATATGAAGGTAGGTGGAGAGGGTAGATGTAGGGATGGAATGAAGGGGTTAACATATGAGGATCTCCCAGTGCCCACACATTTTAATTCTACATCCCATTCCCATTCTGATGTGTCTATCCACGGCCTCTTCTACTGTCAAGATGAAGGCACACTCAGGTTGGAGGAACAACACCTTATATTCCGTCTGGGTAGCCTCCAACCTGATAGCATGAACATTGACTTTTCAAACTTCCGCTAATGCCCCACCTCCCGTTCTTACCCCATCCCTTATTTATTTATTTATTTACTTACGTATTTTTACTTTTTTTCTCTCTCTCTGTCCCTCTCACAATAACCCCTTGCTTGCTGTCCATCTTCCTCTGGTGCTCCCTTCAACTTTTCTTTCTCCCTAGGCCTCCTGTTCCATGATCCTCTACCTTCTCCAGCCTTATGTCCGTTTTGCCAATCAACTTTCCAACTTTTAGCTCTATCCCTCCCCCTCCTGTCGTCTCCTATCATTTCAGATCTCCCCCGCCCCCTCCCACTTTCAAATCTCTTACTATCTCCTCTTTCAGTTAGTCTTGACGAAAGGTCTCAGCCCGAAACGTCGACTGTGCTTCTTCCTATGGATGCTGTTTGGCCTGCTGCATTCCACCAGCATTTTGTGTGTGTTGCCTGAATTTCAAGTATCTGCAGATTTCTTCGTGTTAACATTTGAGGAGCGTTTGGCAGGTTTGGGCCTCACTGGAATTTAGAAGAATGCACAGGGATCTCTAGCTGGCTGGTGGCCTAGTGGCATCAGCGCTGGACTTTGGTGTGAATACTCCCGAATTCTAATCCAGCTGGCTCCCTTGCACGCTTTCCATCCATGCTGGGTTGAGCGTCAAGCTAGCAACTCGACCTTGTAAAATAAGAAAACGCCGTCATGATGGCATCCCAATGACTCCACTCGGAGTTAAGGGCTAAAGAAAAGAAAGAAAGAAAGAAACGGGGATCTCAATGAAACTTTCCGAATGTTGAAAGGACTAGATATAGTAGATGTGGAGGGATACTTCCCATGGTGGGGGTATCCAGAACTAGAGGTTTGAACTCAAAATTCAGGGGTGACCCTTTAGAACAGAAGTAAGGAGGATTTTTTTTTAGCCAGAGAGTGGAAAGCTCGACCACAGACTGTGGTGGAGGCCAAGTCCGTGGGTATATTTAAGGTGGAAGCTGACCGAGACCTGAGATCTTTGGGCACAGAGCTCAGAAAAAGCGACACAATGGACTTTTAACATTGTAAACCAACGAGTTGTTTGTTATGTCTCCCCTCTCGCTGTGAAACAGAGACACCTCTTTCTCCCTTATTAGGGAGAGAGAGAACCCGTGGTATGTCAAATACCGGGTGAACGCGTAGTCTTTGGAGTACTACAAGTCTGTGTCTTTGCTTTTGCTTTTGCTGCACGCTTGAGTGCTTGGTGGTAGATGCCGATACTTTTTCTGCCTGTGAGGGGAGGGAGGATCATTGCTTGCTGCTGCTTATTCGCTGGAGGGAGGGGAGCTGGGGGAGACTTTGGGGTTCTAACATTTAACTGTCATTCATTCTTTGGGGCACTCCTCTGTTTTCATGAATGGTTGTGAAAAAAAGCATTTCAGTGTGTATATTGTATACGTTTCTCTGACATATAATGTACCTTTGATACCTTATGGCTTATGGTCTTAAGGTCTATTATTCTAATGTGGGTTTGAGCTAATAATTGTTCAGTTCTTGCTGAGATGGAAGATAGAACGTTATAGCACAGTACAGGCTCTCAGACTACAATGTTGTGCCAACCTTTTAACTTTTTCTAAGATCAATCTAATCCTTTTTTTGGCTATTTCGCTATAAACATCAGTGCGTTGTGACAATTACTCACTCTATACCTTGAAATCAATCAATAGATCAAAAATAATTCATATCCACTGTAAAATTATTTTTCTGTAATAATTGTTAAAACTTTTTCTTGTGTCTTAACAGCTCGTATCAAAATTCTTCTTCACTACCCTGTCAAATCCCATTGGCATAATTTGCTCAGGAAAATTATGAGTTCCGCTATGGAGTAGAGGATTCAAGAGCATGGAAAATATAAAATTAAAGAAGAACTTTTAATCAAGGCATTAATCTTTTACATGTTGGACAACCAGTAACAGAGTTTATATTAACTTCAGGATTACAACAGAAAGACCAGATCGTGTATTGTATAAAATCTCTAAAAAGAGGATACATCAATTTAAGATTGATAAAAGCCTTGTATTTGAGGTGGTTAGGCTAGGTAACCAACATTACTGTCGGAACTTGAGGATCTGAGCAAGAGTGAAAGAATGAATAGGTTAGGATTTTATTTCCTGGAGCGTCGAACAATGATGGGAGATTTGAGAAAAGTGTACAAAATTTTGTGGGGTTTAGGTAGGGTAAATGCAAGCAGGCTTTTTCCACTGAGGTTAGGTGTGAGAAGAACTAGAGGTTATATCATAAGGGTGTAATGTGAAATATTTAAGGGGAAGTTGAGAAGGAACTTCTTCAGTCACAGAGTGGTATAAGTGTTGAATGAGCTGCCAGCAGAAGTGGTGATTATGAGTTCAAGTTAAACATCTAAGAGAAATTGGATAAGTTGTATGTGGCTGAGAGAGGTCTGAACTTTCAATTGTATCCCCAGATCCCTTATCTTAATGGTTATATTAATAGACTATTTCCCTTGCAGGTGAGATGGAATAGTCATTACTGAAATAAATCAAGCAATATTTTTACCATATATTATAAGGATAGGTTGTCGTATATGTCAATGCTCATCTCCCTTCCAAAATTTCTTCTGTGAAGTCTTCCTCTTTAAAAGATCAAAACATTAGCTTGGCTGCAATGTTCCCCTTCCCCAATAGAGACATTGACAGTGAAGAGTCATATCTGGATGGAAATGACAGCTGTGCCAGAATTAAAGCACAATTCATGTCACCTGGAAAAATGGAGAGCAGCCAACCTGCTTTGAAGAATACAAGGATCCACAAAGTAAATCAGTCAGCAAGAGTTCAGGATGCAAATCACCTGGTTAAAAATAACTCAGTGAAGGTGAGCACCAGAATACATAAAAAATACAGGCTTAGCCAGAGGTAGAATTCACAATCAGTGAAGGAATAGATAATTTGTCAAATGAAGACAAAGCAGCTAATCAACATGATGAGACAGATTATTGGATTTGCTAATAGATTTTAGTACTAGAGCTCTGAAATATTTATTGAAGTGGTTATTTTCCCACTGATTAGAATTTTCTTCATTTTTTTTACTCCTCCTTGATTTTCCTACTGTCAGTGATATCTTTGTAGAGTTTACTCGGCAGCCTCTTTTTAGACCATAAGACCATAAGACAAAGGAGCAGAAGTCAGCCATTCGGCCCATCGATTCTGCTCTGCCATTTTATCATGAGCTGATCCATTCTCCCGTTTAGTCCCACTCCCCTGCATTCTCACCATAATCTTTGATGCCCTGGCCACTCAGATACCTATCAATCTCTGCCTTAAATACACCCAATGACTTGGCCTCCACTGCTGCCCGTGGCAGCAAATTCCATAGATTCACCACCCTCTGGCTAAAAAATTTCTTTGCATCTCTGTTCTGATTGGGCGCCCTTCAATCCTTAATCATGTCTTCTCGTACTAGAGTCTGCCATCATGGCAAACAATTTTGCCACATCCACTCTGTCCATGCCTTTCAATATTCAAAATGTTTCTATGAGGTCTCCCGTCATTCTTCTAAACTCCAAGGAATACAGTCCAAGAGCGGACAAAAGTTCCTCATATGTTAACCCTCTCATTCCCAGAATCATTCCAGTGAATCTTCTCTGAACCCTCTCAAACGTCAGCACATCCTTTCTTAAATAAGGAGCCCAAAACTGCACACAGTACTTCAAGTGAAGTCTTACCAGTGCCTTATAGAGCCTCAACATCACATCCCTGCTCCTATACTCTATTCCTCTAGAAATGAATGCCAACATCACATTCGCCTTCTTCACCATCGACTCAACCTGGAGGTTAACCTTAAGGGTATCCTGTACAAGGACTCCCAAGTCCCGTTGAATTGCAGAACTTTGAATTCTCTCCTCATTTAAATAATAGTCCGCCCGTTTATTTCTTCTGCCAAAGTGCATAACCATACACTTTCCAACATTGTATTTCATTTGCCAGTTCTTTGCCCATTCTTCCAATCTATCCAAGTCTCTCTGTTTCCTCAGCATTACCGGCCCCTCCACCTATCTTTGTATCATCAACAAACTTAGCCACAAAGCCATCTATTCCATAATCCAAATTGTTGATGTACAACGTAAAAAGAAGCGGCCCCAACACAGACTGTGAGTGTCCAGTATACTGCTGATGTCTTCCTCAGTGAAGACTGATGCAAAATACTCGTTCAGTTCCTCCACCACCTCCTTATCTCCCATTACAATTTCTCCAGCATCATTTTCTATCAGTCCTATATCTACTCTCACCCCTCTTTTAGTCTTTATATACTTGAAAATAACTCAAAGGAAGTCTTGTGATAAAAGATGCTCATGGAGAAAAGGCTGGGCTGAGGAAACTCTTCAGAGCTTTCATTTTCCGTGCCTGAGAATTCGCTGGAAGTGTTGTAGAGAACCTCACCTGTGAATTTCAATGTTAGCTGAGCTCTAGTTTCCTTTGCACTTTTACATGGAGACAGTACGGTAGAATAGCCACTAGCACAGTGCTTTACAGTTCCACCAAAACGGGTTCAATTCCCGCAGCTGCCTGTAAGGCATTGGTACATTTACCCCATGACCACATGGGTTTCCTCTGGTTGGGAGGTTAATTGGTCATTGCAAATTGTCCCATGGTTAGGCTCGGATTAAACCAGGGGCTACTGGGAGGTGTGACTGGAAGGGCCGGAAGGAATGGAAGGGCCTATTCTGCTCTGTATGCCATAAATAAATAATAAATAAAAATACATTTCCTTATTCACAAGGTGAGTCTATGGAATTCGTTGCCACAGACAGCTTTGGAGGCCAAGTCATTGGGTATATTTAAAGCAGAGTTTGATAGATTCTTTATTAACGAAGCTGTCAAAAGTTACCAGGAGAAGGCAGGAAGACAGTGCTGAGAGGGATAATAAATCAGCCATGACTGAATGGAGGAGCAGCTTCAATTAGGTAAAATAGCCTGATTCTACATCTGGTGTCTTATGGAAAGCATCATATTTGACTCCAACCATGTTTCACCAAATATCCGCTTTCTTTTTTCGGATGGTCTTTGATAAAAAAGATCATCCTTATTTTCAGGTTTCAGAAGTTATGTTTGCTGTTATCAAAAATAAGCATTCAAATATTTAACAAAAGAGATTCTGCAGATGCTGAAAATCCAGAGCAACACACACAAACAGCTGGAGGAACTCAGCAGGTCTGGCAGCATCTATGGAGGGGAATAAA
This sequence comes from Mobula birostris, assembly GCF_030028105.1. Classification (NCBI taxonomy): domain Eukaryota; kingdom Metazoa; phylum Chordata; class Chondrichthyes; order Myliobatiformes; family Myliobatidae; genus Mobula; species Mobula birostris. The sequence goes on from NC_092371.1 coordinate 243,058,302, forward strand.
CAGTTAATGTTTCAGACCAAGACCCTTCATCGGCACTGGAAAGAGAGGGGGAAGAAGCCAGAATAAGACAGTGGGGGAGGAGGGGAAGGAGTACTAGCTGGCAGGTGACAGATGAGACCAGTTGAAGGGGATGGTTGGTGGGTGGCAAAGGGGTGATGAAGTGAGAAGCTGGAAGGAGATAGGTGGAAGAGGTAAAGGACTGAAGAAGAAAGAATCTGATAGGAGAGGAGAGTGGACCATGGGAAAAAGGGAAGGAGGAGGGACACTACAGGGAGGTGAGGAGCAGGTGAGGAGAAGAGGAAGGGTGAGAGGAGAGCCAGAATGCAGAATAGAAGAAGAGAAAATCTAGACAATGCACAGAAGCGATTAGGAAGGCTAATAAAATGTTGGACTATTAATGCACTCAGTGGAATTCAAGTCTAGAGATGCTCTCCTTAAGCTGTGTAATGCTCTTGTGAGGCCACACCTTCAGTACTGTGTACAATTTTGGTCTCCTTATTTTGTGAGGGATGTGAAGGCACTGGAGAGAGTCCAGAGAAGGGTGAATAGACTCGTTCCAGGTCTGTAGGGTATGAGCTATGAAGATAGATTGAAAGAATTAAATCTTTTTAGCCTAAGTAGGTAGGAGGAGACATGACAGAGGTGTTCAAAATCATTAAGGGTATAGGTAAAGTGGATGCCAGCTGTTACTTCAAAATTAATCCATCAGCAAGGACATGGGGCCATAGGTGGAGACTGTTTAAAGGGAGACATCAGGAAGCATTTCTTTGCACAGCAAGTTGTGGACACATGGAACAAACCATCTAGTTGTCTAGTTGAGAGTAGTACCTGAGGGACTTCCAAATCTAAACTCAATAGTTATTTCAACACACTACGTGATTAGGAACTTGACAAGCTTTGCTGGGCCTGGTGTTCTCAAACACTTTCTAATGTTCTAATGTTCCAACATTCTAATGTTCTAAAGAGAAAAGGGGAAGGGTGGGGGGGAGTACCAGAAGTTAGGAAAATAAACGTTCAAACAATGTTAACTCCATTCTCCCTATTCAGCTCACCCTAGCCATAAATAAAGCACTGTACCATATTTGGTTTAGTTGGTTGTCTATCATGTCCGATGAGGACAGGAAACCTGTGCCAGAGAATTTTTGAAGTGGAAGAGCCATTGCACTGGAATAGTTCCACTCTATTGACCTCAGAAGTCTAGTTCCAGTCGTATGGATGAGTGTCACAAACTGGACACTTCCTTGGTTGCAGTGGATGACCATGACATCTTCTGTGCCTTGCCAGGCCCTTCACTACTCTCAGAATATTCTTTCTGTAAAGAAGAGAAATTGAGAACTGGGGGAGTGACAAGTTTGCTGTACTAAGGAGAGTTTAAATAGAGTAGGCCCATACTCACTGTCTCCTCTAAGCTGCACAGGTGCACAGTCACACAGTAACTGAAATGCTCCCACACACATAGCCTTTGTTGCCATGCAGCAGGCAACGTTTATATCATGGTCATATAATTTTGAAAGAATGTTAATATCATTTTGAAATCTGTGTTACTATAATTGTGAAATACCAGGTAATTATTTATATGCTAATTAGTCAGGGCATCAAAGGGTACAGGGAGAAGGCAGAAGAATGGGGTTGACAGGGATAGTGAATCAGCCATGGTGGATTGGCAGAGCAGACTCAGTGGGCCAAATGGCTTAACTCTGCTCTTATGTTTTTTGGACATGTGGTCCAACCTGTTCAACTTGCCTTCCACATCAATTTAACAAAACGTTTCTTGAACCACCTTCAGTGGAAACGTATACTACTATTAGTGAAAAGACCAAAACTGTCCCTTAGCTCTGACACCAGCCTCACTAATGTCATGCACCAAAGCTCCCTTACATTTTTAATCCAGCTGGCCTTCTTCTGTGCTGTTCATTCATTTGTTATGTGTGACATCATATGACATAGATAATCATGGTCTATTCATGATCAGGATTGTTGAGAACGTAAGAACATAAAAAATAGGAGCAGGAGTCGGCCATCTGGCCCATCGAGCCTGCTCTGCCATTCAATAAGATCATGGCTGATCTGGTCATAGACTCATCTTCATCTACTTGCCTTGTCCCCATAACCTTTAATTCCCCTACTATGCAAAAATCTATCCAATCTTGTCTTAAATATATTTACTGAGGTAGGGTTAGGTTTAGGGTTAGTTGTTTTATTGTTCATGGCAAAATTTTCCACAGAAGTACTTTGCTTTTGCCTTCTTCTAAGCAGTGTCTTCACAAGATGGGAGACTCCTGCCATTATCAATACTCTTCAGAGATTGTCTGCCTGGCATCAATGGTTGTATAACCTGATTTGTGATATGCACCATCTGCTGATACGACCATTCATCACTTGTTCCCGTGGCCTCACATGACCCTGATCGGGGGGCTATGCAGTGCTACTCCTTGCCTAAGGGTGGCCTGCAGTCTAGTGGAGGGAAAGAGAGTCTTACACCTCCTGTGGTAGAGAAGTATCTCCACTTCACCATCCCTTCTATCCTGTAAGTTTCTATAAATCTCCAGAGTAGCAAGGCCATGCATGTCATCCTTTGTTGAACCATCTTAATTTACTTTTATAAAATAAGTATTTAGAACAACTTGCAATTCACAACATGTCTACACAATTCTGGTACAAGGTGGGAACTTGTTTCCATTTGGAGTCCAGCTTTTGTTTTGATCTTCTTCACAATGTTGGCAGGATCACATTGACTGATCATTTTTAACATATAATCAATGTTTGTGTCATTGTTGATGATGCAGGATAATGGATTCAACAATATTATACCTTCAGTCACAAATTGATATCTTTTGCATGATGGGTTGAAATTAAAAAAAATATCAATATGGATAAAATCTTATCTGCGTGCTTTGCTCTCAAGGATTAGTATTGCTCCAATGTTCTGGACACGTAAGCGTGATCATGAAACGCAAGCAGAAAGAAAGCTAATTATCAGAGCACAAGACAATCTGTATAAAGGAGAACAGGGTGATTCTAGAGGCGAGATTGGCTTTGTTAATCTCAGAGGAACAGCCAAGTTCAAGTTTGTCATTCGTCCATACACGGGCATAGTGCCAAATGAAATTATGTTCATTCGGACCAAGGTGTACAGCACGGTACATACAGCACTAGGCAAAAGTCTTAGGTTTGTATACAGGGGGGGCAAAATGGTTAGCATAATGTTTTACAGTACAAACTCCCATGGCTGTGTGGGTTTCCTCTGGGTGCTCCGGTTTCCTCCATAGTCCAAAGATGTACCGGTTGGTAGGTTAATTGTCCCAAGGTTAGGTTAAGATTAATCGAGTGATTGCTGGGCAGCACTGTTTGAAGGGCCAGAAGGGTCTATTCTGTGCTGTATCTCAATTAATAAATCAAAATGTATTTAGCTGGAGTGCCTGAGAGACTTGAACAGTACTGTATTTGTCAATGTGGCGCTCAGAGCGAATTTGTAAATCTGGTGGGAGCAAACGATGTTGGGGAAGGCAAGTGTGGAGTGCCATGGGAGGGGTTTGTGATAGGTGGCAGAGGAGGAGTGCCAGGGACAGGAGATGGTGCGGGTGCAGTAAACACCCAACCCTGAGACATTGGTGTGGTCATTTGATTCCAAACAATTAGCTTATTGATCATTACTGAATGTCTCTCGTGGCTCCTGCTCCCTCCCCTCTCCCTGTCCCCTTCCCACTTTCAGTCCACAACAGAGAGCCATATCAGAATCAAAAGCCTTAGTCACCCGAGCTCTTTATATGTGCCTAAGATTTTTGCCCAGTACTTATACACACAATACATAAACTAATACAGTGAATTCCTATTAATTGGGCCATTGCTGAATCTTAGCAGTCACTTATTTGGGACAACTCTAAAAGAAAAAAAACTAACTGAGGAAATAGGCTGGAATCCCTTCATTTATTTAGGACACTACGCCACTTAATTGGGACAGGAGACTGCTGCCAAACAGATTCTAACTAGCGTCAGTTGTGTGCATGACATGTGGCCACGAGACACGACACCCTGCTTAAAGCAAACAGATTTTAAATAGTGTAAACAAGAGGAATTCTGCAGATGCTGGAAATTCAAGCAACACACATAAACATTGCTGGTGAATGCAGCAGGCCAGGCAGCATCTCTAGGAAGCACCTCTAGCACCTCTTCCTTTAAATAGTGTAACTTGCATGTCTTCTTTCTTTCTTTATTAATCGTTTTATTGATTTAAAAGGAACATAAATACAAACAAGAGGAGAATTATCTCAGAAATATATATCAATAACAATACCAACCGAGATTGATATAGACATTATCAACGTCGTACGTAGTGTTAAGCTAGTATATAATATATAAAAAAGAAAATAGCAATTCTCCTCTTATCAGTTCATAAAGAGGAAAGAAAAAAACTTTGGACTTTAGATGAAAGAAAAATAAACCCACTACCCTATACAAAATAAAAGAAACAAAAAAAAGGACTGGACAGTCCATTTTGAGGATACGACCCAAAAAAAAAGAAAAACTTTCTGATCGAATCAAAAACTTTGAAAAAAAAATTAGAAGTGTAATAAATCAAATTAAATGAAAATATGAAAAATAGTTCGCCAGATTTGCTCAAATTTGAAGGATGTATCAAATGTCTGACTTCTCATTTTCTCTAAACTTAAACAGGACATAATGGAGGAGAGCCAGTAAAAGACCGTAGGTGGATTAGAATCCTTCCACTTCAATAAAATGGCTCTCCTAGCCAATAAAGTCAAAAAGGCTATCATATGTTGAGCAGAAACAGGAATGTTTCCTGCTTCCGATGGGATAATCCCAAAAATTGCCGTAAGCAAATTAGGTTGTAAATTCAGATCCAAGACTTTTTAGAATGTTTTAAAAACATCTCTCCAAAAGTTATCTACAAACGGTTTGTAGCTTTATACAAGACCAATACATATGAGTTAAAGTGGCTACCTCAACATTACATCTGTGACAAATAGGATTGATATTGGAAAAAATGCGCACTAGCTTATCCTTTGACATATGGGATGCAACTTGCATGTTAATGTGTTCAAAAAGCATTGATTTTTGTCACTGATAGTTGGTAAGAAATAAGCAGTAAAACAATTCTGAACTCTTTTCACAAACCAGAGAAAATCTGCAGAAGCTGGAAATCCAAGCAACATACAGAAAATGCTGGAGGAACTCAGCAGACCAGGCAGCATCTATGGAAAAAAGTACAGTCGACGTTTCAGTCCTGCCGAAGGGTTTCAGCCCAAAACATTGACTGTACTTTTTTACATAGATGCTGCCTGGCCTGCTGAGTTCCTCCAACATTCTCTGTGTGTTGCTCTGAACTCTTTTGCTCACTGTGGTTTCAAGCACTCAGGCTTGGAAATGCCAGAAGTGGCGAGGAGTGAAAATGAAATAATTTCACTTTTTCAACATGTTAGGATCCTTAAAGTTCCTCAAGGAATATTTTTCCTGGTTCATTCATTAGATGCCATGTCGTATGATATGGGCAATCATGATCTTTCATGACCATAATTGTTCTTGGCAAATTTTTCTACATAAGTGGTTTACCATTGCCTTCTTCTGGGCAGTGTCTTTACAAGACAGGAGATCCCAATCATTATCAATACTCTTCAGAGATTGTCTGCCTGGCATCTGTGGTTGCATAACATGACATTGTGATATTCACCAGCTGCTCATACAACCACCTCATACGACTATCCAGCACCTGTTCCCATAGCTTCACATGGCCCTGATTTGGGGGGGAGTGGGAGCTGGGGGTTGGGGGCTAAGCAGGTGCTACACCTTGCTCAAAGACGATCTGCAGGCTGGCAGAGGGAACAAATGCCTTACATTTCGTTTGGTAGAGACGTATCTCCACACTGCTAAGGGAACAGTGTAAAGATGGTATGGTAGCGTTACTCTATTACAGTGCCAGTAAACCCAAGTTCAATTCTACCATTGTCTTTAAGGAGTTTGTACATTCTCCATGATGACATGGGTTTCCTGCAGGTGCTCTGCTTTCCTCCCACATTCAAAAGCCATACCAGTTAGTATGTTAATTCTTCAAATGGATCCTTTAAGAGGACCACAAGCTTGTCGTGGTTTGGAGGCTTGCGTGCCTCAATGATCCAGAGAGCTATGTTGGCTGGAGTCAGGGCATTATGCTTTAGGGTCACCCATTCTCAGCAGGTCAAAGGGTAGAAAACGGCTCACCTGACCTCCAGCTTCAGGGGTTCAGTTCAGGGCTAACAACCCTGACTGGGCAAACAAAACCGTTATGGAATCAGGAATGAAGAATCCTTCTACATCTGAGTGTGATGGTATTACTGAGTCTCCACCCAGGACTTGCATGACTGACTGTAGTGAAAACCGACAGGAAGCTACCGACATGATGAAGGAAACCTGAACATCGTCAGAGATGGAGGACCTTCATTTCTGCCTTAACCGCCAGCAGTGTAACAGGCAGTAAGCAAGCAGTCTTTACGTGGATTTAATAGGGTGGCATGTGCCCATCGTACTGGAAGAGCTTGCTGCCATGTGTACCTGCAAATAAAATAAAATAATGTGTGCAAAACATTATTTAATTGAACAATATTAACATGTTAATTTTTTTCTTTGTTGCTGTGAACAAAACCTCAAACTTAGCACTCTCCTGTTCCATTAATATACTGTTTTGAAACATAGAAACATAGAAACATAGAAAATAGATGCAGGAGTAGGCCATTCAGCCCTTCGAGCCTGCACCACCATTTAGTATGATCATGGCTGATCATCCAACTCAGAACCCTGCACCAGCCTTCCCTCTATACCCCCTGATCCCTTTAGCCACAAGGGCCATATCTAACTCCCTCTTAAATATAGCCAATGAACTGGCCTCAACTATTTCTTGTGGCAGAGAATTCCACAGATTCACCACTCTCTGTGTGAAGAAGCTTTTCCTAATCTCGGTCCTAAAAGGCTTCCCCTTTAACCTCAAACTGTGACCCCTCGTTTTGGACTTCCCCAACATCAGGAACAATCTTCCTGCATCTAGCCTGTCCAATCCCTTTAGGACTTTATACATTTCAATCAGATCTCCCCTCAATCTTCTAAATTCCAACGAGTATAAGCCTAGTTCATCCAGTCTTTCATCATATGAAAGTCCTGCCATCCCAGGAATCAATCTGGTGAACCTTCTTTGTACTCCCTCTATGGCAAAGATGTCTTTCCTCAGATTAGGGGACCAAAACTGCACACAGTACTCCAGGTGTGGTCTCACCAAGGCCTTGTACAACTGCAGTAGTACCTCCCTGCTCCTGTACTCGAATCCTCTTGCTATAAATGCCAGCATACCATTCGCCTTTGTCACCGCCTGCTGTACCTGCATGCCCACTTTCAATGACTGGTGTACAATGACACCCAGGTCTCATTGCACCTCCCCTTTTCCTAATCGGCCACCATTCAGATAATAATCTGTTTTCCTGTCTTTGCCACCAAAGTGGATAACCTCACATTTATCCACATTAGATTGCATCTGCCATGATTTTGCCCACTCACCTAACCTATCCAAGTCACCCTGCATCCTCTTAGCATCCTCCTCACAGCTAACACTGCCGCCCAGCTTCGTGTCATCTGCAAACTTGGAGATGCTGCATTTAATTCCCTCATCCAAGTCATTAATATATATTGTAAACAACTGGGGTCCCAGCACTGAGCCTTGCGGTACCCCACTAGTCACTGCCTGCCATTCTGAAAAGGTCCCGTTTATTCCCACTCTTTGCTTCCTGTCTGCCAACCTATTCTCTATCCACATCAATACCTTACCCCCAATACCGTGTGCTTTAAGTTTGCACACTAATCTCCTGTGTGGGACCTTGTCAAAAGCCTTTTGAAAATCCAAATATACCACATTCACTGGTTCTCCCCTATCCACTCTACTAGTTGCATCCTCAAAAAATTCTATGAGATTCGTCAGACATGATTTTCCTTTCACAAATCCATGCTGACTTTGTCCGATGATTTCACCGCTTTCCAAATGTGCTGTTATCACATCTTTGATAACTGACTCTAGCATTTTCCCCACCACTGATGTTAGGCTAACTGGTCTATAATTCCCTGGTTTCTCTCTCCCTCCTTTTTTAAAAAGTGGGGTTATATTAGCCACCCTCCAATCCTCAGGAACTAGTCCAGAATCTAAAGAGTTTTGAAAAATTATCACTAATGCATCCACTATTTCTTGGGCTACTTCCTTAAGCACTCTGGGATGCAGACCATCTGGCCCTGGGGATTTTTCTGCCTTTAATCCCTTCAATTTACCTAACACCACTTCCCTACTAACATGTATTTCCCTCAGTTCCTCCATCTCACTGGACCCTCTGTCCCCTACTATTTCCGGAAGATTATTTATGTCCTCCTTAGTGAAGACAGAACCAAAGTAATTATTCAATTGGTCTGCCATGTCCTTGCTCTCCATAATCAATTCACCTGTTTCTGTCTGTAGGGGACCTACATTTGCCTTAACCAATCTTTTTCTTTTCACATATCTATAAAAGCTTTTACAGTCAGTTTTTATGTTCCCTGCCAGTTTTCTCTCATAATCTTTTTTCCCCTTCCTAATTAAGTCCTTTGTCCTCCTCTGCTGAATTCTGAATTTCTCCCAGTCCTCAGGTGAGCCACTTTTTCTGGCTAATTTGTATGTTTCTTCTTTGGAATTGATACTATCTCTAATTTCCCTTGTCAGCCATGGGTGCACTACCTTCCTTGATTTATTCTTTTGCCAAACTGGGATGAACAATTGTTGTAGTTAGCATACTCAATGGGCTGAATGGCCTAATTTGCTCCTATCAGATGTGGTCTTATGATAATTAGGTGGGAAAGCAAAGTGGTAGTGTTCCCATTATAGTAATGCTATTACTTAAGTTGAGTATGAAGGGTGGGTCCTCAGGTGGCAGTAGAATTTGACCTGTGATCCAGATATTCTGGTGCAGTGTGGGCACGAGGAAGTGGAGGTTGTGGTCACTGGCTGGATCTTTTGGTTCTTCACTCTCCCCTTTTGTAGCTGCCACTTGTCCTCTGTGGCACAGCAGAGATCACTCTTGTGTGGTGCAGCTCCCTCTTGAACAGATTTCTTCCAGGTGTATCTATTGAGTGCAATGTCTTCCCAGTTTTTAGCTGTAATGTTGAATTTCTTCAGGCTGAGTCTGGCGTTACCTTTGAAGCGTTTCCTTTGCCCACCAGGGGCTCGTGGACCTTCCTTCGACTGGGAGTGAAGGATCAACCGGGGACACACGAGTTACACATCCGGATGGCGTGACCTGTCCGTGGGAGAGGGTATTGGCTTGCTGTTCACCTTGGCCTCCTCCTGTACACAGAATATTTCCACAGCCATTACGAACTGTCATTGCTTCACTGCCTTGTGACACATATAATTCTACACAGTTTTGACAGTCATGATGGGTCTAGGAGAAAGTTTTAATGAAAGTAGGAAGGGCATTGCTGCTAAAAGTGTAATAAACTGTGACTGTCTGATTTTTACCCTAATATAAATTGCAGCTACTTTAAATAAAATACTAACTTGCCCTTCTTTGAATGTTTAAAGGATTTCTAAGTAAATGACAATTACTTGTTGGTGCCTCCGGCATAAACACAAACAGAGGAAAAGTGAAATTCTTTAAGGTTGCAAAGGTATTATTCCCTGATAAAGTGAAAATTTAACCAGTTCTAAATGGAGTCACTTAAAGTGATGTGATAACATCATTATACAAGTGATTTGTTTACCACAACATTTTAGAAAATCAATGAACAGGAAAATAGAAATAGTACAAATGCATTACAGTGTTTTATGCAATTGTCTCATACAGTAAGATCTTATGACAGGCAACAAGGTGACATTTGATTTAAATATATGCCTTATCACAACAACAAACTCATTTTCTGTAAAACATCTACTAGATTACGCTCCCCAGTTTTACACAAAACAATTTTAGATTAACATGCATTTTTATGGCTTCAATGCCATTATTGGAAATTAATTTCTTTCCTTTACAGTACATGCCTTTGAATGGGAAATCCTACAAAATGTAGTGGATTCAGCCCAGTAGATCGGGGTAAAGTCCCCCCAACCATTATGAAACACCTATATGAAACACTGTCATAGGAAAGCAGCATCAATTATCAGAGATTCTCACTATCCAGGGCCTGCTCTCTTCTCACTGTTGCCGTCAGGAGTCGTAGGACCTGCACCACCAGGTTCAGGAACAGTTACTATCCCTCAACCATCAGACCCTTGAATAAAAGAGGATAACTACATTCACTTGCCCTTCCAGTGAGATGTTCCCACAAACAATTTTGATTGGGTAGTATCCGTCTGTCTCAAAGGACAATGGGTGACGATCATCATCACCACAGGCCTGGGTGGAAGATATGGAGATCCTGAGATGCCCAGTCATCAAGATCCCCCTCTCAGCCTCACCAGTGTAGTCCAAAGGAAAGCTGATGAAGCAATATGTTTGGCACCAGCTTGGCTGCAGGAGCTGCCAGAAGGATGTTCAATGACGTCTAGATGCCTCAGGGTCTCCACTCCAGATCTGCTGTCTGGATTTACTCCTGTAACCTTCGTCTCTCCCAAGGCTGCCCACAAGACAATGGGACTATTTATCCATAGCTGGGGATCTGGTTCAGGAGCACCAGGGCATATCCACACACTGGTGGGTCTGCGAGCTACATTTGCAGGGGCCAGACCTCCTCCACGTCCTCTGTAGTTCAGCTTGAATCCAAAATGGAGTTCCATTTCAGTGTGATGCCACTGAATGAGGCTTGCTGTTGGAGAGGCTATGTAATAGCAGGGAGAGACTTACACATTCAGCTCCCCTTTTCGCAAGTCTGCTAGCCAGCAGTGGAAGCTAAAAGTGAGAAGGACAAGCACTACCCACTACACCAGTACATAACAACAACCATTTTGACTCATCTTAAGGTCTCTATCTCATTATCTCATGTTCTTCTATTTATTGCTATTTGTTTATACTTGCATTTTGCACAGTTTGTTGACTTCAGCACTCTGGTTGATCTTTCACTGATCCTGTTATAGTTAATATTCTGTAGATTTTCTGAGTATGCCCACAGGAAAAAGAATCTCAGGGTTGTATGTGGTGACATACATGTACTTTGATAATAAATTTACTTTGCACTTTGAAATTTTGAACTTTACTGTACAATATCTGAAAATCTTGTCCACTTATAGAAGATGAGGTCAACATCAGTAGAATTCTGGAGACATCTTGGTTAAAGTTGAAAGCAATTTAATGATATTAAGAGGGCTTTTAATTCTTTCATGTTTCAAAGATGTGATTACAAACATGACCCATGTCCAAAACTATTTCAATGAGTTTAGAACGAGGAATAACATTGAACTTATAATTATTCCCATTAGTATTATCTGTAAACCTTCTGAAATAGTCCATGATCAATTTGGTTTGATGCCAAATAGACTTTGAAGTTTGTAAACTTCCACAAGCTTTTAAAACCACAATGAAACATCAGAGGACCAATGGACCGAATATTAATGAGATGGAAAATAAACATGTTTAACTGGAAGATTATCCCAGTATTTTTTTGTGCCTGTGATGGTCTGGATTTTAAAAAGAAGTCTCACTCAGAGGAAGGGGCATACACTCAGTGGCCACTTTATTATTATGCCTGTACACCTGTCCGTTAATACAAATATCTAATCAGCTAATCACGTGGTAGTAACTCAATGCATAAAACACGCAGACACGGTCAAGAGATTCAGTTGTGGTTCAGACCAAACATCAAAATGAGGAAGAAATGTGATCTACGTGACTTTGACTGTGGAATGATTGTTGATGCCAGACGGGGTAGTTTGAGTATCTCGTAAACGGCAGATTTCCTGGGATTCAACACACAAGAGTCTCTAGAGTTTACAGAGAATAGTGCAAAAAAAGCCAAAGAAACATCCAATGAGTGGTGGTTCTGTGGGTGAAAAATACCTTGTTAATGAGAGATGTCAGAGGAAGATGATCAGACTAGTTCAAGTTGACAGGAAGGTGACAGTAACTCAACAACCATGCGTTATAAGAGTGGTCTGTAAAGGAGCATCTCTGAACATACAACAATTCAAACCTTGAAATGGAAGGACTACAACAGCCGAAGACCACAAACGTACAGTCTGACCCTAACACTTGCACTCTCTCTGCAATTCTCAGTCCCACGCCCACCCAGTCTCAATCCAATTGTCACTCCCACTCTCACTCCAATTCTTATGCCCACTCCCAGTCCCAAACCAATTCTCACTCCCACTCTCAGTCTCAATTCAATTCTCACTCCCACTCCTTTTGATTTCACTCTCTCTCTTCTGTTATTCGTCTGTTCCTTGGTTTTTTTTCTCCCCACCAGCAGGTTTTGGGACTCCACAGAGAGCAGGAACTACCATTTACCTCTGATTCCTAGCCTTACTCTGTATAGAAGTGGAAAATACCATATAATTTTTAATCTGTGCTCCAAGCTCTTGGAATCATTATTTTAAAAATTGTGTGAGCTAATTCAGTTCAGACCAGAATTAGAATTAATTTAACTGAGTTTGCAACTCATTCTTCACTTTTAGTTTGTAACATGCTTACTCACAGTATTCAGTAAATAATCTGAACTGCACACTGCAACCTGCCTGTTTACAGTATTCAGTAAATAATTTGAACTGTACACTATAACCAGCACATTTACAATATTCAGTAAACTCTTTTTGAACTCTATACTATAAACTACATGTTTACAGTATTCTGTAAATAATTTGACTGTACACTGTAACTTGTATGTTAACAGTATTCTGTACTATTCATGTTCTTATTTATTTTGTTATCAAATTAGGATATAAAGTGCTGAAAAACAGTTTTCCTATTTCATACTCAATAACTCTTTTTACCTATCTTGTTGACATTTTTGACATTAAAATAATGAAGTGCAGCTTTGGTAAAAGGACCAATCAGTCCTAACAATTAGATTCCCATCAAATTCCCATCCAGTTTTCCCTGAACATTTCCCACATTATCTGTCTATCTTCTCTTCCTGGCAGTTGAACAGAGAGCATTCCATCCCTGGATTGTGCTCTGTACCTCTGCCCATAGGTATTAGCTGTGGTTAATTGTTCTTACTTAATTTGTTGTCAGATAACTCTAAACTGCACATCTGCCCTCCTCACAACATATGTTCGGAAGAATATGAGCCCATCTGCACACTTGCTCTCACTGACAAGCACCACACATGCCACATGAGAAAGTGCACACATGGAGAACATGCCACACACAAAAAACATTGCACACAAGTTCCCACATCGCTCTCCACATAAGCACTCAATTTGCGCACATACACCCACATACATATGCACAGACAGAACATCACATGCATACTGACAAATCAATCATTAACTGCTGGTCAAAGCTTTCTAATGACTGCCAATTATGACGTGATGCCATCTCTAGATAAATATCTGCCAAGATCATAAATGGAGTGCCTTTACTGAACTTTTCAAGCTGGTGCCAGTGGCTGTGGAAAGTTTTCTCCAGCTGGCTACTGATCTCACAAAATCCAGTTTTCGTTTATCTCTTTTCCTTTATCTGAGTGGCCGAGTGGAGATGTAAGTCACTCCTTCCCAATGCTAGCCTGCAGGTCACCCTTGGTCAGTATGTAGCACCCACATAGCCCACTGATCAGGGTCACGTGGAGCCATGGGAGCAGTTGGTGCATATCACAAATCCTGGTTATGTGACCACTGACGCCAGGTATACACTCTCTGATGACTACTGCCAATTGCTAGGGTCACCCGTCTTGCAAAGACACTGCCCAGAAGGCAGCAATGGCAAACCACTTCCGTAGACTACTTTGCCAAGAACATTCATGGTTATGGAAAGACCACAATCGCTTACGTCATATGACATGGCACATAAAGAACAAACAATTTCCCTTTACTAGACAGATCTTGAAAGCCCCGTTAATTATAGGTTTTGATTAGAGGAGACTCCTCTATACTGTGATGTATGCAGTGGGAAGGTCATTCACACATAACATAATAAGTCTGGGTCAGCTCATGGTTGAAGAGTGCAAGAAACATACAATGCTGGAGGAACTCTGAAGATCAGACAGCATCTACAGAGAGGAAAAAAGAGTCGGCTTTATCGCCAAAAACCTTCATCAGGCCATCGGGAATTCTTCATTCAAAAGAAATTTATCTCTAAGCTTAGGAATAATAGTCCGGATGAAGTGTCTTGGCCCAAAGCATTGACTCTTTATTGCCCTCTATAAATGCTGCCTACCTGCTGAGTTCCTCCAGCAATTTGTGTGTGTGTGTGTGTGTGTGTTCCTCTGGATTTCCAACATCTACAGAATCGTTTGTGGTTATGAAGTGTCAGAGAGCAGTTGAAATCTGTATGTCCTCAGCCTGACTTGCTACCACAGCCGTGTGCACCCAGCTATCACCTGTCAGCTTATACTCTTCCCTCTCCCTCCACCATTTTGTTCTGGCTTCTACCCGCTTCCTTTCCAGTTGTATTTCCTTCCATAGAGGCTGCCTTGAGCACTGTGTGTGTGTGTGTGTGTGTGTGTGTGTGTGTGTTGCTCAAGATTTCTAGCACCTGCAGAATCATTTATGGCTCAAAAATTTGAAAGTGCACACAAAATGACTTAACATTTCCTTAAGTTATCAACTATACTTTATGCACTAGTAGTTTTAAAACAGATTGGGAACTTCACCCCAACATGGTGCTGGGAGATTAGTATGGGAAGATGTCAGAGGTATGAGTTAGGGTTAGTAAATTGTGGGCATGCTATGTGGGCTCCAGAAATGTGGTGAAACTTGCTGGTCATGACTTTCATTGCATCAGCAACAGGGTGTTTATAGAACAACATTTCAAACCTGACACAGAATCTGTTGTCTAGCAGACAGCATTGATCCAGATTTCCTCCGTATCTTCAGCAGACTCATAAGACTTTGGAAAATTAAAGATTAATATGATTTGTCACATTGAAAAATTGAAATGTATCATGTGCAAGCTCAAGCCACAAAAAATCTGGTGGAGGAACTCAGCTGGTCAAGCAACTTCTGGGGGAGAAAAAGAATCTGTGGAGGCCAAGTCCTTGGGTATATTTTAAGCAAAGGTAGAGAAGGCAGTAGAATAGGATTGAGAGAGATAATAAATCTGTCATGGTGGAAAGACTAAGCAGACTCAGTGGGCTGAATAACCTAATTCTGCTCTTCTGTCTTATGGTCTTGGGAATGGCTGGCCCAATACAACTGAAAGTGCAGAAGGATTATTCAGGATGTTATTGAGAATTAGTTGAATTAATGAATTGAAAGCAGACAGAATCCCTGCTTAAACAACAGAAGGAGTTTACTATCTCACATTCTGTTCATCCTCCTGTCCTGATGTCCACTTGCCCCATCTGTGCAAACCTGTGGTTCCCACATTGACCTCACCTGTTACCATGAAATCCCGCTGGAGTGGATGTAAACTTCAAAATTCAAAAGTTAAACTTCTGAACTTTGATTTGTCACTATTCTTGCGACTCACACCAGGTTGCCCATAAAGCAAACAGGTCTGCGGAGGATGCCATCTCATTAGCTCTTCACTCTGTCCTGACACACCTGGAGGGACAGGGCACACATGTGAGGCTGTTGTTTGTTGATTATAGCTCTGTTTTTAATACCGTCATCCCCAGCAAGCTCATCTCCAAACTCCACCAGCTAGGTCTCAGCTCATCACTCTGCAACTGGGTCCTGAATTTCTTGTCAGAGCGCTCACAGGCAGTGAGACTGGGCCCTCACCTGTCCTCCACTACTACACTGAACACTGGTACACCACAAGGTTGTGTATTGAGTCCCATACTCTACTCCCTCTTCACTTACCACTGTGTACCTTCATTTAACACCAATACCATCATCAAATTCGCAGACGACACAACAGTGATCGGGTTGATTTTCAACAGAGGTGAATCAGTGTACAGAGCAGAGGTACAGAACTTAGTGAGCTGGTACTCTGAGAACAACCTGTCTCTTAATACAGCAGAGACTAAGGAGCTAATTATCAACTTTGGAAAGTCACGGGATGACGAGTACGCTCCAGTCTACATTAACGGAGACATAGTGGAGAGAGTGTCCAGTTTCAGGTTTCTGGGAATGCACATCTCAGAAGACCTTATGTGGTCCACTAACACCACAACAATAGTTAAGAAAGCACGGCAACGCTTGTTTTTCCTCAGGACGCTGAAGAAAGCTGGTCTACCTGAACAGATGCTGGTGACCCTTTACCGCTGCACCATAGAGAGCATCTTAACATACTGCATCTCTGTGTGGTATCCCAGTTGTACAGCAGCTGATAGGAAAGCACTTCAGCAGGTCGTCTCTAGTGCACAAAAGATCATTGGGACACAGCTCCCAGCCCTGGAGGACACCTACAGCTCCCGCTGCCTAAGGAAAGCTACAAGCATCTGTAAGGACAATACACACCCATGCAACCATCTGTCTGAACTTCTTCCACCTGACAGATGTTATGAGACTTTCTATGCCCGCACTTCCAGACTGAAAAATAGCTTTTTCCCCAGAGCTATAATTGCTCTGAACTAATCGATCAAGCTTCATCCATAAATTTGTTACATTGCTACTTTAATACTGGTTTTACGGCTGTCATGCATCTGAGTTGTGCTTTTGTACTGCTAGACATGGCTTGTACTGGCTGGTTACTTGATTTTAGTTTTTGTTTATTTATTTTATTTGTTGTTTTATAGCATTGAGTGTGAGAGTTGCAAACTCATTTTCGCTGTATTGGTGCATGACAAATTGTACTATGCAATGACAATAAAGATACTTCAATTTTCAATGTCACTGCATCAACCTTGAGATTCATTTTCTTCCCTCAGTCCCCAAGAAGCAAACGATTCCCAGTGCAAATGGTTGCCTGTGAAGAAAAAGACATTAATACACGAAGTTCAAATAACATAAACTTGGCTACAAATTCATTCCCAGTTAGTCATGCTAAACGCACCAGAGCTCTGCTCCAGTGCTTCCTACTTAGCCACCTAACTTCATTTCAAATGGAATAAATTTGGAGGCAAGATAAAATGTTATAATACAGCTATAAAGCACATTTAGAGCTGCCAGACAGATGAGTTTCAGGCTAAATATTTGTGTGTCATTTTTAATCAGAAGATTTAATAAATTTAATGAAGGTAGATTATGTTCAAAGCCCATCCTTCAAGCATTTTATTCAATAGTGCGCACTTGCTGAGTATGAATTACTCTGCTTTCAAGAATCTTTAGCATCATGGCATATACAAACCATTTGTATGTAAAAGTCTCCTGACTTTGCATATGATGACTTATAAAGCCAAGCGCATTTCTCTAACAATATTTGTTTAACAAATTGAGGCATATGACAAGGAAACATAAGAGCGGTAACTGTCTGAACTGCATGAACAGCAGGGAACGTGATCCCCACTATTGACACCTTCAAAACACGATGCTGCAAAAAGGCAGCATTCATCATTAAGGACAGCCGTCACCCAGGACCCAGGAAAATCTCTTCTCATTGCTTCCATGAGGGAGGAGGTACAGAAACCTGAAGGCACACACTCAATGTTTCAATAACAGTTTCTTCCTCTCTGCCCTCAGATTTCTGAACGGACAAGGAACCCACAAACACTGCCTCACTATTTTTGCTTTATTGTTCTTTTGCACTTCTTATAGTATTTAATTAAATAAATTGAATAATTTAATTCTGATCTTTCCAAAAGGCCATGAGACCATAAGACATATGAGTAATGTTAGCCCATTTGGCTAACAGATCTGCTCCTCCATTCCATCAAGGCTGATTTATTATTCCTCTCAACATGATACTCTTGTCTTCTTCCCATAACTCTTCATTCCCTCACAAAGAACTTATCAGACTCTGCTTTATTGCATGTACATTGTAATTTATAAGTTTTTTATTATGTATTTCAATGTTCTGCTGCCAAAAACAACATATTTCATGACTTATGCCAGTGATATCAAACCTGATTCTGATACTGAAATGCACAGCAAGACTATCATCAAATATAAAGATTATTCCTTTGCTGCTCAGGTCAAAGTTGAAGACTCAAAAACTGAAACCTGTCCTCGACTTGTATTGTGTTGTGTTTTGGAAAGTACCCCATGCAGTTAGACAACTTCTTGAGTATGAATAATCTTCATAATATATGTACTCCCCTTGCAGCTTACCATTCTGACAAAGCTCATCACACATCACTACAAGTGCCTGATTTCTCTTTAAAAATCCCAATGCAACCCTTTTACGCCTCAGTTCCAGAGTTTAGATATCGGCACCAGCCGCTGTCTTTCCACACGTGTCCCGCCCCAGATACAGAGATTTTGGGACTGGCGTGGATAACCTCACTCACCTCATCTCAGAACTGATGTCTGTGAACTACTGACCCACTTCAGAGTCTCTCTCCCCACACTCGGACCATATTCAAATGTACAGACAGCAAGTCTCGACCACATGAAGATAGTCCCAACAGAGGGAGCAGCTGGCATTGGCCCTGAGATTCATTGGTCAGGGAAGAGGCAAGCTACAGGCAATTGAATTGCTTTTGAGTGAAGTTACTGAAGCAATGAGGCAGATAACCTGGTGTTGATCTAGAGCCCGGTCTCATCTCGAGGAACAGGTATCACCCCTCGCAGCAACTGCTCTGCAGCTCACCACAGACAATCGGAGTCAGGTGTCTGAGATTTCTGCTCTCACGACCGCCATCCACAGACTCAATGCGGACAACCAGCATCAGGAGACAGCAATTAGCGCTCTTGCCAAAGCAATTCAGCAGCCTCTGGCCGCCTCAGTCCCACTCCCAGCATCTCGCTGATTCTCCTTTACTGCCCTGACAACCTCTGCCACTACTGTTCCCACTCGTGCGCTCTGACTCATGCTTTTGGACCATCACAGACACCCGCGTCCATACAGGATCCAAGTATTTCACCACCGAGCAGATACTCTGGCGATTCTGATGCCTGCTGAATGTTTATTACCTAATACGAGCTGGCATTTCAAACCCAGATTGGTCGTTTTGGTGCTGATGCATAAAAACTTCCGTATGTGGTCAATCTCCAAGAAGGACCTCCACTCAGCCTCTTCAACACTTTACAGGCTCAAGGATATCCCGCAGCCCACTTGCTCAAAGAAGCCAGGGCTTCTCTGTTGCGCACCCAGAAACAACATGCTCGACAAACTGATCGGCTTCGTCGACAGGTGAGGACTTTCAAGCCAGGAGTCTGGTTGACATCAACGAATCTTCCCTTGAAAGTCAAAAGCCGCAAATTGGATTCGCACTATGTGGGACCATGCGTAGTGGAAACGGATGTCTAGAAGGTCTCGTATAGAATGTGTCTGCCAGCATCAACGAAGGTCCACTCATGTTTCCCAGTTCAAGCTAGTCCCAGTCACCCACCTCCCGCTCCTTCCCGCTTGGTAGATGGTTCTTTGGTCTGTACTGTGCGGCGTCTCCTATCGGGTATGTGGAAGGTCCAGAACCTTGCGGATTAGGAGAGGGATGGTCCTGGAGAATGTTCTTGGATCCGGAAGGACGTCTTGGACAAGTCTCTCAGCCAGACTTCCAGCGGTCACAGGTCTGCGGCGCCGAGAGAAGGGGGACCCTGTCACAGCCATGGACTCGGCTGAGCTGCAGATTCGGCAACTGCGCTAGTGAATATGTACGTGTCAGCTAATTATCATGACTGAATTTAACTCCCTTTTTGTTGCGGCGCTGGTGGAGACTTGAGCAAAGTAACTGACTTGTCTTCCACCTTGCCTGGGGAAAAGTGGATTGTGGAGTCGACTAATGCTGAAGACTGGCAGCACTCGTTTTATATTGATATTCCTTTCAGCCGTGGTGTTATCATCTAGCTTTCCATTTGGGAGTTAACGGCTTTGTTTAGCTAGCCTTTATTGTTTTCTTTTCCTTTAAAATACTGTTGGCATTAAAGTCTGAACTATCGACCCGCTTCAGCTTCTCTCTCTCTGCACTTGGGTCATACCCAAACATACTGACACTTTTCAAGGACTTGAAACATATGTTGTACAAAAGCAAGGATATAACGTTAAGCTTTGTAAGGCACCTGTGAAGCCTCACTTGGAGCATTGTGAGCAATTGCAGGCCCCTTATCTAAGAAAGGATGTGCTCCTATTGGAGAGGCTTCAAAGAAGTTCAAATGATTCTGGGATTGAAAGGCTGAGGAGTGTTTGATGGATCTGAGCTTCACTCACTGGAATTCAGAAGAATGGGAGAGGGGGATATCAACGAAACCTATAGCAGTGAAAGATCTTGGTAGAGTGGATGTGGAGAGTATGTTTCATGTGGTGGAGGAGTCTAAGAGCAGGTGACACAGCCTCAGAGTCAAGGTACTGCCATTTAGAATGGAGATGAGGAACTTTAGCCAGAGTGTGGTGAATCTGTGGAATTTATTGCCACGGGCAGCTGTGGAGACCAAGTCATTGGGTATATTTATGGTAGAGGTTGGGAGATTCTTGATTTGTCAGGGTGTGAAAGGATATGGGGCGAAGGCCGAGAGAAAAAATGGATCATCCATGATAAAATGGTGGACAAATGGGTCAAATTTCCTAATCTTCTCATATCTTGTCTTCCTAGCATTAAATATTGTTATTTGTATCTGGTACTTTATTTGCACAGTTTGTCATCTTTTGCACATTGGCTGCTCATAATTCTTATTATGCAGTTCTTCAATTGTATTGTATGTCTTTATTTACTGTGAATGCCTGCAAGAAGATTTCTGGTGGCATATGGTGACATATAATACTTTGATAAATTCACTTTGAATGATCGATTTATTCTTGGACTAAAAAAAACCGATACCGAAATTAAAAAAAGGTATGTTTAAATATCAACATAGTTCTGTTTGAGGTGACAATTTTTCTCTTAAAACAATGTTCTACTCCCACACAGCATGTATTTATTCTGTGAAGATAATCAAATAGATAAAGGACAAGGGGTGAGTAATAATTACCATTATAGTGTGTGAAATTTGCCGTGAGTGGGCAGTAATGAATATTGTGCAGTGTTTCTGCGTATGTAATGGATTTTTCTTGCGATATAACAGATGTTACTGATGGGTTCCTGCAAATGATAGTTGAGCACAGAGACTGAACATTATCGTTTGTCACTGTTAGAGTTAACTGAATATTGCTGCAGACCAGGACAGCTAATTTTTTTTGTGTTATTTGTGACTTAACACCCCAAGATGGATCAAATAGATACATTCAATGGCCACTTTATTAGGTACACCTGTGCACCTGCTTAATGCAAATGTCTAATCAGCCAATCATGTGCAGCAACTCTATGCATTTAAAGCATGCAGGCATGGTCAAGAGGTTCTGTTGTTTAGATTAATCGGAATGGGGAAGAAATGTGATCCAAGTAATTTTGACCATGGAATCATTGGTGCCAGACAGGGTGGTGTGAGTATCTCTGGGATTTTCACACACAACAGACTCTATAACAGAGAATGGAACGAAAAACAAAAAAGCTTCCAGCGAGCAGCAGTTCCGTGGGTGAAAATACTTTGTTAATAAACAGAATGACTAGACTGGTTCAAGCTGACAGTAACTCAAATAACAATGACTTATAAAAATGTTGCGCAGAAGATCATCGCTGAATGCATATTAAAGTAGATGGGCAACAGTATCAGAAGCACATTGGTTTCCACTCCTTTACGTATTGTCTATATGTCCTTGTCACATGACTGTTACAGATTAGCTTGGCAATGGGGTAGAGCAGGATAAACATCGGTCTTCATGTTCTTTACAGAGAATGAGTTAGACCAGCGTGGGAGTTTAAAATGAGACAAAAGGAATCTCTGGTGGGCAATTCATTGGATGTATTTAAATTGGAGGTTGTGTTCTTATTTAGTTAGTGCATCATGGAGAAGATAGGAGAATGGGGTTGAGAAGAATAATATCTCAGCCATGATGGATTGGCAGAGCAGATTCAATGTGCCAAATGGCTTTAATTCTGTTCCAATGTGTTATGGAATTAACAACAATTTGGGTCATAATCCTGAGTCAGTACTAGGGTCCCTCCCTACACTATTATTTGTTGCTCTGGCACCTGCAGTCTCGCTTCTCCATGTGTCAGTTCAATGTTTGTCATGGGTGAGGTGGGATAGGGAGTGAATACATGTCTGAAAGGCCATTGGACAATTGTGTTTATATAATTGAGAGCAGGAACTCACTGAGAAATTGGACTCATTCTGTAGTGCGCATTTTTGTTGGTCTTGGATGAGAAGTGAATGAGAGCCCACTACATTTGGCAATGTGATTACAATCTCCTGACATATATTAAATTACATAATAAAATATGAAAATGCTCAATACCTTTTATCAAGATTGTTGCTCCACCCTGTTGAATACTGAGTCTGTTAAGGATTCTTGAGTCCCTTCTAGCCCCATCCATGTGATCTAAATTCAATCTACAATCACCTTTCATTCCATGTTTTAAACACAAGAGATTCTGCAGATCGGGGAAATCCAGGGTAACATGCGGATGCCATTTCATTGGTTCTTCACTCAACTCTGGAAAAGCCAGACAGCAAAGATGCATACATTTATTACCACTGCTCAGCATTCAGTGCCATAATCCCCTCAAATCTAATCTACAAGCTTCAAGAATTTGGACTCAATACCTTGTGCAGTTGGATCCTCAAGTTCTTCACTTGTAGACCACAGTCAATTCAAATTGTGGAGGAGATTGGCCTAATCTCAAATAATAACGAGGCAGCCTACAGAGAAGAAGTCATCACCCTGACACAGTGGTGTCAAGAAAACAACCTCTCCCTCAACATCTCAAAAACAAAGGAGCTGGTTGTGAATTATAGGAGGAATGGAGACAGGCTAACACCTATTGACATCAATGGATCGGGGGTTGAGAAGGTGAACAGCTTTAAGTTCCTTGGCATACCCATCAACAAGGATCTCACGTGGTTTATACATACCAGCTGTGTGGTGTAAATGCACAACAGCACCTCTTTCACTTCAGAAGGCTGAAAAAGTTTGCTATTGGCCCCCAAATCCTAAGATCTTTCTGCAGGGGCAGAACTGAGAGCATCCTGACTAGCTGCATCACTGCCTGGTATGGGAACTGTACTTCCCTCAATCGCAGGACTCTGCAGAGAGTGGTGCGGACAGCCCAGTGCATCTGTAGATGTGAACTTCCCACTATTCAGGACATTTACAAAGACAGGTGTGTAAAAAGGTCCCAAAGGATCATTGAGGACCTGAGTCACCCCAATCACAAACTGTTCCAGCTGCTACCATCTGGGAAACAGTACCACAGCATAAAACTGGAACCAACAGACTCTGGGACAGCTTCTTCCACCAGGCCATCAGACTGATTAATTCACACTGATACAATTGTATTTCTATGTTATATTGACTGTCCTGTTGTACATACTATTTATTACAAATTACTATAAATTGTACATTTAGACGAAGACATAACATAGATTTTTACTCGTATGTGAAGGATGTAAGTATTAAAGCCAATTCAATTCACTTCAGATGTCGCCAATTTCCATCAGCACAAATGCACCACATTTCTGCATGCTTAGTTCCCTACTCAAGTTAACCCTTCTAGTTCAAGAACCTGAAGGTTGAGGGGTAATACCTGTTTGTGAACCTGGTGGTGTGATTCCTGATATTCCTGTACCTTCCTGATGGTAGCACTGACAGTGTATGCTTTGCGTGGTGGAGGTCCTTAATGTTGGATGGTGCTTTCTTGTGACAGCAGAGGAAAAGATGCAGTCAGTGGTGGGGATAGCTTAACCCATGACGCACTAGGCTATGGTCACTGCTCTTTGTAGGATTTCCATACCAGGCCACGATACAACCAGTCAATATAATCTCCACCACACATCAATGGAATTTTGTCAAAATTTTTGATGTCTTGATAAATCTCCACAAATTTCTAAGGAAGTGGAGGTGCTGTCATGCTTTCTTTATCATGAATATCAGGGCTGTATATGGTGACATGGTATGTACTTTATTAAATTTACTTGGAACCTTAATTACACTTGTGTGCAGGGCAGATCCTCTGAAATGATAAAACCAAGGCATTTAAAGTTGCTGACCCTCTCCAACTCTAACCCCTCAATGACGACTGGCTCATGGACTTATGGCTCTCCTCCCTGAAATCAATAATCAGCTCTTCGTTCTTGCTGACATTGAGTGGGAGTTTGTTGTTGTGGCACCATTCAGCCAGATTTTCAATCTTCCTTCATGCTGATTCCTTGTCACCTTTGATGCAGTCTACACCAGTGGCATCATCAGCAAACTTGAATATGGCATTGGAGCTGTGCTTAGCCTCTTTTACAAGTGTAAAGTGAGTTGAGCAGGGACCTAATCACATAGAATTGTGGTGGACCTATGCTAATGGAGATTGGCAACATCTGGTCCACAATTTGAATTGACTGTGGTCCGCAAGTGAGGAACTTGAGAATTCAATTGCACGATGTGTTGAGTCCAATATCTTAAAGCTTGTAGGTTAGATTTGAGGGGTTTATGGTATTGAATGCTGAGCAGTAGTAATAAAGTGCATCTTGATGTATGCATCTTTGCTGTCCAGCTGTTCCAGAGTTGAGTGAAGAACCAAAGAAATGGCATCTGCTGTGGACCTCTTGTGCTGATAAGGCAAAATGGAATGCATCAAGAGACGTCTCAGGAAGTTGATATGTTTCATCACCAACTTCTCAAAACACTTCATCACTCCTAACGTAATTGCTTCTGGACGATAGTCAGTGAGGTAGTTTACAACAGATTTTCTTAGGCACCGGAATGATTGAAGCCTGCTTGAAGCACATGTGTCTCAGACAGCTGAAGCGAGGGGTTAAAGATATCGGTGAACACTCCAGCCAGTTGATCAGCACAGGTCTTTAGTACTTGGCCAGTTGCTTTCTGTGGGTTCACCCTCCTGAAAGATGCTCTCACATTTGCCTCTGTCACAATGGGGGGGCATTGAGAACAGACTCAAATGCAGTGGCTGTGTCTTGCATTTGTGTCCGCCACCAGCGTCCCCCATTGTGACAGCCTCAGACTGAAATCACATGGTCAGCAGGGACCAAGAGTCCTAGAAGTTCCCTCCATGTGTTGGTCAGGGCACGCATAGAAGGCACTGAGCTCAACTGGCAGTGAAGCATTGTTGGGAGTTCCTCCAGTACTTTGTATGTGTTGCTCATCCATGTGCAATGGTTTTACTTTACAAAAGCTTCTAAACCCCTCTAAGGACTTTATCTGTACATCTTGCTGCCTCAGGAAAGCAGCCGGCATAATCAAAAACCCCACCCACCCTTGGCATTCTCTTATTGGGTAGAAGATATGGAAACCTGAAAGGACGTACCACCAAATCTTAAGGACAACTTCTATAAAACTCCAGAACAGACATCTTGTACAATAAAATGGATTGTTGGCCTCACAATCAAACTCATTATAATCTTACACTTTTTCATTTACCTGTGCTGCACTCTTTCCATAGCTTTCACACTTTATTCTGCATTGTTAATGGTTTACCTTATTCTTAATGCGCTCTGTAATGATCTGATCTGTGTGAACGGTAGGCAAGACATGTTTTCCTCTGTATCTTGGTGCATGTGAAAATAATAAACTGCTTCCGTTTATAATTCCACTTTGCACTTGCCATGGAAATTTGAATTTAGCCCCTTACCCCTAATGGCACAAGGGCCCATCAAAGTGTTTAATTTGCATGACCCCTGACCCCACCCTCCCAAGTGGATTGATTTGTGTTGCTCGCGAGAGTCTAATGAGTCCTAATGTTCAGCTGACATCAGGTGTTTTATATAGATTAGCTAGTTGAATTATCTGGATGGACCTTTGCAGACTCGGTGGTTCTAAGGCTTAATGCACTTACACCTGAATTACTTGAATTCAGATAAATTATTCCTGAACACGTAGGAACAGTATGTTTGCTAACATACCTAAATAATGTGTCTCATACAGTACATAATTATTTGTTATGGAGAGAAGTTTCACACTTGAAGTGGACTGGTAAAATATACTAAAGGTTAAGCCATTAAATCAGCTGTAGTGGACGTTGAAGGAGATTAAATCTCTGCAATGGTGTATAATGGTGAGACGAGGAGGTTTTACATGAAGAATGGACCGTTCACGTCTAATCACGCATGTTAAAGGTACAATCCAACTGGAAATAGGGGAATATGATATTCCAAGTATTCGTGGTAGACCAGAGGAGTGTGGAACGATGAGAAACAAGCAAAGACTACTACCACAAACAATGAAGAGGTGAGAGAGGGCAAAGTGAACTGGAGAGACGTGCCCTGCTGGTGTGCTGCAAAGCTGATGCACTTGGAGGAGGAGCTGTCCTGGTTGGAGTGAGAGATTCGGAGGGGAGAAGGTGGGACAAAGGAGCTCCAATGCCAGATCAACTTGCCCGTGTGCAAGGCTGGATCGCTCTCAACACCAAGCCGATTTGGTGAGATCAAGCACGAGTCAGATCAGACAGATGAATGCGTGGCTGAGAGACTGGTATAGGGGGCAGGGCTTCAGATTCTTGGATAATTGGGATCTCTTCTGGGGGAAGTATGACCTGTTCAAAAAGGACAGGTTACACCTGAACCCAAAGGGGACCAATATCCTATGGGAAAGTTTAATAGAGCTGTTAGGGAGGGTTTAAACTAATTTGGCAGGGGGATGGGAACTGGAATGATAGAGCGGAGGAAGGGGAAAACAGAAATAAATCTAAGATAGTGAGTAGTAGAGATGTCAGGAAAGACAGGCAGGTGATGGGGCAAGTTTGCAGCCATTGGGATGAGTTGCAGTGCAATAAAGTTGCAGTGAAATCAAAGCGAAAAGTATCAAATACTGGTCTTAAGGTGTTGTACTTAAATGCACGCATCATAAAGAATAAGGTGGATGATCTTGTTGTACAGCTACAGATTGGCAGGTATGATATTGTGGCCATCACTGAGACCTGGCTAAAGGATGCATGTCACTGGGAGCTGAACATCCAAGGATACACGGTGTATCAGAAGGATAGGAAGGTAGGCAGAGGGGGAGGTGTGGCTTTATTGGTAAGAAATGATATTAGATCATTAGAAAGACATGATATTGGATCGGAAGGTGCAGAATCTTTATGGGTTGAGCTAAGAAATAGCAGGGGTAAAAGGACCCTGATGGCAGTTATTTATAGGCCTCCAAACAGCTGCAGGGATGTGGACTACAAATTACAACAGGAAATAGAAAAGGCTTGTCAGAAGGGCACTGTTATGATAATTGTGGGGGATTTTAACATACGAGTAGATTGGGAAAATTAGGTCAGCACTGGATCTCAAGAGAGAGAATTTGTAGAATGTCTGTGAGATGGCTTTTTAGAACAGCTTGTTGTTGAGCCCACTAGGGGATCGGCTGTACTGGATTGGGTATTGTGTAATGAACCGGAGGTGATTGGAGAGACTGAGGTGAAGGAACCCTTAGGAGACAGTGATCATAACATGATTGAGTTCACTGTGAAATTAGAAAAAGAGAAGCCGAAATCTGATGTGTCGGTATTTCAGTGGAGTAAAGGAAATTACAGTGGCATGAGAGAGGAACTGGCCAAAGTTGACTGGAAAGGGACACTGGCGGGAAAGACAGCAGAGCAGCAGTGGCTGGAGTTTACGGCGAGAAATGAGGAATGTGCAAGACAGGTATATTCCAAAAAAGAAGAAATTTTCGAGTGGAAAAAGGAATCAACCATGGTTGACAAGAGAAGTCAAAGCCAAAGTTAAAGCTAAGGAGAGGGCATACAAGGAAGCAAAAATTAGTGGGAAGACAGAGGATTGGGAAGTTTTTAAAACCTTACAAAAGGAAACCAAGAAGGTCATTAAGAGAGAAAAGATTAACTATGAAAGGAAGCTAGCAAATAACATCAAAGAGGATACTAAAAGCTTTTTCAAGTATATAAAGAGTAAAAGACAGGTGAGAGTAGATATAGGACCGATAGAAAATGATGCTGGAGAAGTTGTAATGGGAGATAAGGAGATGGCAGAGGAACTGAACGAGTATTTTGCATCAGTCTTCACTGAGGAAGACACCAGCAGTATACCAGACACTCAAGGGTGGCAGGGAAGAGAAGTGTGCGCAGTCACAATTACGACAGAGAAAGTACTCAGGAAGCTGAATAGGCTAAAGGTAGATAAATCTCCTGGACCAGATGGAATGCACCCTTGTGTTCTGAAGGAAGTAGCTGTGGAGATTGCGGAGGCATTAGCGATGATCTTGCAAAAGTCGATAGATTCTGGCATGGTTCCAGAAGACTGGAAGCTGGCAAAAGTCACTCCGCTATTTAAGAAGGGGGCAAGGAAGCAAAAAGGAAATTATAGACCTGTTAGCTTGACATCGGTGGTTGGGAAGTTGTTGGAGTCGATTGTCAAGGATGAGGTTACAGAGTACCTGGAGGACTATGACAATATAGGCAGAACTCAGCATGGATTCCTTAAAGGAAAATCCTGCCTGACAAACCTATTACAATTTTTTGAGGAAATTACTAGTAGGCTAGACAAGGGAGATGCAGTGGATGTTGTATATTTGGATTTTCAGAAGGCCTTTAACAAGGTGCCACACATGAGGCTACTTAACAAGATAAGGGACATGGAATTATGGGAAAGTTACATACATGGACAGAGCGTTGGCTGATTGGCAGGAAACAGAGAGTGGGAATAAAAGGATTCTATTCTGGTCGGCTGCCGGTTACCAGTGGTGTTCCACAGGGAACAGTGTTGGGGCCGCTTCTTTTTACATTGTACATCAACGATTTGGATTATGGAATAGATGGCTTTGTGGCTAAGTTTGCTGATGATACGAAGATAGGTGGAGGGGCCGGTAGTGCTGAGGAAATGGAGAGTCTGCAGAGAGACTTGGATAGATTGGAAGAATGAGCAGAGAAGTGGCAAATGAAGTACAATGTTGGAAAGTGTATGGTTATGCACTTTGGCAGAAAAAATAAATGAGCAGACTATTATTTAAATGGGGAAAGAATTCAAAGTTCTGAGATGCAACAGGACTTGGGAGTCCTCGTACAGGATACCCTTAAAGTTAACCTCCAGATTGAGTCAGTGGTGAAGAAGGCGAATGCAATGTTGGCATTCATTTCTAGAGGAATAGAGTATAGGAGCAGGGATGTGATGTTGAGGCTCTATAAGGCGCTGGTGAGACCTCACTTGGAGTACTGTGGGCAGTTTTGGTCTCCTTATTTAAGAAAGGATGTGCAGACGTTGGAGAGGGTACAGAGAAGATTCACTAGAATGATTCCGGGAATGAGAGGGTTAACATATGAGGAACGTTTGTCCGCTCTTGGACTGTATTCCTTGGAGTTTAGAAGAATGAGGGGAGACCTCACAGAAACATTTTGAATGTTGAAAGGCATGGACAGAGTGGATGTGGCAAAGTTGTTTCCCATGATAGGGGAGTCTTGTACGAGAGGGCAAGACTTAAGGATTGAAGGGCGCCCATTCAGAACAGAAATGCGAAGAAATTTTTTTAGTCTGAGGGTGGTGAATCTATGGAATTTGTTGCCACGGGCAGCAGTGGAGGCCAAGTCATTGGGTGTATTTAAGGCAGAGATTGATTGGTATCTGAGTAGCCAGGGCATCAAAGGTTATGGTGAGGAGTGGGACTAAATAGGAGAACGGATCAGCTCATGATAAAATGGCGGAGCAGACTCGATGGGCTGAATGGCCTACTTCTGCTCCTTTGTCTTATGGTCTTATGGAATTCTGCAGATGCTGGAAATTCAAGCAACACACATCAAAGTTGCTGGTGAACGCAGCAGGCCAGGCAGCATCTCTAGGAAGAGGTACAGTCGATGTTTCGGGCCGAGACCCTTCGTCAGGACTAACTGAGGGAAGAGCTAGTAAGAGATCTGAAAGTGCGAGGGGGAGTGGGAGATCCAAAATGATAGGAGAAGACAGGAGGAGGAGGTATGGAGCCAGGAGCTGGACAGTTGATTGGCAAAAGAGATATGAGAGGATCATGGGACAGGAGGCCTAGGGAGAAAGAAAAGGGGAGAGAGGAAACCCAGAAGATAGGCAAGGGATATAGTCAGAGGGGCAGAGGGAGAAAAAGGAGAGAGAGAGAAAGAATGTGTGTATATAAATAAATAACGGATGGGGTACGAGGGGGAGGTGAGGCATTAGCGGAAGTTTGAGAAGTCAATGTTCATGCCATCAGGTTGGAGGCTACCCAGATGGAATATAGGGTGTTATTCCTCCAACCTGAGTGTGGCTTCATCTTTACAGTAGAGGAGGCTGTGGATAGACAAATCAGAATGGGAACGGGAACACCTACGCTCTGTCCGTCAGAGAAAGCAGGATCTCCCAGTGGCCACACATTTTAATACCACATCCTATTCCCATGCTGATTCCTATTCCCATTCCCATGCTTTGTATCCTGATGCTTGTATTTTCTCATGAGGCCAGGCAGCATCTGTAGGGAGAGGTGCAGTCGACGTTTCAGGCCGAGACCCTTCGCCAGGACTAACTGAAGGAAGAGTGAGTAAGGGATTTGAAAGTTGGACGGGGAGGGGGAGATCCAAAATGATAAGAGAAGACCGGAGGGGGAGGGATAGAGCCAAGAGCTGGACAGGTGATAGGCAAAAGGGGATACGAGAGGATCATGGGACAGGAGGTCCGGGTCTCGTATCCCCTTTTGCCTATCACCTGTCCAGCTCTTGGCTCTATCCCTCCCCCTCCTGTCTTCTCCTATCATTTTGGATCTCCCCCTCCCTCTCCAATTTTCAAATCCCTTACTCACTCTTCCTTCAGTTAGTCCTGACGAAGGGTCTCGGCCTGAAACGTCGACTGCACCTCTGCCTACAGATGCTGCCTGGCCTGCTGCGTTCACCAGCAACTTTGATGTGTGTTGCTTGAATTTCCAGCATCTGCAGAATTCCTGTTGCTTGTATTTTCTGCTCATTTAGAAAATAGTCTACTCTTCTGTTCCTTCTACCAAAGTGTATGACCATAGATTCCAGGCACTGTATTCAATCACCTTGTCATAATCTGTCCAATTCCTTCTGCAGCCTCCCTGTTTCCTCAGTACTATCTGCCATCCACCTATCTCCTTTACAAAATGGGTGACCCCAGACATTATCAATGCTCTTGATAATGGTGTCAGTGATCACATAACCAGGACTTGTGATATACACCTGCTGCTCATACACAACCTGCTTTCATGGGTTCACATGACATTGATCTGGGAGCTAAGCAGGTGCTACACCTTGCCCAAGGGTAGCCTGCAGCTTGCAAAGGGAAGGAATGCCTTACACCTCTTTTGGTAGAGACATATCTCCACCCCACCACCCACTACTGTGCTGTATTTATGAATAAGTTCCCAGGGAATGACTGCAGAGACTGTTGATGTCTTGCTCATAAGCTTCCAAAGTTACCTAGTTTCTGAAGCATTCTCAAAGGATTGATTACCCAGAATTGTATCATTACTATTCAAGAAAAGATGGGGACAAAGACTAGTTATTGGAAAAATACTGAAGTCTATAATGAATATGTAACAGCAGGAATTTCAGAAAGCTAATAGACAGACAGGCCGAGTCGACGAGGTTTATTGAAAGGGGTGACAGGATTCAAGATTCAAGATTTTGATTGATTGAATACCTCAGCATCCTCTGCCAAAAGTGGAACTTCATGGTGTTCAAGCATTTTAATTCCAATTCCTATTCCCATTCCATCATGTTGGGTCATTACCTTCTCCTGTGCCATGATGAGGCCACCCTCGGGGTGAAGGAGCAGCACCTTATATTCTATCTGGGTACCCTCCAACCTGAAGGCATTATATCAATTTCTCCTTCTGGTATTTTTCCTCCCCCTCCCCTTTTTCTGTTCCCCGCTCTGATCTTTCACCTCTCCTCATCTGCCCTTCACCCCCCCCCCCCGGTCCCCTCCTCCTTCCCTTTTTCCTCTGGTGCACTTCCCTCTTCCCTCAGATTCCTCCTTCTGCAGCCTTTCATCTTTCCCACCCACCTTGCTTCCATCCTCCTTCCCCTCCCTCCACCCTCTTATTCTGGCATCTTCCCCCTTCCGTTCCAGTCCTGATGAAGGGTCCCAGCCTGAAATGTTGACCGTTTATTCACTTACACAGATGCTGCCTGATCTGTTGAGTTCCTCACACATCTTGTGTGTGTTACTCTAGATTCAAAATGGTTTCTCATCTTTCAGTACCTGTGTGTAAAGGAGATTGAAATGATAGTGCCATTGACCAAATATGTTGTTTTGTGTCAGCAGTATTGTGCAATATAATATAAATAATAAGAAATATATAAAACAGTAGGTCAAAAAGAGAGAAAAAATAGTGAGGTAATTCATGGTTCATTCAGAAATCTGACGGTGGAGTGGAAGGAACTGCTCATGAAACATTGTAAGTGTGTCGTCATAGAAACATAGAAAACCTACAGCACAATACAGGCCCTTCGGCCCACAAAGCTGTGTTGAACTTGTCCCTACCTTAGAACTACCTAGGCTTACCCATAGTCCTCTATTTTTCTAAGCTCCATTTATCCATCCGGGAGTCTCTTAAAAGACCCTATTGCTTCTGCCTCCGCCGCCGCCGCCAGCAGCCCATTCCACGCACTCACCACTCTCTGTGTAAAAAAAAACTTACCCCTGATATCTCCTCTGTACCTGCTTCCAAGCATCTTAAAACTATGCCCTCTTGTGATAGCCATTTCAACTCTGGGAAAAAGCCTCTGACTATCCACACGATCAATGCATCTCATCATCTTATACACCTCTATCAGGTCACCTCTCATCCTCCGTCACTCAAAGGAGAAAAGGCTCCACCTATTCTCATAAGGCATGCTCCCCAATCCAGGCAACATCCTTGCAAATCTCCTCTGTACCTTTTCAATGGTTTCCACTTCAGGCTCCTGTACCTTCTCTCTGATGGTGAGAATGAGAAGAGGGCATGTCTTGGGTTGTGGAGTCCTTAAGAAGAATTTAGCAGCAACAAGGACCTGGTCAAGAAATTCCTTGTCTCCCTGGCACCTGATGAATAGCTTGTGATTTGGCCTCACCCAGTCCCGTATACACTGACCATATGTCAGGGCATGTTACCAACCTCAAATCAAGAACCTGAAGAAACATACCCACAATTCCTTGCTATGAATGTGGCTGTAGGGACAACCGATTGATTCTGGAATTGGAGCCACCAAAGTGGGGATGGAGATGTTCCAATGACAGTAGTTGTTCCTTTTTCTACTGGGAAAAACTTATACTATTCATAGAAGTAGTAATCCCTCTACTACAGTATTGACTTTGTAACCCATACAAGATCATGGATAGGGAAGTTTCTTTTTACAATACCTCTGGAATTTTCAACTGCACTTGACCATAAAGAACCGCAAACTCTGGAATTGCTCTGACATTGGTTTGTGGTCTGGGCACATCACGGGAAAGCAGACCGGGGATTAACAAGGTGGTATCGTAGTATCAACAACCCAGGTTCAAACCCACTGCTGTCTGTTCCACTTGTGATCATATGGGTTTCCTTTGGCAGCTCCAGTTTCCTTCCAAAGACCTACAGTTTAGAAGGATAACTAATCACATGGATGTAATTTGGCAGTGTAAGCGCAATGGGCTGGAAGGGCTTGTTACTGTGTTGTGTCTCTAAGTAAATTGAAGATAACAAAAGAAAATGCTGGTGTAAATGATGCATGAAAAAGATACAATGAATCTGTACCCTGCTTCTAAAACAATGTTGACATTGGATTATTTTGAGGACAGCTAACAGAATGGGTCAGTGGGAATTGACACCCATTTAATGGCACTTATCTCTCTGTCCAGCATGTAACTGGTTTCCTTTAGCTTGGTCCTTTGTACAAAGCTCTATTTTCTTGCTCAGTTAAACTCTCAATAAAACTTCTGACTTTACGAACTACTCTCTTGGTTCCAAATAAGCAGAAAACAAAACTTTGCTGATCACACTGAGAACTGAAGGAAGCAGCAGGGAACACATGAACAACCTAAAACAGATGTTATATTCCAGACCAACGTTTAATAGAATACTCTATCTTGGCATTGAACACAGCATCTCAAAGCTGTATATAAAATACTGTATGTTCAGTTGCCAAAGGGAAACAATATTCTAATTTGTCCCCACATTCTCTAAATATTCTGGA
Source organism: Mobula birostris (assembly GCF_030028105.1). Lineage (NCBI taxonomy): Eukaryota > Metazoa > Chordata > Chondrichthyes > Myliobatiformes > Myliobatidae > Mobula > Mobula birostris. Next base: position 243,092,523 of record NC_092371.1, read on the forward strand.
ATGCACATCTTTTTGAAGCTGCTCAAATCCTGGAGAGCATTATAGCACTATTCAAATACCCCTTTCGATTGCAAGGTTTCCAATACAGTGGATTCCAGTTAACTGGGACACATTGGGGCCAGTGTATTTTGGTCCAATTAGCCAAAATTTAATGGAAATAGTTAAAAAAGTATAAAAGACAGTAACTGAGTAACAAATTATAGGACCATAAAATATAGGAGCAGAATTAGGTCATTTGGCCCATTGAGCCTGCACCGCCATTTCATCATGGCTGATTCAATTTTCCTCTCAGCCCCAATATCTTGCCTTCTCCTTTATCCCTTCATGCCCTGACCAATCAAGAATCTATCAACCTCTGCCTTAAATACACCTAATGGTTTGGCCTGCACAGCTGCCTGTGACCAAGAATTCCAGAGGTTCACCGCTCTCTGGCTAAAGAAATTCCTGCTCTATTCTAAGGCTGTGTCCTCTGGTCATAGACTCTCCCACCATAGTGATTCTTGAAAGTTCATTACTAATGCCTTCACGATAGCTTCAGCCGCCTCTTTCAGAATTCTGGAGTGTATGCCATCTGGTCCAGGAAATTTATCTACCTTCAGAACTTTCAGTTTCCCAATAATGGCAACTTCACACACTTCATGATCTATAACTCCTGACCTCTGGAATTTTCACCATTTTGCTAGTGTCTTTCACACTGAAGACAGATGCAAAATACTTATTCAGTTGATCTGCCATTTCCTTGTCCCCCTTTTACCACCTCTCCCACATCATTTTCCAGCACTCTGCTATCCACTCTCACCTCTCCTTTACACTTTATGTATCTAATTAAACTTTAAGTATCTCCTTTAATATTATTGGCTAGCTTACTTTTGTTTTCCAACTTTGCCGCCTTTATGACTTTTTTTTAGTTGTTTTCTGTTGGTTTTTAAATCCTGTAACTTTCCACTAATCTTTGCTTTATTATTTGCCCTCTCTTTGGCTTCTCTTGTTAGCTTCAGTTGTGTTATTTTGCCTTTAGAATACTTCTTCCTCTTTGGGATGTAAATATCCTGTTCCTTTCAAATTGTTTCCAAAGATTACAGCCATTGCTGCTCCGTTATCATCCCTGCCAGTGTTCTTTTCCAAACAGTTCTAGCCAACTCCTCTCTTAGGTCTTTACGCCACTGTAATACTGAAACATCTGACTTTAGCTTCTCATTCTAAAAAAATTCAGGGTGAAATTGATCATATCATGATCACTTGTCCCCATGAGTTCTTTTATCTTAAGCTCTCTAATCAATTCTCATTCATTGCACAACACCCACTCCAGAATATCTGATCCCCTCGTGGGCTCAACCACCAGCTGCTCGAAAAAGACATTCCCAAGGCATTGTAGAAATTCCCCCTCTTGGAATCAAGCACCAACTTCTCCCTACACCTACCTGGAGAAGACATATTTCAGAGTTGTATATGGATACATGCTTTGATAATAAACAGACCTTTGAAACTTTGATATTGAAATCCCCCATGACTATTGTAACATTGCCCCTTTAGCATGCATTTTCTACCTCCTGTTGTAATTTGTAGACCACATCCTTGCTACTGTTTGGGAGTCTGTATACAACTTCCATCAGGGTCTTTTTACTTTTGCAGTTCCTTAGCTCTATCCACAAGGATTCAACACCTTCTAACTCTTTGACACCTCTTTCTAATGATTTGATTTCATATTTTACCAACAGAGCAATGCTGCCCCCTCTGCTTTCCAGCCTGTCCTTTCAATACAATGTGTATCCTTGAGCATTAATCTCCCAGCTATAATCTTCACTGAGCTATATAAAATATAACTATAATTCTATATTTAAATGAAATGCAAAATAATTTAGAACACTGCCAGTCCCTCAACAGTACAATAAAACTATGTGCTAATTATCGGTGGAGAAATTTGTCCAGTGCCATATTCTTTTGATTGATGGTAAATGAGCAAAATCAATGCAGACTCCTCATGCAGATAATGGACTTCCTTCATATAATATTTTTGCTGATTGCATCCTTCTAATCTTTCTTGTCACTGTAACATTAAAAGTGATTGCCGATACCTTCAAATTCTTTGTAGTCCCTAACATGTTGAGGTAGTGAAATCGTTTCATTTTCACTCCCAGCCATTTCTGGCATCCCCAAGCCTTGAATGCTTCAAACCGCAGTGAGCAGAACAGTTCTGAATGGTCCTACTGCTTATTTCTCACTGACTATTAGTGACAAAAATCACTGCTTTTTAAACACAAATACACGCAACTGATGCTGTTTTAAAGTTTTGAAGCTATTCACTCTAAGCATAGCGCAGTGACCAATGACCACAGAGTGCACGCAACTTATGTTAGATAGAACTTGTTCGGCTCAATAAAGTGACTGAGTTTAAAATAAGCAAAGTGAATCCTAGTAATTTTCTTGATTAGTTTGTGTTCTTTAAGAGTAGTCCCAAATAAACAAAGTTAAGATTTAAGTGATCGATGGCCCAATTAACCAGAATCCACTGTGATCCCTGCCTTCCTTACTTCCTGTGCCATGGACTGTTCTTCATCAAGTTATGGTATTGTTGCACTGTTGTAACTATACGTAATAATTATGTGGTTTTGTTTGTTTTTCAGTCTTGGTCTGTCCTGTGCTTTTGTGATATCACACCGGAGGAATATTGTATCATTTCTTAATGCATGCATTATTAAATGACAATAAAAGAGGACTGCGTGTCCTCATAATCTAATCTAATCTAGTCCTTTCTTTCTTCCATCCTTTTTTTTCTTCATTTGTTTCTTTCTTTAATTCTCCACAGGCTTATCTGGAACAAGCCAATGCTTGTACCTTGCACTGTGGTAATGAACACAATATCACAAAGCCACATATCCCTTTGAAGTTGCTAATTTATGAAGAACATTACAGCAATATTGAAATATCTCTTTACACTGTAAGGTTTTCATTATATTTTGTTTAAGCCTTGTTGCATTTGAAATAAATTATACATTTTAATCTCTTGAAACAATCTAACAGTTCATACTTAGTTCAATGTCAATAGAGGAATATTTTCCGCTGAATTTCATGCACATTTATATATTCACGGAGAGAACCAGAAGACAGGCGTAAAGTGTTAAATATCAAAGCAGTTTCAACATTTCCCTACTCTAATCTAACCCCAAAACTGAATTAATTCCACAACCCATGGACCCATTTTTAAGGACACTGTAACACATGTTCTCAATATCTATTATTTCTTTATTTAGTATCTTTTTAAAATCTTTTTGTTTGCACGAATTGTTGTTTTTTGCACATTGGTTGTTTGTCCATCTTTATGTTGCAGCTTTTCATTGATTCTGTTATGTTTCTTTGTATTTACTGTGAATGTCCCCAGTAAAATGAATCTCAGGGTAGTGTATGGTGACATAAATGTAGTTTGATAACAAGTTTAGTTTGAACTTTGATAGCTCTATCACTGAAAAGAATAGGATCTCAAGGCCATGGAAGAATAAAATCTGACCCGTTTTCACTGAAACATATTATTATTCTTTCATTGATGCTGATTCAGAATCAGATTTATTATCACCAGCATGTGTCATGAAATTTGTTAGCTTACCAGCAGCAGTTCAATACAATACATAATATAGAAGAAGAAGAAGAAGAAGAAGAAGAAGAAGAAGAAGAAGAAATAAATAAGTCAATCAATTGCAGCAGGGGTCCCCAACCTTTTTCGCAACACGGACCGGCCGAGCCAGGGGTGAGGGGGGAGGTAGGGTTGCCAACGGACAAGAGTAGCAGTCAAATACGTTGTGTTTACCCCGAAAAGACTACCACGACCATGCAGCCTTGCGCGGGCACCAGTGCGCATGTGTGACTTGCTCATGTGTGTACGTGCCGATTTTTTTTCTACAAATCGTTTTTGGCGATTCTGTTTGGGGGCAGGGGTGTTAATCACAACCGGAATATAGGTGATAAGTGGCTAATACACTCAATTTTGTTTCTAAAAGGGTTTATCTAACAAATTTAATATTAAACACACAGCGCATATTTTCTTCGCATGAAATTTCCCCTAGTATCAATAAAGTATGACTATGACTATGACTATGACTATAAGTCAATTATCAGGAGAGGACAGGGGAGCTTGAAGTAAGTGTTGAACAAACTTCCAGTAGAAGGGGTAGAGGCAGGTTCAATATTATCATTTAAAGAAAAATTGGATAGGTATATGGACAGGAAAGGAATGGAGGGTTATGGGCTGAGTGCAGGTTGGTGGGACTAGGTGAGAGTAGCGTTCGGCACAGACTAGAAGGGCTGAGATGGCCTGTTTCCGTGCTGTAATTGTTATATGGTTATATAAGTCACTTATAAGAAAATAGCATCATTAACGTTTTAAGTAACATTTGGATATTAAACACGCGGCACATATTTTCCCCGTATGAACATATAAAATCATTGCAACACACCAATATCGCTGAATCAGTGGGAGCCCTGGGCTTGTTTCCCTGCAACAAGACGGTGCCATTGCGGGGTGATGGAAGACAGCGATAATCAAAGGGGGTTCCTTATGTCCAGTCTATTCTGCGATTTAGTTCTTGTTGCATTCATTCCAGAGATATGTTGGAAATGGAAGCAACGTTTTCAGTGCTTTCGTGGCTATCTCAGGATATTTAGCCTTGACTTTGATCCAGAATGCCGGCAGAGATGTTATGTCAAACATACTTTTCAGCCCGTCGTCATCTGCAAGCTCGAGGAATTGATCTCCTTCCCGCGCTGGCATGGATGACGCGTGCGCAATGACCGCGCGTGCGTTCAAGCTCAACAGTGGGCGTGACAAGGAATGAGGAAAGGTGCAGCTGACTCATATCGCCAAATCATATCATTTCCTCATGGCCCGGCAGCACAAACTTTGCAGCCTGGCACTGGTTCGCGGCCCGGTGTTTGGGGATCGCTGAATTACAGTATACGTATATTGAATAGATTAAAAGTCATGCAAAAAAGCAGAAATAGTAATAGAAATAGTTTAAAATGTGACATAGTGTTCAAGGGTTCAATGTCCATTTAGGAATTGAATGGCAGAGGGGAAGAAGCTGTTCCTGAATCACTGAGTGTGTGCCTTCAGGCTCCTGTACCTCCTACCTGATGGTAACAGTGAGAAAAGGACATGCCCTGGGTGCTGGAGGTCCTTAATAATGGACGCTGCCTTTCTGAGACACCGCTCCCTGAAGATGCCCTGGGTACTTTGTAAGCTAGTACCCAGATGGAGCCAACCAAATTTGCAATGTTCTGCAGCTTCTTTTGGCCCTGTGCAGTAGACCCTTCAAACCAGACAGTGATGCAGCCTGTTAGAATGCTTGCCACTGTACGTCTATAGAAGTTTTTGAGTGTATTCGTTGATATACCAAATCTCTTCAAACTCCTAATCAAGTATAGTCGCTGTCTTGCCTTCTTTATAACTGCATCAATATGTTGGAACCAAGTTAGGTCCTCAAACGTCTTGACACCCAGGAACTTGAAACTGCTCACTCTTTCCACTTCTGATCACTTTATGAGGATTGATATGTGTTCCTTCGTCTTACCCTTCCTGAAGTCCACAATCAGCTCTTTCGTCTTATTGATGTTGAGTGCCAGGTTGTTGCTGCGGCACTAGTTGGCATATCTCACTCCTGTGTGCCCTCTCATCACCACCTGAGATTCTACCAACAATGGTTGTATCATCAGCAAATTTATAAATGGCATTTGAGCTATGCCTAGCCATACAGTCATGGGTATATAGAGAGTAGAGTAGTTGGCTAAGAACGCACCCCTGAGGTGCGCCAGTGTTGATCGACAATGAGGAGAAGATGTTATCACCAATCCGCAAAGACTGTGGTCTTCCGGTTAGGAAGTCAAGGATCCAATTGCAGAGGGAGGTACAGAGGCCCAAGTTCTGTCACTCCTCAATCAGGATTGTGGGAATGATGGTATTAAATGCTGAGCTATAGTCGATGAACAGCATCCTGACATAGGTGTTTGTGTTGTCCAGGTGGTCTAAAGCTGTGTGAAGAGCTGTTAAGATCACATATGCTGTTGACCTATTGTGGCAATAGGCAAATTGCAATGGGTCCAGGTCCTTGCTGAGGCAGGAGTTCAGTCTAGTCATGACCAACCTCTCGAAGCATTTCATCACTGTAGATGTGAGTGCTATTGGGTGATAGTCATTAAGGCATCTCACATTATTCTTCTTAGGCACTGGTATAATTGTTGCCTTTTTGAAGCAGGTGGGAACTTCCGCCCATAGTAGTGAGAAGTTGAAAATGTCCTTGATTACTCCCGGTAGTTGGTTAGCACAGGTTTTCAGAGCCTTATCGGGTATTCCATTGGGACCTTCTGCCTTGCAAGGGTTCACTCTCTTTAAAGACAGCCTAACATCGAACTCTGAGACAGAGATTACAGGGTCATCAGGTGCAGCAGGGATCATCACAGCTGCAGTTATATTCTCCCTTTCAAAGCGGGCATAGAAGGCATTGAGTTCATCTGGTAGTGAAGCATCACTGTTGTTCGTCCATCATTGACGTAGATGAGGACCTCGACACCATAATGATGGTGTCGAGACTAGCACGTGATTTGGATTTAAGTGAGGGAGACTTGCGCAGCGTCAGCCTCACTCTCTCTTCCCAATTCCCATCTGGATCCAGTGGCAAGACAGAGTCTAGACGGCTGGAGATGGGACTAGGTGCAGTGGATGACCAAGACGTCTTCTGTGTCTTGTCCTGCTCTACACGTTCCACGACGCTTGCAGAGACCGCCTTCTTGACCGTTGGACCTTCCATTGGTCTCGTCCGCTCAATCAGCCGGAGTCTGTCTTCACATGCTGGGATAGACAACTCCCTATCTCACCGAGGGTTTGAGACCCGTCGGCTACACTCACCTGGTTTAGCCAGCTTGTCGAAGCCGTTGCCCGTGGTGTGGCCGCTGTCGCATGCAAACAGCTACGGGGAGCCACAGGTGAGAGCTGAGTGCCAGGTGGGGACCAAAGGTGGACTAACTACCCTGAAAAGGATGCGAGTGAAGCATCACTACCATTCATACTATTGGGTTTCGCTCTGTAGGAAGTAATGTCTTGCAAACCCTGCCAGAGTTGTTGTACATCCGATGTTGCCTCCAACCTCATTTGAAATTGTGTCTTTACGCTTGAAATAGCCCTCAGTAAATCATACCTGGTTTTCCGGTACAGGCCCTTGTCGCCAGACATGAATGCCACAAATCTAGCCTTCAGCAGATGACAAACCTCCTGGTTCATCCATGGCTTTTGGTTTGGGAATGTCCAGTAAGTCTTTGTAGGCACACACTCATCCACATGGGTTTTAATGAAGTCATGAACAGCTGCAGCATGCTCATCCAGGTTTGAAGATGAATCCTTGAATACAGACCAGTCCACTGATTCAAAGCAGTCCCGTAAGCACTCCTGTGTCTCCCTTGTCCATACCTTCTTGGTCCTTGTTCAAAAATTCCCTGCCTAACAAGATTCACAATATATAGAATATAAAAGCAAGGGAGAAATGTAGAGGCTTTATAAAGCACTGGTGAGGCCTTGCTTGGAGTATTGTGAGCAGTTTTGCACTCCTTATCTTAGAAAGAGTGTGCTGAAACTGGAGAGGACACAAAGGAGGTTCACAAAAATGTTTCCAGAATTTAACAATTTGTCATATTAAGAGCATTTGATGGCTTTGGGCTTGTATTCACTGGAATTCAGAAGAATGAGGGGTGACCTCATTGAAACCTATCAGGTGGTGAAAGGCCTTGATTGAGTGGTTGTGAAGAGATGCAGGGAGTGCTGAACCAGAGGACAGAGGCTCAGAATAGAGTAGCATCCTTTTAGAATGGAGATGAGGAGGAATTTTTTTTAGCTGGAGATTGGTGAATCGATTGAATTCATTGTGCCACAGCAGCTGTGGGGGCCATTTTTATGTATATTTAAAGTAGAGGTTATACTTTATATACTTTATACTTTATTGTCGCCAAACAATTGATACTAGAACGTACAATCTTCATAGCGATATTTGATTCTGCGCTTCCCGCTCCCTGGATTACAAAATCGATAGTAAATATTAAAAATTTAAATTATAAATCATAAATAGAAAATTAAAAAAATGGAAAGTAAGGTCGTGCAAAAAAACTGAGATGTAAGTCCAGATATTTGGAGGGTACAGCCCAGATCCAGGTCAAGATCCGTTCAGCAGTCTTATCACAGTTGGAAGGAAGCTGTTCCCAAATCTGGCCATATGAGTCTTCAAGCTCCTGTGCCTTCTCCCAGAGGGAAGAGGGACGAAAAGTGTGTTGTCTGGGTGCGCCATGTCCTTGATTATCCTAGTAGCACTGCTCCGACAGCGTGCGGTGTAAAGTGAGTCCACGGACGGAAGATTGGTTTGTGTGATGTGCTGCGCCGTGTTCACAATCTTCTGCAGCTTCTTCCGGTCTTAGACAGGACAACTTCCATACCAGGTTGTGATGCACCCCAGAAGAATACTTTGTACGGTGCATCTATAAAAATTAGTGAGGGTTTTAGGTTGCTAGATTCTTGATTGGTCTGGGCATGAAGGGGTACAGTGAGAAGGCAGGAGATTGGGGGTGAGAGGGAAAATGGATTAGCCATGATGAAATGGCAGAGCAGACTCGATGGGCCAAATGGCCTAATTCTACTCTTATATCTTGTGATCATATGGTCTTATATAACTTCATATTTCACCTGTTCATTGAAACCTACACCAAGAGAGCACTGGGTGTAAGTATTGCCACATATCCCAGCGCCAACATAGCACGCCCACAATACTCAGCAGAACAACACAGAACACAGCAAGCAGGACACAACAAGCAACAAAACAAGTCTCCAATTCTATCTCCCACTCACGTATATTCACAAATCTCAACATCAAGGCCATCAGCCTTGAGCGGATGAGTATTGGACTCCAATTTGGATGTGGACACCCAGACAATGGGCCTTTAACTATCCCGACAGACTCACAGAGCTTCTTGGACTCAAGAGTTCTGGCCAACTGGCCTCGACTTTCCGATTTGACCCTAGGGCCTCGATCCTCAGCATCAGTCCCAGAAACCACTGATCACTGAACACTAGGCCTTGAACTCTGGGCCTGCTGATGTCAGGACCCCAAACACTCGGCCTCAGACTCTGGCCTCTCTAATCCATAAACCCAGGGGGCTATCGGCTGTTGTTGCTCCTGCCCGCATGGCAGTCCGATTCCAGAACTCGCCAATAACTTGCTGACACTGGGGAGGCCATCCACCTTCATCCACACAGATCTGTTGGACTGACATCCCAGTTCAGTCCACAGATCTCCCATGTCTGCATATTGTTCTTCATATGCTTTCCTTAAGGCTTTGGCCTTCCCTCTAATTCCCCCTCACCCCTGTCCCTGAAACCTTGACCTGACCCCTAATACCCCTCTCTGTCCCCAAATCTATCCCCACAAAGCCAAAATCCTACTAAAAAACAGCTAAAACTGAGCCAAAACCTCAATGGAGGCTGTGGCTCGGCGCCATTTTGAAAACATTACAATATCCACATCATGGGAGCACGACTCAGTAGCTGAAGAACAACAACAAATTTCGCTTCATGAAAGCATCAAGGAATAAATAATAAATGCAGCCAAACCACCACAATCCACACATTCCATGTGTAAATCACAAAAACGTTACACTGAAGCCCTCAAGATTAATTAGCCGGGGCTCTAGTATCGTTCATTTTGAATTGGGAGCCCAGCTGTCAGTATTGATGTCATTTTATCCAGAAAACACAGCAAGGAAACACATTTACAGCACATCAGCAAAATTCTCGATTACAAGCTGAACTTTTTCACAGTACAGTCCTATAGCTCAGAGCATTTTGCTTGGATCATCACTTTTTTAAAAACAGTAAAGAGAAATAATAGACAGAAAATCAGTCTTCTTGGCCTTGATTGCCAAGTATGTAATCCCTGCAAGCATTGTTCCCCCTTGGTAATGTAGTGCCAGATCAAAAAATAGCAAATTCCTGAGGAGTTCTACAGACATACAGGAATTACTTTTAGCAACCACCTTTTCTCACTTAAACTCTGTCCAGAAACCTCTGTTGATGCTTAAGGCTTTTCACAGAAGTTATTTCCCCACATTATGTATGACGGCAGCAAACTTTCCTAGAACAAAGGGATCATTGCAGAAGCTTTTCAGTCCATATCCAGAAATGAGCATTAGAATCGCTGGACTGAAATAAGGAATTGAATCCTTTCCTGGCTTTTAGATCATAGAAACCATAGAAACCATAGAAACTACAGCACAGAAACAGGCCCTTTGGCCCTTCTTGGCTGTGCCGAACCATTTTCTGCCTAGTCCTACTGACCTGCACACGGACCATATCCCTCCATACACCTCCCATCCATGTATCTGTCCAATTTATTCTTAAATGTTAAAAAAGAACCCGCATTTACCACCTCGTCTGGAAGCTCATTCCATACTCCCACCGCTCTCTGTGTGAAGAAGCCCCCACTAATGTTCCCTTTAAACTTTTCCCCCCTCACCCTTAACCCATGTCCTCTGGTTTTTTTCTCCCCTTGCCTCAGTGGAAAAAGCCTGCTTGCATTCACTCTATCTATACCCATCATAATTTTATATACCTCTATCAAATCTCCCCTCATTCTTCTACGCTCCAGGGAATAAAGTCCTAACCTATTCAACCTTTCTCTGTAACTGAGTTTCTCAAAGTCCCGGCAACATCCTTGTAAACCTTCGCTGCACTCTTTCTACCTTATTTATATCCTTCCTGTAATTTGGTGACCAAAACTGAACACAATACTCCAGATTCAGCCTCACCAATGCCTTATACAACCTCATCATAACATTCCAGCTCTTATACTCAATACTTTGATTAATAAAGGCCAATGTACCAAAAGCTCTCTTTACAACCCTGTCTACCTGTGACGCCACTTTTAGGGAATTTTGTATCTGTATTCCCAGATCCCTCTGTTGTACTGCAGTCCTCAGTGCCTTACCATTAACCCTGTGTGTTCTACCTTGGTTTGTCCTTCCAACGTGCAATACCTCACACTTATCTGTATTAAACTCCATCTGCCATTTTTCAGCCCATTTTTCCAGCTGGTTCAAGTCCCTCTGCAGGCTCTGAAAACCTTCCTCACTGTGTACTACACCTCCAATCTTTGTATCATCAGCAAATTTGCTGATCCAATTTACCATATTATCATCCAAATCAATGATATAGATGACAAATAACAATGGACCCAGCACTGATCCCTGTGGCACACCACTAGTCACAGGCCTCCACTCAGAGAAGCAATTCTCTACTACCACTCTTTGGCTTCTTCCATTGAGCCAATGTCTAATCCAATTTACCATCTCTCCATGTATACCTAGCGACTGAATTTTCCTAACCTCCCATGCGGGACCTTGTCAAAGGCCTTACTGAAATCCATGTAGACAATATTCCCTTCATCCACTTTCCTGGTAAACTCCTTGAAAAACTCCAATAGATTGGTCAAACATGACCTACCACGCACAAAGCCATGTTGACTCTCTCTAATAAGTCCCTGTCTATCCAAATGCTTATAGATTCTGTCTCTTAGTACTTCCTCCAATAACTTACCTACTACCGACGTTAAACTTACCGGCCTATAATTTTCCGGATTACTTTTCGATCCTTTTTTAAACAACGGAACAACATGAGCCACTCTCCAATCCTCCGGCACCTCACCCGTAGACAGCGACATTTTAAATATTTCTGCCAGGGCCCTCACAATTTCAACACAGAGGGAATTTGCCAACAGAGGGAAACTACTAGGAATGATTTTTGTAAAAGCTGACAATTCAAAAAACATTTTAGGAACAGTTTCTTCCTCTCCGCCGAATTATGAATAGTCCATGAATATTAACTCTTGAGGTTCCTCTTCTTTTGCACTATTTATCTATCAATGAGTCATAAGACATAAGAGCAGAATTAGGCCATTCAGCCCATTGAATCCACTCCGCCAGTTCATCATGGCTAATCCTGGATCCTGTTCAACCCCATACACCTGCCCTCTCACCTTGATGCCCCGACCAATCAGGAATCTGTCAACTTCCACTTTAAATATACCCACGGACAGCCTCCACCGCAGTCTGTGGCACAGCATTCCACAGGTTCACTACTCTTCAGCTAAAAAAGTTCTAAAAGTTCGCTCCTCAGTTCTGAGGCTATGCTCTCTAGTTCTAGATACCCCCACCAGAGGAAACATCCTCTCCACACGTGCTTTATCTAATCCTTTCAACATTCCGTAGGTTTCAAAGTGATTCCCCCCCCCCACATTCTTCTAAATTCCAGTGAGTACAGGCCCAAAACAGCCAAACGCTCCTTATATGTTAACCCCTTCATTCCCAGGATCATCCTTGTGAATCTCCTCTGGACTCTCTCCAGTGACAACACATGCTTTCTGAGGTGTGGCCCAAAACTGTCGACAATACTCCAAGTGCGGCCTGACTAGTGTCATACAAAGCTTCAGCATTATCTCTTTGCTTTTTAATTCTACTCCCCTTGAAATAAATGCCAACATTGTATTTGCCTCCTTTACCATAGACTCAAACCTGTGAATTAACCTTCTGGGAGTCTTGCACGAGGACTCCTTAGTCCCTTTGCATCTCTGATGTTTGAGTTTTTCCCCATTTAGGTAATAGTCTACACTATTGTTCCTTTTACCAAAATGCATTATCATACATTTCCCAACACTGTATTCCATCTGCCACTTTTTGTCCATTGTTCCAATTTGACTATGTCCTGCTGCAAATGCATTGCTTCCTCAGCACTACCTACCCCTCCACAAACTTTGCCACAAAGCCATCAATTCCACTATCTAAATCATTGACAAACAACGTGAAAAGTAGCAGTCTCAATACTGACGCCTGAGGAACACCACTAGTCACTGGCAGCCAACAAGAAAAGGCCCTTTTATTCCCACCTGCTGCCTCCTACCTGTTAGCCATTCCTCTATGCATGCCAGTATATTTTCTGTAACACCAGAGGATTTCATCTGGTTAAGCAGCCTTATGTGAGGCACCTTATTAAATGTGTCTATATGTCTATCTATCAATCTATCTGTCTATTTACTTATTATTTTCTATATACTTCATGTGATTATAGTAATTTTCATGTATTGCAAAGCACGGCTGCTGCAAATCAGCAAAATTCACAACATATGTCAGTGATAATAAACCTGATTCTGATTCTGAAAGCAAATTAGCCCAGGTGAAGAACAGATGCACAAATTCAAGATGATGACGTAAGTCTTTCTTTTTGGGAGGCTTGAAGTTCAAAATAAAATTTAATATCAGAGTACATACATGTCACCACGTACAACCCTGAGGTTTCTGGAGAATTTGCTACATAATTGACAAACAGTAAAAGCTGAGTTTTCCAGAAATTTCCTCCCCAACACCATAAGATGAATTTTGACCTCATAATCTACCTCGTTGTGATCTTGCACTTCATTGTTTGCTTTCTCTGTAGCTGTTACACTTCTTTCTTCATTCTGTCGCTGATTTACTTTGGACTACCTCAATAAACTGTGTTAGAATTTGTCTGCATGGACAGTACGCAAGACAAGCTTTGCACTCTTCTCGGTACACATGACAATAATAAACCAATTCCAATTCCAATTTATTCACTGTTTTCAGATAATTATTTAGAAATTACATCTCCTTGAGAGCAGGGGTTCCCAACCTGGGGTCCACTAACCCCTTGCTTAATGATATTGGTCTGGGGCAAAAAAATCCTGCTCTAGGCCCTTACTTTCTTTTATCATTTATCTCTCCTATGTTCCACCACATCAGAGACATTTCCTTTTAATCCTCTCCTGAAATCTTTTCCTTCCTTCTTTTCTTTCTTCCTTTATTTCTTGCTTTCTTGTTTTCTTCCATCCTTTCTTTTCTTTCGTCCTGCACAGGCCTATATGGTTCAAGCCAATGCTTGTATCTTGCAGAATGACAATGAGTATACTATCACAAATCTGCACATCTTTTTGAGGTTGCTAATTTATGGAAAACATTATAGTAACGTTCAAATACCTCTTTACATTGCAAGTTTTCCCATAATTTTTGTTAAAGCCATTAAAGTGTGCAAGAGCAATGGAGACTGTTGAATATCACAGCAGTTGCAACATCTCCCTATTCTGAAATCTTTGTCAGAGAAGATGGGACAAGAAGATGGCGACACGCCTGCGTGTGCGCAGCCCTCCGGTGAAAAATGATATCGTATCTGTTAAATAGGGGCCGTGGACAATTCTGATTTGATGGAGAATGGATGTGAAAGCACAAAGGAACATCTGGAGAAATTTCTGAAACGCCTGTTTGCTGCTGTCGTTACTGTGTGGTTGGGAATCTTTCGGAGGGAAGGCCTCAAAATCCCCAGCCTTGCCTGCTTTTGGTGACCGAGAAGGAGGTCGAATCGTTCAGACAGAGATGGTGCTCAGTACTCGGTGTCAGAGAGCTGATCAGAGCTCGAAGTTTTCGGATGACTCAGAGTCGGATTGTGGTCGGCATGGCAGGGAGAGTTTTTCTTCCTTCTCCCGTCTGCGTGAGATGTGGGACATTTGAGAAACTTTGAACTTTACTGTGCTCATGGACTTCTTCATCAAGTTATGGTATTGTTGCACTGTTGTAACTATATGTTATAATTATGTGGTTTTGTCAGTTTTTTCAGTCTTGGTCTGTCCTGTGTTTTGTGATATCACACCAGAGGAAATAATGTATCATTTCTTAATGCATGCATTACTAAATGGCAATAAAAGAGGTCTACGTGCCTTCATAATGATTATCACTGATAAGGATAGATGTTTAATGTTATTGGAAAATAAAATCGTTTAGACGATATGTACATTATCATTCTTTTATTGATGTTGCTTCCATGTTCTGCGCAGGTATACATGAAACAAGCCAATACTTTATCTTTCAAAGTCACCCAAGTTAGAAAATGTGACCAGGTACAAATGCAATTGCCTCCAATGTATCCACTACTTTTTGTAGGATTTTCTATCCAAGGGCATTGGTATTTCCATACCAGGATGTGATGCAACCAGTCAACATACTCTCCACCACACATCTATAGAACTTTGCCAAAGTGATGGTTGTCACGCCGAATCTTTGCAAACTTCTCAGGAAGTAGAGGTGCTGCTGTACTTTCTTCATAATTGCCTCTACACGCAGGGCGCATGACAGGTCATCCGACATAACACTGAGGAAATTTAAAGTAGCTGACTCTCTCTACCTCCAATCCTCTAAAGAGGAATGGCACATGGATCTCTTGTTTCCTCCTCCTGAAGTACATAATCTAGCAGCCCCAGACTGGGCATCTATGAGGCGCTGTGGGCCATCAGCATCAGCAGAGTTGTACTCAACTACAACCTGTAACCTCATGGTCTGGCATATCCCCCACTCTAACATTACCAGCAGGCCAGGGGATCAATGAAGAGTGCAGGAGGGCATGCCGAGAACCACGTCAGGCATACCTCAGTACCTCAAGCCTGGTGAAGCTGCAATACAGGACTACTTGCAAGCCAAACACCATCAGCAGCAAGTAACAGGCAGAGCTACGTGGTCCCATAAATAGCAGATCAGGTCTCAGCTCCGTGGTCCTGCCACATCCAGCCGTGAACGGTGGTTGACAATCAGACAACCCACTGGAGGAGGAGGCTCCACAAATATCCCCATCCTCGATGATGGAGGAGCCCAGCACACCTGTGCAAAAGGTAAGGCTGAGGCATTTACAGCAACCTTCAGTCAGAAGTGCTGAGTAGATGTTCCAGCTCGGCCTCCTCCAGAAGTCCCCAGCATCCCACATGTCAGTATGCAGCCAACCCGACTGTGATATCAAGAAACGGCTGAAAGCTCTGGATACTGGGAAGGCGATGGGCCCAGACAAAATCCCGGCAATAGTCCTGAAGACTTTTGCTCCAGAACTTGTTACGCCACAAGCCGAGCTGTTCCATTACAGCTACAACACCGACATCCACCCGGCAATGTAGAAAATTGCCCAGGTATGTCCTGTACTCAAGAAACAGGACAAGTCCAACCCAGCCAGTTACCGCCCTATCAGCCTACTCTCAATCATCAGCAGAGTAATGAAAGGGTCACCAACAGTGCCATCATGCAGCACCTGCTCGGCAATAACCTACTTACAGTTTGGGTTTCATCAAGGCCACTCAGCTCCTGACCACATCACCCCCTTGGTCCAAACATGGTCCAAAGAGCTAAGTACCAGAGGTGAGATGAAAGTGATAGCCCTCAATATCAAGGCAACATTTGACTGAGTATGGCATCGAGGTGCCTGAGCTAAAATGGAGTCAATGGGAATTAGGGGGAAACCCTCTGCTGATCCGGGGTTGAGCCAATGAAATGGCATCTGTTGTGGACTTGTTGCTCCGTTGGGTAAACTGAGCAGATCCACGTTGCTTCTCAAGCAGGAGTTGATATGTTTCCTCATTAAACTTCGAAAACACTTCATCACTGGATGTAAGCATGTCTGGATGATAATCATTGAGGCACGTTTCCACGTTCTTCCTAGGCACCGGTATAGGTACATCAGACTGCCAAAGCAAGAGCTTAAAGATCTCAGTGAACACTCCAGTCAGTTGATCAGCACAGGTCTTTATTTTCAGCTGAGTACCCCATTATGCTTTTTGCTGGTTCACCCTTCTGAAGGATGGTCTCACGTTGGCCTCAGAGACTGAAATCACAGAGTTATTGGGGCCTCAGATCAGAATCAGGTTTAACCAAGTTCGTACAGATTTGGGAACAGCTTCTTTCCAACTGTGATAAGACTGCCGAACGGATCCTGACCCGGATCTGGGCCGTACCCTCCAAATATCCGGACCTGCCTCTCAGTTTTTTTGCACTACCTTACTTTCCATTTTTCTATTTTCTATTTATGATTTATAATTTAAATTTTTAATATTTACGATCAACTTGTAATCCAGGGAGCGGGAAGCGCAGAATCAAATATCGCTGTGGTGATTGTACGCTCTAGTATCAATTGTTTGGCAACAATAAAGTATAAAGTATATTACTGGTATATGTCATGAAATTTGTTGTTATATGGTAGCAATATATTGCAATACATAATAATAAAACCTAAAAAAATGTTTAGAAAGTTGAATTAAGTAAGTAGTGCAAAAAGAGAACGAAAAAAGTGAGGTAGTGTTCATGGGTTCAATGTCCACTTAGCAATCGGATGGAAGAACGGAAGAAGCTGTCCTGATGGTAGCAGTGAGAAGAGGGCATGTCTTGTATGATGGGGGTCCTTAATGACAGACGCTGCCTTTTTGAGGCATTTCTCCTTAAAGATGTCCTGGATGCTAGGGAGGCTAGTGCCCATGATGGAGCTAATTGAGTTAACAACTTTCTGCAGCTTATTTCAATCCTGTGCAGTGGCTGCTCCAGACCAGATGGGACTTTGTGATGCTTCTTCCATAGAAAGGGTGCAGAGGAGATTGACAAGGATGTTGCCTGGATTGGGGAGCATGCCCAGGTTGAGTAAATGGCCTTTTTTACTTGGAGTGAAAGAGGATAAAAGATGACCTGATATAGGTGTATAAGATGATGAGAGGCATTGATCCTGTGGATAGTCAGAGGCTTTTTCCCAGGGCTGAAATGGCAAATATGAGAGGGCACAGTTTTAAGGTGCTTGGAAGTAGGTACAGAGGAGATGTCAGGGGCAAGTTTTTTACGCAGAGTAGTGAGTGCGTGGAATGGGCTGCCGGCGGCGGTGGTGGAAGCAAATACAATAGTGTCTTTTAAGAGACTCCTGGACAGATACATGGAGCTCAGCAAAATAGAGCGATATGGGTAACCCTAGGTAATTTCCAAGGTAAGGAGATTTTTGGCACAGTTTTGTGGGCCAAAGGGCCTGTATTGTGCTGTAGGTTTTCTATGTTTCCATGTGTCCATGTTTTGACAGCCAAAGCAAGATAGAAGGCATTGAGCTAATCTGTAAGTGAAACCCTGTTGTGGGATACATTGTTTAATTTTACTTTGTAAGAAGTGATAGCATTCAAGCCCTTCCACAACTGTTGAGCATCCTTCATTGATTCATTTAGTCCAGAATTGTCACTTTGCCTGAGTGATGGCTTTCTGGAGATCTTACCTGGACCTCTTGTAACTTCCTTGGTTGCCAGACTTGAATAACTCTGAACTGGCCCTCAGCAGATTTCGGATCCCATGTTTCATTCAGAGCTTCTGGTTAGGGAGGATTCTAAATCACAGAACACAACAATCTCTCATTTCCCTTCGATACACCAATCTTGCCCTCAGGTCCTCAGTTTTGTTGTCCAGCAAATGCACGTTTGCCAGCAAGATGCTGGATAGAGGGGGTCTCATCCCTTTGCATTTCAGCCTGACTTGAGTACCCCACCTTCTGCCTCACTTCCAGTGACGGCGATGAACCTTTGTCCACTTCAGAGTGCCGTATCTGACTGAACCACCGAGTTCCTCAGGATTATGGAGGAGAACTCCCTAGAATGGACACAGATCTCCACCTCTCATCTTTTCTCAGTCTGTAGTTCAGTCCATTTGGTATATCAAGAAGACTTCCCATTTGATCGCTGTATTTGGCGTGCAGGGAGACATCCAAGTTTCACTCAGAGACAGAATATAACAGTTACTTATTTCCCTTTGATACAGCGATCTAAATAACAATACATTTGACTTGGCTTGATTTATTATTTTGGAGGACCTGTTCTGTGACGTGTACTTCCTGAGAAGTTTGCAGAGACTCGGAACGACATTGATCACTTTGTCAAACTTCTATAGATATGTAGTGGAGAGTGTACTGACTGGTTGTACCATGGCCTGGTATGGGAACACCAAAATGCCTTTGGATGGAAAATCCTACAAAATGTAGTGGATTTGGCCCAGTATATCATGGATAAAGCCCTTCCAACCATTGAGCACATCTACATGAAATGCTGTCACAGGAAAACAGCATCCATCATCAGAGATACCCACCACCCAGGCCATGATCTCTTCTTGCTGCTGCCGTCAGGTAGGAGGTACAGGAGCCTCAGGACTCGCACCACCAGGTTCAGGAACAGTTACTACCCTTCAACCATCAGGATCTTGAACAAAAGGAGATAACTACCCTCACTTGCCCATCCACTGAGATGTTCCCACAATGAATGATCTCACTTTAAGGACTCTTTATCTCAATATCTCATGTTCTGATTATTTATTGCTGTTTATTTATATTTACATTTGCACAGTGTGTTGTCTTCTGCACTCTAGTTCATTGATCTTGTTATAGTTACTATTCTATAGATTTGCTGAGTATACCCAAAGCGAAGGAATTTCAGGGTTGTATGTGGTGACATATTATATATGAGCTTTGAAAATAAATTCACTTTGTACTCGGTTGTGTGATGGTCAAGTGTAAGGCAAAGACTGCTTACTGGTAGGGGTAGCAAATAAATTCAGAGTCAGAAATGATAGCAATCCCAGGCTCTCTTATAATATATTTGAAATTCCGAAATATAAAAAACTTCTGGTTCCAAGTGTTTCGGATAAGGGATACTCAGCCTGTACAAGGAATTTTAATGGAGTTAAGCAGAACTACATAACATTATATGCTTGTTATGTGTATCTGCTCTGGCACTAAAATGCTTTCTTATGTTCTAACACACATTTCCTCCTTAGTATTTGTACTGGAAACTATTTGAATGATATATTTGTGTTTGCTCTGGATATTCTCTTGGGTTAATTGTCACTCCTATGAACAAGAATTCCATACTCCTGATGCTTGTAAATAGCTAGTCACATGGTCAGATGAATTATGGGTGAAGACAGTAAAATCTGTTGTGTGAACTGAATACTATCATCCCAAGGCAATCCTCCAGATGTGTTTCTTCAGGCTTTCAGGATGACAAACTGACTAATGTTTTAATAAGTTGACAGAGAATGTAGATCTGGATTTTGAACAATCAACATCATTTAACGAAAGGCAGAGGAAAACATGCTGGGAACAGCACCTAGTATATATCACTGAGTTGCTAACACAGTAAGGGTGCTGTTTGCTTAGCCGGTCAGAGCATGGTGCTTATAATGCTGAGGTCGTGTGTTCGATCCCTATACGGGCCAGTGCTTTGGGGGTGTTTCAGTGGTATAGTCATTAGCGTAATGCTGTTACAAAACCAGAAACCTGGCTTCAATTCTGCCACTGGCCGAGAGGAGTCTGTATGTTCTCCCCAATAGCTTGTGGGTTTCACACTACCTCACCTTTTTTTTCTATTTTGCACTATTCTTGCACTACTTATTTAATTTAACTTTTAAAATAAATGTTTCTTCCTCTAAATTTATAGCTTTTTGACTATTATGTATCGCAATGTACCGCTGTGGCAAAACAAGAACTTTCACAGTGTATGCCAGAGGTATTAAACCTGCTTTTGTTTCTAATTATGAAGTTCAAAGGTCAAAATAAACTTATATTCAAAGTACATATATGTCACCATATACAACCCTGAGATTCATTTTTCTTGCATGCATACTCAATAATCCAATAACTATAATAGAATCAATGAAAGACCACGCCAACTTGGGCACTTAACGAGAGTGCAGAAGACAACAAACTGTGCAAATACAAAAAGAATGAAATGATAATAATAAATAAATAAACAATAGGTATCAAGAATATGGGATGATGAGTCATTTAAAGTGGATCCATTGGTTGTGGGAAGATTTCAATAATGGGGCAAATGAAGTAATTCTGTTTGTTTCAAGAACCTGATGGTTAAGGGGTAATAAGTGTTTCTGAACTTGGTTCTGTGAGTCTTGAGGCTCCTCTACCTTCTTCTGATGGCAGCAGTGAAAAGGGGACATGACCTGGGTGGTGGTGGCCTCTGTCGATAGATGCTGTTTTCCTGTGACTACATTTCATGTAGGTGTGCTCAATGGTGGGGAGGACTTTGTCCGTGATGTACTGGGCTGTATCCATTCCTTTTGGCAGGATTTTCCATTCAAGGACATTGGTGTTTCCATACCAGGCCATGATGCAGGTAGTCAATACACTCTCCACTGCACATCTATAGAAGTTTGTCAGAGTTTTAGATGTCATTGCTGAATCTCAACTCCTAAGGAAGTAGAGGGACTGGCAATGAAAAAGCAACTTGATTCATGAACTTAGGAAGTCTAACAAAGCTGAGCTTGGCATCAGCTGGCGAAAAATACTTTCTTGAATAATGACATTACATTAGGATTATCTAAGTGAGTTTGTTGTGGGAGCACTTTGGGCCCCTGTTCAATGCCTGCATTCCTATACTTCATTAATCAGATTGAGTTAACCGAGTCCAAATCAATGTTCCCCAATCAATGATCTGATCATTAGGGAAGAACTCAACAAAGGGATCATGTTGAACAACTTATTAAATAATTGTAACTGACAGCAGACACACAGAAAGGAAAGTTAATTAATTAATGAAAAAATTGTTAATTTTATTGATTGTGTTGCCAGCTTACAATGATTGCTCAGACCAGTGACTCATTACTTGCTTCCATATGAAAGGCCAATTTATTACTTTCAGCAAACCTTTGTTACCCTATATAACCTCTTCATCTCTTTATCTCTATTGTCTTTATTTCATGTTCTTATTATTTGTTGCTATTGATTTATATTTGCATTTTGACAGTTTGTTGTCTGCTATGCTCTACTGGATCTTTCATTGAACCTAATACAGTTACTATTCTATAGATTTGCTGAGTATGCCCACAGGGAAAAGAATTTCAGGGTTGTATGTGGTGACAGGCAATAAATAAATTTTACTTTGATCATTAAGCTCTTAAATAGGTGAGTTGCTGGGCAACGTGCCTCATTGGGCCAGAAGGGATAGTTTGGTGCTGTACTGCAAAATAATATAAAAAGAAAATAAAATATGCTAGAATGGAAAGCCTCATCCTGAGAAAACAGGTGACAGAATCAGAGGAACTGTGAAGAAGAAATACCATTTTTACAAGTGACAGAGCGGAAGGTATAGGTATAAAAGGTTTATCTTCAGCTAGACTCCTTTATAAATCACCTCGGTTCTTAATGACAATTGACAACATTAGTCACTGAAACGTAGCAAAGTTTACTTGCCATTGTTCTGCATGTTAATTGAAAAGGGTCTTAATGCACCTGGGATAAAATGGTTGACAGACACATTGAAGCAGCAGCCAAATGGTATTTTGGAAAAAAAAATCAGTATCAGAATCAAATTTATTATCATTGACATATGTCGTGAAATTTGTTGTTTTGTGGCAGTAGTACGTTGTAATACTTAATGAAACTATAATTACAGTACCAAGCATTGCACTGTACTGCTGCCACAAAAAAAACAAATTTCATGATAAACGTGAGTGATGATAAACCTGATTCTGATATGGGTCTCTATTGTGGACTGACAGTAGGAAGTGGGTAGGGAATCATGCTTAGGAAAAGGGGAAGGGCGAGGGGAGAGAGCAGGAAGCAACAGTGAGACATTCTGTAATGATCAATAAACCAATTGTTTGGAATCAAATGACCTTGCTTGGTGTCTCAGGGCTGGGTGTGTCTGCACCCACAGCACCTCCTGACCCTGGTTCTCCTTCTTCTCCACCTGTTCCACAACCCTCCCGCAATGCTCCACCCTCCAAATTCCCAACATCCATCCTTTGTTCCTGACAGGTTTACAAACTCGTTCTCTGCTCCATGTTCATAAAGACAATATTCTGCAAAGGTCTTGGGGACCCTTATTGTATAGATGTACCTGAGACCTTTGCACAGTACTGTACAAAAAGAAATATATAAAAATAATTTAAGTCAATAAATCAGGTGGGAGGAGAAGATGGCGGTGCGACGCGGCGTGTGCAGCTCTCCAGTGAAATGATATCGTATTTGTTAAACAGGGGCCGTGCACAATTCTGATTTGATGGAGACAGACGTGAGAGGGCACAGAGGAGCATCTGGAGAAATTTCTGAAATGCCCGGTTCGCTGCCGCTGCTACTGTGCGATCGAGAATCTCCGGAGGGAAGACCCCAAAATCCCTGACTTTGGCTGCTGCTGGCGACCGAGGCTGAGGTCAAAGCATTCAGCAAAGATGGTACTCGGTACTTGGTGTCGGAGGGCTGATCAGAGCTCGAAGTTTTCGGACTTCTCAGAGTCGGACTGTGGTCGGGTATGGCAGGGAGAGTTTTCTTCCTTCTCCCGTCTGCGTGAGATGTGGGACTTTCGAGAGACTTTGAACTTTTTTACTGTGCCATAGCCTGTTCTTCATCAAGTTATGGTATTGTTGCACTGTTGTAACTATATGTTATAATTATGTGGTTTTTGTTAGTTTTTCAGTCTTGGTCTGTCCTGTTTTTCTGTGATATCACACTGGAGGAATATTGTATCATTTCTTAATGCGTGCATTACTAAATGACAATAAAAGAGGACTGCGTGTCCTCATAATCTAAGTATTCCAAAAATATACATACAGTATATTATATTAAAAGAATAAATAATACATGCATATATAGTATATTTATTTATTGAAAAATACATTCAATTCCATTTTCACCCACAAAGCTGAAATAAGCAGTTTGATAATTGTACTTCAACAGTAATTTTGGCATCTTTAGTCTGCAATGTGGAAGAGTATTTCTCCTACACCACCAACCAGTGATCAGTGGATAATATGCATGAACTTTCTTCAAAATGGAAAGAATTGAATTTGGCAGTTAGTGTACCAATTTGCATTAACTTGTCTATTAATATTCAACACAGCTTGTGGTACTTTGTCTTGCAATGGAAGAAAGAATTCTCCAATGAGAAAACACTTCTTATGTGATGGAAAGCAATGATATAGAAGGGGCTAGAATGGAAGTCTTGTAAACTTACAGTAAGCCATTGCTCAAGGCATATATGCAGATGCTGGAGATCCAAAGCAACACTCACAAAATGCTGGAGGAACTTAGCAGGCCAGGTAGCATCTAAGGAAATGAATGAACAGTTGAATTTTTAGGCCAAGTCCCTTCATCAGGATTGATAAAGTGTCTCGGCCCGAGTCATTCCCATGGATGCTGCCTGATCTGCTGAGTTCCTCCAGAATTTTGTGCATGTTGCTCAAGAAAATATTGTAAAGATTTAAAGATTAGCTTTATTTGTCACATGTACAATTGTTACTGTGTGGTCAGGAATCTTTCGGAGGGTAGGCCTCAAAATCCCCGGCCTTGCCTGCTTTTGGCGACTGAGAAGGAGGTTGAATCGTTCAGACAGAGATGGCACTCAGTACTCAGTGTCGGAGAGCTGATCAGAGCTCGAAGTTTTCGGATGACTCAGAGTCGGAGTTTTTCTTCCTTCTCCCGTCTGCTTGAGATGTGGGACATTTGAGAAACTTTGAACTTTACTGTGTTCATGGACTTCTTCATCAAGTTATGGTATTGTTACACTGTGTTTTGTGATATCACATCGGAGGAAATAATGTATCATTTCTTAATGCATGCATTACTAAATGACAATAAAAGAGGACTACGTGTCTTCATAATCACACATCAGAACATTAAAATATATGGCGAAATGTGTCAGTAACCATCACAATGAACCAGTTTTGTAGATGCCATTGAAGGCACAATTGTTTTGTTACTGATTTACTTAATTAGCTCAATTAAATTTCCTGGATTCTCTGGATCCATACCAAACTGGTAACTTTACCTTACACTGCCATGTTTGAGAGCATTATCAGAATGGAAAATAGGTGAGAAACTAGACCTAGTCACCACTAGGCAAGGAATGGTAAATAAAGCCTCACTTCAAATGTGCCCATTGTCTATTCCCCTCACACAATGTTCTCATATTTTTTTGAGATGGTGGCAGTAGGTTAACTTGTGAAGGTAATGGTCTTGGAGAAGAAATCAAGAAAGAAGCATGCTTTTCTGGGATTTTTGCTGCCTCTCCCCACTTTCTCGAAAAGCATGGGAAACCATGCAAGAAATCAAGCCCTTCATCTTCTGAACAGTTAAATTTTTTACAAGCTCTAGATGTAAGGAATCACCTGAGCCTGCTGAAGCAACTGCACAGGTTGTTAGTTTAAAGAGTAACACACACAAAACACTGTAGGAATTCAGCGAGACAGGCAGCAGTCGGCTTTTCCAGCTGAAATCCTTCATCAGGATTCATGAATCCTGAAACATCACCAGTTTATTCCTCTCCATAGACACCAGCTGACTTGCTGAGTACAAAGTTCAAAGTAAACTAATGATCAAAGAAATACAATACAGCCAGAGAAAAACTACACGCAAAGACTGACAAACAACCAATGTGTAACAGTAGATAGATAGGTAAATAAAACAAAGAAGATGAGTTGCAGAGTCCTTGAAAGTGAGTCTGTTCAATGATCATTTCAGCGTTGAGGTGAGTGAAGTTATCCACATTTGTTCAGGAGCCTAATGGTTAAAGGATAGTAAGACCATAAGACATAGGGGCAAAATCAGGCCATTTGGTTCATTGAATCTGCTCCACAATTTCATCATGACTGATCCGTTTCGCTCTCAGCCCCAATCTCCTGCCTTCTCCCTGTATTCCTTCATGCCCTGACCAATTAAGAATTCATAAAACTTTGCCTTAAATATACATAAAGTTCAGGCCTCCACAGCTGCCTGTGGCAACAAATTCCATAGATTCTGGCTAAAGAAATACCTCTTCATTTCAGTTCCAAAAGGATGTCCCTCTGTTCTGAGGCTGTGTTCTCTGGTCTTAGACTCTCCCACCACAGGACTCTCTCCACATTCACTATATCAAGGCCTTTCCACATTCAATAGGGTTCAATGAGGTAACCCCTCACTCTTGTAAATTCTAGAGAATACATGCTCAGAGCCATCAAGCACTCTTCATAGGACAAGCCATTCAAAACTGGAACCTTTTTCATGAAGCTCCTTTGAAACCCCTCCAGTATCAGCACATCTTTCTTAAATAAGGGCCCACATTTCTCACAATACCCCAAGCGAGGCCTCACCAGTGCTTCAAAAGCTTTAACATTACATCCTTGCTTTTATAATCTAGTCCACACTTGCCTTCTTCACCACTGACTTAACCTGCAAACTAACCTTTAGGGAATCCAAGTCCCTTTGCACCTCAGATTTTTGAATTTTCTGTCCATTTAGAAAATAGTCATTTGCATGACCATACACTTCCTGACACAGTATTCCATCTGCCACTGCTTTGCCCATTCTCTTAATCTGTCTCAGTCCTTCTGTAGCTGTTCTGCTACCTGCCCCTCCACATATCTTCATATAGTCACCAGGAGCCAATCAGAAAAAGCTCACTTTATTCCCACCCTTTGCCTTCTGCCAATCAGCTAGAATCTTTCCTGTAATACCATGGGCTTGTACCATGGGTCTTAAGCCTTCTGAAAATCCAAGTACACACCATCAACCAATTTGCCTTTGTCTACACTGCTTGTTTTTCTTCAATGAATTCCTGAACCTAATTGCTAATAACAGTTGCTGAACCTGTGGCCTGGGCCCTAAGGCTGCTGAACCTGTGGCCTGGGCCCTAAGGCTGCTGAACCTGTGGCCTGGGCCCTAAGGCTGCTGAACCTGTGGCCTAGGCCCTAAGGCTATTGTACTTCCTGCACATTGACCTCCAAGATTTCCAGCATCTTCAAAATCTGGTGCTAGTTTACTGGATCAAATTGAACCAGAGAATGAAGTCTAAATACTCTTTTTTCAGCTCACAAGCTGCTTCTGATTATTTTTAGCAAGATATACTTGGTTACAGAGGTTAAAGAGATTTTTAAAGACACTGTTGAAAGAGATTTTAATAAGATGGAACTTCTACCCACCTTGCTCATGGGCTGTTTACCTCACTCCCATCAGAGAGGAGGTTATGTAGCATCCACGCCAGAAACACCAAACTCAAAAGCAGTTCCTTTCCCCAAGCAGTAAGGCTGATCAACACCTCCACCCACTGACCCACCCCTCCACACCCCCAGCCATTACTACTTTATCATTTCCTGTTGGAGTCACCTTGTAAACAGATGCTCCTGTGCCTATCGTCACTTTATGGACATACAGCCAATCTATGAATATATTTTATGCATTTATATTGATTGTATGTTTATTATTATTGTGTTCTTTATCTTATTGTGTTTTTTTTTGGTGCTGCATTGGATCTGGAGTAACTATTATTTGTTCTCCTTTATTGCTTGTGTACTGGAAATGACATTAAACAATGTCTTGAACCTTGAACCTTGCAGCTCCTCATTCTCACAGCTACTGATTATATGGAGAATAACTCCTGTTTATATGTTCTACTATGAACTCCACCATGGACAGTTCCGACCCTGGCTGCAAAAGGAGGAGGGTTGGACGTGGGGCTAGCAACCCCATCCCATAAGAAATCAGAGCTACAAAAACGTCAGCAGAAGCTCTGGAGACATTATCCCAGGGAGAGGAAGGATTCACCAAAAAGATCATTTATACATGGGAAAACCTGAAAGAATACCCAAGGACAGAGGATTCTGGTGAACTGCTGTCAGTGGCCTTTGCCTCAGTAGGGGCAATGGGCTTAACAAGAAGATATGTCATAATATTAGTTGTGATGCACCATCAATAACTCCAAAAGACTGGAAGTAGAGTAAATACTGAAAGGCTTTTATTAGCAGTAAAATGAGACCTCCACCATGCTGAGTATCTGCCCCTGGACTGAGGAGGAGGAGCAGTGGCCCAATCGCCTTTATTCAGGGGTCTGTGGGAGGAGCCACAGGGGCAGTCAGCAGAGAGGCGTGTCCAGACAGGTAACCCAGTTACAACATATATATATGGTTTACCACAAGTTGTTGATGCCTAGGACGTGAGCACAAAAGGACAGGTCAAACCTTTTATACTGCACAAACACAGAAAGCCAACTCTTACACCCGTATCACAGTAGCATAGCGGTTAGCACAAAGCTTTACAGTACCAGTGACCCGGGTTCAATTCCCACCACTGCCTGTAAGATGCTTGTACACTCTCCCTGTGACCGCGTGGGTTTCCTCCTGCGCTCTGGTCCCCTCCCACAGTCCAAAGACGTACCGACCGGTACATTAAATGGTCATTGCCAATTGTCATGTGTTTAGTCCAGGGTTAAATTGGGGATTGCTGGCAGCGTGGCTTGAAAGGCTGGAAGGGCCTATTTCACATTGTATCTCAATAAGTACATAAATATAAACATTTGTGGTAAATTTATATCTTTTATATATTCACTGCGGGGGAAAATGCTTCCTTTATAATTACAGCTCATATTGGTGTGACAAAAATGGTCAGAAGGCTATACACAGCTTGAAAAGCTTTATAAAATACCATAAAGGTTCAGGGGATCAAATCTGAGGCTCACAATATTGCGAGTGGATTCTATCATACACAAGTGTTAAAGGTCAACATCTTATTAAATAGCAACTGAATTACTCTGTATCCTGATATATTTTACTTCCTTGTCTGCATATTTTGATATAATTTTATCTTGTATTGTCAGACTTTTTCAAAATAATTCATCCTCTTGATAACCTCATTAAAAAAAAACTACACTGGGGCTCAACTTATTGAACTTTGTAATTTAGAGACAGAGAAATTGTTTTCCAGACCAAAGCTACTTGGCTCAGTATATCCATCACAATCTGGGCTACACACAGCTGTCAATCTCAGTCCCTTCCCTTCCTCTCGCATCTACAGTGTACTCTGGCTATCTTCCTTCTATACATCTTTAAAGATGGCAATGAACTGCAGTCTCTTGTGAAATCATGGCTCAGACTCAATCATTTTTTAATTTTGTAGGGAGATGGTTTTGAGGACAGAGAGGAGACTTTTTAGATTAGATTATGAGAACACTCAGTCCTCGTTTATTGTCATTTAGAAATGCATGCATGTATTAATAAATGATACAATGTTCCTCCAGACTGATATCACAGAAAAACAGGACAAACGAAAGACTAACACTGACAGAACCATATAATTATAACATATAGTTACAGCAGTACAAAACAATACCATAATTTGATAAAGAACAGACCATGGGCACGGTAAAAAAAAAGTCTCAAAGTCCCGAGTCAATCAACTCCCGAGTCCCCGATAGCAGGCAGCAAAGGGAGAAACTCCCTGCCATAAACCTCCAGGCACTGACAACTGCCAATGCATTGGAAGCACCCGACCACAGCCGACACTGAGTCCGTCCATCCGAAAACTTCGAGCCTCCGACCAGCCCCTCCGAT
The DNA here is from genome assembly GCF_030028105.1 of Mobula birostris. NCBI lineage: Eukaryota > Metazoa > Chordata > Chondrichthyes > Myliobatiformes > Myliobatidae > Mobula > Mobula birostris. The sequence goes on from NC_092371.1 coordinate 243,121,740, forward strand.
ACAGCTTCCCGAGCTCCATTCTCTGCCGAGCGCCTTTGACCTTGCCCGGCCGCCGAAACAAGCAAAGCCGAGGATTCGGGGCCTTCTCCTCCGGAGATTCCGGACCACACAGTAACAGCGGCAGTGAAGCGGGCATTTCAGAAGTTTCTCCAGATGTTCCTCCGTACTCTCACGTCTGTCTCCATCAAATCAGAATTGTGCACGGTCCCCTACTTGACAAATAGCAGACTTCACCACCGAAGTGGTCGTGCGCGCTGCGTCGCGCCGCCATCTTCTCCTCCTCCTTAGGGATCAGTTTAGGGCTTAGGGACAGTGATGTGGGGAAGTTAGAGTTTTGATTACGGTTTACGGACAGGGATTTGGAGGAGATCTAGGCCTTGCCTGCGCTGTACGCTCCACTTTCCATGTTTGAAGACCAGTGACCTGGACAGGTAATGACGGATATCCGCAGTCTGAGCCACTGCACTGCGTTTGAGGGCCAGTGCGGTGGATGGATGATCTGCAGCCCTGGCCTCAGCACCCTGCTCGAAGGCCAGTGACCAGGAACATGAGGACTAGTTAGTCAGCACTCAGAGAGCTGGTCTGGAGTTTGGGATCCTATTATCAGCTAGTCTAGGGGTCGATACTGAAGGTTGATCGAAAGCCTAGGAGTGGAGGCCCGATAGCCAAAACATGAAGGCTGGAGACCTGTGCTGGATTTGGAGCTCGGTTTATGTGTGCGGCTGGCTGGGAAGGACAGGGGAACGCGGTTTGTTTTGCTGCTGTCATTCTGTCGCCTGGTGGGTTTGCTTTGTTTTACTCTGTGTTTTACTGCCATGCACTGTGGCATGCTGCATTGTTGCTGGAATGTGTGGTGGCTCCTCAGGGCTGCACCCAGAACATCCTTAAATTGTGGTGGTTATTAACGCAAGTGACACATTTCACTGTTAATCTTAATATTCATGTGATAAATAAATGATTTTGTATTTAAATCTTTACCTTCAGTCCTGATGCAGGGTCCTAAGCTGAAACATCAATCATTCCTTTGCCTCTCCAGTTGCTGCTTGATGAATGAGTCCTTCCAGAAAAGCTTCCCTTGATTTTTCCATTCAATTATGTTCAAAGTACATTGATTTCAAAGTCTGTATGCACTATACAACCCTAAGGTTCATCCTCAGTCATGATACAAAGAAAGCAATGGAATCTGTTCAAAGAAAAACATCACCCCCCCCCCCCATGCACAAAAAAAGAAATCACACAAACAGCACAAGAAAGAGCAAGGAAACACAGAAAATAAATGCAAAATTGAAGGCTCAGCTCAGCTGAGTGTTCATTATCTGCAGGCCTCCGACAGCATCGAGGGAGGGAGAGAGATCATTCGAACACAGGGGCCTTCCTTCAGGAGCAATGAGCGAGAGGGAGGGAGAGATGGTCACACGCCGACAGTTTCCTCCGGAAGCAGTGAGCAGGAGGCTGGTAGATGGCATTCAACAGCTACTCAGCTTTCAGCGAGATCCCTGAGAAATGGAGTCAATTACTGGCTCACTAGGAATCTTCGCCTCAAAGGCCACTCACCTCCTGGAACCCTCTTGGGGACAGAAAAGCACCAGGTTGCTCAGTCGACCTGAGAGCACACCATCAAACTGTACCAGAGAACACTTAAAAGAAAAAGACAATGTAAAAGCAGTGAAAGAACCAGTTTTGTGGACAGTCTGGAAGAGGTAGTGGTGTTCATTGTGCCATCTTCTTCTGGGTTAATTGGTTTATTGACGGCCTTAGACTCATTCTGGAAAGAATCAGGCTCTTTGGCACATTGAGTCTGTGACAGCCATTAGATATTCATTTACACTAATCCGAATGTATACCCCCTTTTTCCAATAACTCTCTCCAGATTTTGCCATAGTGACCTGGGTTCAATTTCATCGCTGTCCATAAGAAGTTTGTATCTTCTCCCTGTGTCCACCCGGACTTTCAGGCCGCTGCGTTTTCCTCCCACATTCCAAAGACACACGGGTTAGGAGGTTAATTGGTCAGAGGGGTGTAATTGGGCAGCGTGGGATCGTGGGGCCGGGAAGGGCCTGTTATTATGCTGTATCTCTAAGAATACTAATTAAAGAAGATTCTCTCTCCTGGAATTAGCGAGAGATTCTGAACTCATATACTTAAACGTTTTCTCAAATTCTTTTGATTATTTTGACTCGTGGTTAGCAATTCACGAGAAGGCATATCCTTAATTGTGATTTAAGTAAAAAGTGCTGCACTGTTTGCCTTGTGTTTGAACTCGTACAGTGAGCTCAGTGGCCTAAATCCATTGACCAAACACTTCTCTTCCATTTGACAGGAAGATGTAATTTCCAGACTACCACAAATAAGATCTGACATCCTGATGCATGACTCTGAGCCTAACCCCAACACAGGCAATTATCTCTAGAACTTACATTGTCTTTGTGAATGCTTGTGAGTGCAGGGGGCATTCAACTAAATTTGACGCACTTAATTGCATCATTTGGTTCTTTCCAGACAACTTTTGAATAAATTTGATGTTGTGCACAGAAACAAGAAAATCTCATCTGTAAGCATGAGGCAACTCACTTTATCTAATCTACCTGACAATGTAATTTCTGGAAAAGTTAAATTAAAGTAATAATATACAGATTCACTATAAACATTTAGGGTTCACGGATTTGATTTCAAGATTCAAGATTACAGATTTTATGACGTCATTGTATTCGGTTACTGATATTCTGTATGGGTTTGTATGTGAAAGGTCTGGGCTTCAATCAGTGGAGGGAGGGGACCTTCTATTCCATGAATGTGTTCTTGAGTGTGACTGTTGGTACTGCATTTTTAGCACCTTGGCCGCAGAGTAATGCTGTCTTGTTTAGCTGTATTCACGAGTATTCTTGTACGGTGGAATGACAATGAAACTTGAATTGAATTGATTTGAATTAGAGTCATTCTTCAGTCATCATCATTACGTGTCATGTCATATGACATGGGTGACCATGGTCTTTCCAGGACCATGATTATTCTTGGCAATTTTTGCCTTCTCCTTGGCAGTGTCTTTACAAGACAGGTGACCCCAGCCATTATAAGATATAGGAGCAGAATTAGGCCATTTGGCCCATTGAGTCTGCTGCACTATTTCGTTACGGCTGATACAATTTTCCTCTCAACACCAATCTCCTGCCTTCCCCCCATATATCTTCATGCTCTGATCAATGAAGAATTCATCAACCTCTGCCTTAAATATACATAAAATCTCAACCTTCACAGCCAACTGTGGCAAAGACTTCCACAGATTCGCCACTCTCTGGTCAAGTACACACACAGTACAAAGCACTGTCCCCAGAGGCACTCTCATTAATCTACTATGCCCTAACAGATCTGGAGTGAACACCTAAAGACAGAGACTGAGCAACTTACAAGACAATGTACCTCAACCAAGCCTGATGAGCCAAAGCATGAGCACGCTCTGAGTGAATGGCCACTCCAAGAACAGCCGCTTGGCTTGCTCTTGAATTATTCTGATTGGCCCTTTCTAATCGATCCTTCTTGCAGACTGGTTGTTCTTCAAATCAGTAAAACTGCCACAAAACTCTGCCGTCAAAATCTCGATCATCGCCCTGATTAAAAAGTAGCTATTTTCACGCACCCCTTGTGTGGATTGTCCAACTCAGAGAAAACTGGCTCGAAGCTCTGCTTTTTAAACCTTGAACGCGGACCTGACTGAAAGGTAGCTCTTTTTACGTACTGCTGCTTGCTGATTGGTCACTCCTCAAATCAGAAAAACTGCCACGAAACTCTGCCTTCATAACGTCGATCGGCACCCTGATCAAGAAGTGTAAGACGAAAGACCACATACCAATCCTCACAGAGGGATCAGAAGTGGGGAGGGTGAGCAGCTTCAAGTTCCTGAGTGACAACATCTCTGAGGATCTAACCTGGTCCCAAAATATCGATGTAGAAACCATAGAAACCATAGAAAAACTACAGCACAGAAACAGGCCTTTTGGCCCTTCTTGGCTGTGCTGTACCATTTTCTGCCTAGTCTGCACACGGACCACATCCCTCCATACACCTCCCATCCATGTATCTGTCCAATTTATTCTTAAATGTTAAAAAAGAACCCGCATTTACCACCTCGTCTGGCAGCTCATTCCACACTCCCACCACTCTCTGCATGAAGAAGCCCCCCCAATGTTCCCTTTAAACTTTCCCTCCTCACCCTTAACCCATGTCCTCTGGTTTTTTTCTCCCCTTGCCTCAGTGGAAAAAGCCTGCTTGCATGTAGTCATAAAGAAGGCAAGACAGTGGCTATACTTCATTAGGAGTTTGAAGAGATTTATCATGTCAACAAATACGCTCAAAAGCTTCTATAGTTGCACCGTGGAGAGTATTCTGACAGGCTGCATCACTGTCTGGTATGGAGGGGCTACTGCACAGGACCGAAAGAAACTGCAGAAGGTTGTAAATCTAGTCAGCTCCACCTTGGGTACTAGCCTACAAAGTACCCAGGACATCTTCAGGGAGCAGTGGTTCAGAAAGGCAACGTCTATTATTAAGGACCTCCAGCACCCAGGACATGCCCTTTTCTCACTGTTACCATCAGGTAGGAGGTACAGAAGCCAGAAGGCACACACTCAGCGATTCAGGAACAGCTTCTTCCCTTCTGCCATCCGATTCCTAAACAGACATTGAAGCTTTGGACACTACCTCACTTTTTTTTTTGATACACAGTATTTCTATTTTTCCACATTTTTAAAAATCTATTCAATATACATAATGATTTACTTGTTTATTTATTATTATTATTTTTTCTCTGCTAGATTATGTATTGCATTGAACTGCTGCTGCTAAGTTAACAAACTTCACGTCACATGCCAGTGATAATAAACCTGATTCTGATTAAAAAGTAGTTGTTCTCACGCACCCCTACTGTGGATTGTCCAACTCAGTACACAAGTGTAAAGAGAAAGAAATGTTACTCTGGATCCAATGTAGCATAAAAATAAAACATAATCATATAATAAAACACAATAGATATGAATACATATAACAGCTTATATACAAAGAATGATTGTACATCCACTGAAGTGAGGCTAGGCACAGGAGTGTCGGTACATAAGGTGATGACAGAAAATGATACAGTAATGGTGGTTGGGGGTGTGGAGGGTGGGTTAGTGGGTGGAGGTGTTTATCAGCTTTATTGCTTGGGGAAATCAATTGTTTTTGAGTTTGGTGCTCCTGGTGTGGATGCTACTTAGCCTCCTCCCTGATAAGATTGGAAGAACCAGTCCATGAACAGAATGGGTGGGTCCCTTCATGATGCTACTGGTCCTTTTCTTTCACATTTCTGTATATATGGCTTCTGCCGGTGAAGCGTTGGGCAGTTTTGACTACCTGTTGTAGAGTTTTCCTGTCTGCCACTGTGCAGTTTCCATACAAAGCAGCGATGCAGTTTGTTAGGATGCTCTCTACTGCGCATCTATAGAATGATGTGAGCATAGATGTGCAGCTCAGCCCTCGTCAGCCTCCTCAGAAAGTAGAGGCATTGGTGAGCTTTCTTGATTGCGTAAAATAGGACGTATTTTGGGACCATGAGAGGTTGTGCATGATGTGCATACCCAGGGGTCTGACACTGCTTGCAGTTTCCCCTGCTGTGCTGCTGACGTAAAGAGGGGTGTGAATGGAGTGAGTTCCCTTGAAGCTGATAACCATCTCTGTTGTCTTGTTGGCATTGAGGAAGAGGTTATTTGCCTGCACCAGGCCTCGAGCTCTTCTACCTCCTCCTTGTAGGTCATCTCATCATTGTTGGTGATGAGCCCCACCACTGTCCTACTGTCGGTGAACTTGATGTGATTGCTTGGCCGTGCAGCCGTGTGTAAGCCAAGTGTACAGCAACGTTCTCAGCACACAGCGCTGGGGGACACCTGTGATGAGAAAGATGGGGAAGGAGGAACGATTGTGCATCCTGTCTATCTGAAGCCTGTTGGTCAGGAAATCCAAAATCCAGAAACAGCATTGTAGCATAAGTGGAATTCACACAGGAGTGTAGTCAGGGTTGGGCAGGGGGGGTTGGAGGACCCTTTATGTTATTACTGGCCTTTTACCAGCACCTTTCTGTGTGTATGTCCTTGATGCGTTGGGCAGTTTTGATTTCCCGTTGTAGAGCCTTCCTGTCCACCACAATAAAGCTTTTGTACCCAACAGTGACACAGTGATACAGCATGCTAGGATTCTCGCATCTGCACATCTCTAGAAAGTCATATTGATGTGTACGTGGGTATAGATAGGCTAAGCCTACTCAGAAATCTTTCCCACTGTGTAGAATGTTTTCTGGGATTATGAGGTCGTGCATGATGTGCACTCCCAAAAGTTTGAAGCTGTTTATAGTTTCCACTCCTGTGCAATCGATTAACACAAAACAATGTGTTTTACAATAAGTGCTATATGCATTTCACTGTATGTTTTTTATATGTTGACGTCCATGGAGTACTAGAGGACCTAAGTTATAAGCAAATATTGAATAGGTCAAGACTGTATTCCTTAGAACGTAGAAGATTGAGAGGAAATTTGATACAGGTGTAAGGGAGTTTAGTCTCTTATGTTACTGCGTAGGCTAATTAAAATGGCTTCTTTGTTATGTTATACTTGGGAATGCTTCTTTGCTATGTTAAACGCTGAGAAAGTTTTTGCGTTAGCAGCTTGTTTTGGGTTAGGAGTGTGATAAGAATATGTTACAAACCAATTAGGATATTTGTTATGGTTTTGATGTATTTGAAGATACTGTATGCGCGGGGTTTTGGGGCAGAAGGCGGGAGAGAGAGACAGAGGATGGAGCAGGTGCTGTGAGTCCGCTAACGGGGTCGGACTCCGAGCGGGGCGTTCGGCGAGGAGGGGAGACGGAGACGGACTCGTGTGGAGCGTCTGGTTGACCACTGTTGTTGGTCCCAGGCGGCCGGTTGAGGTGGTCCGGGGGTCGCAGGGTGAAGAAGAAGGGTCCTGAGCTCCAACTGTTTGTGCGCAAAGAGATTGAACTTTGATAAGTGTGGCACCTTTTATTTTCCTTTTATATTTTATTCTCTATTAATTATATAGTTCCTGTAATATCTATAAACTGTATATCATTTAATTGTATCTGGTGTATTGTCTGTTATTTGGGCGGGGTGGGGTACATCACACAGCATCCACGCAAACAAATTACCTTGTTTGCCGGGGCCGAGGCTGTTTCCCCAGATGACAGCGAGCCGAGCGACCCTGAGGCTGGCCAGGGGGGCTACACAGGTATACAAAATTATAAGGGGTATAGATAGGGTAAATGCAAGAAGTCATTTTTCACTGAGGTTGGGTGGGTTTACAACCAGAAGTCATGGGCTATGGGTGAAAGGTGAATAGTTTAAGGGGAACATGGGGGGGAGCTTGTTCACTCGGAGGCTAGCGAGAGTGTAGAATGATTTGTCAGCACAAGTGGTGCATGCAAGCTCGATTTCAACATTTAAGAGAAGTTTGGATAGATACACGGATGGTAGGAGTATGGAGGGCAATGGTCCCAGTGAGGGTTGATGGGTGTAGGCAGTTTAAATAATTTGGCATGGACTAGATAGACCAAAGGCACTGGTTATGTGCTGTACTTTTCTATGGCTCCATGTGACCAATAAAGCTAATCTTTTAATCTGTAAAATACAGGGGTTGCCAATGATATCTCGCAGCTTCAGAGAACACACTGCCTGCTCCACAGCTGCGTTGGCTGCCCACTTGCACCCAGATCTGGTTGTAACGCCTGCTTGCTTTACCAAGATGTCTTTGGAATCTCTCAAGCTTAATAAGTCTCTGCATTTTGCCACCTTGAATTCCTCCACAACAGATGACAGGGGAAGCTGCAGTTGCCCAGATCGAATATAAAGGCCCACTGAAGAGAAGCTTGGGGGAACTCCCAACCATCTCTATAGGTGCTTGTTGGTTTTCCTCTCGATGCCCTCTACAGCGGTCATGGGGAACTCATAAAGTGTGAAGAGCCAGAGAAGCCTGGGCAGAAGGCCGTATTGGTACAGCCAGGTCTTGAATTTACCGGGAAGTCCAAATTTGTCGATCTTCTTCAGCCATTCATTCACAGCACTGGTGACATTAGCCCCATCTGTCAGTGACACATTAAACCACTTCCCCAAGCATTTTATCGAGTAATCTTTGATGGAAGGGATGACCTCACCCTGAACTTAGAGGCTAAACTTGCTAGTAACTTTGCCCTTTCTGATCACCATGCACCTGGATTTCTTGGCCTTGAAGGACATCCTCACCCAAGTGGCTACATTACCCAGGGTTTCCAATACCCATCTTGCTTGGACATGCGACACAGTTGTTGTAGTGATATCGTCCATGAATGCTCATAGAGCTGGCTGAACAACATCTTCTGCTGCTGATATTAGGAGGTTCATTCCCATAATAGATAGGGTGGGGGAGAAGGTGCACCCTGTTGGAATCCCCTTCTAGAGGTCCTGCTAACTAGTTGTGAAATGGGCTGATGTAAATCTGAGTTTGAATCCTCCTAGGTAGCTGGTGATCATGTCTCGATTAGCCACTGGGATGTAGTAGTGGTTGAGTCCTTCTAGGATGAGGTCATGTGGAATAGACCCGTAGGCATTCGCGAGGTCTAACCAGACAACTGTTAGGTCACCATTTTTCTGCTTAGCCTCACGGATCAAATGGCTAATCATTGAGGTGTGTTCCGAAAAGCCTGGAATACTGCCCTTCTGGATGGATGTGTTGATATAGCGGTCCTGCGTCATGTAAGAAGTCAGCCTTCTTGCGAGCACAGAAAAGAAAATCTTACATTACACATCCAGGAGAGAAATTGTCCTAAACTGGGCAATTGTGGAAGAAACCTCTTCCTTTGGAATAAAGCATCCCTCTGCCAATTTCCAACTTGATGGAATAGTACCTTTGGCCCAGTTCTTTCTCATGACCTTCCACAGCCTCCGAAGAAGTTTTGGTCATTTCTTATACACCATATAAGGTATGCCGCTTGGGCCTGGGGCAGCTGATGCTTTAGCTTTCCAGATGATGTCCTGGATTTCCTGCCATGTAGGCTCCTTCACATTCAGCTCAATTGATGGTTTTTCCGGTCTACGCGCAGCCCGATTGGTTCCTAGTTCCTGACCCCCCCGTGGGTCACTGTGTGCCTCCCACAGGAACTCCTCTCCCTCTGGCTTCGAGCTGGATAGTATACCAGAATTTTGTTGGCTGAGAAGAGTCCTGGTGAAGCTGAATGGATCTCTCACAAACTGCGCTCGCCTTTTCTCTTTCTTCCTTCTTTGCTGTCGTAGATGTTCCGCTCTCTGGAGTTTGCACAGCTTTTTCCGCAGCATACAGGTTAAGTCCTTGATACCTCCTTTTCTGCCGGTGAGCTGGTTTTAAACCTCTTGTTGAGCACCTTTAATTTGCCTCTCAAACGACGAACCTCCCTTTCCCTCCTATTTGGTCACCGCAGTAACTCGGGTTGGCTTCTCTGCTCCATTGGGCCAAATCGTTCCTTAGCTAGATTATACACTATGGCTGTGAGTGAGTCAATCTTTCTGTGTACTGGACCTGCTAAGGCAACTTCCAGGATGCCGTCTAGATCATCATTGAACTGCATCCAGGCGACGTTGTCTGATGATCTAGGACATTTAATCCCGTCTTTCCTTGACGAATGGATTGGGGTAGCCGAAGAGGAACTCACCTGGTCTGTTATTGGGTGCTGAGATGACTCAAGTGCGGAGAGATCTTCAGCTCTGTGGGGTGCTTCCTGGCTGGAATTCTCCTTCGTCTCACCGGACACAAAGTCCGTGGCTGGTACTTGGGTCACCATTGATCCACATCTAGACCTGCTCTGGTGTATCTTGAAACCTCTGAAGTTTTTGCAGACTTCCCCGCAATGACACCTTACCGTGAATTCAGTGTTGTTTGCTTTAGCTTCCTCATAGTCGTGCTTCCTGTCCTGGACGTTGCCGGTATGACCATCCAGATGAGTCTCTCATCCTCCCCCCCCTCTCGGGAGACTCTGAGGGTATTGCTCTTTGTGTTCAATTGTACCTAGAATGGTGCCCTCTTGTGAGGTTGCTAGCCTTGTGAGCCGATGCCAGTTTTTCTTGGAGGTCATCTGTCTCTCCAGCACCACCATCCAGTCTTTCCTGGAAGCCACTGGTACAAACCAGAGATTACTTGTTACATACACCTGTTAGGGTGCATTCTTCAGATAAACTATGTCAACAAAAGCTTAGCTTGCAAGAAAAAACTTTATAATGGAGTGAACTGTAAATTCTATACCAAAATTAGATTAGATCGATCCAGACAAAGGTCCACCAACAATCCCAATGTCAGACTTTTGATTGTAAATATACTTACTGATTCCAGCATTTTCTGTTGTTGTACTCAAATGTTCAACTTCTGGGATTCTTTTCCCTTGCAAAATAACTGTCTGACATAATATGGAGCTATCAAGACCTGAGGAAATGGAGATTTCCCACCACCCAGGACATCAATAAGGAGGTACAGGAGCCTACAGACACACACTCAACATTTCAGGAACAGCTTCTTCACCTCCGCCATCAGATTTCTGAATGGACGATGAACACTACCTCATGTCCTTATCTATGCTATCTCACATGAACCAATGTTGTGCAAAATCTTAGGCACAGTACTGTCATAATTTTATGTATTACACTGTACTGCTATCACAAAAAACAAAACACATTTCATTGTATATGTAAGTGATGATAAACTGTTTCTGATATGGTTTCAAAGGTTTCAAAGGTACATTTAATGTCAGAGAAATGTATACAATATTCATCCTGAAATTCTTTTTCTTCACAACCATCCACGAAAACAGAGGAGTGCCCAAAATGGGTCTCTATTGTGGATTGATAGTGGAGAGCGAGAGGGGAGCCATGGTTGGGAAAAGGAGAAGGGAGATGGGAGGGAGTAGGAAGCATCAGGGACACATTCTGTAATGATTAATAAACCAATTGTTCGAAATCAAATGACCTTGCCTGGTGTCTCAGGTTTGGATGTGTCTGCACCTGTTTCACCTCCCCCCTCTTCTGACAATTCTTCTCTGCCTCCTGACCCACTCTCTCTCTCTGGCTATCCATCCCATAGGATGATGATGGTTCCTTTCAGTCAGTCAGTGGGGTTCAATATGTGCGTCCTGGAGTAGCTGTACAGGCCGATCCTTGACAGTCACTGCTTGCCACGTACTTGGCAGGTAAGGCCTGGAGGGGCAGTAGGGGCAGAAGCTCTGTTGTGGTGTTTCCCGTGCCTTTTCCCTGTTGCCTCATTGAGCTTGTTCTCAGCAGCGTCCACACCTTTTCTGATGGCGTCCCTCCACTGTGAGCGATCTTGAGCCAGACTCTCCCATGTTGATGGGGCAACGTCAGCTTTCTTGAGGCTCTTGTGTAGAATATCCTTGTACCGTAGTCGCTGGCCTCCTCGTTTTTGGGTACCACTGGACAGTTGGCCGTACAAGATGTCCTTGGACAGTCTTCCGTTAGGCATTCTGACAACATGTCCTGCCCAGTGCAGTTTGGCTGACATCACTAAGGTTGAAACTGCTGGCGTTCCGGCTCGAGAGAGGACCTCGGTATTGGAGACCTTGTCTCGCCAGGTGATCTTCATCAGAGAACGTAGGTGACGCTGCTGCAGTTGGTCAAGCTGGCGTAAGTGTCTCTGATATGGGCAGCATGTCTCACATCCGTATAACGAGGTTGATACGACAACGGCCCTGTATACCTTGCACTTGGCGGCCAACCTGACGTTCCGTGATCAAACTCGATCTTTCAGCTGACCAAAGGCAAAGCAGGCTTTTCTGGTTCTTGATTCAATCTCTACATCCAGAGAAGCTGAAGATGTTATTATGCAAATCTTGTTGACAGCATTGAGACGAGTGTCATCAATGAGGACATTTGGTTCTTCGTAGCTTGAGCCAGGAGCCAGTTGGTACAAAACTTCCGTCGTTTTCAGGCTGATTGTCAGTCCGAAGCTTTTGGCTGCACTGGCAAAGCGACTGATGATCGCCTGTAAGTCTTCGAGAGCGTGGACAACCGGTGCATAGTCCCCCCAACCTCTAGCATTCCTTCTCTGCCACCTGTCCCACACCCCTCCCGCAGCACTCCACCCTCGCAATTCCCAACATTGTTTGCTCCCGCCAGATTCCCAAACTCTCTCTATGCTCCACATAGTCAAATACAGTACTGTGTAAAAATCTTAAAGCACCCTAGCTATATACGTGCCTAAAACTTTTGCCCAGTACAGTATAAATGTTTCTTATTGTAATTTATAGTTTTTATTACTATGTATTTCCCTGTACTGCTGCTGCAAAACAACAAAATGGCTGATGTTTGCCAGTGATATCAAACCTAATTCTGATTCTAATTTGACAGCAAAAATGCAGAATGTATTTTTCCCAGTTCCTTGCACCAGCAAGTTTTTGATATCTGCATTGCTCATAATTCATATCAGGCTTACGGCCAGTACAACCTTTAACACTCTAACTTTTCCAATATTTTGCACATTCTTACAATTGTAGTTTGTTTCCCATTTCTGCAAAATTCACACGTTGTACTTTCATAAACCCTTTTATTGAGAGGTGCTTCATTTTATAATATTGCTCACCCAGAGGAAATACCGACATATTTTACAATTCAAACAAAAAGTGATTTGGTTAGAATTTGCAAGAGTTCAAAGGGGAAAAAACTAAAGCTAAAGACATAAACAGAATTACTTATCATCCACGTTCTCAACACACAGCAATCAAATTACCCCTGCAACAGAGCGTTTATTCACTTGTAGTGTAAAGCCGTGGCCTGAAACATATTTCTCTGAAATCAAATCTCCAATAGTGTTTCATATCTCATTCCAGCGACAGAGTCAAATGTGTTTGGAGTACTTGTAATGAAATCGGCATGTCGTACAGAGATTCACAGAACAGAAGGAACTGAAATAAGAGGCAGGTAATTAAGCTGTTAAAGTGGCATTGCTTTCAAGAGGCAATGTTGGGCAAATCATTTGCTGTTCATTTACAAATACGCAGTTTGATGAGGTAAACCATCGTCTGTGAATAATTAGGATGACATTCTTCTTGGGTGGTAGCATCAAATGGAGGATGGAAAATTGGCAGCCCGCTTTAAACATTAAAGTTAATGGAAAAGATAATCAGGCAGGGAGTAAAAAGGGATGCTGATATACTACCTCCCATTTAGCACCGCTGCCTGAGGCAAAAATTTCACCCTCAATATCTTCCGGATCAAAAGAAATTCGGCTCCTTTGCATTTCCCTTCCACTTTACAAAAACGTATTTCCACCTCTCTCCGGTGCCCCTCCTTCATCCTTTCCTCCCATGGTGTAGAGTGAATGGAGAGTCGTGCAGAGGTGAGGCTAAGCAAGTGGAGGAAGAGGCAAAGGAGAGGCATGGTGGAGGCAAATGGAGGCGAGAGCAAGTGAAGTCTCAATGTCTGATTAATTTAAATGCCAGGCTGGGTACGTGCTGAATCATACTGGTGGGGCGGGAAGCTTGAGGGCATATCTATGTGGCAGGGCCAGGTCTAAGACTAAGAAAAGTCCCGATGAATTTAAGTGCTGGGCTGAATTGGAAAGGTCGTTTTAGGCTGAATCATGGCTGCAGGGTTCTGGTGCCAGAGATGTCCGAAAGTGAGGAATAACCAAATGTTTGGATGACTTAAGCCCCCAGCCAGATTGAAAAGGTCAGGATGCCGGGACCAGAGGTGAGGGGAGGGACAGGCTGATCCTGCTCTGTTCAGCTCACTGCTCCGTGATGATTCCTCAGCTCAGTGATGAACCGAGGCTGTGACCTCCTCCAGCCACAATACTCTCCGGCTTTGCGTCTTTCGTTAAACTTCAGCTGTGAATGCTAGTTGCTTACTTTGATTGTGTGCACGACTTTCTTTCCCTCTGCGCATTGGGTGGTTTGATTTTTTTTTGCTGGGTTTGTTTCGGGATTCCTTGCTTTGTGGCTGCCTATAAGGAGATGAATTTCAAGATTGTATAATACATACATACTTTGATAATACATCAACTTTTGAACTCTACTATCAGCCCTCTACCTTTTTCACCTATCACCTTCCAGCTTCTCACTTCATCCCACCCAGGAGATGAACCGCCCAACTCCCTCTCTTCCCCTCACCTGGCTTCATGCACCACCTCCCAGCTCGTACTCCTTCCCCTTGCCCCACTTCTTATCCGAGCTTACTTACTGGAAATTCATCCCCAGCTGATACCTAGTGGCATAATATTACCGTACCTACCTCTTACTACTGTCATCTTTATCTTTTAAACACAGAATGTTTAAGTATCAACTGGGAATAAATTTCCAGTCAATGAGTTCTATTATAAATAGAGTGACAGAATGGACACATGGAATAGTCAGGTCGCGTCAAGTCAAGTTTATTGTCATTTAACTATGTACATGTAGACTATTAAACGTCGTTTCTCTGAACCCGGGTGTAAAGCACACATAACAGACTTAACACACAATAACTTAGGAAAGTAGGAGTAAAATCTACAAGTGAGTTATGCATAAGTAAACACAGTCAAGGGCATAAATTAAATATTGTAAGAGACAGAACAAATGAGTAGGAATACAATGCTGCAGGGATTTCTGAAGCCTGATGGCCTGAGGGAAGAAACTGTTTCTCATCCTGACTGCTCTTGTCTTTACGCATCGGAGGCTCCTGCCTGATGGTAGGAAGTCAAAGAGGACGCTGGGTGGATGGGTGGGATCCTTAATAATACTAAGGGCCCTGTGTCCACAGCGCTCCTGATACATGTCCCCGAAGGATGGTAGGGAGACCCCTAATGATCCTTCCAGCCATTTTTACAGTCCTTTGTAGGGACTTCCAGTCCGATGCTCGGCTGCTCCCAGACCAGACAGAGCTGCAGCTTGTCAGGAGACTCTCAATGGTGCTCCTGTAAAATTCAGTGAAGATAGGGGGTGGGGGAGCAGCCTCACTTGCTTCACTCTCTCAGGAAGGGGAGAATCCACTGTGCCTCCCTATTTAGGGGGTGATATTGAGGGACCAAGTGAGGTCACCCCTGATGTGTACTCCCAGGAACTTGGTGCACTTAGATATATATAGCTAGGGTGCCTAAGACTTTGTAGAGTACTGTATTTGTCAACAAGAAGCAGAGAGCAAGTTTGAAAATCTGGCGGGAGCAAAGGATGTTAGGAATGATGAGGGTGGAGCCCTGTGGGAGGGGTGTTGTGTGGGTGCAGACACAGCCAGCCCTGAGACCCCACGTAAGGTAATTTGATTCTAAACTATTAGTTTATTGATCATTACAGAATATCTCTCTGGTACTTCCTGCTCCCTCCCCTCTCCCTGCTCACTTCCCACTGTCAATCCACAAAAGAAACCCATATCAGAATCAGGTTTATCATCATTCACGTGTCATCCAATTTGTTTTTTTGTGCTAGCAATACAGTGCAATACATAAAATTTCTACAGTATTGTGCAAAAGACTTAGGGCTCCCTAGCTCGCACACATATATATACATCTAAGACATTTCCACAGTACTGTGTGTATGTATATATATATATTTTTTTCTTTTTTGTAATATTTTAATTATGTATTGCCTGCTGCAAAACAACAAATTTCACAGCATATTAAATCTGATTCTAATTCCGATTCAATGAACTGGTCTCCATATTTGGTTACATGGATCTGAAGGTAATTTTTTAAAAAGTATTTTAATTACAGTACAAACATATCGAATAGTTCAATGGGAAAAAATGGATGGTCTTAGATAATGGATAGAAGGTGAATATTACATATTGAAAAAAACTTCAAGCTTTAAGATTTCTCCTGGCACTCCCACTGCACCAGTTTGCCATTTGGATAACCTACCCATCAATCTAGTCTCTGTTAGGATTAAGCTGGATGACCTTTTTGTACAGCTTTGTGGAAAAGACCACAGTGGAAATGTTTGTGATGGCATTGGGTCATCTTCCATTTTAAATAATGCTCCATATAAGATCTGTGGCATTCCCAGGCAGAGGTGAGATGATTGTGTGAAACCACAGTCAATGTGTTGCTGTGAGTGAGAGAGACTGCTATAATGAACATATTTATATGTGACTCTTCTCTTCTCATGAATTTCCTGCTGAAATTACCAAATTTTAGTCAGGGGAAGTTAATGTATTTTCTATCATAATTTCTGTTTCTTTCACTTTTCTTCAGTCATGACTGTTTACTGAGTAAATTAACTTTATTGTATGATCAAATGTTTACTGTGATCCCAGACATATGCCCCAGAGTGTTGTCAACAGATGCTCTGCATAATTAAAGGAATGTTGTTAGAAGGTGTAAGAATTCACCACTAGAATTGAATTGAAAATACACTTGGACTAAGATGTTAACTGTCCTGTGCTATCACCAGTGGGATCATCAGTTGATCTGCCACCTGTCTTCCGGAGTTTCGGCTCGCTTATGATCAAGACTCCCTCGAGGTGGTGGGCCAGCAGTGCTAAAGCACCACCTCCCACTGGTGAGCTTAAAAACTTGGCATCTGCCTCTATCAGAGTTGTTGGTCACTTCCATCCAACAGATAGTCTGCTCTTCAGATGTCTATACAACTACTGAAGGGTTTGCAAGATATGTATACACTGTCTGACTATCTGCCCCTCTGGACGTACTTGGTCCACGCCCATGCTGATCCTTTCTCTGCTGCCTCAGCTACAGCCCTGCTGGTTGACTTGATCTCTCTTCTAGTGAAGCCAAGGTCACGCAGCCACTTCTGGAAAGTGAACGCAATAAAGCCACGGCAATTTGCTTTGAATAGATAGCATAAGACCTTCCACCCTCTGTCTCTGCACTCGGATCTTAATTCTGCATACTTGGTTGACTTGCGCTCATGGGCTTCATCGATGTTGTCTTCCTGGGGGACTGTGAGTTCACTAATAACCACTTCTCTACTGGTGTCAGACCATATGATTATATCTGGACGCTATGTGGTGAAAGCTATTTCCTCCGGGAAACTGCCTTTCCCATTTAGGTCGGCCTTAACACACCAATCATTGGCTGAAGAAAGTATTCTTGATGGTGGGCTTGCGCTGTACAACCTTGACTTGGAGTCTTCTTTCACAAATGATATGTGAAAAAAGCTTACATCATTAAGGACCCTCACTGTCCAAGGCATGCCCCACTTTGCCTTTGTCACATTTTGTACAAAACAAAGTTTCATCCTTAAGTTCACATTTTGCCAAGTCAGATTCAGAATCAGGATTAATATCCCTGGGATATGTTGTGAAATTTGTTGTTTTGTGATAGCGGTATATTGCAATTGTTACTCTTCTCCATGCATCGGGCAGCAACCATGTGATCCTTTAGCATTTGCCTGCTTTTTATGAGGCCATGTTGCTCGCTTGACGCTCAACCCGGCATGGATGGAAAGCCTGCAAGCAGCAGGCCGGATTCGAACCTGGGACCACTCACCTGGAAGTCCAGTGCTGATACCACTACACCATGGCCAGCGGTACACTGCAATATATATATAACAGAGCAAGTCGTGCAATAAGAGTAATGAGGCAGCGTTCACGGGTTCAACGTCTATTCAGAAGTCAGATGGCAGAGTAGAGGAAGCTGTTCCTGAATCATTAAGTGTGTACCTTCAGGCTTCTGTACCTCCTCCCTGATGGTAACAATGAGAAGAGGGTATGATGATGATAGGGACCCTTAATGATGGATACTGCCTTTTTGAAACATTGCGACATGAAGACGTCCTGAATACTATGGAGGATAGTGCCTATGGTGGAGCTGACTGAGTTTACAACTTTCTGCAGCTTTTTCTGATCACATGCAGTGCCCCCACCCCATACTAGATCATGACACAGCCAGTCTGAATGATCCCCATGGCGCATCTGTAGTAATTTGTGAGTGTCTTTAGTGACATACCAGATCTCCTCAAACTCCTAATAAAATAGACCCGCTGCGGTGCCTTCTTTGTAACTGGTGTGACAGTGTTTATAGTTCATTAGGAGTCACGAACAATAAGTGGAATAGCTCAGCTTGACAGCCTCTGGCAGTCAAATCAAATCCCATTGTTGGTCTTCTCATTACTAGAGGCATGCGCAGGAGTGGTCAGATTCAGAATCAGGTTTACTATCACAGACACAAGCGATTCTGCAGATGCTGGACATCCAGAGCAGCACACACAACATGCGTGAAGAACTCAGCAAGTTAGGCAGCATCTACGGAAAACAATAAACGGTTAATGTTTTGGGCTAAGTGCCTTCACCAGGATTGAAAAGGAAGGGGATGAAGCCAGAGTAAGTAGGTGGGGGAAGCAGCTCAAACTGGCAGGACCCCTTCCTTTTCAGTTCTGATGAAGGTTCTCATCCTGAAATGAGGGGGCAGCATGGGCCGAAGGGCCAAAGGGCCTGTTCTGTGTTGTATCTCAATAAAATTATTTTTTTAAATTAACGTGTGTGTGTAGTGTATATGTATGTATAACTATATATATATATATATAGTTGAACATAGTTTATATATACAGTATATGTGGGTACATATAAAATATAAATTACAATATATATAAATTGTAAATAAACTATAAATGATAATACTCATACAAGTATAAATTAAATAAATAGTTCAAACTGAGTGAGGAATTGTGTATTGACATAATAAAGACTGATTAGAAGGGGCTGCTCTGTGCGAAAAGGGATTTGTTTACATGTTTATAATTGACCGTGAGACCCATGTACTTCGAGCCATTGCAGTCAATATCGGCACATCATTTTGTGGTGCAGTCTGTCCTTGGCCCGGTTCTTCCTCCACTCTACTTCACTAATTGCCACAGTATTTGCGCCAAACTGAGCTGTATATTACTTTTATTAAAAAAGCACATCAGATTAGACAGTACCCCAATCACATTGGTTGCTCCTGATATCCTCTCAAGTGAAATATGTCCAATTTCCTCATGACAACCTCACTTTTCCTTCCACTTAACCTTGAGAAAACAAAATCTTTTTGATTGTCCTCAGTAAAGGAAACAGCTCCTCGATAATACATTATCTATTTATTTGATGGTGATATCCTTGATTGTCCAGTTTCCATTCAATGTCACAGCACGCCGTCTGACAGTTCCAAGATGTGTTGCTAAACTGGGTCACACCAGTTAATTATTTTTATACAGACTGATAGGACTCATTGCCAAGCTTGCCTGTCTGCCTGAGTATCATTTTATCTGTAATAAGGTTTCCCACATACATAGCTAATTATATTTACCTTCTCCTGTTGTAGGATTCATCTGCTCCTTTTTATAATTGAACTAATGTACACACCAGAATTGATGCTGTGATTGGGTGGAAGATAGAAGATTTATTCCTCAAAGGCAAAAAAAAACAATTCCTCACAAATATTCCTTAATTTTCCATGCCCAACGAATGAATAGATAAGTTGTAGAAATTTGAAATATGCAGCATTTTTTTTGATTTAAGATTCAAGAGTGTTTATTGTCAAAGGGAACAAAATGATCATTACTCTGGATCCACTGCAGCATAAAAAAACAATAGTCACAATCTGCACAGATCAGAAATAACATCTCCACCTCGCTGACGGTCAATGCTGGCGCACCTCAAGGGGGTGTGTTCTTGCCCTACTTCTCTACTCTCTCTATACCCATGACTGTGTGACTAGGCACAGCTCAATTTCTATCAATAAATTTGCTGACGTACAACCATTGTGGCTGATGAGGAGGTGTACAGGAGTGAGATATATCAGCTAGTTGAGTGGTGTCACTGCAACACTCAGTGTCAGTAAGACCAAAGAACTGATTGTGGTCTTCAGAGAGGGTAAGACGAGGGAACACACACCAGTCCTTATCAAGGGATCAGTAGTGGAAAGAGTGAGCAATTTCAAGTTCCTGGGTGTCAATATCTCTGAGGATCTTACCTGACCCAACATATCGATGTAGCTACAAAAAAGGCACGACAGCGGCTATATTTCATTAGGAGTTTGAGGGCATTTGGTATATCACCAAAGACACTTGCACATTTCTATAGATTTACCGTGGAGAGCATTCTAACTGGCTTCATCACCATCTGGTGAGGGGGGAGGGTGGGGTTGTTACTTCACAGGATCAAAATAATCTGCAGAGGGTTGTAAACTTAGTCGACTCCATCATGGGCACTAGACTCCGTAGTATCCAGGAGCAGTGCCTCAGAAAGGCAGCGTAAATCATTACGGACTCCCCTCACCCAGGACATGCCCTCTTCTCATTGCTCCCAGCTGGGAGGAGGTACAGGAGCCTGAAGGCACACATTCAATGATACAGGAACACCTTCTTCTCTCTGCTATACATTTCTCATGAACAGTACACCACTGCTTTTCTATTGCTATCTTTGCACTACTTATTTAATTTATCTATTGTGTGTGCGTATATATATAAAATATTATAAGACATATCGCTCACTTTAGGTCGCATCTGGAAATTCCAGTTGGCAGAGAATTTCCCTCCACGCCGCTCTGACATATTGGGAAATCATGTACTCAACAGGTCACAGCAGTGGTTTAACTTTGCCTACTGCCAGGTGAGTTTAAAGAGATCACCACCTCTTATAAGACAGATGCTGGTGATATTAAACCTAATTCTGATAAAGAACTCAATTAAAGTATAATAGATGTAAATATAAAAGCAATCCTATGAAACGCTATGTAATCCTATTTTAAGGGAGGATGCAATGTGTGCTTAATTCACAAAGAATCATGTCAAAAGCCACATTGGACAGAGCATCTTGCTATCCTATGAAAGATGCTTTTCATACTTTGGACAATTGGAAGCTGAGAGAAGAGAACAGAGGACCAGAATGCACTGACGATGAGCCATTGGTTCTAGTCTGCTCGGTATTCAATGGGAGTTACTGCTAAGATTAGCACAGGGAAAATGAGAACACTTCACTTGGGACGATGTCAGAGTACTTGATAATAAGAGTGTCTCCGTGACTAATGCAGTGTGCACACCAGTATACCTTCAGTACGGCACGTAGTAGCCGTATGACTACTCAAGCCGAGTATGATGCTCTCCTAAGGGGTTGGCTATTGGTGGGTCCTCAGGTGGCTGTAGAGGCCAGTCTGGGATCCACATATTAATCCAGTATGTTAGGGTGGATTCCCTTAATGGAGAACGCCTGTGCAAACCTTTGTTTAATGTAGGGAAGCAGATGCATGGACAGCTCCAAGTGGTCCTTGACAGATGAGGCTCAGGGACCAGTGGAATGGAATAGAAGATAGAATAGTACAGCACAGTACAGGCCCTTTGGCCCACAATGTTGTGCCGACCCTCAAACCCTGCCTCCCATATAAGCCCCCAACTTAAGTTCCTCCATATACCTGTCTAGTAGTCTCTTAAACTTCACTAGTGTATCTGCCTCCACCACTGACTCAGGCAGTGCATTCCACGCACCAACCACTCTCTGAGTAAAAAACCTTCCTCTAACAACCCCCTTGAACTTCCCACCCCTTACCTTAAAGCCATGTCCACTCGTATTGAGCAGTGGTGCCCTGGGGAAGAGGCGCTGGCTATCCATTCTATCTATTCCTCTTAATACAAGATGACTGAGGACCCTTCACTGCTTCAGCTCTCTTCACCCTCACTGCCAGTATGATGTATCATCACTTTCACCAGCTCCACCATTGAGGTCGCTGTTTGTGTTAAACTTTCTCCTTGACCTTACTGCCATGGGTGGCCCTACCAGGAGCTGAGCGCCAGATGGCCAAACTCGAGATAGCATCGCCTTCTGGACCTCAGGATCTCACAGGACTCTGTACCTCGACAAGGAGAGGCTAGCACATGACTATGAATATCGCTATGGCCTGGAGACACAGACGGTGTTCAGATTGACCCATGCCTTGCTGTCATTCTCATCACTGTCTTCATTACATGGTCATGCTAAACCTTTTGTAATTTAAGGATTTGCCAAAATTCCTCTGTCAGTCATCCCACAAGGTACGATAGGCCATAAGGGATGTACGTAACCACTGTATAAGGCCCTGCCCACATCCAGACAGTGTTGTCATAACACACACAAAATACTGGAGGAACTCTGCAAGTCGGGTAGCATCTGTGGAGGTGAATAAACAGTCGATGTTTTGGGCTCAGACCTTTCAACTGTTTATTCCGCCTGACCACCTGAGTTCCTCCAGCATTTTGTGTATGCTGCTCTGGAATTTTAGCATCTGCAGAATCTCTTGTGCTGAGGGTTAGCAGGTAAATTGGTCACATGAGTGTAATTGGGCAGCGGAGGCTCACTGGGCCAGAAGGGCCTGTTACTGTGCTGTATCTCAGAAATTTAAAAAATACTAAAAACAGAAATATCAATTTAATCACAAGATTCACGGGCCCTGAATAGTGGTGTAGGGGCAGCTGCAACAGTTGCCCCACTTGCAGAGGTAAGTGCTGGAAGGGAGATCAGTAGAGAAAGACAAGTGGACAAGTGAGTCACGTAGAGCGTGATCATTATAGAAAGTGAAGAGTGTGGGGGAGGGAAAGACGTGCTGACTAGTGAGATCCCGTTCAAGATGTCAGAAGTTACAGAAAGTGATGTGCTGGATATGGAGGTTCTTAGGATGGTAGTTTAGGACAAGGGAACCAAGCCCCTGGAGGAAGGATGGGGTGAGATCTGATATTGGTCTGTAACCTTGATGAATTGGGATGGTAATAGAAAGAACAAAATCATGATTTAATCTTACGATTATTTCCTTGAAAAAAAAACTGAATTCAGCAAAAATCTTACCAAATGTAGATGTTATGAAACATCTCCGGAATTGGTCCATGATCATGACAATGGTTTTCCCAGGATGTGGTTTGCTCGATATGTCTGGGTGTGTACATTATCCTGCACTGTCACAGATTTAGAATGTTCAGTGGCATGTTTTGTGACAATCAGGGACTTTATTTGTCCTTTGTCCTTTCTCTTTCTACAGATATATCTGTAAGAGCAAATATTTCCATTTTTCTTTTTGATCCTAAAGGACATGGTATTTTCTCCTTCAGCCAAGAATCAAGTGGATGTATTCTGGCTCTTTACACACACACACACGCACACGCACGCACGAATCCACACGCACGCACGCACACATACGCGTGCGAATGAAAACATACTCACAAACACATACACGTAGGCAATCATGCACAGACACACACACAAAGACAGACATAGACAGACACACACACACATATACACACACACACACGCACACACACACATTACAAGAGGTTGTCTTGATACAATTCTTCATACAGGAAGAAGAACAAGATAAGAAACTGGTGTTTAACCTCATGGGGGAGAACATGAAAACAAGTACTGACTTCACCAAAAATTCAGCATAAAATAAATTATTCTGAAAAATTTCCAAACTCGCTTTTGAGAGAGGAATGACTATCTGATTTTCATGCAGAAATGTATCATTACTCTCCGCAGGTGTTTGTGGTGGCTACTACTCCCTGTGACTGAGCCTTTTGTCTTGCCATTGTGGTCCTCAATGACAAGGTCTGATTACTCCCAGTCACCAGAGCATGCATGAGATTCATATATCTACAACAAAGGAAAGTGAGAACGAGATATTCTCAAATTTTCAATGAAATTAAGCAGGAATTTGATAAAGGAGTTTAAAAAAAACACCTTAAATTGACATTCAATTACATTGTCACATAATAGTGCATAGATATCTTTCACAATCAAGAGAAAATCTACAGATGCTGGAAATCCAAGCAACACACACAAAATGCTGGAGGAACTCAGCAGACCAGGCAGCATCTTTGGAAAAGAGTACAGTCGACCTTTTGGGCTGAGGCCCTTTGGCAAGAAACAAATTATCAGTGCATGATAATTGCATTAAAACTTAATGGAATTGCCGGAGATGGTAGAAGTTATGTGCTGGCTACTGAGGCTCGTGGGAGGGTAGGTAAGGACAAGGGGTGCCCTAACCTTGTGGCGGGAGGATGGCGTGAGGCCAGATGTTAGTCTGCAACTTTGATGAAGTGGAATGGTAATTAAAGCAAAAAAATTATGTAATCTCATAATATTTTGAAAGATTTCAATAAAAGTCTCGTCCTCTCTAAATGAAACATCTCTGGAATCTGGAATTTGAACTGGCAGTGGTTTTCGCAGGATGCCATTTGCTTGATATGTCTGGGTGTGTAGATTATCCTGCACTGTCCCAGATCTAGGATGCTTAGTGAAAATCAGGGACCTTATTTGTCCTTTGTCCCTTTGATATTTGCAAAGAGCGAATATTTCTCTTTTCCTTTTAATCCTAAGGGACATTATATTTTCTTCTTTGCCCAAGTATCAAGTGCATGTTTCCAGCTCTATTTAATGGCATTGAACCTGAGTTGGGTTCCTTAAGGTTGTCGTTGCTGGTAGGGGTAAGTTCTCAGCACCTATTAAATGCTCCAAGTGATATGCATCTCCATAGCCGCTGACAACCAAGCACAGCTCCTGGCTTAGCATGTGGCTTAGCTATAAGCCCGGCCGAACCGTTTCTACTGACAGGAGAAGGGGAAAAGGCAGGTTGCTAGAGCCTTAAACCAGTCGCTTCGGGCAGATGAGGCTTGTAAGCCGTGGTTGGCAGCTCATGTAGAAGGAAAACTCTGATCTCAAACCTCCGCTGCCTTGCGGCTATACCCACTCATGGGGAAGGCTTCGGGTGTAAATCCCTAGGAAAAAATCCAGAGCCGGATCCCCAAGGCAATCCTGTGCTGAGTTCAACACTGACTGACAACTTCTGTGATGCTACTGGTGCCAAACTGTATTGGTCTCTGCCGTACCTTGGGGTTCATCAGCTGCGTGGGGAGGGGGAGCTTGCTACTTGGGCAACAGCTCTCTCTCCATATCACACTGCCCTAGCTTGCGTAACAGTTTTGACAGCTAGGAAGCAACTTTCATGGTCGGCCCTGACCAACAGAGGCCACCAAACCTTAATTGAATTGCTGAAAAGTTTACTAAACTCCTCAAGTGAAAAGCTAACCATTTCAAAATTCGGAGATTGGTGTGCAAAGTACTTGCAACACCTGCGGCACAAATAAAACATCCCTTTTCATTCCTGCAATGGCCATACATAATTGATATCCATTGCTACATTATTTATGTAAGGAATGGTGTGACAGATTATGTCTGCTGTTCTGCATGGACTTCTAAAATATTCAAGGTTACAACATTTTTCTTTCATCCTGCAGGGGAAAGAGTATTCAGTGCTTTGGGATATCCTTGCACTGGTCAATAATGTTCAAAGCAGGAACAAGTATTGACACAACATTTAATTGTAATTTTCCTAATTAAAATCATTGGAATGGTCAGAATTCCTTGAGCTTCTTGGATGACATTACATACAATATTAGCCTGGCATGAAAGGATAGGCGGTATCACACAAAGCAAAGACAAACTTTACAGATGCCTCCAATTATTACTGAGCTTTGTGTCACAAGTATTTTATGTTCATTGGAGAACAATTTTCATTCTTTTCTGCTTTGATTCATAAATTCTGCTGGGAAAGCTGGAAACTGGAGAATGTCACCTTCTCAGTGAAACCTCTCAATCCAACGGTTTAGGATGCTTAAATATCGCGATTTCTATACTGCCGTGCGTTTGTAGAGCTCCTTCCAGTTTCACGCAATGTAATTGAGTAAGTTGGTTTATTATTGCCTCATCCAGGGATTTCTTTCTGTCTACATTTAATCTCCTCTACAACACACACACCCACAGGCAAACGCCCATACACACACACACACACACACACGCACAAACACAAATACATGCACACACAGACACACACATATACACATAAACACAGATACACACAAATAGAAGAACACACACAAACACAGACACACAAGCGCACACACACAGACATACACACACTGAAAAATACACAACCACACCAAAACACACACACAGACCACCCCCACACACACCCCACACACACACACACACAAACACAGATATACACACACACACACACACACACGCACACACATACACACGTGCACACAGACACATACACACATGTAACGCTCAGCTATATTGGCTCATATATGTCTAGGGGAAATCCCGCCCGGCACCGGCCTGGACGCTTCCCACGGAGTCGGTTGCTGCCCGAATCAGGCCCCACCATCAATCATCAGCCAGCACGAACAGTACGTTTTACCAAATACACTTTATAGATATTACTAAGTCTATGAAATTAATATAAATTCAATACTGAAAAGGAAGTAATGGGGAAAAAAAGGCCCCAGACTTATCAAAGTCCAAGTTTTTCGCACGCTACCGTTGGAGCTCAATCGCTTCCTGACGACTACCCGAATCCTGTTGACTCCGGCTCGGGATCACCCGGAGTGATCGACCGGAGCCTTTCCACACGTCCACCATCCTCCTCGTCTCCCCCAGACTCCCCGTCTCTCTACCGTCCTCCCCGTCTCCCCTCCGACTCCCCGTCTCTCCTCCGACTCCTCGTCTCTCCACCATCCTCCTCGTCTCCCCTCTGACTCCCCATCTCTCCCCCGACTCCCTGTCTCTCCCCCAACCCCCCGTTTCTCCTCCGACTCCCCATCTCTCCTCCGTCCTCCCCGTCTCTCCTCTGACTCCTCATCTCTCCTCCGACTCCTCGTCTCTCCTCCGTCCTCCCCGTCTCTCCTCTGACTCCCTGTCTCTCCTCCATCCTCCTCGTCTCTCCACCGACTCCCCGTCTCTCCTCCGACCACCCCATCTCTCCACCGACTCCCCGTCTCTCCACCGTCCTCCCCGTCTCTCCACCGACTCCCCGTCTCTCTGCCATCCTCCCCGTCTCTCCTCCGACTCCCCGTCTCTCCTCCGACTCGCCATCTCTCCTCCGTCCTCCCCGTCTCTCCTCTGACTCCTCATCTCTCCTCCGACTCCTCGTCTCTCCTCCGTCCTCCCCGTCTCTCCTCCGACCACCCCATCTCTCCTCCGTCCTCCCCGTCTCTCCTCTGACTCCTCATCTCTCCTCCGACTCCTCGTCTCTCCTCCGTCCTCCCCGTCTCTCCTCTGACTCCCTGTCTCTCCTCCATCCTCCTCGTCTCTCCACCGACTCCCCGTCTCTCCTCCGACCACCCCATCTCTCCACCGACTCCCCGTCTCTCCACCGTCCTCCCCGTCTCTCCACCGACTCCCCGTCTCTCTGCCATCCTCCCCGTCTCTCCTCCGACTCCCTGTCTCTCCACCGACTCCCCGTCTCTCCACCGTCCTCCTCGTTTCTCCACCGTCCTCCCCGTCTCCCCCCGACTCCCCATCTCTCCACCATCCTCCTCGTCTCTCCTCCGACTCCTCGTCTCTCCTTTGACTCCTCGTCTCTCCTCCGACTCCTCGTCTCTCCTTTGACTCCCCGTCTCTCCTCCGACTCCCCGCCAAAAACCCCGTCTACCGTCCTCCCCGTCTCTCCTCCGACTCCCCCCCAAAAACCCCTGCACGTCCACCGTCCTCCCCATCTCTCCTTTGACGCCCCGCCTCTCCTCTGACTCCCCACCAAAAACCCCGTCCACCATCCTCCCCGCCTCTCCTCCAACTCCCCGCCAAAAACCCCATCTACCATCCTCCTCGTCTCTCCTCCGACTCACCGTCTCTCCTCCATCTCCCCGTCTCTCCTCTGACTCCCCGCCAAAAACCCCGTCCACCATCCTCCCTGTCTCTCCTCCGACTCCCCGCCAAAAACCCCGTCCACCATCCTCCCCGTCTCTCCTCCGTCTCCCCGTCTCTCCTCCAACTCCCCGTCTCTCCCCCGACTCCCCATCTCACCTCCAACTCCCCCCAAAACCCCCGCACGTCCGCCGTCCTCTCCGACTCCCCGTCTCTCCTCTGACTCTCCGTCTCCCCTCCTTCCTCCCCGTCTCTCCTCCGAATCCCCGTCTCTCCCCCGACTCCCCGTCTCTCCACCGTCCTCCCCGTCTCTCCTCTGACTCCTTGTCTCTCCACCGTCCTCCTCGTCTCTCCTCCGACTCCCCATCTCTCCTCCGACTCCCCACCAAAACCCCCCGCACGTCTGCCGTCCTCCCCGTCTCTCCTCCATCCTCCCCATCTCTCCTCCGACTCCCCACCAAAACCCCATCCGCCGTCCTCCCGTCTCTCCTCCGACTCCCCATCGCTCCTCCGACTCCCCGTCTCTCCTCCGACTCCCCACCAAAACCCCGTCCACCATCCTCCCCGCCTCTCCTCCAACTCCCCGCCAAAAACCCCATCCACCATCCTCCTCGTCTCTTCTCCGACTCACCGTCTCTCCTCCATCTCCCCGTCTCTCCTCCGACTCCCCGCCAAAAACCCCGTCCACCATCCTCCCCATCTCTCCTCCGACTCCCCGTCTCTTCTCCGACTCCCCGTCTCTCCTCCAACTCCCCGTCTCTCCCCCGACTCCCCATCTCACCTCCGACTCCCCCCAAAACTCCCGCACATCCGCCGTCCTCTCCGACTCCCCGTCTCTCCTCTGACTCTCCGTCTCCCCTCCTTCCTCCCCGTCTCTCCTCCGAATCCCTGTCTCTCCCCCGACTCCCCGTCTCTCCACCGTCCTCCCCGTCTCTCCTCTGACTCCTCGTCTCTCCACCGTCCTCCTCGTCTCTCCTCTGACTCCCCATCTCTCCTCCGACTCCCCGTCTCTCCTCTAACTCCCCGCCAAAAACCCCCGCACGTCTGCCGTCCTCCCCGTCTCTCCTCCATCCTCCCCATCTCTCCTCCGACTCCCCACCAAAACCCCGTCCGCCGTCCTCCCGTCTCTCCTCCGACTCCCCATCTCTCCTCCGACTCCTCGTCTCTCCTCTGACTCCCCATCTCTCCTCCGACTCCCCGTCTCTCCTCTAACTCCCCGCCAAAAACCCCCGCACGTCTGCCGTCCTCCCCGTCTCTCCTCCATCCTCCCCATCTCTCCTCCGACTCCCCACCAAAACCCCGTCCGCCGTCCTCCCGTCTCTCCTCCGACTCCCCATCTCTCCTCCGACTCCCCGTCTCTCCTCCGACTCCCCACCAAAACCCCGTCCACCATCCTCCCCACCTCTCCTCCAACTCCCCGCCAAAAACCCCATCCACCATCCTCCTCGTCTCTCCTCCGACTCACCGTCTCTCCTCCGACTCCCCGCCAAAAACCCCGTCCACCATCCTCCCCGTTTCTCCTCCGACTCCCCGCCAAAAACCCCGTCCACCGTCCTCCCCGTCTCTCCTCCGACTCCCCGCCAAAAACACCCGTTCCCAGTCATATAATACAGCATTATCACCTGAAGAAACGATACACGACCACCCATTGGCTAGTAGCACTCTGTTGTCTGTATTAACCCAAGCAACTGTCTTGTTGGAGACTTTCTCAGCATTTAACATAACATAGAAGCCATTTTAAATTTAACATACAAAGAAGAGACCCCGTAGACACACAAACACATATACAGACATACATGCACATACACATACCCACACACACACACAGACACACACGATTCTATCTCCCTTACCATAGCACGTTTAGTTGGAGTAAGGGGAAATATGAGGCTATCAAGCAGGAACTTGGAAGCACAAATTGGGAAGGGATGTCCTCAGGGAGACAGATAGGGAGACAGACAAGTGGGTCACGGTCAGGAGGGGGAAGGGAGAGAGTCAGGTACGAGAGAGTACCCCTGTGGCTGTGCTCCTTGACAATAAGTACTCCTGTTTGAGTACTGTTAGGGGTGACAGCCTACCTGGGGGAAGCGACAGTGGCCGTGCCTCTGGCACAGAGTCCAGCCCTGTGGCTCAGAAGGGTAGGGAAAGGAAGAGGAAAGCAGTAGTGATAGGGGACTCTATAGTTAGGGGGTCAGACAGGTAATTCTGTGGACACAGGAAAGAAAGTCGGATGATAGTTTGCCTCCTAGGTGCCAGGGTCCGGGATGTTTCAGATCGCGTCCAAGATATCCTGCAGTGGGAGGGAAAACAGCCAGAGGTCATGGTACATATTGGTACCAATGACATAGGTAGGAAAAGGGAAGGGATCCTGAAAAAAGACTACAGGGAGTTAAGAAGGAAGTTGAGAAGCAGGACCCCAAAGGTAGTAATCTCAGGATTACTGCCCGTGTCATGTGACAGGGAGTATAGGAATAGAATGAGGTAGAGGATAAATGTGTGACTGAGTGATTGGATTCAGATTTCTGGAACATCGGGACCTCTTTTGGGGCAGGTGTGACCTGTACAACAAGGATGGGTTGCACTTGAATCCCAGGGGGACCAATATCCTGACAGGGAGGTTTGCTAAGGCTGCTGGGGAGAGTTTAAACTAGAATTGTTGGGGGGCTGGGAACCGAACTGAAGAGACTGGGAAAGAGGAGGTTGGCTCACAAATAGGGAAAGCTTGGAGACAGTGCGAGAGGGAGGATAGGCAGGTGATAGGGAAGGGACACGCTCAGACATGCACACAGGCACACAAGTACATGTGCGTACACACTCACACACAGTTACACACACACACACGCACACACACACACATACACACACACACACTCACAAACTGTACAAAGAAAACCATGATACTAGGAAACACACAATTTTCTGGAGGAACAGACAAATCAGGCAGCATCTGTGGAGTGGAATAAACAGGCAACACTTTGAACGGTGACTCGTTATGAGGACTGGGAAGGAAGGAGGCAGAAAGCGGATGAGGAATTTAGAGAGGGGTGGGCTAACCTGATAGCATGAACATTGATTTCTCTAACTTCTGGTAATTTCTCTTCTGCTCTCCATTCTCTCTTTTTCCACTCATCATTCTGGCTGCATCTTACTCCTTCTCTTCTCCTCACCTGCCCTTCTCTTCCCTCTGCTTCTCCCCCTCCTTCCCTTTTTCCTGTGGTCCACTCTTTTCTCCTATCAGATTCCTTCTTTGCAGCCCTTTGCCTTTACCAGCTATCACCTCCCAGCTTCTGACTTCACCACCCACCCCCACCCACTCAATTGCTTTGACTCACCACCTCCCAGCGTACTCCTTCCCCTCCCCCCTCTTCTTATTCTGGCTTCTTCCCCCTTCCTTTCCAGTCGTGGGCCAGCATGTCGACTGTTTGTTCTCCTCCATAGATGCTGCCTGACGTGCTGAGCTCCTCCACAATCTCCATCAGAAGACTGTGTCCTTAGCCCTCCACTTTATTCAATTTCAACTTATGTCTGTGTGGCTAAGCACAGCTCCCATGCCATAGTTAATAGGCATCCATTAGTCTTGTGAGAGCATGGATTTGCACCTTGGAAGGTTTCTAGGGCGCAGGCCTGGGCAAGGTTGTATGGAAGATTGGCAGTTGCCCATGCTGCAAGTCTCCCCTCTCCACGCCACCGATGTTGTCCAAGGGAAGGGCACTAGGGCCGATACAGCTTGGCACCGGTGTCGTCACAGAGCAATGTGTGGTTAAGAACCTTGCTCAAGGACACAACACACTGCCTCAGCTGAGGCTCGAAATAGCGACCTTCAAATCACTAGACTGACGCCTTAACCACTTGGCCACGCACCAACATGCCACAGTTAAGGTCGCAGACAACACCACTGTCATTGGCCACTCAGCATATAGGAAGGAGTTTGAAAGTCTAGCCGAGTGGAGCAACAACAATTTCTTACTCAATGTCGGCAAGACCAAGGAGCTGATTATTGACTTCAGGAGTGGAAGCTGGAAGTCCATGAGCCTGTCCTCATCAGGAGATCAGAGCTGGAGAGGGTCTTCAACTTCTCGATGTTATTGTTCCAGAGGACTTGTGCTGTGTCCAGTATCTAAGTGCAATTACAAAGAATGCACGACAGCACCTCTACTTCCTTACGAGTTTATGAAGATTCAGCATGCCATCTAAAACTTTGACATACTTCGATAGGTGTGTGGAGGAGAGTATATTTACTGGCTGTATCACGATCTGGTATGGAAGCACCAAAATCCTCGAATGAAAATCCCACACAGTGTAGTGCATACGTGTCAGGGCGCTGGAAAAGGGACACAACCACAGACCAAGTACTGAGCACACTGTGATAGTTATTGAGTAACAAATCCAGAGAGGCAACAAAGTAGGTGTCAAAGTTCAAGCAGAGATAAAAAAATCCAGAGACATCCAAAAATCAGAATCAGGAAACAGGCGGAGTCAAAATCCAGAACATTCAAGATAAACCGGCGAAATCAGGGTCAGCAAACAAGCAGAGTCGATACTCAGGAGGACAGAGTTTAGATATGAATGCTGGATAGGCTCAGGAAAACTCACCGACACAATCTGGCAAAACACAGGACTGAAATACACTGAGCAATAAACAGAGAGGCAGATGATAGGTGGAGCACAATGAGACACAGGTGGCAGAAATACAGGTAATACAGGTGTCCCCCGCTTTTTGAACGTTCGCTTTACGAAATCTCACTGTTATGAAAGACCTACATTAGTACCCTGTTTTCGCTTTCAGAAGGTGTTTTCACTGTTATGGAAAAAAAGCAGGGCACGATAAAAAACAAGCGTGCGATAAAAGGCAGGGCGTGCCCCAAGCAGCCACTCTCCCCCGGATTCTGGCCGGCATTGCTTAAACACGTGCCTGTGAGCAGCCGTTTGCAAGATGAGTTCTAAGGTATCGGAAAAGCCTAAAAGAGCTCATAAGGATGTTACACTTAGTGTAAAACTAGACATGATTAAGCGTTTCGATCGTGGTGAAGGAAGGAAGGACAACATGAGTTTGGCTTGTGGAAGCTGACGAACATGATGTTGAAGAGGTTTTGGCATCCCATGACCAAGAACTGACGGATGAAGAGCTGATGCAATTGGAAGAAAAAGGATAACAATCGAAACCGAATGAGTAATAATAAAGTACAACTTTAATTTTGAAAGGGTACGATGGTTTAGGGGATATTTGCAGGATGGTTTGAGTCCTTACAAAGAACTGTGTGATAGAAAAATGCGCGAGGCTCAGCAATCAAGCAAGCCTTTCACATCAGCCACAGCAGACGATGAACCTCGACCTTCGACATCGAGGTGGGCAGAGATAGAAGAAGATGAGCTGTCTGCTCTAATGGAAACAGACAATGACGAGATGACACCCCAGTGTCCCATCACCTCAACCCCCAGGCCACGGACTGATACTGATTCGCGGAGATTGCAATGGTAGCCGGGAGGCACACAGCACATCTTTAAGAAAAAAAGCCGAAATAAACAGGCTAATTATTTAGGTGCCGCCCGACACGTAATTGTCGGCCCAGATCAGAGACGACGCAATCAGAAATCGGCACTGACCTGGGGCAACAATTACGTGCCGGGTGGCACCTAATTATTTAGCATGTTTGTTTCAGCTTTTTTCAAGATGTGCTGTGTGCCTCCCGGCTACCGCTGCATCCCTGCTGTTTTGTGGCAATGTATCACTCGACGGCCTGGAGGGTGGGGGCCACTGCACCACCCAAACTCTGACTCAGCCTAACACACCATCATCAGTGTGCTCGGTGCTGTCTTCCCGATTCCAGTAAGTGATACTGCACTGTACATACATTATTTCTACCTTATATAGGCTGTGTATTTTTACATGTTATTTGGTATGATTTGGCAGCTTCATAGCTTAAAGGTTATTGGAGAGCACTTGCACCGTGTTTTTGCCAACAGCGCTTGCGTGAGATTTTCTGCCAACGGCGCTTGCGTGAGATTTTCATTACGGAGAACAGTGCAGTAATGATTGTAGAAAAGTATTACTACTTTATATAGGCTGTGTATTTATCATATCATTCCTGCTTTTACAATATGTTACTATTATTTTAGGTTTTATGTGTTATTTGGCATGATTTGGTAGGTTATTTTTGGGTCTGCGAACGCTCACATAATTTTCCCATATAAATAAATGGTAATTGCTTCTTCGCTTTACGACATTTCAGCTTACGAACCGTTTCATAGGAACGTTCTACCTTCGGATGGCGGGGGAAACCTGTAATGGGAAACAGGTGAGAGGCGGAGTACTCAGTAATACAGGGGCCGGAGTAAAGCAGGAGTGGGGACAGGAGCACATGGGGCATGAAAACAAACAAGAGTACATGGCAATACAAAGACCACAGAATGGCAGCTAAGGGTAAACACACAAAAAGACAGAGTTCAACTGGAGGTACTGACGCAATCTGGGTGGTTAAAGAACACTGAGGCAGTCTACAAGAAGAGTCAGAGGATACTGAGGTCCTTTAACATCTGCCGGACGATGCTGAGGATGTTCTACGAGTCTGTGGTGGCCAGTGCTATCATGTTTGCTGTTGTGTGCTGGGGCAGCAGGCTGAGGGTAGCAGACACCAACAGAATCAACAAACTCATTCGTAAGGCCAGTGATGTTGTGGGGATGGAACTGGACTCTCTCACGGTGGTGTCTGAAAAGAGGATGCTGTCCAAGTTGCATGCCATCTTGGTCAATGTCTCCCATCCACTACATAATGTACTGGGTGGGCACAGGAGTACATTCAGCCAGAGACTCATTCCACCGAGATGCAGCACAGAGCGTCATAGGAAGTCATTCCTGCCTGTGGCCATCAAACTTTACAACTCCTCCCTTGGAGGGTCAGACACCCTGAGCCAATAGGCTGGTCCTGGACTTATTTCATAATTTACTGGCATAATTTACATATTACTATTTGACTATTTATGGTTCTATTACTATTTATTATTTATGGCGCAACTGTAACGAAAACCAATTTCCCCCGGGATCAATAAAGTATGACTATGACTATGACTATGACTATATGGTCCTGTCCATCAAGATAAAGCCCTCCCCATTATTGGGCACATCTACACAGAGTGCTGTCACAGGAAAGCGATGACCATCATTAGGAACCCCTAACACCCAGGAGAAGTTTGTTCAGTTTTATAAAGAGTAAAAGGGAGGTGAGAGTTGATAATGGACCGCTGGAAAGTGATGCTGGTGAGGTAGTAATGGGGGACAACAAAATGGCAGATGAACCTAATGGGTACTTTGCATCTCTCTTCACTATGAAAGAAACTAGCAGTGCCAGAGGTCCGTGAGTGTCAGGGAGCAGGAGTGAGTGTCATTGTTATTACAAAGGAAAAAAGTGCTAGGCAAACTGAAAGGTCTTAATGTGAATAAGTCATTTGGACCAGATGGACTACATCCCAGAGTCCTGAGAGAGGTTGCTGAAGAGATAATAGATGCATAGCTCAAGATCTTTCAAGAATCACTTGATTCTGCCATGGTCCCAGAGGACTGAAAGATTGCAAATGTCACTCCACTCTTTAAGAAGGGAAGAAGGCAAAAAAAAAGGTAAATGATCAGCCAGTGAGCCTAACCTCAGTGGCTGGGAAACTGTTGGAGTCTGTTTTTAAGGATGAGCTTTTAAGGTACTTGGAGACTAATGATAAACTAAGTCAAAGTCAGCATGGTTTCTGAAAAGGGAAAACTTGCCTGACAAATCTGTTAGAGTTCTTTGAGGAAGTAACAAGCAGGATGAACAAAGGAGAGGCAGTGGATGTCATTTATTTGGGTTTTCAGAAGCCATTCAATAAGTTGCCACACATGAGGCTGCTTAACAAGATAAAATGTATGGTGTTACAGGAAAGCAATTGGCATGGGTAGAGGAATGGCTGACAGGCAGGAGGTAGCAAGTGGGAATAAAGGGGGCCTTTTCTGGTTTGCTGCCAGTGACTAGTGCTGTTCCTCAGGGGTCAGTATTGGGACTGTTACACTTCACATTGTTTGTCAGTGATTTAGATAATGGAATTGATGGCTTTGTGGCAAAGTTCGCAGGTGAAATGAAGATAGGTGGAGTGGTAGGTAGGGCAGATGAAGCAATGCGATTGCAAATGAACATAGACAAATTGACATTGGAAAGAAAAACAGATGGTAGTTTGCCTCCCAGGTGCCAGAGTCCGGGATGATTCTGATCACGTCCACGATATCCTGAAGTGGGAATGAGAACAGCCAGAGGTCGAGGTATATAGTGGTACCAATGATATAGGTAGGAAAAGGGAGGAGGTGCTGAAAAAAGACTATAAGGAGTTAGGAAAGAAGTTGAGAAGCAGGACCTCAAAGGTAGTAATCTCAGGATTACTGCCTGTGCCATGCAACAGTGAGTATAGGAATAGAATGAGGTGGAGGATAAATGTGTGGTTGAGGGATTGGAGCAGGGGGCAGGGATTCAGATTTCTGGATCATTGGGACCTCTTCTGGGGCAGGTGTGATCTGTACAAAAAGGATGGGTTGCACTTGAATCCCAGGGGGAGCAATATCCTGACAGGGAGGTTTGCTAAGGCTACTGGGGAGAGGTTAAACTAGAATTGTTGGGGGATGGGAACCGAACTGAAGAGACTGGGTAAGAGGTGGTTGGTTCACAAATAGAGAAAGCTTGGAGACAGTGCGA
This sequence comes from Mobula birostris, assembly GCF_030028105.1. Taxonomy (NCBI): domain Eukaryota; kingdom Metazoa; phylum Chordata; class Chondrichthyes; order Myliobatiformes; family Myliobatidae; genus Mobula; species Mobula birostris. The sequence continues at coordinate 243,158,068 of NC_092371.1, forward strand.
GAGGGAGAAAAGGCAGGTGATAGAGAAGGCTCAGATTGACGGTTTGAGATGTGTCTATTTTAATGCAAGGAGAATGATGAACAAGGCGGATGAGCTTAGGGTGTGGGTCAGTAACTGTTACAGAGTCTTGGATGGCTCAGGGGCAGAATGGTTACTTAGAGCGCCGGGCTTTAGATGTTTCAGAAAGGACAGGGAGGGAGGCAAAACAGGTGGGGGTGTAGCACTGCTGATCAGAGATAGTGTCATGGCTGCAGAAAAGGAGGATGTCATGGGGGGTTTGTCTACTGAGTCCATGTGGATGGAAGTTAGGAACAGGAAGGGGTCAATAACTCTACTGGGTATTTTTTATAGACCACCCAGTAGTAACAGGGACACCGAGGAGCAAATAGGGAGACAGATTCTGGAAAGGTGTAATAATAACAGAGATGTAGTGGTGGGAGATACTAATTTCCCAAATATTGATTGGTATCTCCCTAGAGCAAAAGGCTTAGATGGGATAGAGTTTGTTAGGTGTGTTCAAGAAGGTTTCTTGACACAATATGTGGATAAGCCTACACAAGGAGAGACTGTACTTGATTTGGTATTGGAAAATGAACCTGGTCAGTTGTCAGATCTCTCAGTGGGAGAACATTTTGATGATAGTGATCACAGTTTTATCTCCTTTTACCATAGCATTGGAGAGGGATAGGGGCAGACAAGTTAGGAAAGCGTTTCATTGGAGTAAGGGGAAATATGAGGCTATCAGGCAGAAACTTGGAAGCATAAATTGGGAACAGGTGTTCTCAGGAAAATGTATGGAAGAAATGTGGTAAATCTTCAGGGGATATTAGTGTGACACTCTGCGTAGGTACGTTCCAATGGGATGGAAAGGATGGTAGGGTACAGGAACCATATGTACAAAGGCTGTTGTAAATCTAGTGTACGGGGTTTCTTCTTTGTTATGTTAAACTTAAAATGGTTTCTTTGATATGTCAATCTTCTAAACTGCTGCGTATGTGGATTAAAACAGATAGCAGGATTATTAAGGACCCCCAGACCTTTTCTCATTGTTGCCATCAGGTAGGAGGTGCAGAAGCCTGAAGGCACACTCTCAGCAATTCAGACGCAGCTTCTTCCGCTCTGCCATCTGATTCCTAAATGGACATTGAACCCTTGGACACTATCCCACCTTTTTTTTAATATATACTATTTCTGTTTCTTGCACGATTTTTAATCTATTCAATATACCTATATTGTAATTGATTTACTTATTCATTTATTATTATTATTTTATTTTGTGTCTTTTTCTAGATTATGTATTGCATTGAACTGCTGTTGCTAAATTCACAAATTTCATGTCACATGCCGGTGATAATAAACCTGATTCCAGAGGAGGTTCACGAGGATGATTCTGAGACTGAATGGGGTTAACATATGAGAAGCACTTGGCAGCTTTGGGCCTGTACTCACTGGAATTTAGAAGTATGTGGGGGTTCTTGTTGAAACACATTGAATGTTGAAAGGATTAGATATGGTGGATGTGGAGAGGATGTTTCCTATGGTGGAGATGTCCAGAACTAGAAGGCACAGCCTCAAGATTGAAGGCTGACCCTTTAGAATCAAGGTAAGGAGGATTTTTTTTTTCGCCAGAGTGTAGGAAATCTGTGAAGGGCTCTGCCACATACTGCATTGGAGGCCATGTCTATGGGTATGTTTAAGGCAGAAGCTGGTCGTTGCCTGATCAGTCCGGGCTTCAAAGGATATGGCCAGAAACAAGTGTATGGGGTTGAGTGGGATCCAGGATCAGCCATGATGGAATGGCGGAGCAGACTTGATGGGCTGAATGGCCTAATTCTGCTCCTGTGTCTTATAGTCTTATCTACGTGCTCTTGCTGCTGCCATCGGTATAGGAGCCTCAGGACTCTCACCACCAGGCTCAGGAACAGTTACCATCAGGCTCTTGAAGAAGTCTCAACCATCAGGCTCTTGAAGAAGAGGGGACAACTTCACTCATCCCATCACTGAAATATTCCCACCACCTATGGACTCACTTTCAAGGAGCCTCATCTCAAGTTCCTGATATTTATTGATTATTTATTAATTTTTTTTTCTTTTTCCTTTGCACAGTTTGTTGTCTTTTGCACACACTGGTTGCCCCCCCCCCCCCCAGTGGTGTGGTCTTTCATTGATTCTATTATGGTTATTGGATTTATTGAGTATGCCTGCAAGTAAACAAATCTCAGGGTTGTAGCTGGTGCATATGTGTACTTTAAAAGACTTATTTAATTTAATTTAAAGTAATTACATTTTTAAATGTTTAAATTAATTCTTAATCAATTTATTTTAATATGTATTTCTGATTTGCGATTAATAGTAATTGTTGTGTATTGCGCTGTAATGTTGCCGAGAAACAACATATTTCATGACATAGAGTGTGCCAGTGATATTAAACATGATTCTGGCTCTATCCTGCTCGCACACAGCTTTTAAAGACAATGTAAAAGCATAGCACAGGAACAGGCCCTGCGGTCCACAATGTTGTGCCAAACCAGCTAAGGAGCAAATCGCACAACACCCAAACACTAATCTCTTCTTCCTACACCATGTCCATATCCCTCCATTTTCCTCACATCCATGTGCCTATCCAAACGACTCTTAAAAGTCTCTTATGTGTTTGCCTCTACCACCACACCAGGCAGCATATTCCAGGCATCCACCACTCTCCGAGTGAAAAACTTAACCCTCACATCCCCTTTGAAACTACCCCTTCTCACCTTCAATGCATGCCCTCTGGTATTAGATGTTTCAACCCTGGGAAACAGGTATTCTCTGTCTATTGTCTATGCCTCTCATAATCTTATAAACCTCTATCAGATCTCCTCCAATGCTGAGAAAATAACCCAAGTTTATCTAGCCCCTCATGACAGCACATGGTCTCTAAACCGGGTAGCTTCCTGGTAAACCTCTTCTGCACCCTCTCCAAAGCTTGATATTCTTCCTATGGTGAGGCTACCGGAACTGGATGCAATACTCCAGATGTGGCCTAACCAGAGTTTTATAAAGTTGCAACATAACCTCTTGACTTTTGAACTCAGTGCCTCGTCTAATAAAAGCAAGTATTCCATAAACCTTCCTAACCACCTTATCAACCTGTGTAGTCACTTTCAAGGAACTATGTACTTGGATCCCAATATCCCTCTGCCCAATAACGCTGTTAAGGGTCTTGCCCTGAACAGTATATTTTCTACTTGCATTTGCCCTACCAAGGTGCAAAACCTTACATTTATCTGGGTTAGACTCCATCTGCCATTTCTTTGTCCATATCTGTAACTGAGGTTGCAATATCCATTCAAAATTGCAATATCCAAAATTTAAAGTTGCTGACTCTTTTCTCTGATTAAACCAGTGAGGCCTGGCTTATGCATATCCAGTATATTCTTGTCAAGTCAATAATCAGCTCCTTGGACCTGCTGACATTGAGTAAGAGGTTGTTGTGACACCACTCAGCCAGATTCTCAATCTCCCTCCTGAATACTGTTTATTGTGGCTGTGCTCCTTGTAGAAGTGAGTTTCTGGTGATGGATAGGATGGTGTCCACACAGGAGATCCTTGTACCAAGCACTTCACATCTTGGCATACTGCACTATCAGCTCCGAAGATATTTATTCTCACAACCATGGATTTCGGTCAATGGCATACTACAATTGAGGTAGGTCATTTTTTTTACTTTCTACATAATTAATGAGCAAGCTTTTACATAATTAAAGTTAAGCAAGCAGTGGAAATAGAGGTGATTTGGTCCAAAGAATTGAATTTCAAATGAAGGAAAACAATACATACATTTTCCATTTGATTTTTAAAAAGAACATATTTGCTAGCTAAGATAACTCTCATCAAAATTATTGTCACATACACTCAGTGGCCACTATTTTAGGTATACCTGACACTTGCTCGATAATGCAAATATCTAATCAGCCAAAGACATGGCAGCAACTCAATGTATAAAAGCATGCAGACATGGTCAAGAGCTGTTGTTCAGACCAAACATCAGAATGGGGGAAGAAATGTGATTGAAGTGATTTTGAATGTGGAATGATTGTTGTCAGATGAGGTGGTTTGAGAACCTCAAACTGCTGATATCCTGGGATTTTCAGACACACAACAGTCCTAGAGTTCACAGAGAATAGTGTGAAAAGTAAGAAACATAGTTAATGAGAGAGGTCAGAGGAGAATGGCCAGATTAGTTCAAGCTGACAGTAACTTAAATAACCATGTGTTACCACAGTGGTGTGCAGAAGAGCATCTCTGCATGCACAACATGTCAAACCTAGAAGTGGATAGACTACGGCAGCAGAAGTCCATGAACATGCACACAGTCATACATGAGGTACCTAACAAAGTGGTCATTGAGTGTATGTAGTTCCATGTTTCTTGACTATAAGCTGTGTACTGCCTGTAAACCTAGGCTTCAGCTACTCAAGAAGGTTGGATGGAGAGGCATGTGTCCGGGAGTGTTGCAGAATGATTCCCAAGATCCATACTGGTTTCACCGTTTATCCACAATAGATTTAAAATTGGGAGCTGGCAGGATCTGATTGTAATCCTTCTTGAGAGTTTTATGGGATTTCCAGCAAATTGAGTGAAGATTCAGTTTCAGAATCGGATTCATTTATTTACCACATACATCAAAACATGCAGTGACATGCCTCATTTGCATTAATAACCAACACAACCTGTGTTGTGCTAGGGACAGCCCGCAAGTGTTACCACAAATTCTGCTGTCAACGTAGCAAGCCCACAATTATCTCCATGTTCTGTAGAACAACACAAGCAACAACCACAATGGAACAACAGCACCAAAAGAAACCCATATCCTCCCTCCCACCTACTCACTCACACGCGCGCGCACACATACTGACCTCCAACCCTAGGGCAGCCCACCTTCTGGTCCCCAGCCTCTAGTGGACTCAAAGATTTATGGTCATCGGGCCTTCAACCTCCCAGGATTTTCTCAGTGACTCGCAGACCCAGGATATTCGCCATCAGGGTTTGAATTCTGAACTCAGAATCAGGTTTATTATCAGCGGCATGTGATGTGAAATTTGTTAACTTAGCAGCAGCAGTTCTATGCAATACATACTGTAGAAGAGAAAAAAATAAAATTAAATTAAAATATAAATAAATCAATTACAGTATATGTATATAGAATAGATTTTAAAAAGTGCAAAAATCAGAAATACTGTATATTTAAAGTGATAGTGTTCAAGGGTTCAATATCCATTTAGGAATCAGATAGCAGAAGGGAAGAAGCTGTTCCTGAATTGCTGAGTGTGTGCCTTCAGGCTTCTGTACCTCTTTATCTGATGGTAACAGTGAGAAAAGGACATGACCTGGGTGCTGGAGGTCCTTAATAATGGACGCTGCCTTTCTGAGACACTGCTCCCTGAAGATGTCCTGGGTACTTTGTAGGCTAGTGCCCAATATACAACCCTCTGCAGCATCTCCAACTTTGCGGATGACACGAAGCTGGGTGGCAGTGTTAGCTGTGAGGAGGATGCTAAGAGGATGCAGGGTGACTTGGATAGGTTGGGTGAGTGGGCAAATTCATGGCAGATGCAATTTAATGTGGATAAATGTGAAGTTATTCACTTTGGTGGCAAAAATAGGAAAACAGATTATTATCTGAATGGTGGCCGATTAGGAAAAGGGGAGGTGCAATGTGACCTGAGTGTCATTATACACCAGTCATTGAAAGTGGGCATGCAGGTACAGCAGGCGGTGAAAAAGGCGAATGGTATGCTGGCATTTATAGCAAGAGGATTTGAGTACAGGAGCAGGGAGGTACTACTGCAGTTGTACAAGGCCTTGGTGAGACCGCACCTGGAGTATTGTGTGCAGTTTTGGTCCCCTAATCTGAGGAAAGACATCCTTGCCATAGAGGGAGTACAGAGAAGGTTCACCAGATTGATTCCTGGGATGGCAGGACTTTCATATGAAGAAAGAATGGATGAAATGGGCTTGTACTCGTTGGAATTTAGAAGATTGAGGGGGGATCTGATTGAAACGTATAAGATCCTAAAGGGATTGGACAGGCTAGATGCAGGAAGATTGTTTCCGATGTTGGGGAAGTCCAGAACGAGGGGTCACAGTTTGAGGATAGAGGGGAAGCCTTTTAGGACCGAGATGAGGAAAAACTTCTTCACACAGTGGTGAATCTGTGGAATTCTCTGCCACAGGAAACAGTTGAGGCCAGTTCATTGGCTATATTTAAGAGGGAGTTAGATATGGCCCTTGTGGCTACGGGGATCAGGGGGTATGGAGGGAAGGCTGGGGCGGGGTTCTGAGTTGGATGATCAGCCATGATCATAATAAATGGCGGTGCAGGCTCAAAGGGCCAAATGGCCTACTCCTGCACCTATTTTCTATGTTTCTATGTTTCTTTTGGTCCTGTGCAGTAGTCTTTCTCTTCCCCCACCCCCCCAAAAAAACAGACAGTGATGCAGCCTGTCAGAATACTCTCCATGATACATCTAGAGAAGTTTTTGAGTGTATTTGTTGACATGCCAAATCTCTTCAAACTCCCAATGAAGTATAGCTGATATCTTGTCTTCTTTATAACTACATTGATATGTTGGGACCAGGTTAGATCCTCAGATCTTGACACCGAGGAGCTTGAAGCTGCTCACTCTTTCCACTTCTGATCCTGCTATGAGTCTCACTAGAACTTGCACTCCAAACTGCACTGACCCTGATAACTATAGACCAGTAAGGTTAATGTGTATCATAGGTAAGGTAATGGAAACTTTAATAAAGAATGATAAGAACAGGCATGTTAGCAGAAAGCCAGCATGTGTTCAGAAAGGGGAAATCATTTTACTAATATGCTGAAGTTCTATGAAGAGGCAATTAAAATTTACAATAACAATTTAGATTATTAGATTGAGGACCCACAGTCCTCTTTTATTGTCATTTAGTAATGCATGCATTAAGAAATGATACAATATTTCCTCCGGTGTGATATCACAGAAACACAGGACAGACCAAGACTGAAAAACTAACAAAAACCACATAATTATAACATAGTTACAACAGTGCAACAATACCATAACTTGATGAAGAACGGGCTAAAGTTCAAAGTCTCTCAAAAGTCCCACATCTCACGCAGATGGGAGAAGGAAGAAAACTCTCCCTGCCATGCCCAACCACAGTCCGACTCTGAGTCATCCGAAAACTTCGAGCTCTAATCAGCCCTCTGACACCAAGTACCGAGCACCTTCTCTATCCGAACGCTTCGACCCCAGCCTTGGCCACCAGCAGCAGGCAAAGCCAGGGATTTTGGGGCCTTCCCTCCAGAGATTCTCAGTCGCACAGTAGCAGCGGCAGCGAACTGGGCATTTCAGAAGTTCTCTCCAGATGTTGCTCTGCTTCTCACGTCTGTCTCCATCAAATCAGAATTGTGCACAGCATTCTACTTACAAGTACAATATCATTTCACCGGAGAGCTGCGTGTGCTGCGTCGTGCTGCCATCTTCTCCTCCTGCTAACAGTGGTTGATATCATTTACTTGAACTTTCAGAAGGTTTTTGACAAGGTACCCGATGAGAGGTTAATAATCAAATTACAGGAGGTTGGGATTCAGGGTAAGGAGCACGAATACGTGCAGAATTGACTCAAACAGAAAACAGTGAGTTATGGTGAGAGGATTATTTTCACACCAAGAAGTTGTTGAAAGTGGGGTTCTGCAGGAATCAGTTCTGCGGTCACTGCTGTTTTAAGTTTACATTAAGGATTTAGATAAGCACATAACGAATAAACTAGTAAAGTTCGACGATGACACAAAATTAGGGGGACGGGCTGATACCAATGAGGCAGCAGAATCAACAGGTCGAAACAAAATCCAGATGTGGGCAGATAAATGGCAGATGAAATGTAATGTAGGTAAATGTAAAATATTACATAAGTCAAAGTATTATATATAAATATACAATAGTGGTCTTGAGTTAGAAAGTGCACTGCATGAGAAGGATTTGGGCGTACTAGTAGACTCATCACTATCAGTATCTAGACGATGCACAAAAGTGATTAGGAAGGCTAATAGAATGTTTGGCTCTATAATGTGCTCAATGGAGCTCAAGTCTAGAGATGTTCTTGTTAAGCTTTATAATGTGCTTGTGAGGCCACACCTTGAGTACTGTGTACCATTTGGGTCTCCATAATCGTGTGAGGGATGTGAAGGGACTGGGGAGTCCAGAGGAGAGCAATGAGACTCATTCCAGGTCTGCAGGGTATAAGCTGTGAAGAAAGATTGAAAGAATTAAATCTTTTTAGCCAATAGTAGATGTAGAATGAGAGGAGACACGATAGAAGTTTTCAGAATTAAGAGTATAGGTGCGGTGGATGCCAGCTACTACTTCAAAATTAATCCATCATCAAGGACATGGGGCCATAGGTGGAGACTGTTTAAAGGGAGATGTCAGGAAGCATTTCTTTACACAAAGTTGTGGACTCATGGAACAAACTACCTAGTTGTGTAGTTGAGAGTAGTACCTTAGGGACTTTCAGATCTAAATTCAATAGTTATTTCAACACACTGTGATTAGGAATTTGGCAAGCTTTGTTGGGCTGAATGGCCTGTTCTTGTCAAGGACTTTCTAATGTTCGAAGGACAGGGACATCCATTTAGAGCAGAGAAACACAGAAACATAGCCTGCACCACCATTCAGTATGATCATGGCTGATCATCCAACTCAGAACCCTGTACCCACCCTCTCTCCATACTGCTGATCCCTTTAGCCACAAGGACCATATCTAACTCCCTCTTAAATATAGCCAATGAACTGGCCTGAACTGTTTCCTGTGGCAGAGAATTCCACAGATTCAACACTCTCTATGTGAAGAAGTTTTTCCTAATCTCAGTCCTAAAAGGCTTCCCCTTTATCCTCAAACTGTGACCCCTCGTTCTGGACTTCTCTAACATCAGGAACAATCTTCCTACATCTAGCCTGTCCAATCCCTTTAGAATTTTATACGTTTCAATAAGATCCCCCCTCAATCTTCTAAATTCCAGTGTGTCTAAGCCTAGGTGATCCAGTCTTTCATCATATGAAAGTCCTGCCATCCCAGGAATCAATCTGGTGAATCTTCTTTGTACTCCCTCTATGGCAAGAATGTCTTTCCTCAGATTAGGGGACCAAAATTGCACACAATACTCCAGGTGTGGTCTCACCAAGGCCTTGTACAACTGCAGTAGTACCTCCCTGCTCCTGTACTCCAATCCTCTTGCTGTTTGCCTTTTTCACCGCCTGCTGCACCTGCAAGTCCACTTTCAATGACTGGTGTATAATGACACCCAGGTCTTGTTGCACCTCCCCTTTTCTACTAGTTACATCCTCAAAAAAAAAAAAAAAAAATTGAGATTCGTCAGACATGATTTTCCTTTCACAGATCCATGCTGACTTTGTCCAATGATTTCATCACTTTCCAAGTGTGCTGTTATCACACCTTTGATAACTGACTCTAGCATTTTCCCCACCACCGATGTTAGGCTACCCAGTCTATAATTCCCCGGTTTCTCTCTCCCTCCTTTTTTAAAAAGTGGGGTTACATTAGCCACCCTCCAATCCTCAGGAACTAGTCCAGAATCTAACGAGTTTTGAAAAATTATCACTAATGCATCCACTATTTCTTGGGCTTCTTCCTTAAGCACTCTGCCATTCCATCAAAGATAAGGAGGAATTTCTTTAGCCAGTGCATGGTGAATCTATGGAATTCATTGCACATATTGCTGGGGAGGCCAAGTCATTAGGTACATACATTTTTGTGTTACTATGTTAACTTCCTATCTTATATGTGCTTTGTGCTGCGCATGACTGTTGGTACTGTGTTTTGCACCTTGGCCCTGGAATAATCCTGTTTTGTTTGGCTGTATTCATGAGATTTCATGTTTGGTTGAATGACAATTAAACTTGTACTATTAAATCTGACCTATATTTAAAGCAGAGGTCAATCGGTTCTTGTTTAATCAGGACATCAAAAGTTTTGTGGTGCAGGCAGGAGAATGGGGCTGAGATGGGTAATAAATCAGCCATGATGGAATGGCAGAGCAGATGCAATGGGGAAAAATAGCCTAATTCTGCTCCTATGCCTTGTAGTGATAGTTAATAGTTATTCCTCTGTCACTTGGTTAGCCACTCCCACATGGGAGGAGTTCACATACTGTACAAGTAGGGTTGCCGATAAGGTTCCGTTGAATATCCTGCATGCTGCTGTCCTGGTGTGCTCTACACCATCCCTCAATAACTAACACAATAAACTTTATGGTCTTGTGGTCTTAAATCCTTCCAGAGATTCTCATACCAAAAAAAAAAACCATAAACTTTTCATGAAGAATCAAGGCACAATCTGTTGGGGAATGGGACAAAGAAGTGGAAGAAATTCCTTTAGTGGAAGCTTTGATTTGTTTTTTTGTAACAGGTAGACACATCTACCTCATTGTTAAAATTAGTTGCTCCTTCTACGGCCCCACGTAATTACTATGATTACATCCCAGTGTTTCTTGCCAGTAGCATGGCAGTTAGCACAACTTTACAGTGTCTGCTGTATTATAAGATTAAGTTTTGATTCCTACCACCATTTTTAAGAGTTTACAGGTTCTTCCTGTGGCTGTTTGGATTTCCTTTGGTTTACTTCCATATTCCAAAGATATACGATTAGGGATAGTGAGTTGTGGGCATGCTATGTTGATGCCAGAAATGTGGGCTGCCCAGCACAATCCTCGCTGATTTGATTTAATGCAAACAACACACTTCACTGTAGGTTTTGACATACATGCAACCAAGAACACTACAGCACAGTTCAGGCCCTTCAATCAACAATGTTGTGCCAACCTTACAACCAACTGTAAGATCAATCTAACCATTCCCTCCCACATACCATTTTATATCATCTTAAATACCCCTAATGTATCTGCCTCTATCACCACCCCTAGCAGGCATTCCATGGAGCCACCACTCTCTGAGTAACATCTCCCAGATACTTTCTTCTATTCACCTTAAAATTACGGACGTTGTATTAGCCACTCCTGCCCTGGGATAAAGTCTTTGTCCATAGACATGTGATAAATAAAACCGTAGGATATAGGAGCAGAATTAGGCCATTTTCCCATTGAGCCTGCTCCACCATTTCATCACGGCTGATCCCAATCTCCTGGCTTCTCCCTCAATCCCTTCAGGCCTTGACTACTCAAGAATCTATCAACCTCTGCCTTAAATATACCCAATGATTGGCCTCCACAGCCACCTGTGGCCATGAATTCCACAATTCTCACCACAGATTCATCGCCCTCTGGCTAAAGAAATTTCTCCTCATCTCCCAAACGAGAAAATATGCAGGTACTGGAAATCTCAGCAACACACTCAAAATCCTGGGGGAACTCACAGGCCAGGCAACATCTATGGAAAAGAGTACAGCCGATGTTTCAGGCAGAAACCCTTCAGCAGGACTAAAGAAAAGCAGCTGAGGAGTAGCTTTAAAAGGTGGGGGGGGGGAGGTTGGGAAGAAGGGAGAGAGAAACACCAGGTGATAGGTGAAACTGGGAGGTGGAGGGATGAAGTAAAGATCTGGGAAGTTAATTGGTGAAAGAGACAGAAGGCCATGGAAGAAAGAAAAAGGGGGAGCAGGAAGGAGCACCAGAGGGAGGTGGGCAAGGTGAGAGGGGGAAAACAGGATGGAAAATGGTGAAGGAGGGGGTGGGGGGCATTACTGGAATTTTGAGAAATTGATGTTCATGCCATCATGTTGAAGGCTACCCAAACGGAGCAAGGCACTTAACCACACATTGCTCTATGACAAAACTGGTGCCAAGCTGTATCGGCCCTCGTGCCCTTCCCTTGGACAACATCTGTGGTGTGGAGAGGGGAGACTTGCAGCATAGGCAACTGCTGGTCTTCCATACAACCTTGCCCAGGCCTGCGCCCTGGAAACCTTCCAAGGCGCAAATCCATGGTCTCAGGAGACTAACGGATGCCTATTATTATTAAACAGATTTTAAGGTGCTGTTCTTCCAACCTCAGTGTGGCCTCATCATGTGAAGCACCTTCAATTACTCCAAAAGACTGAGGTTTGGTAAAATACTGAAAGGCTTTTATTCGCTGTACAATACGACCTCCACAGTGAGTGTCTGCCCCTGGACTGAGGGGGAGGGGCAAGGTGAACACTTTTATACAGGACTCTATGGGAGGAGCCACAGGGGCAGTCAGCAGAGGGGTGTGTCCAGACAGGCAACTGAGTTACAACATATATACATGGTTTACCACATTCGCCCCTTTTTTTTTTTTATATAAGAGTCCCGCGGGTGAAGCGACTGACAGTATTTACAAGAAGTATATTTACAGGTTAAGTCTATCAGGCGGTTGAGTCCGTCGCTGTGACCTACGTAGCACCGGCAATGGCGGTTGTGCTGGCTCCGGCCTGACTTCAGGTGCCAGCACGTTAGGCGTCGGTAATCCCTCGTGCGTGTGCGTCACGCCCGGTATGGGAGTGTCGTGTGGTGTCTGTATAGGGTTTGGGGTGCACTGTGTCTCATGGGTACATACATTGGTGGGTACGGGGTCAATAGTCACCACGGAGTGTTCAGGGTAGAGGCCCGGAGCTCCTGTGGGCGCCAGGTTGCGGATGGAGACAGTGTCCTCCCGCCCATCAGGTAAAACCATGTAGGCATACTGGGGGTTCGCATGAAGTAAGTGAACCCTCTCGACTATTGGGGAGTATTTATTGCTCCTCGCATGTTTCCAGAGCAGCACTGGCCCCGGGGACGTCAGCCAAGATGGTAGGGTGGTTCCAGTGGTCGATTTTCGGGGAAAAGAAAAGAGCCGCTCATGAGGGGTGACATTGGTGGACATGCATAACAGGGAGCGGATGGAGTGGAGTGCCTCGAAGGACCTCCTGCCAGCAGGACACCTGCAGTCCCTTTGACCTGAGGGCTAAGAGTGTGGCTTTCCACACTGCGCCATTCTCCTTCTCCACCTGTCCATTCCCCTGGGGATTATAGCTCGTGGTCCTACTGGTTGCAATTCCCCTAGCCAGTAGATATTGGCGCAGCTCGTCACTCATAAACGAGGGCCCTCTGTCACTGTGGATATAGCATGGGTATCTGAACAGAGTGAAGAGCTTGCGCAGGGCTTTTATAACTGACGTGGTAGTGGTGTCGGGGCAGGGGATGGCGAAGGGAAACTGCGAGTACTTGTCAATTATGTTAAGAAAGTACACATTGTGGTCGGTGAAGGGAAGGGGGCCCTTAAAGTCAACACTCAGTCGCTCAAAGGGGCGGGTGGCCTTGATGAGTGGTGCCTTTTCGGGTGGGTAGAAGTGCGGTTTGCACTCTGCGCAGACTTAGCAGTCCCTGGTCATCATCCTGATCTCCTCAAGGGAGTAAGGCAGGTTCCGGGCTTTCACGAAGTGGAAAAGCCGGGTGACTCCCGGGTGGCAAAGGTCTACATGTAGGGCGTATAGCCGGTCGATCTGTGTGCTGACGCATGTTCCCCGGGATAGGGCATCGGAGGGCTCGTTGAGCTTCCCAGGCCTGTACATGATGTCATAGTTGTAGGTGGAGAGTTCGATTCTCCACCTCAGAATTTTATCATTTTTGATTTTGCTCCGCTGCTGATTATTAAACATGAATGCGACTGAGCGCTGGTCAGTTAGCAGGGTGAACCTTTTGCCGGCAAGATAGTGCCTCCAGTGCCTTATAGCTTCCACTATGGCCTGGGCCCCTCTCTACCACAGAGTGCCGAATTTCAGGGCCTTGAAGGGTACGGGAGAAGAACGCCACTGGTCTTCCTGCCTGGTTGAGGGTAGGAGCCAGCGCAAAGTCGGAGGCGTCACTCTCTACTTGGAAGGGAATAGCCTCATCACCGCATGCATTGCTGCTTTGGCAATGTCCCCTTTTATGCGGTTGAAGGCCGCGTGGGCCTCGGCAGAGAGTGGAAATGTGGTGGACTTGACCAGGGGGTGGGCCTTGTCTGCATAGTTAGAGACCCATTGGGCGTAATATGAAAAGAAGCCCAGGCACCTTTTGAGGGCTCTGAGGGTATTGGGAAGAGGGAGTTCCAACAGAGGGTGCATACGTTCAGGGTCAGGGCCAATGACTCCATTCTCCATGACACACCCAAGGATAGCAAGTCAGGTGGTCCCAAATACACACTTGTCCTTGTTATAGGGGAGGTTGAAAGATTTGGCTGCTTGGAGAAATTTTGGAGGTTGTTGTCGTGATCCTGCTGGTCGTGACCGCAGATGATGTTATCCAAGTATGGGAACGTGGCCTTCAGTTGGCATTGGTCCACCATCCGGTCCATTGCCCTCTGGAAGACAGATACACCATTCGTGACCCCAAAGGGCACGCGCAGGAATTGATAAAGCCTGCCGTCCACCTCGAAGGCAGTGTAAGGGTGGTCCTCCCGGCGGATGGGGAGCTGATGGTAAGCGGATTTTAGGTCTATCGTCGAGTACACCTTGTACTGTGCTATCTGATTGACCATATCCACGATGCAGGGTAGAGGGTACGCGTCGAGCTGCGTGAACCTATTGATGGTCTGGCTATAGTCCACGACCATCCTATTCTTCTCCCCGTTCCGAACAACCACCACCTGCGCCCTCCAAGGACTTGTGCTTGCCTCAATGACCCCCTCCCTGAGCAGCTGCTGCACCTCCGACTTAATGAAAGCTCTGTCCCCCGCGCTGTACCTCCTGCTTTTAGTTGCCACAGGTTTACAGTCGGGGGTCAGGTTGGCGAACAGCGGTGGGGGAGGGATCCTGAGGGTGGAGAGGCCGCAAGTGGTGTCGGTAGTGTGGCAGTTGGCATGATGTTGGGTGGGATGCGCGGGTCGGTGTGTGTGTGTGTGGTCAGTAGCGGGGTACGTGACATATCTCTACAAAACGGGATTTATGACAGTAATTGGTGGGAGGGGCCCATCATGCTTCATTATCACGCTTTTCAGGTGGCTCTGGAAGTCGAGCTCCAATAGCACAGGGGCACACAGTTGAGGCATGACCAGTAATGTAAAGTCCCGATATTTTGTGCCCTGCACCACTAGCGTCGCTACACAACCCCCCCCAGATGTCTGTTGTATGCGACCTGGAGGCCATGGTGACCCTCCGACTTGCCGGCCGTATCATGAGTCCACAATGCTGCACCGTGGCCGGGTGGATAAAACTCTCCGTGCTGCCTGTGTCAAACAGGCAGCTTGTCCTGTGCCCCTCCACCAGGATGTCCATCACTGACCTTGCGAGCTGGTGGGGAGCGCTTTGGTCGAGGGTCACGGAAGCCAGGGTGGGGTCGCTGTCTTGGTCCGGTGTGGTGGGGTGCCCTGTGAGCACCCGTTGGTCGTAGGCAGTGGGAGGTGGCACTGACCAAGATGGCCGCCCCATGTCTTGCACGTGGTGGTGGCGTGCAGGGAAGATGGTGGCAGGCAAGATGGCGACCCCCATGTCTCGCACATGGTGGCACTGTGCAGGGAAGATGGCGGCAGGGAAGATGGTGGCCCCCATGTATCGCACATGGTGGCAGTGTGCAGGGAAGATGGCGAACCCCCCCACGTCTCGCACACGGCGCTGCTCGATCCCGCTCATGGTTTTGACTTACAGACCTTGGCGAAGTGGCCCTTCTTTCCGCAGCTGGAACAGGTAGCTTGTTGGGCCGCGCAGCGTTTCCGGGGGTGCTTCTCCAGTCTGCAGAAGTAGTACTTCGCGGACTCACGAGTGGCTGCAGCCGAGGTCGATTCATCGGCGGGTTGCGGGGTCTGCGGCGCCCACGAGGCCATCGGGGGATCGCGTGCCTGGAGAGCCTTGGAGTTATGCAGAGCGGCCTCCAATGTATCAGCCAGCTCGATCGCCAAACTTAGGGTAAGATTGGCTTTTTCCAGCAGCCGCTGGCGCACGTACACTGACCTGGTCCCCGTAACGAAGGCGTCTCTCACTAGGAGTTCTGCATGCTGCGCTGCCGTCAGCTCCTGGCAATTGCAGGCCCGCACGAGTGTCTGTAGGGCCCGGACAAACTCAGCACTCGATTCCCCGGACCGTTGTTGCCGTGTCGCTAAGCGATGCCGAGCATAGACGCTGTTTATAGGCCGCAGGTATTGACTTTTGAGTGTGTTCATCGCGCCGTCGTAGTTCGGCTGGTCTCTGATCAGTGAATAGACCCGTGGACTGACCCTGGAGAGTAGAACTCTGCGCTTCGCTACGGGGTCGGTCGCTTTAATCTCCTCTAGATACGCTTTGAAGCAGGCCAGCCAGAGTTCGAAAGCGTTTCCAGCGTCAGGCATTTGCGGATCGAGGTCTAATTTTTCTGGTCTCGGCCTGTTCCATGTTTTAAAATGTACAACGAATAAAATTGAAGCACCTTCAATTACTCCAAAAGACTGAGGTTTGGTAAAAATACTGAAAGGCTTTTATTCTCTGTACAATACGACCTCCACAGTGAGTGTCTGCACCTGGACTGAGGGGGAGGGGCAAGGTGAACACCTTTATACAGGACTCTGTGGGAGGAGCCACAGGCAGTCAGCAGAGGGGTGTGTCCAGACAGGTAACAGAGTTACAACATATATACATGGTTTACCACATCATGACATTGGAGGAGGCCAGGCATAGGCATATCGGAATGGGAATGGAATTAAAATGGCCTCCTCATCGCCATTCTAAATGGAGCTCCCTCTATTTTGAGGTTATGTCGTTGGATCCTAGACTCCTTCACCATAGGAAACATCTTCTCTGCATCCACTTAGTTGAGGCTTTTCAATATTTGATGGGCTTCAATGAGATGCCCCCCTCATTCCTCTGAACTCCAGTTAGTACAGGCCATCAAATGCTTGTCATATGATAAGCCTTTCAATACCAGAATCATTTTCGGTCACCTCCTTTGAGGCTTCTCCAGTGTCAGCACATCCCTTTCTTAGATAAAGGGTCCAAAACTGCTCTCAATACTCCAAGTGAGGCCTCACCAGTACTTTATAAAGCCTCAACATTACATCCTTGCTTTTATATTCTAGTCCTCTAAAAATAAATACCAAAATCACATTTTTCTTCCTCACCACTGCCTCAACCTGCAAATTAACCTTTAGAGAATCCTGCACAAGGACTCCCAAATCCCTTTGCATCTCAGATTTTTGAATTTTCTCTCTATTTAGGAAATAGTCAACCCTTTCATTTCTTCCACCAAAGTGCATGACCATACACTTCCTGACACTATTCCATCTGCTATATTTTTTGTTCTTTAAAATCTATGATTTACCTTTACCAGTAGAGGTAATACAGGGCTGCTGGAATTTGTGCAGAGTGTAATCTTGCCAACAAACTTTAGTCTTGGCTCAGGCACTGTTGAAGTCCGGCAGTTGATTAATGACCTCTGCCAAGTACACCCCAAAGAATTGTGTGCCTGAATTGGATTACAAATAACTGTGCATGCATTAGCAGCAATATTTAGCTGACCTCTGTGCAGATCCTGTAATACCTATGAGAAATCGCAAGAAAAATAAACACTAAAAATCAATAGCAACAAGTAGAAAAGATATATTTCCTCACCAGGTCTGCATTGTAACTCAGATAAATAAATCATGAAGTGTAACAAGGTGCACTGTGTACCCATTCTTTCCAATTGACTTGAGAGATTTTTAAACCAGTGTTTCAGAGGAAAGTTGTGATGGTGCTACCTCAGCGATCATGGTCTTTTCAACGATTCTACCAATTCTATACACTAATGTCTATTTTGCAGACATTTCCATTTTGGCTGAGCTTTGTCTGTAGGACTCTCCTCCTGTTAAACTGTGATCTTACCCATGGCAGTAAGGTCTAGGGGAAGATTCCAGGCGAAGAGCGATCCCACCAATCGGAGCTGGCGAAAGATGACGACAGGTCACAGTGACAGTGAAGGTGGAGGAAGGGTCCCCAGTGGTCTTGCATTCCATGTCACTGGACCCTGACCCCAGACTGTCAAGGACTGTGTGGTGGCATCGGGTTGCCACATGAACAGTTATTCTCCATTAGGGGAATCCATAAGGCCATATTACAGATTGTCAGCTATGATGTTGTGGTCATCACTGCATCATTGCTGGAAGATGGTTGTAGCTGGGAGCTGAATATCCAAGGTTACACGTTGTATTGGAGGAATAGGACGGTCAGCAGAGGGGATGACGTGGCTCTACTGGTAAAGATTGGCATCAAGTCAGCAGAAAGATGTGATGTAGGCTAGGAAGATAATGAATCCTTCTGGGTTGAGGTAAGAAACTGCAAGGGTAAAAAGGACCATGAAGGCAGTTATATACAGGCCTCCCAACAGTGGCTAGGATGTGGACCACAGATTGCAGCAGGAAATAGAAAAGGCATGACAGAAGGGCAATGTTGTGATAGTCATGGGAGATTTCAACATGTATGCAATTGGGAAAATCAGGTTGGTAACTGAGTGAGTTTATTGAAAGCCTATGAGATGGCTTTTTAGAGCAGTTAGTCGGTGAGCCTACTGGGGAATCAGCTGTACTGGATTGGGTGTTATGCAATGTACTGGAGGTGATTAGGGGGGCTTAAGATAAAAGAACCTTAGGAACTAGTGATCACAGTATGATTGTGTTCAGCTTGAAATCTGATAGGGAGAAAGTAAAATCTGATGTAGCAGTAGTTCAGTGGAGTAAAGGAAATCACAGTGGTATAAAAGAGGAGTAAGAAGTTTAAAACTTCTCTTCGATGGGAGTTCAGTGAAGCCCTCTCTTACTGCTCCCCTGCTGTGATCCCTGCTACCAATATCTGCAGATTTTTGCTTGTTTAAGAGAGGGGAGTTGACCAAAGCAAATTGGAAGGAGATGCTGGCAGGGATGACAGCAGAGCAGCAAAGGTGTGATTTTCTGGGAAAATGTGGAAGGTGCAGGATAGATGTATTCCAAAAACGAATAAAAACTCAAATGGCAAAATAGTACAACCGTAGCTGACAAGGGAATTCAAAGCTAATGTAAAAACAAAAAAAGAGAGCATACAACAAAGGAAAAATTAGCAAGAAGATAAAGGTTAGGAATGCTTTTTAAAAACCTACAAAAATTTGAATTTCTAAAATAAATACAAGTTCAGCATGGCACAGTTGTAGGTTTTCTGTTTCTATAAAGCAAAAAAAAAATCATTGGAAGGGAAAAGATGAAATATGAAAGCAAACCAGCAACCAATATCAAAATAAAAGATTTTTGAAGTATGTTTTAAAAAAAAAACTAAAAAAACATAGAAGATGAACTAAATGAGTATTTTGCATCACTCTTCACAGTGGAAGATGTAAGATGTGTGCCAGATGTTGAAGGGTGTGAGGGAAGAGAAGTGAGTACAGTTACTATTACAAGGGAGAAGGTGCTCAAAAAGCTGAAAGACCTAAGGGTAAGTCACCCAGACCAGATGAACTGCACCGAGGGTTTTGAAAGAGGTGGCATTAGAGGCACAGTATAGGCCCTTCGGCCCACAAAGTTCTTCCGAATATATCCCTAACTTAGAAATTACTAGGCTTACCCAGAGCACTCTTTTTCTAAGCTCCATGTATCTATCCACAAGTCTCTTAAAAGACCCTATCATATCCGCCTCCACCACCGTAGCCGGCAGCCCATTCCACACACTCAAAACTCTGAGTAAAAAAAACTTACCCCTGACATCACCACTGTACTGACTCCCCAGCACCTTAAACCTGTGTCCCCTTGTGGCAACCATTCCATCCCTGGGAGAAAGCCTCTGACTATCCACACGATCAATGCCTCTCATCATCTTATATACCTCTATCAGGTCACCTCTCATCCTCTGTCGCTCCAAGGAAAAAAGCCTGTGTTCACTCACCCTGTTTTCATAAGGCATGCTCCCCAATCCAGGCAACATTCTTGTAAATCTCCTCTGCACCCTTTCTATGGCTTCCAAATCCTTCCTGTAGTGATGTGACCAGAACTGAACACAGTACTCCAAGTGTGTCTGACCAGGGTCCTATATAGCTGCAACATTACCTCTTGGCTCCTAAATTCAATTCCACGATTGATGAAGGCCACCATATGCCGCCTTAACCACAGTCAACCTGCGCAGCTGCTTTGAGCGTCCTATGGACTCGGACCCGAACATCCCTCTGATCCTCCACACTGCCAAGAGTCTGACCATTAATACGATATCCTGCCATCATATTTGACCTACCAAAATGAACTACTTCACACTTATCTGGGTTGAACTCCATCTGCTGCTTCTCAGCCCAGTTTTGCATCCTATCAATGTCCCACTGTAACCTCTGACAACTCTCCACACTATCCACAACACACCCAAACTTTGTGTCATCAGCAAACTTACTTAACCCATCCCTCCACTTCCTCATCCAGGTCATTTATAAAAATCACAAAGAGTAAGGGTCCCAGAACAGATCCCTGAGGCACACCACTGGTGACTGACCTCCGTGCAGAATATGACTCTTTGCCTTCTGTGGGCAATCCAGTTCTAAATCTGCAAAGCAATGCCCCTTGGATCCCATGCCTCCTTACTTTCTCAATAAGCCTTGCATAGGGTACCTTATCAAATGTCTTGCTAAAATCCATATACACTATATCTACTGCTCTACCTTCATCAATGTGTTTAGTCACATCCTCAAAGTTCAATCTGGCTCATAAGGCACAACCTGCCCTTGACAAAGCCATGCTGACTATTCCTAATCATATTATACCTCTCCAAATGTTCATCAATCCTGCCTCTCAAGATCTTCTCCATCAACTTACCAACCACTGAGGTAAGACTCACTGGTCTACAATTTCTTGGGTTATCTCTACTCTGTTTCTTGAATAAAGGAACAACATCCACAATCCTCTGGAACCTCTCCTGTCCCCATTGATGATGCAAAGATCATTGCTAGAGGCTCAGCAATCTTCTCCTTTGCCTCCCACAGTAGCCTGGGGTATATCTCATCCAGTCACAGTGATTTATCCAACTTGATGCTTTCCAAAAGCTCCAGCACAACCTCTTTCTTAATATCTACATGCTCAAGCTTTTCAGTCTGCTGCAAGTCATCACTACAATCTCCAAAATCCTTTTCAATAGTGGTCTCCAAATTTGAGGAAGGACATTCTTGCTATTGAGGGAGTGTAGTGTAGGTTCACAAGGTTAATTCCCGGGATGGTGGGACTGTCGTATGTCGAAATATTGGAGTGACTGGGCTTGTATACACTGGAATTTAGAAGGATAAGAGGCAATCTGATTGAAACATATAAGATTATTAAGGGATTGGACACGCTAGAGGCAGCAAACATGTTCCTGATGTTGGGGGAGTCCAGAACCAGAGGCCACAGTTTAAGAATAAGGGGTAGGCCATTTAGAACGGAGTTGAGGAAAAACTTTTTCACCCAGAGAGCTGTGGATCTGTGGAATGCTCTGCTTCAGAAGGTAGTGGAGGCCAATTCTCTGTATGCTTTCAAGAAAGAGTTGGATAGAGCTCTTAAAGATAGTGGAGTCAAGGGATATGGGGAGAAGTCAGGAACGGGGTACTGATTGTGGATGATTAGCCATGATCACAGTGAATGGTGGTGCTGGCTCAAAAGGCCGAATGGCCTACTCCTGTACCTATTGTCTATTGAATACTGAAGTAAAGTATTCATTAAGTACCTCTGCTCTTTCCTCTGGTTCCATACATGCTTTCCCACTGTCATACTTAATAGTCACTCCACTCTTTAAGAAAGGAGGAAGGCAGCAGAAAGGAAATTATAGACCAGCTAGCCTGACCTCAGTGGTTGGGAAGATGTTGGAGTCAATAATTAAGGAAGAAGTTACGGAGTATTTGGTGACACAGGACAAGATAGGACAAAGTCAGCATGGTTTTCTTAAGGGAAAATCTTGCCTGGCACACCTATTGGAATTCTTTGAGGTGATTACAAGTCAGGTCGAAAAAAGGGGATGCAGTGGATGTTGTATATTTGGATTTCCAGAAGGCCTTTGACAAGGTGCCACATATGAGGCTGCTTACCAAGTTAAGAGCCCATAGTATTACAGGAAAGTTACTGGCATTGTTAGAGCATTGGCTGATTGGTAGGTGGTAGCATGTGTGAATAAAAGGATCCTTCTCTAGTTGTCTGCTAGTGGTGTTCCGCAGGGGTTGGTTTTGGAAGCAGTTCTTTTTCTGCTGTATATCGATGATTTTGATGATGGAGTAGGTGGCTTTGTTGCCAAGTTTACAGATGATACAAAGATTGATGGAAGGGCACGTATTATTGAGGAAACAGGAAGGCTGCAGAAGGACATACACAGATTAGGAGAATGGACAAGAAAGTGGCAAATGAAATACAATGTTGGACAATGCATGGTCATGCACTTTGGTACCAGAAATAAATGTGCAGACTATTTTCTAAATGAGGATAAAATCCAGAAATCTGAGATGCAAAGGGACTTGGGAGTCCTTGTGCAGAACATCATAATGTCAACACCTTTCAACATACGATAGATTTCAATGAGATTCCCCCCCTTTTTGTTCTAATAGCCAGCAAGTACAGGCCCAGAGCCATGAAACACTCCTCAGATGATAACCTTTTCATTCCCAGAATCATGATTCTTTTTTCTCTTTCTCTGTGCATAGGGTGTTGGTCTTTCTTTTTAAATTGGGTTCTTTTGAGTTTCTTGTTTTGTGGCTGCCAGTAAGCAAACAAATCTCAAGGTTGTATAATTGACACATACTTTGATAATAAATGTACTTTGAACTTTGAACTATTAGCTTTAACTAATAGTCTGCCTTGGTCTTGCTGCTACACTTAAGACTGAGATATTGTTCTGGATTTGCCTGGTACATCAAAGGTGTTCACTTTGAAATGCGTTCACAGATCAGTGGATTTAGGCACCTATTTAAGTCAATAGAATCAAATTTCAAAAGTACTTTGCAATATGCAGACAGTATTAAATCATCCATTTAGTGTCACTGAACTGAGGAGAAATTTATTTTCTATTAGCTATTAGATATGTTTTTGAATGAGAACAAATGGTTCTAAGCCAGCAGCAGGTCGCAAGTCAATATTCAATAAAATCACTGGAGCTTGAGGATGAAGTTTACCTTTGCGATGGTGGAAACTGGTCGCCAGAACCAACAGACAAACTTACTGAAGGAACTCGGTAGGTCAGACAGTATCTATATAAACCCATCACCCCTATTAGGGTATAGTTAGAGTTCAATATTTCCATTTAATATCAGAGAATGTATACAATATACAACCTGAAATTCTTGTTCTTTACAGACATCTGCGAAAACAGAAGAGTGCCCCAAATAGTGAATGACAGTAAAAACATTAGAATCCCAAAGCCCCCTACCTCACACAAGCAGCAGCAAAGCAACGGCCTTCCCCTTACCCTATTTATTCAGCAAAAAGTATCAGCACCCTCTCCCTACCAAGCATGGAATAGCAAAGCCCCCAAGAACGACCATGATCTGCAGTGCAACAAAAACAAACCACAGGCTGTCTCTGTCTCTCCCCAATAAAGGGATAGAGAGGTCTCTTTTCACAGAGAAAGAGGGAGATATAAACAAAACAACTCACTGATTTACAATGATAAAGTTTGCTGCATTGCTTTTTTTCTCCCAATTTTCTGACTCATGAATCTGCAGCAAACTCTTCCCCCACCAACAAAAGAAAGCAGGAGAGCCTCGCGATTCACCAAGTACAGAGCCCTCTACAACCGATCAGCTGTCCCCAATGCTCCATTTTCTCTCATGACCCTTCAGCCAGTGGCACCAGCTTAGAACTGGCACATCCACAGGGTCATAAAGCCTCAGAACCCCGAAGGCACACCAGACTTCTAGGCTGCATCCTTGGGATATGGAAAAACACTCAGTCGTGAGCCCCCTGGAGCAGGTCCCTCTGCCGCAAAGGACTGAAGTCTGAGTATAACTCCAGGTCAGGGTCACCGCAGAACCCCGTCCACCTTGAAAAGGAAGAGGAGCTGATATTAAAGGTAGAAGTTGAGCTGTTTCCACAGATGAGCTTGAAGGAGTCGCTGTCAAGCGCCATCATAACTTTACACCCCTCATCTTAGCTCTGCCTCCCCAACTCCATAGTAACTCTGTCCTCCTGACAGGCTTGTGAAACCAGCTCAACAAAGTTTTCTGCCCAAGCTTTCAAACTGTCCCTAGGTGTAACCAGGATTTTTTGGGGGGTTTTGCATAATTCTCTGTAAAATCTCAAGACTTTTCTGCATGAAATTACCAGTTTCTGAGATACTCAAACCACCCTGTCAGCAAAAACAATCATTTATATAACCAAATAACCACATAACAATTACAGCAGGGAAACAGGCCATCTCGGCCCTTCTAGTCCGAGCCGAACTCTTACTCTCACCTAGTCCCACCGACCTGCACTCAGCCCATAACCCTCCATTCCTTTCCTGTCCATATATCTATTCAATTTAACCTTAAATGACAACATCGAACCTGCCTCAACCACTTCTGCTGGAAACTCATTCCACACAGCCACCACTCTCCGAGTTAAGAAGCTTCCCCTCATGTTACCCCTAAACTTTTGTCCTTTAACTCTCAACTCATGTCCTCTTGTTTGAATCATCCCCACTTTTAATGGAAAAAGCCTATCCACATCAACTCTATCAATCCCCCTCATAATTTTAAACACCTCTATCAAGTCCCCCCTCAACCTTCTACGCTCCAAAGAATAAAGACCTAACTTGTTCAACCTTTCTCTGTAACTTAGGAGATGAAACCCAGGCAACATTTTGGTAAACCTTCTCTGTACTCTCTCAATTTTATTGACATCTTTCCCATAGTTCGGTGACCAAAACTGTACACAATACTCCAAATTTGGCCTTGCCAATGCCTTATACAAATTCAACATTACATCCCAACTCCTATACTCAATGTTCTGATTAATAAAGGCCAGCATACCAAAAGCTTTCTTCACCACCCTATCCACATGAGATTCCACCTTCAGGGAACTATGCACCATTATTCCTAGATCCCTCTGTTCTACAGCATTCTTCAATGCCCTACCATTACCTATGTCCTATGTCCTATTTTGATTAGTCCTACCAAAATGTAGCACCTCACATTTTTCAGCATTAAACTCCATCTGCCATCTTTCAGCCCACTCTTCTAACTGTCCTAAATCTCTCTGCAAGCTTTGAAAACCTACCTCATCCACAACGCCACCTATCTTAGAATCATCTGCATACTTACTAATCCAATTTACCACCCCATCATCCAGATCATCAATATATATGACAAACAACATTGGACCCAGTACAGATCCCTGAGGCACACTGCTACACACCGTCCTCCAATCTGACACAGTTATCTACAGGAGGTGCAGTCGACGTTTCAGGCCGAGACCCTTCGTCAGGACTAACTGAAGGAAGAGTGAGTAAGGGATTTGAAAGGGGGAGGGGGAGATCCAAAATGATAGGAGAAGACAGGAGGGGGAGGGTAGAGCCCCCCCTCCAAGAGCTGGACAGGTGATAGGCAAAAGGGGATACGAGAGGATCATGGGATAGGAGGTCCGGGAAGAAAGACGGTGGGGGGGGGGGACCCAGAGGATGGGCAAGACAAGTGCTACACATGCCCTTACACTTCCTCCCTTACCACCATTCAGGGCCCCAAACAGTCCTTCCAGGTGAGGCGACACTTCACCTGTGAGTCGACTGGGGTGATATACTGCGTCCGGTGCTCCTGATGTGGCCTTTTATATATTGGCGAGACCCGATGCAGACTGGGAGACCGCTTTGCTGAAAATCTACGCTCTGCCAGAGAAAGCAGAATCTCCCAGTGGCCACACATTTTAATTCCACATCCCATTCCCATTCTGACATGTCTATCCACGGCCTCCTCTACTGTAAAGATGAAGCCACACTCAGGTTGGAGGAACAACACCTTATATTCCATCTGGGTAGTCTCCAACCTGATGGCATGAACGTCAACTTCTCTAACTTCCGCTAAGGCCCCACCTCCCCCTCGTACCCCATCTGTTACTTATTTTTATGCACATTCTTTCTCTCACTCTCCTTTTTCTCCCTCTGTCCCTCTGAATAACCCCTTGCCCATCCTCTGGGTCCCCCCCCCTTGTCTTTCTTCCTGGACCTCCTGTCCCATGATCCTCTCGTATCCCCTTTTGCCTATCACCTGTCCAGCTCTTGGCTCTATCCCTCCCCCTCCTGTCTTCTATCATTTTGGATCTCCCCCTCCCCCTCCAACTTTCAAATCCCTTACTCACTCTTCCTTCAGTTAGTCCTGACGAAGGGTCTCGGCCTGAAATGTCGACTGCACCTCTTCCTACAGATGCTGCCTGGCCTGCTGCGTTCACCAGCAACTTTGATGTGTGTTGCTTGAATTTCCAGCATCTGCAGAATTCCTGTTGTTTACACAGTTATCCACCACTACTCTCTAGCGTCTCACATCCAGCCACTGCTAAATCCATTTTACTACTTCTGTATTAATGCCTAACGATTGAACCTTCCTAACTGACCTTCCGTGTGGAACCTTGTCAAAGGCCTTACTGAAGTCCATATAGACAACATCCACCGCTTTACCCTCGTCAACTTTCTTAGTGACCTCATCAAAAAATTCAATAAGATTTGTCAAACATGACCTTCCACGCACAAATCCATGTTGACTGTTCCTAATTAGACCCTGTCTATCCAGATAATTATATATACCATCTTTAAGAATACTTTCCATCAATTTACCCACACTGACGTCAAACTCACAGGCCGATAATTGCTAGGTTTACTCTTAGAACCTTTTTTAAACAATGGAACCACATCAGCAATACGCCAATCCTCCGGCACCATCCCCGTTTCTAATGACATTTGAAATATTTCTGTCAGAGCCCCTGCTATTTCCACACTAACTTCCCTCAAGGTCCTAGGGAATATCCTGTCAGGACCCAGGGACTTGTCCACTTTTATATTCCTTAAAAGCGCCATTACTTTCTCTTTAATTGTCATACTTTCCATAACTACCCTTCTTGTTTCCTTTACCTTAGACAATTCAATATCCTTCTCCTTAGTGAATACCCACAGTTTAGCCATTAGGCACCAGATATTTCAGAGGAGGACTAGACTGGGATTACTGGACCAAGAGCAACTTTTCCATCCCCATTCTGGTGTGTGGTGGCCAATTCAGTTTTATTATTTCTGCATTCATGTTGTCTAGAAACAACTGTGCCTCACTCAGTCAGCTCAGGTAGAGTCAACAAATTATCCCTCCTGAATGAAGCCATGTATAATCAGTAGTGGATTTAATTTACAGATTATGAACCATATGCTGTATGGGTGTATAGGGTGTCCAGTGAGTGGTGTCACCTCTGGTGAAGGAAATTGTGATATCCAGTCTAGGGCAGCTCACTCAGCTTTGATCTCCACCGGACACTCAGCTCTCCCCTGCGGCTCCAAGTAGCTGTCTGCGTGCGACAATGACCAGACTGCTTCGACAGGTAGGCTAAACCGGGCGAGGGTAGCTGGCTGCCTCGTATCCCGGTGAGATAGGGCATTCCTGTCCTACACGCCGGTACACAACGACTGGTTTGAGAGGCAGGCTGGATCCAGTGAGGGTAGCCAGTGGTCTCATACCCCAGTGAGATATGGATGTGGCTCTCCTTGCAGGCAAGTCAGCTCCGGCAGACTGGTCCAATGAGATCCAACAGCCAGGAAGGCAGTACTGCAGCACTCCATGGAGACCGAAGGGCAGGACAAGGCACAGAATATGCAGCCAGGAAAGACCCCAGTTTGTGATGTTTGTTCCTACCACTGGTCCTGGACTTCTGAGGTTGAGAGAGTGGAACTTTCCCAGTGCAACAGCTTTTCCACTTTAAAAACACTTCTACCCAGGATTCCAGTCATTGTCGGACATGACATACAACCATCACCATAATTAGCTATATTTAAACTTCACGGCTGCTGTGGTAAGGCTTGGTCTTCACTCTGCATGGTTTATCCAGGTCTCAGGGTACTGGACTGGTACCTTAACAGATGAACCACATCACCATAGCCATATTGAGAGAACTCAAATTCCTCCACTCCGTGTCTATTTTAGAACATTCCACTCAAGGATGGTGCTGCCACAATAGGGAATTTAGCAGCACTTGGCGTTTGCATTTGTTTGTGGCCCTTCAAGGGTTTTCCAAGCTGTTGGATTTTGATTTTATTCTTGATCCTAACCACGGTTATGCTGCTAATTAATTTAAGCCTGCATGCTTGAGTTGTTGACCTTAACTCAGTGGAAACTGTTTTGAATTAATAAGGAATTCAGATTTAGATTTGTTTCATTTTCACATAAGAAGGAAAGTGTGGCGGGGGGGTTAGTCAGAGGTAAGTTTTTTATACATGGAATGGTGGGTACATAGAACGCTCAGTTGGGGGGATGGTAGAGGGAGATACATTAGGGATGTTTACAAATCTCTTAGATAGGCACATGGATGAAAGAAAAGTAAGACCATAAAATATAAGAGCAGAATTAAACAATTTGGCCCATCGAGTCTGTTTCACCATTTCATCATGGCTGATCCATTTCCCTCTCAACCCAAATCTCCTGCCTTCTCCCTGTATCCCTTCATGCCCTGACAAGTCAAGAACCCATCAAGCTCTGTCTTAAGTATACCCAATGACTTGGCCTCTCTCCTGCTGGTGCTGCCCTCCAGAGTTCCATCGGTGGAATGACAGGCTAGACTGTGTGTGTCTGCACACTGCTGGGACACTCTACCAACAATTTGTGGGACATCTTGCTCAGGTTCATGCACGAGATATGCGTTGGGTTTTTTGCGTGACTATGCCTTTTTTCTCACTTTTTAATATGCTGTGTATGTTTTTCATCCTGCCCCCAGATGAATACTGTTTTGTTTGGCTGTATCTATATGTTTGAACATTAATTAAACTTAATTAGATATAATTTGACTGTTTTGATTCGGTATTTAAGTTACTGTTGCCTTCCTGTCAGCTTGAACCAGTCTAGCCATTCTCCTGTCTTCTCTCATTAACAATCCATTTTTGCCCACAGTACTGGGCAAAACACTCACTGGGTGTGTTTTTTTAAATTTTTCATACAATTCTCTGCAATCTCTAGAGACTGTTGTGTGTGAAAATCCCAGGAGATCCGCAGTTTGAGATACTCAAACCAACCCATCTGGCTCCAACAATCATTTCACAGTCAAGGGTACTTAGATCACATTTCCTCCCCATTCTGACTTTTGGTCTGAACACAGCTGAACCTCTTGACCATGTCTGCATACTTTTATACATTGAGTTGTTGCCGCAAGATTGGCTTATTAGCTATTTGCTATTATTATTGGATACTGAGTGTATATTAGCCAGGACCTCTGGAATTCTCACCTACCTATTTTTTTTTTTTTTTTTTTAGAAATTTGGAGGGGGCAGATTCACTTTAACTTTATTTGAAAGGCAACACTTCCCTCAGCACTTGACAGGAGTTCCAGACATTCTGCCTCGGGAACTGTATGCTGCTACTGACACCACACACGAGCTAAAACAAGGATTTTATTCAGCCTGCAGAAGAAAATATGTGTGCAGTGGGTTTACACAAAAAACGATATGCTTAATAATGAGTTTAGTATTTAACATACAAAATGTCTGCATGCAGCACCAATGAATGATGTAGCACTTTATCTTCTAACTAAACTCTGAAGAACCTCATTTCGCAAGGGATGATAAGATTCGGTGATTCAAAAGGACTCAAAAATCTATGATCCATGTAATGGAGATTTCACTGCTTTTTAAATTTAAATGTGAAAGGAAATCATGATGTGCCATTATTTATATATACAATAGATAGCAATTGAGTAAAAGTATGATGATATGATTTGAAGCTCTTGCTTGGACGTTATCTTTCCACAGAAGATGAGCCCCTTGTCACATGCTGTGATAATGTGCAATCTCAGCAAGTCCCTTTTTCAATGTTAATTCTAATCGATAACCAAAGGATCAGAGAGGAATAACTGTTCTGTATCTGTCATTTTCTTCATTGCTACATGTTTGTAGAAAGCATTTTAAACAGATGTTAGTTCTGCGCGGATGTTTCTAATCAATTGCCCCATTGGGATTTGATCACATTTTCACTGGGTCTTTTAAAGGTTTTATAAAAGTGAAAAGAAGGTCTGATTTTCTTCTTCATCAAAAAGATCCTTTTATGTTAATGACCCATTTATTAATTTGGTGCACAGTACTGTGTATTTTCTTGCCTCAATCCCTGTTGCAGAATAGAATGCTCTATTCCAAGCAAAGTACAAAATAATATTCCAGTCAGAGAGCATTGCAAATGAGAAGAGAATTGCAGCAAAATAATCTCTCTGAAAGACTCAGATAGTGGTGTGCTTCTCATTACTTTGCCTTGCATTTATTTATTTATTTATTGGCATACGGCTCAGAATAGGTCCCGCTGGCCCTTCCAGTTATGCCAGACAGCAATCCCCCAATTTAACCCTAGCCTGACGATGGGACAATTTACAATGACAAATTAATCTACCAACCAGTCCATCTTTGGACGAGGGGAGTAAACCGGGGCACCCAGAAAGAACTCATGCGGTCGCAGGGAGAATGTGAGAACTCTTTACAGACAGTGGCAGGAACTGAACCTTAATCACTGGTACTGTAAATTGTTATGCTAACCACTATGCTACCATGCCACCCTATGGGCACGTGGCCAAGTGGTTAAGGCATTTGACTAGCGATCTGAAGATCGTGAGTTTGAGCTCCAGCCAAGGCAACATGTTGTCTTTGAGCAAGGCACTTAATCGCACATTGGTCTGTGACAACACTGGTGCCAAGCCATATGGGTCCTAATGCCCTTCCTTTGGACAACATCGGTGTGGTGGAGAGGGGAGACTTGCAGCATAGGCAACTGCCTGTCTTCCATACAACTTTGCCCAGGGCTGCGCCCTGAAGACTTTCTAGGCGCAGATCCATGGTCTCGCAAGACTAACGGATGCCTTTATTTCTTAGGACATAACAGCTTTATTATTATGTATTACTACATGCTTGCTTACTGCCCATTTCATTGCTGGTATTTAGGGCAGCATCGAAGGTCCTCCATCTCTGTTTGTCCTTAGCCGCACTCAGGAGAAGAAGGATTCTGCATTGCTGTTTCCGTAACAATTTTTTCTCACCAGTCAGGGTTGATGGCCCTGAGCTGAACCCCCAAACCTGGAGGACTAGGGGACCACTAATAGTTCAGCCTCTGCCCTTTGACCTGTTTGGCATGGGTGACCCTACCAAGAGTCTAACACAGCCCTTGCCTCCATCCAACACCACTCTATGGGTCATTGAGGTATGCAAGCCTCCAAACCCAACAGCAAGGTTGCAGTCCTCTTGGAGGACTGCATTGTACGGCTCACAACATATGCCGGTGATATTAAACCTGATTCTGTTTTGTGCTGGGATCAAATTGCTTCAGATGACATCACTTTGCAGTGGGCATCAACTTCTAGAAATGCAACTATTTCATACAGCTGTACCCAACACCAAATACAACATACAACAATTAATTACTTCGAGTATCAAAATAGAGAATAAATCGTCTCCTCTACAAAGAGAATCAGAGTCAGGTTTAATAACTTCCACTGGGAGAAGGCTCAGGAGCTTGAAGTCTCGTACGGCCAGATTTGGGAACAGCTACCTTCCAGCTGTGATAAGTCTGCTGAACGGATCCTGACCTGGATCTGGGCCGTACCCTCCAAATATCCAGACCTACCTCTTGGTTTTTTTGCAGTACCTTACTTCCCATTTTTCTATTTTCTATTTATGATTTATAGTTTAAATTTTTAATATTTACTAATTTTAACTATTTTTAATATTTGTAATCCAGGGAGTGTGAAGCACAGAATCAAATATCGCTGTGATGATTGTACATTCTAGTACCAATTGTTTGGCGACAATAAAGTATAAAGTATATCACGGGCATACATTGTGAAGTTTGTTGCCTTTGCTGCAGCAGCACATAGTAATACACAAGAATAGAAACATATGCAAATTACAGTAAGTATATATACTGTAATTTGCTGTAATAGTTAAATTAAATAAGCAGCATGAAAATAGAATTAAAAAATTGAGGTAGTGTTCATGGGTTCAAAGTCCATTTAGAAATATGATGGCAGAGAGGAAGAGGCTGTTCCTGAATCATCGAATGTGTGCCTTCAGGCTCTTGTACCTCCTCCCTGATGGTAGCAATGAGAACAAGGTATGGCCTGGGTGATGGCTGCCATCTTTTTGAGGCATCGCTCTTTGAAGGTGTCCTGGATACTACAGAGGCTGGTGCCCATGATGGAGCTGACTAAGTTAACAACTCTTTGCAGTTTATCTCGATTTCACCCCACCCCCCCGACCACACCAGATGGTGATGCAGCCAGTTAGAATGCTCTCCACGGTACATCTGTAGAAATTTGTGAGTGACTTTGGTGACATACCAAATCTCATCAGACTCCTAATGAAGAACTCATTTTTCATTAGGAATGGAATTCAGTCCTATTTGAAGACTTTTTTAGATTCCATTTTGCCTAAAGGTATTATTCCCAGACCCTACAGAATGCACACACACACACAAACAAGCAAGTAACTATCCATCATCATCATTGTATGCTGTGTTGTACGACGTGGACCATCGCGGTCTTTGACCGTGATTGTTCTTCGAAAATCTTTCTACAAAAGCGGTTTGTTATTGCAGGTAATGTTCCTTCTAGTCATAGTCATAGTCATACTTTATTGATCCCGAGGGAAATTGGTTCTAAGGTGTGTGCGTGAGCGCATCTTTAGCTACTAGCGCATAAAGGAATTTAAACTGTGCACAAAAGGTTGTCACCATCTACCTCGTTAGCATGTTAAGTATATTTCACGATCATACGCAATCACATTTCCTTTTCCGGTTTTTGATGTGGACAGTGTTGTCGATGTGGAGTGTGCGATGATTTGTCTGCAGCTTTTAGAACTGGCTTACTTATACTCTTTTTGTTGAAGAAATTGCTTAGTGCACACATGTTGTTGTCACAGGGCAAAAGATGCTCAGCACAAGATTTTTGTGCACATTGGTCAATATAAATTAGAGGGAACATTGCCTGCAGGCTAACAGAGAGAAGGAGTGTCTTACACGTCCATTAGTAGCGACGTGTCTGCACCCCGTCACCCAAAATAACTATTGCTACAGGTTAAAAGAGTTTATCTTTTATGATTTGATAAATTAACACGAGTTCAGCACAGTTTGAGACCTTTGACCCACAGTGTTATGTCAACCTTTTAACCTATTCCAAGATAAATCTAAGTCTTCCTTCCTACATAGAGCTTCATTTCTTTTTTCATCCATGTGCCTATCTAAAAGTCTCTTAAATGTCCCTAATGTATCTGCCTCTACCACCCTCGGCAGTGCGTTCCAGGCACACCCACCACCCTGTGTGTGTGTGTGTGTGTGTATGTATGTATGTATATATATATAAAAACCTACATCTGATATCTCCCCTCAACTTTCCTTCACTCGTTTTAAATGGATATCCACTGGCACTGGCCATCAATGTCCTGGGAAAAAGTGATCCATGCTTCTCATCATCTTGTAACAAGCCAACTCTCGTCTTCCGTCTCTCCAAAAAGAAAAGCCCTAGAATGCTCAACCTATCCTCATAAACATGCTCTCTAATCCAGGCAGCATCCTGGTAAGTCTCCTCTGTGCTCTCTGTAAAGTTTCCATATCCTTTCTATCATAAGGCAAACAGAACTGAGCACTCTGTTCCAAGTGGGTGACCAGAACTGAATGCAACACTTTAATTGCAGTCTGTTCTAGCTTTCGGCTGCCTGAAAGCTGATTGATGCTAAGATCAACATTACAATGGAAGGGATAATTGCATAATGAGATATTTCCAGTTATGACAGAGTGCTGACAGAGAACTGGAATGTGCGAGCCTGCGTTACTTAATCAGGAACATCATATGGGAGAGTTTAGACCTGTTAAAAAAGTATTGGAAGACAAAAGCAGAAATTAATTTTCCTTTCTGCAGCATTAGAGTAAGCTAAAATACTTGCGAAATTAATGGGTAAAATCCATTAGTTAATGAATAATGAACTGCTTTAAGGAATGACTCACTTTGGCAAATAATTTTCAGTCTCATTTGAAAAGGTGAGACCAAACCATTATGTAGCTGCTTCAGTGAGAATGGAGCCTACAAAACTGATTCACTTTAAAAGGACAAGCTTGTCAAGTTTAAAGAAAATTCAATGTATGCTTTCACACATTTAAGTCAGTGGTAAAAAATGTTTAAACCGGCCACATTAATTCAGTCAGAAATAATTCACTTCAAAAGTTTTCTAATTTTATCTCAAAAAGTTTATTAATTGATTTATTTGCTAAGTATTATTAATCCCTTGCATAAATAATGAAATCAACACAAGTAAACAGAAATGCCTTGCTGATTGCAAGAGAAATTGTACTGGAACTAGTGAAATGTGCTATGAATGGGTATGACAATCTGTGTGCAATTGCTAACTAATTTTCTTTGAAGTCACATCCACTTTATTTTCGCAAACAACAGGAATTCTGCAGATGCTGGAAATTCAAGCAACACACATAAAAGTTGCTGGTGAACGCAGCAGGCTAGGCAGCATCTCTAGGAAGAGGTGCAGTCGACGTTTCAGGCCGAGACCCTTCATCAGGACTAACTGAAGGAAGAGTTAGTAAGAGATTTGAAAGGGGGAGGGGGAGATCCAAAATGATAGGAGAAGACAGGAGGGGGAGGGATGGAGCCAAGAGCTGGACAGGTGATAGGCAAAAGGGATACGAGAGGATCATGGGACAGGAGGTCCGGGAAGAAAGACAAGGAGGGGGGGAGAATCCAGAGGATGGGCAAGGGGTATATTCAGAGGGACAGAGGGAGAAAAAGGAGAGTGAGAGAAAGAACGTGTGTATAAAAATAAGTAACAGATGGGGTACGAGGGGGAGGTGGGGCATCAGCAGAAGTTAGAGAAGTCGATGTTCATGCCATCAGGTTGGAGGCTACCCAGACGGAATATAAGGTGTTGTTCCTCCAACCTGAGTGTGGCTTCATCTTTACAGTAGAGGAGGCCGTGGATAGACATGTCAGAATGGGAATGGGATGTGGAATTAAAATGTATGGCCACTGGGAGATCCTGCTTTCTCTGGCGGACAGAGCGTAGATGTTCAGCAAAGCGGTCTCCCAGTCTGCATCGGGTCTCGCCAATTTTTAAAGGGCCACATCGGGAGCACCGGACGCAGTATATCACCCCAGTCGACTCACAGGTGAAGTGTTGCCTCACCTGGAAGGACTGTTTGGGGTCCTGAATGGTGGTAAGGGAGAAAGTGTAAGGGCATGTGTAGCACTTGTCTGTCCAGCTCTTGGCTCCATCCCTCCCCCTCCTGTCTTCTCCTATCATTTTGGATCTCCCCCTCCCCCT
This sequence comes from Mobula birostris, assembly GCF_030028105.1. Lineage (NCBI taxonomy): Eukaryota > Metazoa > Chordata > Chondrichthyes > Myliobatiformes > Myliobatidae > Mobula > Mobula birostris. The sequence continues at coordinate 243,193,456 of NC_092371.1, forward strand.
TCCACTTTCAAATCTCTTACTAACTCTTCCTTCAGTTAGTCCTGATGAAGGGTCTCGGCCTGAAACGTCGACTGCACCTCTTCCTACAGATGCTGCCTGGCCTGCTGCGTTCACCAGCAACTTTTATGTGTGTACTTTATTTTCGCCATGCCTTTTAAAGTTTTCCTGAACCTCACGCCAACATGGAGGTAATCCTAGAGAGAGGGCTGCTCTTAGAGAAATGAGAAGAGCTAATTTTATAGAGCTTTGAAAACTTATACCACAGTAAGTTTTTATTCAGGGAAACTAGCCTCCCCTCCATGGACTAACTCTGTCTGCACTTCTCACTGCCTCAGTAAAGCAGCTAGTTTTTTATCAAAGACCTCTCCCACCTCAGGCATTCTCCCCTCTCCCATCAGGCAGAAGACACTAAAGCCTGAAAGAGTGTAATCTGAAAGGTCGGCAGAATATCAAGGGCCAAATGGACTGTATTCTCTGTTCTATGTTCTAATATATGTGATTCTGAATAAATTATTCCTTTCCCTTCCAAAATGTTCTCCTTTTTCTCTTCCTTTTCCAATGTCTATGCACAGTTGATACTATCCACCTGATCCTAATTTTGTTGCTAGGGACTGATGGGTTATTCCTGCCAAACAAGAAAACTTTAAATAAAAATCCTGTTCCAGTGCAGACACGTGCAGTTGACTGATAAGGAATTGGGAGCAGGACAACTCACAGATGTTGAACTTAAACTCTGTTGTGCCACAGACACTTGGACTGAGATCAGTTGACATGACTCAGGCTGCTTTATAAACATTAAACTTTCTTGTCTTTTGAGGTTAAAATTGAGCCTTTATGAAGACAAGAGAGATCCTGCAGATTCTTTAAGACCGAAAAAACACACACAAAATGCTGGAGGAACACAGCAGGTCAGGCAAAAGAGATTCTACAAATTCTGTAAATCTAGAAAAACATACAAAATGCTGGAGGAACTCAGCAGGTGAGGCAGCATCTATGGAAGGGAATAGTCATAGAATTATAGAAAAGTACAGCACAGAAACAGGAATTTTAGACCACCTAGTCCATGCCAAAATCATTTAAACAGCCTGCTCTCATCGACCTGCACCCAGACCATAGCCTTCCATACCCCTATCAATGTACCTATTCAAACTTCTCTTAAATGTTGAAATTGAGCTCACATGCAACACTTGGGCTGGTAGCTCGTTGCACATTCTCATGGTCCTTGGAATGAAGAAGTTCCCCTCATAGTCCCCTTAAACTTTTCACCTTTCACCCTTAACTCATGACCTCTGGTTCTAGTCGCACCCAACCTCAGTGGAAAAAGCCTGCTTGCATTTACCCTATCTATACCTCTCATGCTTTTGTAGTGGATGGCAGGGTGGAGATACGTCTCTACCTAAGGAGGTGTAAGGTGCTCCTTCCCTCCATTAGCCTGTAGGTCAGCCTTGGGCAAGGAGTAGCATCTGCTTAGCTCCCCCGAGCAGGGTCACTTGAAGCCATGGTAGCAGGTTGTATGAGCAGCTGGTGCAGATCACAAGTCCTGGTTGTGTGACCACTGATGCCAGGCAGACAATCTCTGAAGAGTGTTGTCCTGGAAAGACCATGATCACTCACTTCACATGACATGACACGTACCGATGATGAGATATGGTAATGCCAAGAATTCAGAGGACACACCATAAATTAACAGTGCACTGATGATGGCTCCTTGTATGGTGATGAACTGCCAAGATCGGAGAACAACTGAACCCAACCATCTCACAGATTGTTGCGTACCATTATCCAAGCACAGTCTAGCATGTAGGCCCACACTCAACAAGAACACCCACTTCTTCCACTCCACCATCAGGTTTCTGAATGGTCCATGAGCACTACCTCATCATCTTGCTCTCATTTTGCATTACTGATTTATTACATTCACTGTCCACTTTATTAGGTACACCTGTACACCTGCTCATTAATGCCAAATATCTAATCATCCAATCATGTGGCAGCAACTCAATGCATAAAAGCATGCAGACATGATCAAGAGATTCAGTTGTTGTTCAGACGAAACATCAGAATGGGGAAGAAATGTGATCTAAGTGACTTTGGCTGTGGAATGATTGTTGGTGCCAGAGGGGGTGGTTTGAGTATCTCAGAAACTACTGACCTCCTGAGATTATCATGTGCAACAGTCTCCAGAGTTTACAGGGAATGGTGCAAAAAAACAAAAAAAAAAAATCCAGTGAGTGGCAGTTTTATGGGTAAAAAATGTTTTGTTAATGAGAGAAGTCAGCCGGTTCAAGCTGACAAGAAAGTGACAGTAACTCAAATACCCACACGTTTCAACAGTGGTGTGCAGGAAAGCTGAATACGCAACATGTCGAATCTTGGGGGAGATGGGCTACCCCAGCAGAAGACCACAAACATATACTCGGTGGCCACTTTATTAGGTACAGAAGGTACCGAATAAAATGGCCACTGGGTGTATATATTCTTGCTGCAATTATTATGTCTTGCACTGTTCTGCTGCTGGAAAACAACAAATTTCACAACACACACAAAACGCTGGAGGAACTCAGCAGGCCAAGCAGCATCTATTGAGAAGAGTAAACAGTCAACGTTATGGACTGAAACCCTTCATCAGGACTGCTGGATCTCATTGAAACTTAACAAATGTTAACTAGATAGGGTAGATGTGGAGAAAATGTTTCCTTTTGTGGGGGTATCCAGAACTAGAGGGCACAGCCTCAAAATTGAAGGGCAACCTTTTAGAACAGAGGTAACAAGAGAGTAGTAAATCTATGGGATGCACTGCCACAGACTGGTGGAGGCTTCGTCGTGCTTATATTTAAGGCAGAAGTTGACCATTTCCTGATCAGTCAGGGCATCAAAGGATTTGGTGAGAAGGCAGGTGTATGGGATTGAGTGGGATCCGGGATCAGCCATGATGGAATGGAAGAGCAGACTCAATGGGCAGAATGGCCTAATTCTGCTCCTATGTCTTATGGTCTTCATGTCTTATGGAGTCTGCTCTATGACTTCATCGTGGCTGATCCATTTTCCCTCTCAGCCCCCAATCTCCTGCCTTGTCCCCATACCCCTTCATGCCCTGACCAATCACGACTCTATTAACCTTTGCCTTAAAAAATATATAAAGACTTGGCTTCCATAGCAGCCAATGGCAAAGAATTCCACAGATTCACCACTTTCTGGCTGAAGGAATCCCTCCTCATCATTCTAAAAGAATGTCCCTCTATTCCAAGGCTGTGCCCCCTGGTCATTGACTTTTCCAACATAGGAACCTTCCTCTCCACACCCACTCTATCTGCGTGTGGTAGGTTTCAATGAGGTCACCCCTCATTCTCCTGAATCCCAGTGAATACAGGCCCAGAGCCATCAAACGCTCTTCATATGGCAAGCCATTCAATCCTGGAATCATTTTTGTGAATCTCCTTTGAACCCTCTCCAGCGTCAGCACATCCTTTCTTCGTTAAGGGGCCCAAAACTGCTGACAATACTCCAAGTGAGGCATCAACAGTGCTTTATAAAGCCTCAACGTTACAACACTTATTCTCCCTGTTGAAGGATATATTGTTAGGCGGCTGAGAAACCCTGCAATCTTTGTGCACTGGCATCCCCAGTTATGACAGCAACAGCATGAGCTCCTATGGATAAGAGTCAGTCTTGCTGTATCTGAGAACAATCTTATTTCTCTTGATTGCTGTTTTGTTCTAATAGCAGCAGTAGGTAGAATAATGGTTAATTTACTAGGCTAGTGATCCATCAGACTGGCTTATCCAAACTATACTCATTATCATTGACGAAGGTGGTGAAATTTGTTGTTCTGTGGCAGCTGTACATGTAGAATAGATATATATAAAATTAAATCTAAAAAGGTACAACAAAAAAGAGTAATAATAAGTTAATGTTCATAGGTTCGATGTCCAATCACATACCCCTTGAAACCACACCCTCACCTTCAATGCATGCCCTCTGGAATTAGATATTTCAACCCCGGGAAAAAGATACCCTCTGTCCACTCTACTGAGGCCTCAAATAACCTTTTAAATCTCTATCATGTTTCTCCTTAGTGACCTTGTATAACATTGTGGACATCCCTTTTGGAGACGCAGCCCGCTTTAACTGGAACTGGTTATTCTAGGTATTCCTATTCCCCTGATGGCTTGGGCAAATGACTACTGCAGTTAGCAGTGGCTGCATATTGAATTCATTTAACTAAGTAAGCAGCATGAAGCTGGCAAAATACCTGCACTCCAGTTAACTATTGTGAGTTATACTGTGCATATCTCTATAGCCTACCCCTCACTCCAGAGCAGGTAATACATTACTTTATCTGACGGGTGGTGAAAACAATATTATCTATCTTAGCCATTTATCTTGATCTTGCAAGCAGCAGACTGGTACACAACAGGTTAATGACAGCCTGTCTAGGTAAGGTTTCAGTTCGCAAACTGTGACATCGAATGTTCACTTAACCACTAATATTATGCGATTAGCAGTCTGATTGCTTTAATATTAACATTATAGGACTAACATGTATGCAAAGGCGCCATCTTAATTAAAAATAAAACTAATTATATGCTTTAAATACTGCTTTCCTGAGCATTCAAGTTCTTTCCATTTATTTTCTCCTTCCTACCCTGATTTATTTTCTAATTTTAATTGCACAACTTTCCTTATTTAACAAATGCCATACAATATTTTCTCACCTTCAAGCCTCTAATGAAAATAATTGCTGAATGTGCCCTCCTCACTTCTTTCCGTGTGTTATATTTGATATGTTAGCTTACCCCATTCATCTATAGCTTAAGGTGACTTCATAAAGTCTTTTTTCTTCAAGTGCTTAAAATCAGAAATCAAAATCAGGTTTAATACCACCGGCATAAGTTGGTTGGGGCAGCACGGTAGCAGAGTGGTTAACACAACAGTTTATAATGCAGACAACCTGGATCAATTCGTGGTTGCACGATGGAATCAATGAAAAACCACACACAAATGACTGAAAAACAACCAGTGTGCAAAAGAGGACAAACTGTGCAATTACAAGCAAAACCAATAATGATACTAATTAATGATGTTACGGTGCACTCATAACATCACGAAAGGCCCGCTCCTGGACAATGTCTGCTCAATCTCCTGCTGTCTGGTTGGAGATACAAAGACAACTTAGCCAAGACAGTAAGATGGAAAAACAGCTTTTACCCGAGGCTTGCTGTGCAGCTGAATAATGTATACCCTGGCTTGCCAATGGACCTTGAGTGTTATGGACCATCAAAGTCACTTGTTCATGTAAATATGGAATTATTTTAGTTAAACCATACCGCATGCATTGTAAACATCTGTTTTGCATGGACTGGAGTAGCAGCACAATCTCATTGTCTTGAACAATGATAATAAATTTCTGTTCCATTCTGTTCTATACAAGTAATAAATAATATTGAGATCATGAGTTGTAGAGTCCTTGAAAGACAGTCTGTAGGAGCCATATATCTGTTCTCAATCAGCATTGTATTCTGTGTTGCATGTTTATTATTTTTATTTTGGTCACCAGTCACATGAGTGGGAGTATGGTAAAAGCAAAGGAAATAAGTCACGTATTTGTGCTTTGTTCGTCACAGTTTGTCTGGGACCGGCGGAGGTCGTATCATTTTCTGACTGCTCAATAACTTCCAGTTATGCTTTGCTTACACTTAGGTGATTGTTTTGGTTTTCATCTGGTTTGGTTTTGCTGCTACAGAGTCCATAGGTTATGGAATCAGTTGAGTGAGGTTATTCATGCTGGTTTTGGAGCCTGTAGGGTGTTGGGGGTCCTTAATGATGGATGCTGATTTCTAGTGACAGCGCTCCAAGTAGATGTTCTCACCGTTGGGGAGGGCTTATCCCTTGACGGACTGGGCTGTATCTATCACTTTTTGTTGGCTTTTCTGTTCCTAGACATTGGTGTTTCTGTATGTGGAGAAAACCTAAAATAATTGGAAAAATCTTCTTCTTCTTCATGTACCTTTTTTTTACACGCTTGGACGATCATGGCTCTCCACATTGAACGATCCCTCGCAGCGTCAATGATATCTCGCAAACTTAGATCTGTTAGTTCTTTCACAGTGTCCATATATTTTCTTCTTTGCTTTCCTCTACCAAGTTTCCCAGGCATACAACCTTGTAATGTAAGGCATTCTATTTCTCCCTTTTTGATGACACGGCCCAGGAATTTAAGTTTCCTCTCATTTGCTGTTCTCATTAAAGATCTTTTTGTATGGGCACTTTAGAGTACTGTCTCATTAGTTACCCTATCTCTAAATGATATTTTCAGCATTCTTCTAAGAAACCACATTTCTGTTGCTTCTAAGTTTGGATTTCTGGTGTTATAGTCCATGTTTTGGAAGCATACAGCAAGATTGATCAGATGTAACATTTTAGTAGCCTTGTTGTCATAGAAAATGTGTCTGTTGGTAAAATGGATTTCATTTTTTGAAAGTTGGTTTTGGCAATGGCAATTCTTCTTTTTATTTCTACTTTACTTCTAGCATCTTGTGATATAAAACTACCAAGGTAATTAAAGCTGGTCTTTTGTTCAATCTCTTGGTTACCGATATACAATTGGCAGTTGGGAGTATCCTGCTGTTCTGATATTACGATACATTTCATGTTTTTACAATTGATGGTTTGACCAAAATCTGCACTTGCTTGTACTACTTTGTCTAGGAGGATTTGTAGGTCTTCTGCAGCACTTGCTATTAGGGTAGTATCGTCTGCATAACTTATATTGTTGATGTTAACACCTCCAATTTTTATCCCATCTGGCTCTTCTATTTCTCTGAGAATCAATTTACTATAAATATTAAATAATTCTGGTGAGGCAACGCATCCCTGTCTAACTCCTCTTTGAATTTTAGTCCAACTGCTTATGTTATCATCAATTTTTACCATCGCTGTTTGATTCCAATATAAATCCTGAAGCAGTTGTTGGTCCCTTCCCTCTATGCTTAGTTTAGCACGAATTTGAAATAATCTTTCATGTTACACTTTGTCGAATGCTTTAATGAAATCAATAAAATATAAAAAGACATCATTCTGATATTCAATTGCCCTTTCTGAAAGCATTCGTAGTATGAAAATTGTGTTCCTAGTTCCTCTATCCTCAATAAACCCATATTGCAGTTTAGAAGTTTCTGGGCTTAACTTGTTTTTAATTTGACTCAGAACAACTCTCATCAAAATCTTTATTATGTGACTCATAAGACTGATTGTTCTATAATTTTTGCAGTCAATATTTCCAGGAATTTTTGGCAGAGTTATAAATACTGATTTCAAGAGACCGTCAGGCAATACACCAGACCCATATATGCCATTAAACAGTTCAAAAAGAATATCTATGCCCAGGTCTTCTAGAGCTTGTATCACTTCAGGAGGAGGGAGGAGAAGATGGCGGCGCAATGCAGCGCGTGCGGCTGTTCCGAGTGATATCGTATGTGTTCACTCGGGGCCGTGCACAATCCTGATTTGATGGAGACAGCCATGAGAAGCACGGAGGAACACCTGGAGAAACTTCTGAAATGCCCACTTCGCTGCCACTGCTACTGTGCGATTGAGAATCTCCGGAGGGGAAGGCCCCAAGTCCTCGACTTTGCCTATTGCCTGTTGCTGGGGCTGGGGTCGAAGCATTCGGCAGAGATGGTGCTCGGGTGCTTGGTGTCGGAGAGCTGGTCGGAGGCTCGGAGTTTTCAGATGGACTCGGAGTCGGACTGTGGTCGGGTGCTTCCAGGATGCTGCATTGACAAGTTTGTGATGCTGGAGGTTCACCGTCTGCGTGAGGCGATAGGACTTTCAAGAGACTTTGAGACTTTTTACCATGCCCATAGTCTGTTCTTTATCAAGTTACAGTATTGCTTTGCACTGTTGTAACTATATGTTATAATTATGTGGTTTTTGTCAGTTTTTCAGTCAGTTTCCCATGTGTTTCTGTGATATCATTCTGGAGAATCATTGTATCATTTCTTAATGCATGTATTATTAAATGACAATAAAAGAGGACTGCATGTCTTCATAATCTAATCTAATCTAATTCCCACTGAAATTTCATCCGGTCCAGTGGCTTTACCATGTTTCATGCTTTTCATTGCTTTAGTTACTTCTTCTTTGGTAATAGCTGGGCCAGGATTAGGGCGTTTAATATCTGGGGGTTCCCCTCTATTATCTTCAAAAAGCTGCTCTATATACTTAATCCACCTCTCACATACCATATCTGGATCTGTTAGTATGGATCCGTCTGCTGATTTTATGCATCCTGTAGAAGAGGTTTTCTTTTCTTTTTCAATCCCTTATTAGTTTCATAAAATATAAACATAACATAGCAATAATACAAAATTGTTGGAAATACATTGTTATATTTAAGATGAGTAATTATAAAACCAAATAGTATAAATTGACAAAACTCTCAATCATGGATACATGGATGGGAGGTGTATGGAGGGATATGGTCCGTGAGCAGATCAGTGGGACTAGGCAGAAAAATGGTTCGGCACAGCCAAGAAGGGCCAAAAGGCCTGTTTCTGTGCTGTAGGATAACAATGAATAATACAGGACAAAAAAAAATAACTGGATAAAAATCGTGAGAAAGAAAAAATTTAAAAAAACAAACCCCACCCCAAAAAAAACTAATCTAAACAGAATGAGTCAACTAAACTAAAAAGACTTGGGCAATCTTAACAACGTAAAAATGGAAGAAAAGAAAACCTTAGTGTCTTAATTCCAGTAATGTCCTTAATTTTCTTGTGCATTTGTTTGCTGTTGTTAATATGACTTCCTACTTCATTGCATTTTTGATTCAGCCATTCTTCCTTTGCAATATTGCACAATTGTCTGGTCCGTCTGTCTAGCTGTCTGTATTGTACTTCATTATTCCTCACTAACCTTCTTTGTTCCATCAGAACTAGAATTTCTTGGGTTACCCACCCCTTGTTGGTGTGTTGGATTTCTTGTACTGGGATTATCTCCTCTGCTGATTGCTGTACAGTATATTTAAATCTGTCCCAAATAGGTGTTGTTTCATTTTCGTTGAGGTGTTCTTCTACAGCTGTTTTGAATTGTTGCTTAAGTATGTTATCATTTTTAAGTTCTCCCAACATATACTTCTTCCTCTTTCTTCCACGTTTCAGTTTCTTTAATTTTGTTTTGATGGTAGCTATTACTGGATGGTGATTTGAACCACAGTCTGCTCCTGGGTAGCTTTAGAATTTGTGATATTATTTCTAAAGCATTCATTGATGGTAATGAAATCTATTTGATTCCTTGTTCTATCTCCAGGGCTAATCCAAGGACACAATCTATGTGGATGGTTTTTATACCAAGTATTGGTGATGACTTGGTTGTTTCTGACACACCAATCAGTAAACCTTTCTCCATTTTCATTTTTCTCCCCTAATCCAGAAGGTCCTATAATGTTATCAACCCTTTCCTGTCCAACTTTGGAGTTAAAATCTCCCATGACTAGTTTTATATCCTGAGATTTACATTACTCATAAGCACTGTCGAGATCTTCATAAAACTTGTTGATATCCTCTTCATTCGCATCATTTGTTGGCGCGTAGGCTTGGATTATGCTAATATTAAAAGGGTTACCCCTTAATTTAACTAAAAGCAGCCAGTCGGATAGCGCCCAATATCCCACGAGACATTTTGATACTTGTTTGTTTAAAATAATTCCAACTCCATACATAAGCTGTTGACCTCCAGAATACATTATCAGAGAACTATTCTTAGTGAATTTGCCACTATCAGTCCATCTAATTTCTGAAAGGCCTAAGATATCAACTTCCAACCTTTTCGTTTCATTTAATGTATTGTCCAACTTTCCTTTCCGGTGAAGTGTACGGATGTTCCATGTTGCTACCCTTATCCTTTCCCTATTGCTTACAGTAGTGGTTGCCAACCCGCCGATCACGATCCACCGGTCGATCTTTAAGACCTTCCTAGTAGATCCCGAAAAAAATCAAAAATAAATACAAAAATACTGTTGTAATGTGAGCATTATAAAAATAAGTAATACTGATTAGAATAATAGTAATATAACAATACTTTCGCTACTGAAAGCTGTTTGTAAAGAGAGATGGTTTCCGGGTTGCGGGGTTTTTGTTCCCAATGCGCATGTGTGTAGCTCCCCCGCCATGCACCGCATTTTCAGCGTAGCTTGTGCTGCATCAAAGTGCCTAATTAGATTAGATAAGAGTACAGAACATCAATATACGGCATTCACTTGTGATATCCTGATGGCATGGCGGATGTTCCACGAAAGAAGGCGAAAATGTACAAATTCCATCCACAGTGGGAAGAGGAATTTCTATTTACCTTGGTGAAAGACAAGTGTGTATGTATGTTGTGCCACCAAACACAAGCACTGACTAAAAGAGGGAATCTGGAGCAGCACCACAAAACCAATCACCAGAAATTTAAAGACTCCTACCCCCAAAGAGCGCAATTCATGCCAGGAAAGTTGAGGAGCTGAAATCGGGGTTGAAGGCCCAGCAGTCATTTTTCACAAAACATGCTGCTCAAAATAAGGCTGCTATTGAAGCATCATTTCGTGTAAGTCACCTTTTGGCTAAACACAAGAAGCCTTTTACAAATGGTGATTTATTCAAGGAAGCAACGGCCATTACCGCAGAGACTGGCATGGTTCCGGAAGACTGGAAGATTGCAAATGTCACTCTACTATTTAAGAAGGAGGCAAGGAAGCAAAAAGGAAATTATAGACCTGTTAGCTTGACATCAGTGGTTGGGAAGTTCTTGGAGTCGATAGTCAAGAATGAGATTACGGAGTACCTGGAGGCATATGACAAGATAGGCAGAACTCAGCGTGGTTTCCTTAAAGGGAAATCCTGCCTGACAAACCTATTGCAATTTTTTGAGGAAATTACAAGTAGGCTAGACAAGGGAGATGCAGTGGATGTTGTGTATTTGGATTTTCAGAAGGCCTTTGACAAGGTGCCGCACATGAGGCTACTTAACAAGCTAAGAGCCCATGGAATTATGGGAAAGTTACATACGTGGATAGAGCGTTGGCTGATTGGCAGGAAACAGAGTGGGAATAAAGGGATCCCATTGTGGTTGGCTGCCGGTTATCAGTGGTGTTCCACAGGGGTCCGTGTTGGGGCCACTTCTTTTTACTTTGTACATGAACGATTTGGATTATAGAATAGATGGCTTTGTGGCTAAGTTTGCTGATGATACAAAGATAGGTGGAGAGGCCGGTAGTACTGAGGAAACAGAGAGACTGCAGAGAGACTTGGATAGATCGGGAGAATGTGCAGAGAAGTGGCAAATGAAATACAATGTTGGAAAGTGTATGGTTATGCACTTTGGTAGAAGAAATAAATGAGCAGACTATTATTTAGATGGGGAGAGAATTCAAAGTTCTGAGATGCAACGGGACTTGGGAGTCCTCGTACAGGATACCTTTAAGGTTAACCTCCAGGTTGAGTCGGTGGTGAAGAAGGCAAATGCAATGTTGGCATTTATTTCTAGAGGAACAGAGTATAGGAGCAGGGATGTGATGTTGAGGCTCTATAAGGTACTGGTGAGACCTCACTTGGAGTACTGTGGGCAGTTTTGGTCTCCTTATTTAAGAAAGGATGTGCTGATGTTGGAGAGGGTACAGAGAAGATTCACTAGAATGATTCTGAGAATGAGAGGGTTAACATATGAGGAACGTTTGTCCACTCTTGGACTGTACTCCTTGGAGTTTAGAAGAATGAGGGGGGAGCTCATAGAAACATTTTGAATGTTGAAAGGCATGGACAGAGTGGATGTGGCAAAGTTGTTTCCCATGATGGGGGAGTCTAGTATGAAAGGGCATGACTTACAGTCCTGACGAAGAGTTCCGGCCTGAAACGTCGACCGATCTTTTCCACGGATGCTGCCCGACCTGCTGAGTTCCTCCAGCGTGTTGTGAGTGTTGGCTTAAGGATTGAAGGGCGCCCATTCAGAACAGAGATGCGAAGGAATTTTTTCAGCCAGAGGGTGGTGAATCTGTGGAATTTGTTGCCATAGGTGGCAGTGAAGGTCAAGTTATTGGATGTATTTAAGGCAGAGATTGATAGGTGTCTGAGTAGCCAGAGCATCAAAGGTTATGGTGAGAAGGTGGGGGAGTGGGACTAAATGGGAGATTGGATCAGTTCATGATAAAATGGCAGAGCAGACTCGATGGGCCAAATGGCCGACTTCTGCTCCTTTGTCTTATGGTCTTATGGGCTGTTCTTAATGACTTTAAAAACAAAAACGACATCACAACTGCGATACATAATATACTGCTTGGCCCTGCAACAGTGACAAGGAGGGTGGAGTCACCGTCAGAGTTCATAGATCGACTTGTCACTCTGTGAATATTTTTCACAACAGTTCGATGAATCCCTGAATGTAATGTAAACAGCTCAGCTTGTTGTATTTGTCAGAATAGCTTTCCAGGATTTTACAACAAAGGAGGACTTCCTCACTCTTTTGCAATTAAAGGAGAGAATGAGAAGTGAGGATATTTACAATGAGTTTAAAAAATATGTCCGTGAAAATGTCATCCCCATTCATAAATTGGTTGCAATTACTACTGATGGGGCCCCAGCAATGTGTGGTGTGCGCGTTGGTTTTATAGCACTAAAAGTCTGTGCCTACTTCGGGTCAACTTATCTACCTTCTAACCAATTTCCCCTGGGATCAATCAAGTATGACTATGACTATGATCTATGTGAAATTGTATTTTCACAGATGAAAATTATTAAATCTAAGTACAGGAGCTGTCTTACTGACAGACACCTCGCAGACTGTCTCAGACTGGCTGTCTGTAGTTGTGAGCCAAATTTCAGGGAACTAGCAGAAAGTATTCAGCCCCAGTCATCACACGGAGTGAAACAGTCAAGTTTTATTCATTTGCTTTTAGTGTTGAAATAAAATTAAATAATGAAACTTAGAATTAAAGGTGTGAAGTATTGTAATATTCTTAAAGAAAGACAGCTATGTCCTGTTTGATATGCTAGTTACAGTGTCCTGTTTGAATTAAATTGAAAGTTTGACAAATGAATTTTAGTGTAATTCAAATACAATTAGCCCAAATAAAAGGCCTCAAATTGGAAGTACAATCTGAGCTGTTTTTTTCTCTAAACGATTTAGTAGGTAGATCTTGCCTTTCACTAAGGTCGAGATGGGGGTTGGGCTTAAAAAGGTTGGTGACCACTAGCTTACAGTCTCTGGATGACGGTCTGGCGTCACCTGCAGCACATGACTACCCCCCAAGCGAGGTGTTGTTCTGTTTAGAATCAACCTCATTCATGCTGTTGTCTGGTTTCCTTCTTTTGTTTCTTTCCATGATTGACTAGGCAGAAATTACAACAGTGGTTTGCCGTTGCCTTCTGTTGCCACAGTGCTCATCTAACTAGAGCATTTGACCTCTACTGGTGTTCCCAGTTGAGAATCATACACTAGACATCGCCCAACCTTTGCTGTTGTACAAAAACAATCCCCCACCAAAGCTTGGAATCCACCTCCCTGCTGCCGGAGACTTCAGTGATTTTAGGTGACACCACCACCATTGGTCTGGTTATTTTTCTGGTGCCGAACATTCACCATAGACAGAGCTCCTTCAGCGAGACAGGGTGCACGCGGGCCTAAGTCCTACGTAAAGGCGGAGTTGTCTTGGGTGGTAGAAGCTATATAATTGCTTTTGGCATTTCCTGATGCTTAGCCAGGACCCAACCACCCCATGCACCCTAATTGGAAAAATAAGAGGTGAAAATGCAACAAGAATGTGTGGATAGATGGATGGATATTAGATAAATGATACTGAGAACATGAGTTATAGAGTCCTTGGATGAGTTCCAGAGTCTATAGGATGAGGTGAGTGAAATTATCCACATTGGTTCAGTAGCCCAATGGTTGAAAGGTAACAACTGTCCCTGAAGCTGGTGGTATAAATCTATAGGTTGTATTGAGTGAAGTTATTCATGTTGGTTCAGGAGCCAAGTAGTTAAGGCGTTCGTCTAGTGATCTGAAGGTCCTGAGTTCGAGCCTCAGCTGAGGCAGCGTGTTGTGTCCTTGAGCAAGGCACTTAACCACACAGTGCACTGCGACGACACTGGTGCCAAGCTGTATCAGCTCTATTGCCCTTCCCTTGGACAACATCGGTGGTGTGGAGAGGGGAGACTTGCAGCATGGGTAACTGCCGGTCTTCCATACAACCTTGCCCAGGCCTGCGCCCTGGAAACCTGCCAAGGCACAAATTCATGGTATCACGAGACTAACAGATGCCTATTATTATTATGGTTGTAGGTTAATAACTGTTCCTGAACCTAGTGGGTACTTTACAGAAAGGAAAATACATGATTTGCAATCATGATATGGCTTCAAAGTTAACAGCTTCAGACAGATTCCAAAAGCAATTATCTAGTGACTAAATGTCTTTAATTCAGTGGAAGGGTATCGCAGCTTGAAATTAAAATAAAATTGACAAACAGAAGGACGTTTGTCTCCACTAGTGTGGGGCAGGCAAAGCAAGTAAACTAATTAGGTAGAATTAACTGGAACAAATTGAGGAAATCTAACCTATCGTTTGGCTTTCCACATTGTAGAAAGATACTGTCAGGGAAGTAAAGCTACCATGAATATCTTCAAATAGAGCTCAGAGCCATCAGTGTGGGTGAACAGCATTTCTGCCAGTCAATGTCAAACAAGATTTTCCTGAGTGTTGAGAGAATGATAACGTGATAATTTATGTGCTGATAATGTCTTTAGGAGCTGATTTTTCCACTTCATTTTTTTTATTGTAGTCTGCCTAATAGCTTCTCAGCCCACCCCAAATATCTTCTGTCAGGTACTGTAAATACCCTGCTGAGGGCTGACACTTTCCAGAGGCCCCCACAGCAGCCCGCAGTCTGACACAGGAAGAGTACCAACACTCCTCACATTCCACCCGCCAGAAGTCAGGAGAAACTGTAGAGGCAGTTCACTTTCAATTTTCACACACTCTGATGACTGAATAATCCCTGGTAATGCAAAAACAACTCGAAGGCAGGCTGGAGGCTGAAGAAGAAGGCCTGACTTGGGGTTCAAGGACTAGGTGTGTGCATAGGCAGTAGAGAGGAATGGAATTTTATGATTATTCTATAGATTTATTGAGTATGCCCACAAGAAAATGAATCACAGGGTTGTATATGGTAACATGTATATACTTTGATAATATACTTACTTTGAACTTTGAAAGTTGAACTATGGTCTTTTAAATACTTTGCTATACAGGCAACCATATCTCCAGACAAGGACAGACTGTCTATATTTGCTTGTTATTCACAAATATTGATGACATTCAAAATATTTTAAAACTAATTGGATTAAAAACAAATATTAATATTTAACATTAAAAGATTAAAATGTAATACGATGGAAAATATTAAAAGCATAGTATCAAATTAAATAAGAATATAAAACTTAGGTGCATCACAGCGAGGAATTTGGGACAGAGAGGGAAGTCTGGAGTCAGGTTTGGGTTTAGGGACTGGAATATGGAGGAGTCTGAGGTCAGGCCATTAGTCTAGGCCTCCATTCTGAGCTCCATGTTCAAGGGTCAACAACGTAGATGTGGGTTGAAGCACATCTGTGATCAGATATCAGGCCAGCAGACTAGCTAGGGCAAGGGCTGGTATCCATCCAGGTCACTGGAGGTTCTGGGGTTCAAGGTCCCATCATCACCAAGTAGAGAGTTCAAGGCTTAGAGCTTGGGTTTCTCATTCATCGTCATTGTTGAGCCCGAGGGTTGTTACCAAAGATCAAAGCCTGAAGGTGGATCGGAGTTCCGGCAATCAAGGCCCGGTGACCAGAGCCCTGTGTCTGTGAGTCAAAGGTCCACTGTCTGTGTGTCCATGAGTGTACTGGAGGCTGAGGTTGTGTTGGTTCTTAACACAAACAACACATTTCACTGTAACCATAGAAACTACAGCACAGAAACAGGCCTTTTGGCCCTTCTTGGCTGGGCCGAACCATTTTCTGCCTAGTCCCACTGACCTGCACACGGACTATATCCCTCCATACACCTCCCATCCATGTACCTGTCCAATTTATTCTTAAATGTTAAAAAAGAACCCGCATTTACCACCTCGTCTGGCAGCTCATTCCATACTCCCACCACTCTGTGTGTGAAGAAGCCCCCCCCTAATGTTCCCTTTAAACTTTTCCCCCCTCACCCTTAACCCATGTCCTCTGGTTTTTTTCTCCCCTTGCCTCAGTGGAAAAAGCCTGCTTGCATTCACTCTATCTATACCCATCATAATTTTATATACCTCTATCAAATCTCCCCTCATTCTTCTACACTCCAGGGAATAAAGTCTAACCTATTCAACCTTTCTCTGTAACTGAGTTTCTCAAGTCCCGGCAACATCCTTGTAAACCTTCTCTGTACTCTTTCAACCTTATTTATATCCTTCCTGTAATTTGGTGACCAAACCTGAACACAATACTCCAGATTCAGCCTCACCAATGCCTTATACAACCTCATCATAACATTCCAGCTCTTATACTCAATACTTTGATTGATAAAGGCCAATGTACCAAAAGCTCTCTTTACGACCCTATCTACCTGTGACGACACTTTTAGGGAATTTTGTATCTGTATTCTCAGATCCCTCTGTTCCACTGTACTCCTCAGTGCCTTACCATTAACCCTGTATGTTCTACGTTGGTTGGTCCTTCCAACGTGCAATACCTCACACTTGTCAGTATTAAGCTCCATCTGCCATTTTTCAGCCCATTTTTCCAGCTGGTCCAAGTCCCTCTGCAGGCTCTGAAAACCTTCCTCACTGTCTACTACACCTCCAATCTTTGTATCATCAGCAAACTTGCTGATCCAATTTACCACATTTTCATCCAGATCATTGATATAGATGACAAATAACAATGGACCCAGCACTGATTCCTGTGGCACACCACTAGTCACAGGCCTCCACTCAGAGAAGCAATTCTCTACCACCTCTCTCTGGCTTCTTCCATTGAGCCAATGTCTAATCCAATTTACCACCTCTCCATGTATACCTAGCGACTGAATTTTCCTAACTAACCTCCCATGTGGGTTTCAATGTACGTGATAAATTAACGAACCTGAATCGGAGCTGTTCCCAACCATTGACCTGAATGGAATCGTTGAATTTGAGCCTCATTTGACAGTGTCAGTGATGGGAAAATGGTGGTTATCAGCCATGGTTGCAGGTCACCTGGGAGAAAGAAAACTCTGATCACAAACCTCCGCCTCCTTGCAGCTACACCCACTCATGGGAAAGGCTTTGGGAGTAAACCCTGAGGAAAAACCTGGAGCTGGAGTCCCTAAGGCAGTCCGACATTGAGTTTAACGCTGGCTGGCAACTCCTGCAACGCCATTGGTGCCAAACTGTGTCAGTCTTTGCCATTCCTTTGGATTCATCAGCTGTGTGGAGATGGGCAGCCTGCTGCATTGGCAACAGCTTGCTCTCCATATTGTCCTGCCCTGGCTTTTGTACCAGCTTGTGTATCGTGTAGAGAGCTAGGATGCAGCATCCATGGTCAACCTCAACAAACGGAGGGTCTTAGTGGTGGGAGCATGTGGTAGGTTATCTTGTTACATAACCGGCAACAATTAATATCAATCGAGTCAGGTTATATAAAAACAACCAAACATTTATTGAACATGGATAAACAATAAAAAACAAACGAAAACCTTAATTGGAAGTTAAGCACTATGCGGCCGTTCAACAAATCGTCACTCGGTACTGGATCTTAAAGCGATAAATGTGAGAACAGTTCTTAAAGCGGTAAAGTCAAACACAGTTCTTAAAATGGTAAATTTGAAAGTCCAACAGATTTATACATTCAATTGGGAGAGACTTCTCTGGAGAAGGATTTCTTCATAGACGCGACTTTCCCGCTGGTTCTGTCCACAGGATTCACGATGAAAGAAATAAACGGCTTAAAAACAACTGACCTTTCTTCTGGCGAGCAAATCCTGCATGAACTACCTTTTTCTTTTTGCAGGAGTTATCCTCATTGCAGGTCGCTACTTCTTCAATGAAGACTCAGTAAGGTCAATCCTTTGTTAAACTGCCGAACAATACCAACTTCTCTTAATCCTTCAGGTCCTGTACTTCGATAAAGTCTTCATTCTCCAATACTACTGGAAAGGTACATCAACAAATCTGGCAGAAAGGGTGAACTGCCAGTCCAGCACTATTGTACCTTACAATAGAACGTAAAACTCCGTTTTAAAAATGAAACTGTGTTATAAAACAAATACGCAACGGAATGGAGACAATGATGAACGTTCTAGCTGGAAAACTAACTGCATCACTAGAGGTCTTCTCTTTTATACCTGTGGTGAACATGTCATCACGTGACCTCACATTGGCGGGAAAATTACATCAGGTGACCTCCAAAAGACCATTACATCATTCTCACAAGAAAGTCACAAGATCTCCTTGAGGTATGTAACAATCTGTACGACACTGTGTCTCAAGAAGAGTCCCACATTGAGTCACACGCAGTAAAAGAATATCAGGGTTGTATGTGGTGACATATATGTGCTCTAATAGTAAATTTTACTTCGAAGTTTGAACGTTGAACTTTGACGTGCAGTTCAAATGAACAGTGAGGTCCTCTTGGAGAAATTGACCACCACTTCTTGTAGAACTGATTTGAGTTGTCATGCTGGTCCTCAGTGGAAAGAATTCAAGTGCTGCTGCTGTAGTTGGTAAATAGTAATATGATTTTCTCTCCACTGAATGTCCCTGATGTCTTTTTAGTCACTTTTGTCTAACTTTGTCAGAAGAAGATGATTGAGGATGTGAGATGACTTGACAGAGATGCACAAAATAATAAAAGGCATAGTTTGAGTGGACAGCCACAGACTTTTTCCCAGGGTAGAAATAACTAATACGTGGGATTTAATTTTAAGGTGATTAGAGGAAAGTAGATGGGGGGAAGTCAGAGATCGGTTTTCTTTACACGGACTACTGAGGCTACTGAAGGTGCTTGGCCGCCTGAGAGCAGAAGGGTTAACACTTTCACTGGACAGGTGCCAGTTCTGCAAAATGTCTATTAGCTATGTTGGACACATAATCTCATGGCGGAGTAGCTATAGACCCGGCTAAGATAGAAGCGGTGACCACTTGGCCAAGGCCCCAGACTCGGCGCTCTGCGCTCATTCCTCGGGTTCTGTGGTTACTATCGGAGATTCGTGAAGGGCTACGCCAAAGTAAGTCACCCCTTCTGTGTGGTTACCCCTCCCTCGGGGAAGAAAAGGAGGGGGAGAAAAGGACAGGAGAGTGGAGAATATCTAAACCCGTCGGAGCCCTTTGGACCGAGGTGGGATGTAAAATGTGAGGAGGCTTTACAGTCACTGAAGGAGCTGCTGACCAAGGCGCCGGTGCTGGCTTTTGCAGACCACCGATTGCCGTATGTACTGCACACGGATGCCAGCCGAGAGGGTTTAGGGGGCGTCCTGTATCAGGATCAGGGCACTGGGTTGAGGCCTATGGCGTTTGTCAGCCGGAGCCTGTCACCCTCCGAGAGAAACTATCCCACTCTCAAGTTGGAATTCCTGGCGTTGAAATGGGCGGTGGTGGATAAGCTGAGTGACTATCTCTACGGGGCCACGTTTGAAGTGAGGACAGACAACAACCCCCTAACTTATATCCTGACCTCGGTGAAACTGGATGCCACAGGCCATCAGTGGTTGGCAGCCTTGTCTGCCTATGATTTCAGCCTGAAGTACCGGCCAGGGAGCCGGAACATCGATGTGGATGCTTTGTCCCGACGGGTGCATGAGGGACTGGACAGAGACGATTACTAGGAGAGCGTTCCTGCCCCTGGGGTGAAGGCCATGTGTCAGCTTGCTATCACCGTGAAGGCAGAGGAAAAGGAGGGGCAGGATCGAGCGGTAGATCAACTGGGAGCTTCTGATGAAGCCATATCCCAAGTTTACTGTAACCTGACTGCTCTGAAGACAAATCAGCTGCCAGAATTAAGTCCTGGGGAAGTGGCAGCCGCTCAGCGAGATGATCCGGGCATTGGCACTATTTGGTCCATGGTTGAAAAGGGAGACATGGCTCAGGCGGAGAAGACGAAACACGCTTCGGTGCCTCCATTACTGAAAGAATGGCCTCGGCTGGATTTGAAGAACCAGAACTTTTACCAGGTCACGCCAACCCCAGACCGACCTTGGCGTTGCCAGCTGGTTCTGCCCGAGAAGTATCGAAAGATTGCGTTGAAGTCACTTCATGATGATTCTGGACGCTTAGGGATGGAAAAGACCTATGGATTGCTTAGAGACCGGTTTTACTGGTCCCGAATGAAGTTGAAGGTCAAAGAATACTGTAAGTCGTGCATTCGCTGCATATGGCGGAAGACACTGCCTACGCGGGCAGCTCCTTTGTCCTGCTTGCAGAGTGTAGGGCCCCTGGACCTGGTGTGTGTGGATTTCCTGTCCATAGAACCCAATGCCAGCAACACGGCAAATGTCTTAGTCATCACAGACCACTACACCAGATATGCTCAGGCTTTTCCGAATAAGGACCAGAGGGCGACTACAGTGGCAAAAGTGTTATGGGTGAAGTATTTCATCCATTATGGCCTTCCCAGGCAGATACATAGTGATCAGGGATGGGACTTCAAGAGCAGACTCATCTATGTGTTACTGAGCATGCTTGGTGTTGAGAAGTCGAGGACCACATCCTATCACCCACGAGGCGATCCCCACCCTGAGAGGTTTAATCGGACCTTGCTAGACATGCTTGGGACCCTGGAGATCAGCAAGAAGAGCAGATGGAGTCAACATATTGGGCATCTGGTTCACTGTTACAACTGTACACGACATGAAGCTACCGGGTACTCACCATGTTATCTGATGTTTGGGCGCGAGGCCAGGTTGCCCATTGACTTTTGTTTTGGGACTGACAAGGGTAACTTACATAGAACATAAAATATAGAATAGTACAGCACAGTACAGGCCCTACGGCCCACAATGTTGTGCCGACCCTCAAACCCTGTCTCTCATATAAGCCCCCACCTTAAATTCCTCCATATACCTACTTAGTAGTCTCTTAAACTTCACTAGTGTATCTGCCTCCACCACTGACTCAGGCAGTGCATTCCACGCACCAACCACTCTCTGAGTAAAAAGCCTTCCTCTAATATCCCCCTTGAACTTCCCACCCCTTACCTTAAAGCCATGTCCTCTTGTATTGAGCAGTGGTGCCCTGGGGAAGAGGCGCTGGCTATCCACTCTATCTATTCCTCTTATTATCTTGTCACCTCTATCATGTCTCCTCTCATCCTCCTTCTCTCCAAAGAGTAAAGCCCTAGCTCCCTTAACCTCTGATCATAATGCATACTCTCTAAACCAGGCAGCATCCTGGTAAATCTCCTCTGTACCCTTTCCAGTGCTTCCACATCCTTCCTATAGTGAGGCGACCAGAACTGGACACAGTACTCCAAGTGTGGCCTAACCAGAGTTTTATAGAGCTGCACCATTACATCACGACTCTTAAACTCTATCCCTCGACTTATGAAAGCTAACACCCCATAAGCTTTCTTAACTACCCTATCCACCTGTGAAGCAACTTTCAGGAATCTGTGGACATGTATCCCCAGATTCCTCTGCTCCTCCACACAACCAAGTATTCTGCCATTTACTTTGTACTCTGCCTTGGAGTTTGTCTTTCTAAAATGTACCACCTCACACTTCTCCGGGTTGAACTCCATCTGCCACTTCTCAGCCCACTTCTGCATTCTATCAATGTCTCTCTGCAATCTTTGACAATCCTCTACACTATCTACAACACCACCAACCTTTTACCACCGAAGCCTTACCTGAAGAACATGTCTGATATGAGGAGAGAGTTGAAAAGGGCCACGGCCGCCAAGCAGAATCAAAGAAATAAGAGGAGGTATGATCAAAAAGTGAAGTTCTCCTAACTCCTGCCAGGAGATAGAGTCCTCATCAGGAATTTGGGGCTACCTGGAAGGCACAAGTTGGCTGACCGCTGGGCAGCCACACCCTACGTGGTGGAGAGTCAGATGTCAAACCTCTCGGTTTTCCGGGTGAAACCAGAGGATGGGAATGGGCCTGTCAAGATTCTCCATCGGAACCACCTGTTGCCCCGGGACAAGATGTGCAGGTAGACCCCAAAACTCGACTTGGAACCTACACCTAGTAAGAGGGCTCTGCGAAAATGCGGGGCAACTGCAGGTCTCCCAGTGGGAGAGGCTGGGCTGGGGCCTGCCCATTAGAGGGATACTGATTCGGAGGATGATGATCTGGATGTGTGGTACATGCTGCCTGTTGCTAACTCCCCATTGATTGAGGAAGAGACTCCTGGCCCTTCTGCCATTGAGTCAGGTGAAGTTGGGGGGGGGGTGTTATCTGTGGGCAGCCTGGGTTACAGCAGGACCCTGAAGGAGAGGAAGCGGGGCCTGGACATGGGACAGAGGGCTCCGAGTTGCAGGGGGACGTGAGTGATAGTTCGAGGGAGGACTCACCACATAGAGGCTGTATCCCCAGTAGCATCTGAGCCTGATGAGTTAGTTGAGGGGGTATGGAGGTCTCGGAGAATTAGGAGCCTCCCAGATAGGTTGGCCTATGTAGCGCCTGGGGAACAAGGCATGATTTTGACTGTTTTGGGGAGTTATGTCACTGTCTTTTGCACCTGGATTGGGCTTTGCGTTTTGCAGGAAGGGTTGGCGAATTATCTCAATGTCATGAGGACATGACTAAATTTGGTTGGGGGAGAGTGTAATGCGCTGTAAGGTTTCACGGCTAATGTAATGGCTTCCTTGTAATGTTCACTGCTGAGGTAACGGTTTCTCTGTAGCAGCAATGTTTCAGTTATGGCTGGAGATAACAGGATGCATGTTAGCCAATAAGAGATTGTTGCTGTGTCTTGTGAGTCTGGAAAGATGTTTTCTCGCGGTCTTTGTCGAGGAGAGATGAAGAGGGAAGACGCGTGTGGAGAGAGCTGGTAGACCACCGGACGGAGTGGACTGGGATCTGACGGTCTGAAAATCGGCGACGTTCGGAGGAGATCAATGGTGGAAGAATGACGACTGAGTGAGCTCCAATGGGGACTTTGACTTGACTTGGGTCTTTTTTTTAAATTTTCATTACTAACCCTATATTCAGATTAATATTCATAAAGTTCAACCATTTAATTGCATATGGTGTACTGTCTGACATTTTGCGTTGTGGGATTGTAACTGTGGATACATTACACAGCATCCACTCAAACGTGATTTCCTAGTTTGGCGGGGCCGAAGGCTGCTTCCCCTAGACGAACGTGAGCTGGGCGAGCCTGAGGGTTACATCTATTTTCTAGTCCTCTTGAAATGAATGCTAACATTGCATTTGCCTTCCTCACCACAGACTCAACCTGCAAATTAACCTTTAGGGAATCCTGCAGAAGGACTCCCAAATCTCAGGTTTTTGTACGCTGGCAATGGTGCTCCTGTAAAATTCAGTTGAAATAGGGGTTGGGGGGTCGCCTCGCTTGCCTCAGTCTTCTCAGGAAGTGGAGGTGTCCCTGTGCCTTCTTGTTCAGGGGGGTAATATTGAGGAACCGGGTGAGGTCATCATGATGTGAACTCCCAGGAACTTGGCACACTTAGCTCTCTCTAGAGAGGAGCCATGTATTCCTGCCCTGGGCCCGTCTCTCAAGTCCAGGTGCAGCCCATCTATACATCTTCCACGCGAAGATCCTTCATCTCCCAGGGACAAGAGACCTTTGGAGCTTTTATTCTCATTTCTGGGTTTTTACAGGATCGTGTTGCTAGCCCCATGCTCAGCTATCCTCCTTTCACAGCCGAGCTTGGAACTGTCCATGGAAGAGTAGATCAGAGTGGATTAAAAGGTCAGCAAAACATTGTGGCCAAAGGACCTGCACTTGCTGTATTGTTCTATGTTCTACAAGGATGCAGTCATGGAATTTTCAGGCAAATGATTGTTATCAAACTTCCAAGTTCAAATTAAATTTTTTATCAAAATATATATATTTTTGTCACCATTTTACGACCTCGAGATTCATTTTCTTGCAGGCATTCACTGTAGAACAGAAAAATACAATACAATCAATGAAAAACTACTCACAAAGATGGACAAACAACAAACCTGCAAAGGAAAGCACACAGGGCAAATAAAAAGATAAATAAATAAACAAATAAATAATTACTGAGAACATGAGTTGGGAGTCCTTGAAAGCAAGTCTGTAGGTTTTGGAATCAGTTCAGTGTTGAGGTGAGTGAAGTTATCCTCACTGGTTCAGGAGTCTGATGGTTGTAGGGTAATAACTGTTCCTGCACCTGGTGGTGTGGGACCTAAGGCTCCTGTACCTCCTGCCCGATAGCAGCAGCAACAAAAGAGCATGGGCCGGATGGTTGGGATCTTCGATGGTGAATGCTGCTTTCTTGTGACAGAACACTATTGGATGTTCTCAATGGAGGAGAGGGCACTTTCTGTGAAGGACTGTGCTGTATCCAACACATTTTGTAGGCTTTTCTGTTCATGTGCTTTGGCCATGATGCAATCAGTCTGAATGATCTCCACTGTGCACCTATAGAAGTTTGTCAAAGTTTTAGATGACATGCCAAATCTGCATAAACTTTTTAAGTTAGTAGCCTTGATGCTCAACCATGCTTGAATACCTGCGGGTAAACCTGAGGGACAAATTAAAAGTGTTTGAAAGAGCCTGGTGTTTCTGATTCCAGAGGTGTAATGCTATTACTTTCAAGAGATTGGGATTAGTTTATTGTAAAATACAGCAGGGTGCATTAAATTTTGCTTGCTTGTGTGAAGCTAGCAGAACAAATGCTGTACATAGTATCAATAAGGGTGACATGGTGGTGTAGCGGTTTGCATAATGCTTTACAATGGTTAAATTCCCACGACAAAACTACTTTATTAGTTACACTTCTTCTGGTAAACCATCACTGCCTATAACTTCCCTTTCTGACCTGAGTTGTTGAACCACCTGTACGACCTGGCACTTTCACAGTGTGAACTGAAGTCTCGAAGGTGCAGGATGCTTGAGGCTTGGAGTGTACGAGTCGAGGCGGTGGGGCAGGCATACAGTGGGGAATAAGTCAATGTTTATCCATTGTTGGAGCAGACTTGAGAGGTGATTCAATGCAGCAGGACCCAGGCGAAGTGAGCAGAGGTGGAGGGGCACAGTGGTGGACCCAGGACTAAGGAAATACCTGAGACGTCAGTGGTCACACAACCAGGACTTGTGATATGCACCAGCTGCTCATACAACCATCCACCACCTTCATGTGACCCTAATCGGGAGGACTAAGCAGCTGCCAGACCTTACCCAGGGGTGACCTGCAGGCTAGCAGAGGGAAGGAACATCTTACACCCCTTTGGCCAAGTGGCAGGCAATACCTTCAGCCTTCCTGATGGTGAAGATGGACTGGATGGAAGGATGTGATGAGCCTATGATGGACTAGGCAGTATTTGCAGGTACTGATGGTCCAGGAAGAGGGGTTGCCATACCAGGCTGAAATGCAATCTGTTTCTATTGCACATCTCTAGAAGTTAGAGAGGATCCTGAAGACGCAAGTGATGAGCTTAATGACCCCATAAGCATTTAATTGAGGATACCTAAATTGTACTTGTTTTTTGCTATGCTTATTACTTTCTACCTAATGATGGAATGAATAGTCAGCATTGCGTCATCTGTGCTTTGCTCTTACTTCGAATCAGAGGAAGTCACAGAAACACGAGTCCCTTGGTAACTGGTGAAGGATGAAACAACTTCTTGGTTGCTTAATCGTCTTTTGTGTCCAGTGCTCCCGATGCAGCCTCTTGAGGCTGTCCAATTTCTGTTGTAAATTGGAGGACTGCTTCGTAGAACAC
This sequence comes from Mobula birostris, assembly GCF_030028105.1. Classification (NCBI taxonomy): domain Eukaryota; kingdom Metazoa; phylum Chordata; class Chondrichthyes; order Myliobatiformes; family Myliobatidae; genus Mobula; species Mobula birostris. Next base: position 243,219,362 of record NC_092371.1, read on the forward strand.
CTCCAGTCCATCCACCGAAAGCAGAAACTCCCAGTGACCAAACATTTCAATTCTGATTCCCGCTCCATTCCAACATGTGCCAAGGTGAAGCCACCCTCAAGGTAGAGAACCATACAACCATATAACAATTACAGCATGGAAACAGGCCATCTCAGCCCTTCTAGTCCGAGCCGAACTCTTACTCTCACCTAGTCCCACCGACCTGCACTCAGCCCATAACTCTCCATTCCTTTCCTGTCCATATATCTATCCAATTTGACTTTAAATGTCAATATCGAACCTGCCTCAACCACTTCTGCTGGAAGCTCGTTCCACACAGCTACCACTCTCTGAGTAAAGAAGTTCCCCCTCATGTTACCCCTAAACTTCTGCCCTTTAACCCTCAACTCATGTCCTCTTGTTTGAATCTCCCCTACTCTCAATGGAAAAAGCCTATCCACATCAACTCTATCTATCCCCTCATAATTTTAAACACCTCTATCAAGTCCCCCCTCAACCTTCTACACTCCAAAGAATAAAGACCCAACTTGTTCAACCTTTCTCTGTATCTTAGGTGATGAAACCCAGTCAACATTTTAGTAAATCTCCTCTGTACTCTCTCAATTTTATTGACATCTTTCCTATAATTCAGTGACCAGAACTGTACACAATACTCCAAATTTGGCCTTACCAATGCCTTATACAATTTCAACATTACATCCCAACTCCTATACTCAATGCTCTGATTTATAAAGGCCAGCATACCAAAAGCTTTCTTCACCACCCAATCCACATGATATTCCACCTTCAGGGAACTATGCACCATTATTCCTAGATCCCTCTGTTCTGCTGCATTCATTATATTCTGTTTGGGTAGTCTCCAAACTGCTGGCATGAATATTGATTTCTCCTTCCAGTAAAAAAAAAAATTCCTTCCCCCTCCTCTTTTCTTCTATTCTCCACTTTGGCCTTTTACCTCTTTCCCCTAAAACTTTGCCTTGTCTCCCCTCTTCTTTCCCTATCTCTTATCGTCCACACTTCCCTCCCTCCACTTTTTTTTATTCTGACATCTTCCCCCTTCTATTTCAGTTGTAAAGAAGGGTCTCGGCTGAAACATCAACTGTTTATTCATTTCTATAGATGATGCACAGCCTGCTGAGTTCCTCCAGCATTTTGTGTGTTATCCTGGTTCCCAACCTGCTCAGAACAGGCAAACATTCAACACACTCTCATTACCAGGGACAAAAATTTTAAAATAATCCTGCAGTCTGCCATCATGCCAATCACAATCAATCCAAGCTTGGTGTATAGTATTCACATTTCCAAAGGAATTGCCAACTTTTAGCCGTTCCAACAAATTAAGAACTGGACTAAACCCTTTGTGCTGTGAGACTGGGACCTACTGAGCAACAGATGGTGTAGCATCTGTCAGTGTGCCTCATTGTGGCAGCCCACATGGATACTAGAGATGTAATCCAGACTCATTGCAATTCCTTCACATTGAGGAGACCAAAATGACCTGGCACAAGGTCTGAAGTCAATTTTTTTCAATGGGGATTCAAGGCTTGCAGATTAGGGGACGACGGGGAGAGATGCTTTAATTACTTAGGCTACTTATTTTGATTATTTTACATGTTTTAATTAACTTAATATTCTTAATTACTTTTATAATAAAAATGCTTATTTTTTATATTTCTCAGATATCAAGGTATACCTAATATGTGTCATTTATCTTTGACAGAAGACAAAACTTCAGCTTTGGATTTTCCTTCTGTCGAAGACTGCAACAGAACACAATACCATGAGTTATAGCAAAAGGTTGGGTCTGACTAGAACACAAGGCCATGGGTTAAAGGTGAAAGGGGAACTTCTTCACTCAGAGGCTGGTGAGAGTGTGGAATGAGATGCCAGCAGAAGTGGTGGATCCAGGTTTGGTTTCAACATTTAAGAAAAATTTGGATAGGTACATGGATGGGGAAGGGGTATGGAGGGTTCTGGTCTTGGTATAAATTGATGGAACTAGGCAGAATAACAGTCTGGCATGGACATGATGGGCTGAAGGGCCTGTTTCTGTTCTGTAGTGTTCCAGGACTCTATGACTATCTACACAAGAGATTCTGCAGGTGGTGGAAATCCTGGACAACACACACAAAATGCTGGAGGAACTCAGTAAGTCAGGCAGCCTCTATGGAGGGAAATGAACAGTCAGCATTTTGGACACTTTATTTCCCTCCATAGATGCTGCTTGACCTGCTAAACTTCTCACACATTTTATGTGCATCACAAATTGTGCCATCTGAGGTCAAATGATTCTCCAACAGAGATAGAGAACTACTGCATAGAAACAAGCCTTTTGGCCCATCTAGTTCATGCCAAAACCATTTAAACTGTCTACTCCCATTGACCTGCACCTGGACCATAGCCTTCCATATCACTACTATCCACGTACTTTTCTTAAACATTGAAATCGAGCTGGTATGCACCACTTGTGCTGGCAGCTCATTCCACACTCCCACAATCCTCGGAGTGAAGAAATTTCCCCTCATATTCCCCTTAAACTTTTCACCCTTCAGTTGTAATGCCCTGATTGAGATTTTACCTTAGTGCTGTAAGGTAGTTCATTTAGTTGTTTTCTGTAAAAGCAGTGTGTCCTGCTGGTAGAATGTGTTGTTTCGGCTAAAGATAAAGGGCAACAATGTTCAACTTCGGAATGTTGTGTCGGCCAATCAGGATGGTGGAATTGGGAGAAGGTTCTAGAGAGAGCTGGGTGGAGAGAGATTTGGGTTCGTGGTCTTTTGGTGGGAGATGCAGAGAAGAGAAGATCGGGAGAAATGACCGTAGGATTCGGTCCGACAGGGAGACGGTATTGCAAGGAGCGCTTCGCGAGATGCAGGAGTCCAAGATGACAAGTCCAAATGGTGATTGAGTAATGGTCATACCCAGTGATTGGACAATACGAGCTCCAACGCATGTGCAAATTTAGACTAGTTTAGCTGTAATGGGCCCTTTTCTTTCTTTCTTTCCCTTTTTTTTCTCATTATAAGCTGAAATTAGTAAATTCACTTTCTTTGTGATTGTATGTGGTGTACGATCTGCTATTTCTTGCCGATTGATAATTGTATATGGGCAGTATCTACTCAGCATTCGCTCAAATCGAGATTCCGTTAATTGAAACATTATCAACTGTTCTGTTTGCTTGAATCCAAATCATTCCAACCCAAGACGTATATTGTTTATGAAAGGTGACCTTCCCACCGCTGGGTCACATGGCTGTTAGCAGAGGCCGCGAACGAGCCTAGCTGCATACAAGTTCGGTAAGGAGGTTACACACCCTTAACCCATAACCTTTGGTTGTAGTCTCCACCCAGCTTCAGTGGAAAAAGCCTGCTTGCATTAACCTTATTTACACACCTCATAATTTTGTACACTTCTATCAAATCTCCCCTCAATCTTCTACATTTCAAGGAATAAAGTTCTGACCTATTCAATCTTTCCTTATAACTCAAGCCCTCCAGACCCAGCAACATCCTTGCAAGTTTTCTCTGTACTCTTTCAACCTGGCTTGTTAGTTTATTTATAGATGCAGCCCATGCCACCCAATTACACACATGTGACCAATTAACCTTGTAACACCTATGTCTTTGGAAAGTGGGAGGAAACAGGAGCATATGGTGGAACCCATGTCCCCACGGGGAGGTCATACAAACTCCTTACAGACTGCAGCAGGAATCGAAGACGGGTCACTGGCACTATATTGTAATAGCGTCACACTGACCACTGCATTACCATGCCACATCCTCATCCAGGGGTCAGAAGTAGACAGAGTTAGCAATTTCATATCGATTCAGCTACAAAGAAGACATGACATTGGCTATATTTCAATCGGAGTGTGAGGAGATTTGGTGCGTCACTCGCAAATTTCTACAGAAGGCATTCTAACTGGCTGCAACACCGTCTGGTATGGGGGAGGGTGCATCACACAGGATTGAAATAAGCTGCAGGATGTTGTAAAATTGGTCAGCTCCATCGTGGGCACAAGCCTTTGTAGCATCTAAGACATCTTCAAGGAGCGATACCTCAAAATGGTGGCATCCATCATTAAGGACACCATCAACCAGGTCATGCCCTCTTCTCGTTGCTACCATCAGGGAGAAGGTACAGGAGCCTGAAGGCACACACTCAATGATTCGGGAACAAATTCTTCCCCTCTGCCATCAGATTTCTGAATGGACAATGAACCCATGAACGCTACCTTATTACTTCTATCATCCTTTTTGCACTATTTATTTAATTTTATTTTATTAATGTATATATTTTTCTCACCCCGTATGTATATTTTTCCCTCAATCTTGGGTCCTCTACCAGAGGTTGGGAGCTTGAGGGTTTGCCACAGTATCCTTGCTGTTCCTAGTGCACTCTTCTGGTCTGAGATCTCAGATATTGTTCCTACGTTTTGTTGGAGCCACTCTCCCAGTTCAGGATTATTCTGGCTTTAAGCTTCCACAGGCTTTTTATCTGCTCTTTCAAGCCCTGGCATTTCTCCAGCTTCTCATATTCTTTCTTCCTGATGTTTCTGTTATTCAGCATTGCCATATATGTTACTATTGCCTTTTTCTTCTGTTCTTTGTCCAGTATTATTATGTCTAGTTGTTTGGCTGGTACCTGCTTATCAGTCTGTATTTGGAAGCCCCACAGGACCTTTTTGGGTGATTCCCATTTGGACTTGGGAGTGTCCAATCCATACTCAGCACAAATGTTCCTGTACACAGTTCCTGCAACTTGGTTGTGCTGTAAGGCGTCCCTGCCTGCATCTTGCACCCTGCTACTATGTGCTGGATGCTTTCAGCGGATCCCTTGCACAGTCTACATCTTGGGTCTTGTCTGCTGTGATAGACCCCTGCTTCTACTGCTCTTGTGCTCAACTCCGGATCTTGTGCCTCCATGAACAGTGCCTCTGTGCTGTACCCATATCCACTCTTTGACATGATCTGGCTGAGGGGGTTCAAGCCTATGCAGGACAGCAGTGGGGATAGTGCATAATCCTGCTATATTCCACATCTGATGGGATAGTCACTTGTGCTATTGACTTTGAGTTAACTTCTGACATTGTTCTTGATGAAGGTTCTTAGCGTCTTGTTGACCTTGTACAGAGGCTGGCACTCCAGGATCCATGTGTGGGGCATTGAGTTGTATGCTTTCTGGTAGTTGATCCAGGCTGTGCTTAGGTTGGTTTGTCTGATCTTGGAGTCTCACATGACTGCTTTGTCTACCAGTAGTTGGTGCTTGGAGCACACGGTTCCATTACCAATCCCCCTTTGAACAGGGCTCTGGAACTTACACACATGTTCCTTCAGCTTTGTGGCTATGATACCTGATAGGAGCTTCAATATTGTTGACAGGTGGCTTACAGGCGGGTACTCTGACGGCGTTGTTCCCTTGTGAGGATCCTTTATTATGAGTACTGTCCTTCCTTGAGTTAACCACTCGGGGCGAGAGCCTGCTTCAAGCGGCGGATTCATTTGAGCTGCCAGCGTGTATGTAATGCTGTTCGTTTCTTCAGCCAACAGGTGTGGATCATGTCAGGCCCTGGTGATGTCCAGTTCTTCATACTTGCTACCCGTTGCTGGACATCTGCTGCTGTGATGGTGACAGGGTCTTCCTCTGGGAGATTGCAGAGGCTCGCTAGTAGGTCTTTCAGCCACAGGGCACTGGCGTTGTGTGATGCTTCTTTTTCCCATATACTCTTCCTGTACTGCTCTGTTGCTGTCTCGGTTGGTTCAGTTACTGGTATGTTGTTGCTCTGTAACTATGCAAATACTTTTAGTGGTATATATAACAACAATTTTCATGACATATGTAAGTGATATTAAATCTGATTCTGATTTTGATTCTAATCTACTTGCATAGTTTTGAAAAGAAAGCAGAGCTCCCAGAGGGAAAGCAACATAGCCAGAGGAAGAACATGCAGAAAGCACTCAAGATCAAGATTGAAACTGGGCTCGTGGAGTTACAAGGGAGCAACACATACGACTGAACCACCTTCTGCCTTCCTTTTGATTGCCGCTGAGAAAGAGTCTGTCATTGGCTTATCGCTGTATAGCTCGCTGTTGTTGGCGGGTAGGACTCTGTGCTCATGTAGTGACTCTCTCTTCATTGGCAAAGGAAGATGTTACCATGGTTCTGCATTTTGGATCGGGCTATTGCTTTTATGGGCTGTGGACCTTCTCTGAATTTTAGATTTTATATACTGTGTTTTTCACCGATCTCTTCCTGTTTTGTTGTGAGAGGGGTGGAGATTTGGGGTTGATTTTCTTGTCCTGTTTTGTGTAGGGGGAGGGGGGGTTTGAAGGTTGATATTCTTGTTCCATTTTGTACGGGGGGGGGTGGAATTTCCGTTCTGTGCAGGGGTGGTTTTGATGTTTTTCTCTGAATGATTTTTATGTTTTTTCTTTGTGGCTATCTGGAGAAGACAAATCTCAGAGTTGTATATGGATAAATACTTTAATAATAAATGAACCTTTGAACCTTTGATCCTTTGCTCTAATTCTAGTCTCATACAACCTCTGTGGAAAAGGCCTGCTTGCATTAACCCTATCTATATCCCCCATAATTTTGTATCTTCTTCTTCTTGTGCCTTGCGTGCTACAAGCTTGGGCGATCATGGCTCTCCGCATGGAATGATCCCATGCAGCGTCAATGATATCTTGCACACTTAGATCTGTTAGTTCTTTCACAGTGTCCATATATTTTCTTCTTTGTCTTCCTCTTCCACGTTTCCCATCCTTATAATGTAAGGCATTCTATTTCTCCCTTTCTGATGACATGGCCCAGGAACTTAAGTTTCTTCTCATTTAATGTTCTCATTAAGGATCTAAATTTTGTAATTTTGTATACCTCCATCAAATCTCCTTTCACTCTCTTACTTTTTTTTTCAAAAAATACTTTATTCAGAAATATTACAAAATAAAAATAATTACATACAGAAAAAAAAAACCATTCGTTGACTGTGAGTCCTTATTCAATACAGTTATTAACAATAAAATTTTGCGTTGACTCTGTTCATTTACAAATGAAAGATGTTTACAGTAAATCATGCGTTTACTCTCAACTCTTGGTCAAGTGTTAAGACTTATTAACAATCAAAATTTTCAACAATAAAGGCAGGCAATGGCTCTAATACTTTCCCAAATTAACAATTCCACCCACTCCTTGGGCACCATGTTGATTATCTGTCCACACCGCTGATGAGGGTAGGTCTCCTCCCCACCCAACCTCTCCCCCTCCTACGGGTGATGAACGTTAAACTGTGGTCCTGCCCCACCGGGCCTTCGCGGTGGCTGCACCAAGTTTGAGTGCATCCCTCAGAACGTACTCCTGCAGACGACAGTGTGCCAGTCGGCAGCATTCAGTCACGGACATCTCCGTCAGCTGGCAGACCATCAAGTTTCGGGCCGACCAAAGAGCGTCTTTCACCGAATTGATGATCTGCCAGCAGCACCGGATGTTGGTCTCCGTGTGCGTCCCCGGGAACAGCCCGTAGATCACGGAGTCCTCGGTAACGCAGCTGCTGGGCATGAATCTTAGTACTGTCCCTTCCATTCTCTTCCACACCTTCTTTGCGAACCCACAGTGTGCAAAGAGGTGAGCCACTGACTCCACCCCATCACAGTCCTCCCGTGGACAGTGGGGTGTGGAGGAACTGTTCCGGGCGTACAGGAGGGATCTGACTGGGAGGGCCCCTCTCACCGCCAGCCAGGCGAGGTCTTGGTGCCTGTTGGTGAGGTCTGGCGATGAGGCATTTTGCCAGATGAACTGGACGGTCTGCTCAGGGACCTTTCACTCTCTTACACTCCAGGGAATCGAGTCGTCATTGCCTGTTGAACATTTCACACAAAGTACAACAACCACTTTTAACAAGCATGCAGAAGTGTAGTTTGATCATGGTTAGATTACTTACACAGTTTCACTGTTTTTGAGGATCGGTTGAGATTGATGTCTTCTCTGGTGTGCAAAGTTGTTCCATGTTTTAATTACTCAGTTAATTGTTTTCCTTAATTGTGAATGCAAAAGAGGTCATCTTAATCTAAATATCTAGAATCCCTAAGATCCCGAATACATTGGAAAGGAATTTTCAATTAAACTACTTAATCAAAGCTATTGATCGTGATTTGAGAGATCTGCACAAATTGATAACGTGCTCAATATTATTCATGTTTTCTTTGTGTATGCTCTTTTTGCCAATTTGAACCAATAAAAATCCTGCTCCAGTACAGGGCCATCACTTTTCCTATCCAAACTGATCGCCTACATTGCGTAACTTCCGTTGAGATGCCTACACTACCTCCTGTGAAATGGGAGACAGGAGTCAGGCTGATCATTGCAATGCTCCTGGCAAAATTTGCTTACTCACTTGAATTAATTAGAAATCTGCTTTTAGCATGTTTACTCTTGAATTCAAATGGCAGTTAACTCTTCATTAGCTTTTCAAAGTGAGTAAACTGGAGGTTAATTTCAGAAGAAAAATACGACTTTGTAGGCCAACCCTGAACACCTCCTCACTATCTTTGTTCTCTTTTTACACAAGTTATTTAATTTAATTCAAGGATGTCCCTTTAAACAGGGGCTCCCTACCATGGACCCTTAACCATCAACCAAGTGGACTGTGAACCCCAGGTTGGGAACCCATGCTTCAGAACAAAAATAGGAGGAATTTCTTTAGCTAGAGGATAGCGAGTCCGTGGAATCCGTTGTTAAGGATGGCTGTGGAGGCCAAGTCATTTAAAGTGGAGGTTGATAGTTTCTTGATTAGTAAGGGCATTGGATAAGTGTGGCGCCTTTTATTTTCCTTTCATATTTTATTCTCTATTAATTATATAGTTCCAGTAATATCTATAAACTGTTAATCATTTAATCGTATCTGGTGTATTGTCTGTTATTTGGGCGGGGTGGAGTACATCACACAGCATCCACACAAACTAATTACCCAGTTCAGCGGGGCTGAGGGCTGTTTCCCTAGACGACAGCGAGCCGTGCGACCCTGAGGTTGGCCAGGGGGGCTACAAAGGTTATGGGGAGAAGGCAGGAGAATGGGTTTGAGAGAGATAATAAATCAGCATGATAGAATGGCCGAGCAGACTTGATGGGCTGAATGGCCTAATTCTGCTCCTATGTCTATTGATCTTATAGTCTTAATTTTGTATATGTCTTTCTTGGAGACATCATAAAGGGGTTCATCAGCATGATACCTGAGACCTGGGATGAGGAGCTTCAGTTGATGAAAATCTGAAAGGATTCTCCTTCATATAGAGAACATTAAGGGGGAATATAATAGAAGTATTCAAAAGTGCAGGAAGTTATGGTACTTCAAGGAAGAGGAAAATTTATACCATATTTATCATAATAACTTAAACTTAAATGTAATGTTGAGACTTTATAAAGCACTGTTGAGGCCTCACTTAGAGTATTGTGAATAGTTTTAGGCCTCTTATCTTAGAAAGGATGAGCTGAAACTGAAGAGGGTTCAAAGGAGATTCATGAAAATGATTCCAGGATTGAATGGCTTGTCATATGAGGAGCACTTGATAACTCTGGGACTGTACTCACTGGAATTTAGATGAGTGAGAAACCTCACTGAAACCTATGAAGGGTGAAAAGCCTTGGTGGAATGGATGTGGAGAAGATGTTTCCCTTGGTGGGAGAGTTTAAGACCAGAGGACACAGCCTCAGAATAGAGGGGCATCCTTTTGGAATGGAGATGTGAGGGAATTTCTTTAGCCAGAGAGAGGAGAATCTGTGGAATTCATTGCCACAGGCAGCTGTGGAGGCCAAGTCTTTGTGTATATTTAAGGAAAAGATAGATAGGTTCTTGACTGGTCAGGGCATGAAGGGATACCCGGGAGAAAGGAAGGAGACTGGGGCTGAGATGAAAATTGGATCAGCCATGATGAAATTGTGGAGCAGATTTGATGGGCCAAATGGCCTAATTCTGCTATTATATCTTATGGTCTTATGTGAAAACGTAGTGAAGAGGAAATTAAAATGTGGAAATCTAATGACCATTTCATTTTGTCCCTCTGTCAGAAATGGATATGTTATCCCTGTGTGACAGCTTTGACTAAACCCAGAGCTAATAGAGACATAATAAAGAGTTAGTTACATCTGGGATCTATTTACACTAGAATAAATTACCAGTATCTGAATTTGACTATTTCAAGTAATTGAAAATATAATAAATTCTAACTTAGTGAACTGAAGGGTGAGATCATGGCAGTGTCTGTTATCCGAACTGTTAGGCACTGCGGGGAAAAACTAGAATTTAGTTTTCATTTACAGGCAGCCCTGTGGACAATAAAGTGCTTTACTTGTATAGAATTTCCATTTATCTTGAACCAACCTCTCAAAGCTATGATAGATGTGAAAAAGGCATTATCTCTTCTTCACCTGATACCCTGGCAGTTGAGAAATAGCCATTTACCTCCACCACGTCCCACACAGGGCGACGACTCGTCAGCAGACAGTTGCTGAAATAAGCAGGCATTCTTGGTTTTAAGAGCTCAATAATTTCATTCCCTCTAACTGTTCCTGGATTTTTGCTGGCCTGCCTTAAAGTCATAAGCCAGACTTCATGCTTCTGCAGTCAGAATTGAATCTGGTTTAATGTTACTGGCATATGTCATGAAATTTGATGTTTTGTGGCAATAGTACATTGCAATACATAATAATAAAAAAAACTATAAATTACAATGAGACCATAAAATCTTAAGATAGAATTAGGCCATTCAGGCCGTCCAGTCTGCTCTGCCATTTCACCATGGCTGATCCCTGTTCCCACTCAACCCCATACACATGCCTTCTCACCATATCCTCTGATGCCCTGACTGATCAGGGAACGATCAACTTCCACCTTAAATGTACCCATGGACCTGGCCTCCACCACAGTCTCTTGCAGAGCATTCCACAGATTCACTATTCTCTGCCAAAAAAAAATTTCCTCGTATCTCTGTTCTAAAAGGTCAGCCCTCAATTTTGAGGCTGCGCTCTCTAGTTCTGGATACCCCACCACAGGAAACACCCTCTCCACATCCACCCTATCTAGTCCTTCCAACAATTGGTAAGTTTCAATTTGGTGCCCCGTATTCTTCTAAATTCCAGTGAGTACATACCCAAAGCTGCCAAATGCTCTTCATATGTTAACCCCTACATTACCAGAATCATCCTTGTGAACCTCCTCTGGACTTTCTCCAAGGACAACACATCTTTTTTGAGATATAGGGCCCAAAACCATTGACAATACTCCAAGTGCTGCCTAACTAGTGTCTTATAAAGGATCAGCATTAGATCCTTGCTTTCATATTCTATTCTCCTTGAAATAAATGCCAATATTTCATTTGCCTCCTTCACCACAGATTCAACCTGTAAATTAAACTTCTGGGAGTCTTGCATGAGGACTCCTAAATCCCTCTGTGCCTCTAAAGTTTGAATGTTCTCCCCACTTAGATAATAGTCTCCACTGTTGTTCCTTTTATCAAAATGCATTATCATATATTTCCCATCACTGTATTCCATCTGACACTTTTTTACCTTTCTTCCAATATGTCTAGGTCCTGCTGCAATCCCATTGCTTCCTCAGCACTCCCTCCCCCTCCACCTATCTTCGTATCATCCACAAACTTTACCACAAAGCCATCAATTCCATTACCTAAATCATTGACAAACAATGTGAAAAGTAGTGGTTCCAATACTGACCCCTGAGGAACACCACTAGTCACTGGCAGCAAACCAGAAAAGGCCACTTTTATTCCCACTCGCTGCCTCCTGACTGTCAGTCATTCCACTATCCATGCCAGTATCTTTCCTGTAATGCCACAGGATTTCATATTGTTAAGCAGCCTCATGTGTGGCACCTTATCAAATGCCTTTGGAAAATCCAAACAAATGACATCCACTGCCTCTCCTTTGTCCACCTGCTTGTTACTTCCTCAAAGAACTCTGGCAAATTTCTCAGTCAAGATTTCCCTTTACAGAAACTGACTGCTGACTTTGTCTTATTTCATCATTAGTCTCGAAGTACCTCGAAACCTCATCCTTAATAATAGACTCCAACACTTTCCTAACCACTGAGGTTAGACTAACTGGCCTATCTATAATTTCCTTTCTTTTGCCTTCTGCCCTTCTTAAAGAGTGGAGTGACATTTGCAACATTTCATTCCTCTGGGACCATGGCAGAATCAAGGGATTCTTGAAAGATCATGACCAATGCATCCGTTATCTTTTCAGCAACCTCTCTCAGGACTCTGGGATGAAGTTCATCTGGTCCAGGTGGCTTATCCACCTTAAGACCTTTGAGTTTACCTCGCACTTTTTCCTTTGTAATAGCAATGGCACTCACTCCTGCTCTCTGACACTCACGGACCTCTGGCAGAATGTTAGTGTCTTCCACAGTGAAGACAGATGCAAAGTACCCATTACATTCATCTGTGATTTCTTTGTCCCCATTGCTACCACACCCACATCATTTTCCATTGGTCCAATATCAACTCCAAATCCCCTTTTACTCTTTATATAACTGAAAAAACTTCTGGTATCCTGCTCTATTTTATTGGCTAGTCTGCCTTCATATTTCATCTTTTCCCTTCTTATAGCTTTTTTAGCAGCCTTTTATTGGATCTTCCCACTCACTTCCCACTTACTTTTGCTACATTATATGCCTTTTCCTTGGCTTTAATGGAGTCCTTAACTTCCTTTGTCAGCCATGGTTGCCTACCCCTGCCATTTGAGAACTTCTTCCTGTGTGGGACATATCTATCCTGCACCTTGTGAACTATTTCCAGAAACTTCAGCCATCACTGCTCTGCCATCATCCCCACCAGTGTCCTCCTCCAATCCACCAGGACAAGCTCCTCTCTCATCCCCTGTAATTCCCTTTATCCCATTGCAATACTGATACATCCCAAATTGCAGTATGAATTTAATCATATGCTCACTGCCTCCAAGGTTCCTTTACGTTAAGCTCCCCAATAAGTTCTGGGTTATTACATAACACCCAATCTAAGGTAGCCTTTCCCCAAGTAGGCTCAAGCACATGCTGATCTAAACGGCCATCTCCTAGGCATTCAACAAATTCCCTCTCTTGCGATCTGACACCAACCTGATTTTCCCAATCCCCTTGCACATTGAAGTCCCCTATTACAATTGTAAATGTGAAATATATACATTAAATTAAGTAATACAAAAATAGAAAAAATTGTGAGATAGTCAACTAAATGAATATAATGCAAGGCTGTTATTAAAGCAATAATGAGTATTGAGAATTACCATCAGGTGGGAGGGGCACAGAACATCAAAAGTTAGCATAATGTTATGGAAGCGCCAGAGATCTGAGTTCATTGCCATTACCATTGCTGCCTTTAAGGAGCTTGTACATAACCCCTGTAGGTAGTGGGTAGTAGCTCCATATGTCACTACTACAGGGCGTGACGACCCTGCCTTACACGAGTCCCGGGCTTAGGTGGCTCTGGCTGACAGTACCCGGTATGAGCTCCTATCCAGGGTTACGGATCCCACTGCCTTGTGGGTATCTTCAGGAGAAGAGAAAGCTAAGGAGTAAACCCTACACAATTCCGGAGTGGAGCCTCTAAGGTGGTTGGATGACGTATCACATCACCTCCCGGCAGCTCCTGCAGCCAAGCTGATGCCAAATGTACTGCTTCACATTCCTTTGGACCACATCCGCGAGGCCGAGAGGGGGATCTTGATGTCTGGGCAGCCCAGGGTCTCCATATTCATCGCCCAGGTCATCCAGTGTCTACTTAGACAGAGGGAGCCATTATTATTATTACATGGCCCCTCTGATCGAATGGGAGTATTCCGGATGCTCTGGTTGCCTCCCTCATTCCAAAGACGTGCATATGAAGGTTAGTGAGTTCAAAGTTCAAAGTAAATTTTATTAATAAAATAGATATATGTCATCAAATACAACCCCGAGATTCATTTTCTTGTGGGCATACACAACGAATCTATGGAATAATAACTAAGAATCAATGAAGTTTAATTGAGGGCATGCTACGTGGACGCGGGGTGTATGGCGACACTTCCCAGCTGTTCCCAGCACATCCCCCACACAGATTAGTAGGTTAGTTGATCACGTGGTTGTATTTGAGCAGTGGCACCTCACTGGGACAGTAGGGCCTGTTACCCTGCTGCATCTCCAAATAAATAAAATCAAATAAACACATATATTGACAGCTGCTCTGTTCTTAACAGTGCCTCAAAACTCAAAAAGTACAGCTTTTCCCCTAGATTGTTTTTTGTCTGGAGTCAGCAATAGCAATCCACATACAGATCAAATCAGCTTTCTTTTGTGTTACATCTCTACCAAAGGAGGTGCAAGGCGTAACTTCCCTCCTCCAGCCAGCCAGTCGCCCTTGGGCAAAGTGTAGCACTTGCTTAGCCCCACAGTCAGAGCCACGTGAAGCCACAAGAGCAGGCGATAGATGGTCGTATAGGCCGCCGGTGCATATCACAAGTCCTGGTTATGCGACCACTGACGCCAGGCAGACAATCTCTGAAGAGTATTGATTATGGCTGGGGTCACCTGTCTTGAAAAGACACTGCCCAGAAGAAGGCAATGACAAACTACTTCTTGTTACGTACCGCGTAACTGGGTTGCCAAACCAGCAGAAATGGATCACTCAGTTGGAGTCTGGATTACTAGAACTAAGAAAGTTTTATTAAAGAAACAAGCAACACAGTACTCTAATCAAAAGGATAATGAATGCAACAGTTCAGCAATGATAAACACACATGTACACAGAATTAGGATAACAGGATCAATCAAGCTCTATCATCGTCTAGGGGTAAATGACCAGTTTCAAAGTGACGCAAAGTTCAGTTCAATTGAATTCAGTTCAGTTCTCAGTAATCACTGCCATGGGAGATGGACAGTGGGGGGGGAGGGAAGGAGAGAGAGAGCAAAACGAATGAATATTCAAATGGCTTCCACACAGACCTTCGATATTCTTCGCAGTCAGCTTTCGGGTGAGCCCTTTGTGATGTCTTCTGAGGTCACCGACCATGACCCCTCCGTTTCCAGATACGATCGTTTCTCTGCGGTGAACCTGGCACCCAGGCAAGGGCGGACACACACCAGGTTCCCGCTGATCGTGCCTTTCCACCCTGTGCGTCTATGGCTTGGTCCCATGACCAGCCTTCCAAAACTTCCCACCAACTTGTGGGAGACGCACCGCTTCCAGGGTCTCGTTACCTCGGGGTGTCGTGTGTGTCCTGGCTTAGCGAACCTGTCCCTTTTTATCCCCCTGCTGGGGTATCGCCTGTCCATCACTTCAAACAGTTCGGGGTTCAAAGGGGGAGCCGATTTTGACAGCTCTCCTTCCGTTAAACTCTCCAGTCCCTTCATTAACATCTCCAAATGCTGCTCCATTGTTTCCCTTATCTCTCTTTCTCCTGAAGGGAGGTGGCAGACCAACTGCTGATCCCACTGGTGCCAGCACAGGCCAGCTAACATCTTAATCTATGTGTATTCTTGTCACACCTCCCACCTTTAAGGATTTTTACCGGGGTAAAAATTACAAACATGAATACATTATTTGATACACACAAATATACATCTTTATCAGCTATTTGGCTAACACAGTGAATTTGACGTCGTCAACACCTTGACAGACAGTCAGCCATCACATTTTCTGTTCCTTTTATATGTGTAATTTTGATATCAAATTCCTGTAGCACCAGACTCCAACTTAGAAATCTTTTGTTTTTATCTTTCATAGTGGCCAAAAACACTAATGGGTTGTGGTCGGTGTAAATTACCAGTGGTTTCCGTGCAGGGCAAATATAAACTTCAAAATGTTGCAATGCTAGTATGATGGCCAGTAACTCCTTTTCCACAGTGGAATAATTTCTCTGATGGGTATTAAATTTCTTGGAAAAGTAAGCGACTGGGTGCTCAACCCCCTCTTTGTCGGTCTGCAACAGCACCGCCCCGGCAGCTTCGTCGCTAGCATCTGTTGCTAGGGAGAAGGGTTTTGAAAAATCAGGCGCATTTAGCACAGGATGGTGACACAGAATCGCCTTCAGACTCTCGAAGGCTTGTTGGCAAAGGTCGTTCCACACAAACTTCGCATTCTTTGGCAAAAGCTTAGTGAGAGGGAGGGAAATATCCGCAAGGTTTTTGCAAAACCTCCTATAGTACCCCACCATCCCCAAGAACCTTCTCAGGGCTCTCTTGTCTGTCGGGGTGGGGACCTCCGGGATAGCCCTCACCTTAGCCTGCATCGAACCAGCTGCCCCTGTACTACCACAAATCCCAGATAAGTGACCTTCGCGTGGCCGAACTCACTTTTTGCGAGGTTCACTGTCAGGGTGGCTTCGGACAGCTGTTTAAACAGCTCCTCTACCGCCACAATGTGCTCCTCCCACGTGTCACTCCAGACCACTAAATCATCAATATACGCTTCTGTGTTCCTTACTCCCTGAATTAATCATCCTCTGGAAGGTCCCTGGGGCATTTTTCATGCCAAAAGGTAGAACATTATACTCGTATAAACCGGAGGGAGTGACAAATGCCGAGATTTCTCTAGCCCGGTTGGTTAAAGGAACACACCAGTACCCTGTCAGCAAATCGATCTTGGTGATGTACGTAGCTCTCCCCACTTTATCGATGCAATCGTCTACCCTTCGGATGGGATAAGCATCAGTTTTCGTGATAGCGTTCACCTTTCTGTAACCTGTACAGAATTGGATGCTCCCATCGGCTTTCGGGACAACCACACAGGGGGATGCCCATTCCGACTTGGATGGCCTAATAATATCTGTGGCTAGCATGTGTTAAATTTCTTTCTCCACCAGCTTGCCCTTCTCCAAGTTCATCCTATAGGGGTGTTGTTTAATAGGCTGGTCTGAGGTGACCACAACATCATGCACCGTCCCTTTGCATCGCCTCGGGGCATCGGGACATACATCTGCGTGCCGGTGAATTAGCTTTATCAATGGCCCCCTTTGTTCGGGGGTTAGGTGAGAGACCTTATCAGCAAACTTAGCCAGAACAATAGAGTTCTCCAATCGGGTCGGCACCATATTCATCTTCTCGAGATGGGTTATCCCCGTCTCATTCGACACCCCAGCCTCATTAATTTCTGTGATAACACCAACCGGGTTTTCTTTCTGATCGTGGTAGGCTTTTAACATGTTAATGTGTACCAACTGTGTGGGTTTGCGCCTGTCCGGCGTTTCGATAACATAATTCAAAGGGTCTATCTTTTTAGTTACCTTGTACGGACCGTGGAATCTCGCCTGGAGGGGGTTGGCTACCACTGGAGACAGAACTAAGACCCGATCGCCCACTTGGAACACTTTTTCGCGGGCACGTCTATCATACCATTTTTTCATTTTAGTCTGTGAGTGTCGCAGATTTTCTTTTGCAAGGTCACAGATCCTTTCAAGCCTCTCAAGAAATTTTAAAACGTTATCAATCACATTAACCTGGACGTCCGGACTGGACCATTGCTCTTTTAGTAAAGCCAGGGGTCCTCTGGGCCGATGACCAAAGACGAGCTCGAATGGGCTGAACCCCAATGACTCTTGAACCGTGTCCCTCACGGCAAATAAGAGGAGGGGCAAAGCATCATCCCAGCTCCTAGCGTTTTCTTGACAGTAAATTTTAATCATGGTCTTTAATGTGGCGTGGAATCGTTCCAACGCCCCTTGTGACTCAGGGTGGTACGCGGAGGCCAAAATCTGCTTTGCTCCCATCTCATCCAACATCCGTCGGTATGTGTGAGATGTGAAGACACTCCCCTGATCTGACTGGATTTTCCTGAGCAGCCCCACCGTAGTGAAAAATTTCACAAGCGCCTTTACCAGTGCGGGAGCACAGCCTCCGGAAACCTGGTGGCGGCGCACATCAGAGTCATCACGTACTCCCGCCCACTCGCAGTTCTGGGCAGGGGACCGACAAAATCCACAATTACTCGAGAGAAAGGTTCCCCGAAAGCGGGTATCGGTCGAAGGGGCGCCTTAGGCAGGACCTGATTTGGTTTTCCCACCACCTGACATAAATGACATCGCCTACAATATTCAACAATATCTTTCCACATATTCGGCCAGTAAAACTCTTTCATAATTCTGTCGACTGTCTTCCTCACCCCAAAATGTCCACCGAGGGGTACTTTGTGGGCCAGGTTAAAAATCTCACCCCTATAAATTTTCGGCACTACCACCTGGTGTACAACTCCCCACTCCTCATCTGCGGGCACAGTAGGTGGTCTCCATTTCCTCATTAGTACTCTCTCCCTTACATAATAGCCCACTGGCTCCCTTTTTAATTCTGCTTCAGAGAGAGCTGTCTCCGCCAAATCCATCAGCTCCTCGTCTCGCTCTTGTGCCTGTATAAAGTCCTTCCTGGCTAATGCTAAGTCTGCCTCAGCCCCCTCACCTCCTCTTGTTCCACCACGCTCCTCCTTTTCACTTTCTACCCCCTCCTCGTACAAGGCTGGCAGAAACGTCTCAGCTAGCTGTATATCAGCCTCTGCAGCCTTCCTCGACGTCCGTCAAGTTACTGCGCAAACGGGATAAACCTGTGAGTCCATGGGCAATGCTCAATGCTGGCAGGCTGACTTCTCAATCTCACGGCTGGGAACACGATTCCCCCGGCGAGGTCATTACCGAACAAGACTTCCACGCCTTTCATCGGTAATTCGGGTCTCACCCTGATCGTGACTAGTCCAGAGACCAAATTGCTTTGTAGGTGTATCTGGTGCAAAGGCACGGCTTCAGTCCCTTTTCCAATGCCTTTGATCACACTGACCTCCCCAGTCTCGGTCTCTGAACTAAAGTCTAAAACACTCCTCAAGATCAGTGACTGACAAGCTCCCGTGTCTCTCCAGATCCGTACTGGAACTGGGTTTAACCCCTCCTTCACCGACACCAATCCGGCCGAGATAAACCTCTCGCGCCCTTCCTGAACTTTATCCAACCTCCCCTCTCCTGGAGGTTGGTTTGCCGGCTCAATACAGCCAGTCGGAACCCCCGTTTTTCCTTTTCCCGTCTCCTTCTTTGGGGCAAAGCACCTGGACGCAAAGTGTCCGACTTTCCCACAATTATAACAGACGACCCCAGGAGACTTCCTACCAGACTGCTCCCGGTCTATCTTATCCTTCTCACGAGTCCCCGGCTTACTTACTGACTTTTCTGGCGGACTCTCCCCGCTGTCCTGACGACCCTTCTGGTAGCCTTTACTCGGGGCAAACTTCATTTTATGCGTCAACGCGTACTCATCCGCCAACTTAGCAGTTGCGGCTAACGTGGCTGCCTCTTTCTTATCTAGGTAGGGTCTCATACCTTCAGGGACACAACCTTTAAACTGCTCAATCAGGATCAGCTGTAGCAGTCTGTCATAATCCCCCTCTACCCCCTTCGAGGTGCACCAACGCTCACAATATGTCTGCATCTCACGGGCAACCTTTAAATACGTGCGGTCCCACTGCTTCCTCGCATTCCGGAACCTCTGCCGGTATGCCTCCGGGACCAACTCATAAATCCTGAGGATGGCCTCTTTCACCATCTCATACCTCTGGGCATCTTCTGCGGACAAAGCTGAGTAAGCTTGTTGGGCTTTCCCTTTCAGTACACTCTGAAGCAAAACAGCCCACTTATCCCTCAGCCAGTCCTGACTGGTAGCAACTTTTTCGAAATGGAGAGAGTACCGATCCACGTCAGTATCGTCAAATGGGGGAACCAGCCTAACCTCCTGGGTCGCCCGGAACCCTCCACCTTGGTTCGGCACGAGCCCCTGCTCTGCCCTTATCTTTAACTTCTCCAGCTCGAATTCCCTTTCCCTCTGTTTCTCCTCTCGCTCCAACTGTCTCTCTCTCTCTCTCCTGCCTTTCTAACTCTTTCTCTTTCTCCTGCCTTTCTAACTGTTTCTCTTTCTCCCGCCTTTCTAACTCTTTCTCTTTCTCCTGCCTTTCTAACTGTTTCTCTTTCTCCCACCTTTCTAACTCTCTCTCCTGCTTTTCTAACTGCTTCTCTTCGTGTTCTAACTGCCGTACCCGGAACTCGTGCTCGAGTCTCAGTTTTTCAAGCTGCACCTGTACCACGTCTCCAGCAGGTTTTTCAATAGACACCACCTCCAGCTCCCCTTGGAGAAACACACCTTTAGATACATAGTGCTCTACGATAGCTCTGTGTATTTCCTCTCTCCTCATTGTCGACTTCCCCTTAGCAAGATTCAACCGTTTGGCCACAGCTACCAATTCCGCTTTCCTGGCATCCTCTAATGCCTCCAAGGTTGGCACCTTTATAAATTCCTCAACCTCCATTTCTGCTGTTTGTCTTTTCTTTCTTTCGGGAATTTTAACCCAATCAATTTACTCCATCCCAAATTTAGCGTTCAAAATCACGGACGAGAACCCCACTTATGTTACGTACCCCGTAACTGGGTTGCCAAACCAGCAGAAATGGATCACTCAGTTGGAGTCTGGATTACTAGAACTAAGAAAGTTTTATTAAAGAAGCAAACAACACAGTACTCTAATCAAAAGGATAATAAATGCAACAGTTCAGCAATGATAAACACACATGGACACAGAATTAGGATAACAGGATCAATCAAGCTCTATCGTCGTCTAGGGGTAAATGACCAGTTTCAAAGTGACGCAAAGTTCAGTTCAATTGAATTCAGTTCAGTTCTCAGTAATCACTGCCATGGGAGATGGAGAGTGGGGGGAAGGAGAGAGAGAGCAAAACGAATGAATATTCAAACGGCTTCCACACAGACCTTGGATATTCTTCGCAGTCAGCTTTCGGGCGAGCCCTTTGTGATGTCTTCTGAGGTCACCGACCGTGACCCCTCCGTTTCCAGATACGATCGTTTCTCTGTGGTGAACCTGGCACCCAGGCAAGGGCGGACACACACCAGGTTCCCACTGATCGTGCCTTTCCACCCTGTGCGTCTATGGCTTGGTCCCGCGACCAGCCTTCCAAAACTTCCCACCGACTTGTGGGAGACGCACCGCTTCCAGGGTCTCGTTACCTCGGGGAGTTGTGTGTGTCCTGCCTTAGCGAACCTGTCCCTTTTTATCCCCCTGCTGGGGTATCACCTGTCCATCACTTCAAACAGTTCGGGGTTCAAAGGGGGAGCTGATCTTGACAGCTCTCCTTCCGTTAAACTCTCCTGTCCCTTCATTAACATCTCCAAATGCTGCTCCATTGTTTCCCCTATCTCTCTTTCTCCTGAAGCGACCACTGATGCCAGGCAGACAATCCCTGAAGAGTATTGATTATGGCTGGGGTCACCTGTCTTGAAAAGACACTGCCCAGAAGAAGGCAATGACAAACTACTTCTGTAGAAAAATTTGCCAAGAATAATCATAGTCTTGGAAAGACCATGATTGCCCACGTCATAAGACATGGCACTTAACTAACGATTTCAGAACTATTTTAGAAATAGCTATCAAAACACCCAAACAGTACATGCTCCCAGATCAAGCTAATCGCTGTTTGCCATTTCAACTAATCCTGCATATTTATAGGCCTTGAGGAGACTGTATAGATTCATGCTGATTTTCTATGGCACAAGGGCACCCTGTGGCACCTTTTAAAATCGAGAAACTTACAACTACTTTGCAATATAACTAACAAATTGTTCTGAGCAATTTTTGAAGTAATTTTCAGTTCATCAAAATCAGCTTATTTGCTGATGCTTGATTAGATATTGAATAGAGTGCTTATTTTCTGTGATCAACCTTTTGTCAGCCATATTAATCAACATAACTGTTGCCCCTCTTTACAGGTGTCAATCAGAACATTTTGAAAGATTTTATTTCAGAGGGGCACCATGACAGCATAGCAGTTTGCATGCTGCCGTTACAGCTTGGGCTGTCGGAGTTTGGATTTCAATTCTGGCGTACTCAGTCAGATGTTTAAATGGCGCAGCATGGACTAGATGGGCCAAAGGGCCTGTTTCTGTGCTGTACACTTCTATGACTGCATGACTCTATGTTCATATGTCCTTCCCATGAGAGTGCGGGTTTCCACTGGGTGCTCTGCTTTCCTCCCACAGTCCACGATGCACCAGTTAACAGGTTAGTTAGTAACAGGTTAACAGGTTAGTTAGTAAATTGTCCTGTGATTGCACTGGGGTTAAATAGGTTGGCTGCTGCACAGTGCAGCTTGTTGGGCTGGAAGGGTCTGTCCATGTTGTATCTCCAAATAAAATAAAATAAATAAATTATTACCTAAAAGGCTAAAAGGTCAGCGCAACACTTTGGTCAGTAATGAACTGATTTCACTACCCATGGTCACACGGTCAATGTCATGTTCTCAGTGTTATTTATTATTATTTTTACATTTGTATAGTTTGTTGTCTTTTGCACATTGATTGTTTGCCAGTCTTTGTTCTTGGGCAGTTTTTTTTATTGATTGTGTTGTAATCCTTTGTTCTACAGTGAATGCCTGCAGCTAAATGAATTTCCGAGGAGTACAATGCCTTGCAAAAGGCTTAAGCACATACAAGTAGTTATGGTTAGGCTGCTGGAATATGAAGTCCTTAAGCAGTTTGCTCTTTTTTAATTTATTGTAGTTTTCAGCATATAATCCTTTAAACAGTCCTTCCGGGTAAGGTGACGTTTCACCTGCGAGCCTGTGGGAGTCATCTACTACATCTGGTGCTCCTGGTGTGGCCTCCTCTACATCGGAGAGTTCTGTCACAGATTGGGGGACTGGTTCATCGAGCACCTTCACTCAATCCGCTAGAAAAGGCAGAATATCCCAGTGACTACCCACTTCAGTTCAACTCCACATTCCCGTTCTGACATGTCGCCTCTGCTGCCGCTGAAGTTGGAGGATCAACACATCATATTCCATCTGTGCAGCCTCTGACTTCGATTTCTGTAACTCTCAGCAATTCCTCTTCCTTTCCTCCTCCTTTCCTCCCTGGTTCCCCTCTTTCCCCTTCTATTCTCACCTGCCCATCATTGTCCTCCAGTTCCCCTCTTTCATACACTAGCACGGAGCCTACTTGAAGCACAATTAAAATTACTGAAGGGATACACTCTGTGGCTACTTTATAAGATCCTTCCTGTGCCCAATAAAGTTGTCACCAAGTGTACATTCGTGGTCTGCTGCTGCTGTAGCCCGTCCACTTCATGATTCGACAAGTTGTGCATTCAGAAGTGCTCTTTCACACATCATTCTTGTAATGTGTGGTTATCTGAGTTACTGTTACATTCCTGTCAGCTTGAACCAGTCTAGCCATTCTCCTCTGGTCACCCTCAATCACGAGGTGTTTTCATCCACAGAACTGCTATTTACTGGATTTTTTTTTTGTTTTTCACATCAGTCTGTTGTGCATTAAAATCACAGGAGATTAGCAGTTTCTGAGTTACGCAAACCACCCCATCTGACACCATCTATCATTCCACGGTCAAAGTCAGTTAGATCACACTTCTTTCCATTCTGATGTTTGGTCTGAACAACAATTCAACCCTTTGACCATGTCTGCATGCTCTTATGCATTGAGTTGCTGCCACTTGATTGGCTGATTAGATATTTCCATTAACAAGCAGGAGTACAAATGTACCTAATAACGTAGCCACCGAGTGTAAAGCTCAATTAAAATAAAGGGGATCAGCAAAGTTATGAACAAACAGAGGAGTTCTACGCAGTGATTGTTCTATTCTGATATGATCAAACAGGAATATTGTGATCTTAACTTCATAGAATGTAAAAGTGTGACCATAACACCAGGTAATGCAGATATTTACTGCTCTGGGCACTCATCATGATAAGATGTTTCTGTGCAACGCTATTCATTTTTAAAAGAAAACTCTGTCACATTTCCATGTAGAATTTTACATATTTCCCAAAGGAAAATTTCTTAGCACAAGTGTGAACTACTGATGTTTTGTTATATCAGATAAATAACCATCACCTTTTTGAAAATTAAAATTTCAGGCAGAAAATAAAGGGCAATAAATTAATAACCTAAAACTCTATTAAATGAAAAGCCAGCAAAACCTGACTTCATTTCCTCTTGAGACAAGCCTTTGAAATGAAAGACAGATAACCTTGACAGTATTGCCCCTCATAAAACTCTACAATTCCACAAAGCATTCGGTCTGCAGTGCAACAGAAAACTGTGAACGTTGTTGAGAGTTCAATAGTATCTGAATTCTCTTGTCTGGTTATTAGATTTATAATTGTTTCTAAAGAATCATTATATGTCTTAATTTATGAGAGCTATTAATTAGATTAACAGAGAAATGAAAACTCCTATGATTGTTATAAATATGTTTTCTCGTTAACTTTTATATATGAAAAATCAAAGAAATTCCCTCCTTATATTTTCCCGTCAATCATGCAATAGTATGCTGTGAGAACATCAAAATAACCCCTCACTGTTTCCACTGAACACAATTCCCATAATCCCTTCAATCATGATCACGTTAAAGATGGGTCAGTTTTGCTGAGGGGATATTTTCGATTACACTAAGAATTCCTTAATACTTTATTGATCTTGTAAAATTGTTTTAATTCACAGAAAAGAAGAAAGAGGACTTTCAGCAAATTGCCTGTGCCAATATCAGAGCAAGCCACCAGGAGTGGTCAATGGGGGAAAGAGTGAACAGCTTCAAGTTCTTGGGCATCAACATCTCAGAGGATCTAACACAGGAGAAGGCACGTCAGCAGCTACACCTCAATAGGAGTTTGAGAAGACTTAATATGTCACCAAAGACTCCAACAGATGTTGGTGATTGTAATGCCAATTCCTGAATACCACCAGTAGATCTAATTCCTTCATGACCTGATGTCGTGACATTGAATAAACTGCACAGAGATCAAGCTCTAGATCTAATGGGTCTTCATTCAGAGTTACAGGGACACCTTTTAGTAGAATCTCGCTGAAGGATCTTTTGAATGCAAGGTGCATCAAGTTTTATATACTCTATTAGCACAATAGTACAGCACTGCACAAAAGTCTTAGGTATATAGGCCAGGCAGCATCTATGAAAAAAAAGTACAGTCAACATTTTGGGCCAAGACTCTTCAGCAGGACTGGAGAAAAAATGCTGAGGAGTAGATTTAAAAGGTGGGTGGAGGGGAGAGAGAATCTCAAGGTGTTAGGTGAAATCCGGAGAGGGAGAGATGAAGCAAAGAGCTGGGAATTTGATTGGTGAAAGAGATATGGCTCTAGAAGGGGGAAGAAAAGGGAGAAAGAGCACCAGAGGGAGGTGATGGGCAAGCAAGGTGATAAGGTGAGAGAGGGAAAAGGGGATGGGGAATAGTGAAGGAGAGGGGAGGTATTACTGGAAGTTTGAGAAATCGATGTCCATGCGATCAGGTTGGAGGCTACCCAGATGGAATATAAGATGTTGTTCCTCCAGCCTGAGCGTGGCCTTATTGCGACAGTAGAGGAGGCCATGGACTGACATGTCAGAATGAGGGAGGAGATGTAGGGGCAGGTGTAAGACATGTTCTGCTTGCAAGGATAAGTGCCAGGAGGGAGATCAGTGGGGAGGGACAAATGGACAAGGGAGTCGACTGAGGAGCGATCCCTACAGAAAGCAGAAAGTTGGGGGGTGGTGGGAAAGAGGTGCTTGGTGGTGGGATCCCATTGGAGATGGAGGAAGTTCCGGAGAATCTCCCGGTGTGGACTCCTGTGTATCAGTGACTCGAAGTAGATTGGGAGACCGCTTTGCCACGCACCTATGCTCCATCCACCAGAAGAAGCAGGATCTCCCAGTGGCCACCCATTTTAATTCCACTTCCCTTTCCCATTCTGATATGTCTATCCACGGCCTCCTCTAATGTCGCGATGAGGCCACACTCAGGTTGGAGGAACAACACCTTCTATTCCATCTGGGTATCCTCCACCCTGATGGCATGAATATCACTTTCTCAAACTACTGGTAATGTCTCCCCCCACCTTCACCATTCCCCATCCCCTTTCCCCTCTCTCACCTTATCTCCTTGCCTGCCCATCACCTCCCTCTGGTGCACATCGCCCCCAGCCTCTTTTTCTTCCATGGCCTTCCGTAGTCTCCTGTCAGACACTACTTCTCCAGTCCTGTATCTCTTTCACCAATCAACTTCCCAATTCTTTACTTCATCCCTTCCCCTCCCGGTTTCACCTATTACCTTGTGTTTCTCCCTCCCCTCACTCCACCTTTTAAATCTTCTCCTCATCTTTTCTCCTCCAGTCCTGCTGTAGGGTCTTGACTCGAAATGTTATGTGACGGCGTCCTAAATTACCCCTATGAACTGTGCTCGATTACCCTTATGAACTGTGCTTTTGAAAGAGAGAGAGAGAGGGGGAGAGTTATTTAACACTGACATGTTGTTTTGAAAAGAGAGAGAGAAACGAAGACTAACTTTTAAACTGTCACTTTAAGGCACGAGGAGGAACTGAGAATAACTTTTAGGTTTCTGCTGAGTTGGAGAGAGAGGGCACCGAGCAGCTCGTAAATCACTATGGTGCCCGAGGGCGGCGTTATTTGATGGACAATCAATGTTATAGTTTCTCTGGAGTATGTTTATACTTTCTCCAAGGACATTGCCTGCTAGTACACTCTTACACAGACAAAGAGATGGGAGGAGTTATTTGAATGACAGTTGGTACCCAGCACGGTGAGATAAATAATAGCCTCCAACCTGATTGCATGGACGGTGAGGTCAGATGATAAACCTCAGACACATGTTTTTGGACACTGAATGAGCTTTGTTGTGCCCACAGAAAAAGTGGGTTTTTAGAGGATCGATCAGTGGCTCTTACAGTGTGAAAAGGGAGTGACCAGTGGGGAGTTGTTTGTGTGGCCAACCCTCGTCTGGGTTGATGATTCCACCACAGAAAAACAGTCCCCTTTGTTGAAGTCATAGTCGGTGACCTTTAAAGGATTTCGGAGGACAACGGGAAGATCAACGGTGTCAACTCACCTGAAGGCTCAAATCTCTCTCTCTCTCTCTCTCCATCACTACTCAACTCAAAACCACAAACTGACCTGAACTTTACTCATCATCGTAAGACTATCTATTCACCCCTAGACTTGAAGAAGCTTGGTTTTTCATATATATTTCCACACTTACTGATTTACTTACTTATATATAATCATTGTTAACCTGTTTTATATATCTGATTTTATATTACTGTATTGTGTAGTTACTAATAAACAATATTAGTTAATAGCAATACTGGACTCCAAAGTGTTTCCCATTTCTGCTGGTTCTTTATTCCCATCACGGGGTTCGTGACAGTTGACTGTACTCATTTCCACAGATGCTGCCTGGCTTGCTGAGTTCCTCCAGCATTTTGTGTGTGCTGTTTGGATTTCCAGGATCTGTCGATTTTCTATTGTTTGTAATTTTATGTATTACACTGTACTGCTGCTGCTGAAAATAATCATGACCTATGTGAGTGATGATAGACCTGATTCCGATATGGGTCTCTATTGTGGACCAAGAGTGGGAAGGGGGCAGGGCGAGGGGAATCATGGCTGGGAAAAGGGGAAGGGAGAGGGGAGGGAGCGGGAAGCAGCAGAGAGACATTTTGTAATGACCAACTGTTTGAAATTAAATGACCTTGCCTGGTGTCTCAGGGCTGGGTGTATCTGCACCTGTGCCATGCCCCCTGCCCACAGCACTCCTTCTCTGTGACCCATCCCACACCCCTCCCATGGTGCTCCATCCTCGCCATTTCCAACATCCTTTGTTCGTTCCAGATTTACTAGCTCACTCTCTGCTCCATGTTGACAAAGGTCTTAGGCACCCTACCTTTATATATGTGTGCCTGAGACTTTTACCCAGTACTGTATCAGCAGCGATACTGTTCGATAGTTACTGTTGCATAATTGATCTCAGCATTTACAGATGGAGATATCTGGTTCGACAGAAGTGCATGCTTACAGTGCGAGCACATCTCAGTTGACAAGGATATCTGGGATGAAGCCACTCTCAAGTTGGAGGAGCAACACATATTCCATCAGGGTAGCCTCCACCCTGAAGCATGAACATCGATTTCTCTAACCTGCCAATGTCTCACCCCTCCCCCTTCTTTTTTTTTTCCTTTCTCCATTCTGCTTCCCCTCTCACATGAATTCTTCTCCTTATCTTCCTCTGGTGCTCTGCTTTTCCTCTTTTTTCCATGGCTCACTTTCTTCTCCAATCAGATTCCTTCCTCTTCGGCCCTTTACCTCTTCCACCTAGCACCTTCCAGCTTCCCACCTTCCCCCTGTCCTGGTCTCACCTGTCACTTCCCAGCTTGGGCCCCAACCTTTTTATTCTGGCTTCTTACCTCTTCCTTTCCTGTCCTGATAAAGAGCATTGGCCAAAATGCCAGCTGTTTATTCCTCTCTGTAGATGCTGCCCGACCTGCTGAGCTCCCCCAGCATTTAGTGTGTGCTGCCCTGAATATTTAAACAGCTCTGTTGGCAATTTAGACGCTCAAAGCAGGTTACTTTTACCACTGCACTGAGAAACAAAAATACCCCAAATACACATATCTATCCAAATTTCTCTTAAATGTTGAAATCGAACCAGTAAACAACTTAAAATGCCTTGTTGCCAATACCTCTGAGATCCATCCTGAATCCAACATATCAATGCAGCCACAAAGAAGACACAACAGTGGCCACACTTCATCAGGAATTTGAGGAGATTTGGTATGTCATCAAAGACACTTACAAATTTCTATAGATGTACCGTGGAGAGCTTTCTAACTGATTGCATCTCTGTCTGCTATGGGGGCGCACTGCACAGGATCGAAACAAGCTGCAGAGAGATGTAAAGTCAGTCAGCTCCATCATTGGCACTGGCCTCCATAGTATCCAGGACATCTTCAAGGAAGAATGCCTCAAAAAGACAGCATCCATCATTAAGGACCCCCATCACCCAGGACATGACTTGTTCTCACTGCTGCCATCGGGGAGGAAGTACAGAAGCCTGAAGGCACACACTCAAAGATTCAGGAACAGCTTCTTCCCCTCTGCTACCAGATTTCTAATTGGACAATGAACCCATGAACACCACCTCACTGCTTTTTTATTTTTAATTTTGTACTACTTATTTAACTTAACTCTATAATCTATATATACTTACTGTAATTCAGGTATGTATTGTAATGTCCTAACATAAAATTTCATGACATATCCCGATGATATTAAACCTGAGTCTGATATCCACCACTTCCATTGGCAGCTCATTCCACACTCTCATCACCCTGAGTGAAGAAGATCCCCCTCAGGTTCCCCAAAACATTTCATCTTTCACCCTTAACCAGTAACCTATAGTTCTCGTCTCACCCAACCTCAGAGGGAAGTTGCAATTCTTTCATTGATTCCTGGGAATCTCTGGCACACGGACGTTCAGAGTGGAGGGGAGTGCACAGGAGCATGTCAGAAATGGTAGCAGGGACACACCAACAACATACCTTCCCCATCTATGGAAGAGTCTGACTTCCAAAGACATGGTTGATGCGCTAAGGGCAAGGGACAGAAGAGAAGGCTTGGAACCTTTATGGACCTTTGTCACAAGTGGTGCCAAAGGTCTGATGCTTGGGTTTGATAAAGGCCGATTAATACGGCCTTAGTGTCTGTTAATTTGATCAATGCATATGAGAATGTATCAGTTTCCAAACCATATCTCTTAAGTGGCATGCAGGTGTGAGCTGATACTCCGCTCTCTTCACGGGCATTGCTATTTGTTTGCACAACTTTTCTTATAATTTCATAACTTATTACAGTGTAGGTTACATTTGAAATAATTTGAAGTCTCTTTGTCACTTGTGTTAATGACTATTACCTCATCACTTTTCATTATAGGTGCTTCTCCTAAATCTAGCACAGTGTTGTAGTGGCTAGTGTAACATTATAGCAGCACTAGACGTAAGATCTGAGTTCAATTCCCACAGCTGTCTGTTTGGAGTCTATGTGTTCTCCCTGCGAACTTGTGAGTTTCTTCAAGGTGCTCCATTAGGCTCCCTCATCCCTAAGGTATACTGTTAGGGATAGTGAGTATTGGGCATGCTCTGATGGCACTGGAGGCATGGCGACACTCATGGCAATCCTCGCTGATTTGATTTGACACAACGATGCATTTCGCTGCATATTTTAGTGTCCATGTGATGGTGATGAAGAGCACTCTGTAAACACAATCCATACATGCACACAAACATTGCCTTTTCGTTCTGCTGTCGTTGTGCTGAGTGTACTCACTTCAATGTCTTCCCCAGTATATCCTCATAAAGGGTCCTCAACTGTGCTGGCACTCTCAGGTTTGCTTTATGGTGCCTTTCCCATCATAGGCGGTGTAATATTCCATTTTTTAGTAATAGGGATGTGTAAATGTGTATATATTGTTTGCATACTCTCTTTAAGGTAGATACCTCTGTTTATTGTGTCATATGATTATAAAAACATTGTGGGGTGCATCAGATTATGATTCATGTGTATCATGCACATGGAGGAGAAGATGGCAGCACGCCGTGCGTGCGCAGCCCTTCAGTGAAAAATGATATCGCATCTGTTAAATAGGGGCCATGGACAATTCTGATTTGATGAAGACAGACATAAGAAGCAGAGGAACATCTGGAGAAATTTCTGAAATGCCCGTTCGCTGCTGTTGTTGCTGTGTGGTTGGGAATCTTTCAGAGGGTAGGCCTCAAAATCCCCGGCCTTGCCTGCTTTTGGCGACCGAGAAGGAGGTCGAATCGTTCGGACAGAGATGGCGCTCAGTACTCAGTGTCGGAGAGCCGATCAGAGCTCGAAGTTTTCGGATGACTCAGAGTCGGATTGTGGTCGGCATGGCAGGGAGAGTTTTTCTTCCTTCTCCCATTTGCGTGAGATGTGGGACATTTGAGAGACTTTGAACTTTACTGTGCTCACTGACTTCTTCATCAAGTTATGGTATTGTGCACTGTTGTAACTATATGTATAATTATGTGGTTTTGTCAGTTTTTCCAGTCTTGGTTTGTCCTGTGTTTTGTGATATCACACCGGAGGAAATATTGTATCATTTCTTAATGCATGCATTACTAAATGACAATAAAAGAGGACTGCGTGTCCTCATAATCATCATATGATTTTAGCTACATTGTGGGGTGCATCGGATTATGATTCATGTGTAATCTTAAGTTAATTTGATGATAATTAAAGATGATATGTCCTAGTGCCAAATAAAAAGGAGTCCTTCAGCCTCAGTGGGAGAGAACGATAGAAACATAGAAACATAGAAAATAGGTGCAGGAGTAGGCCATTCAGCCCTTCGAGCCTGCACCGCCATTTATTATGATCATGGCTGATCATCCAACTCAGAACCCCGCCCCAGCCTTCCCTCCATACCCCATGATCCACATAGCCACAAGGGCCATATCTAACTTCCTCTTAAATATAGCCAATGAACTGGCCTCAACTGTTTCCTGTGGCAGAGAATTCCACAGATTCACCACTCTCTGTGTGAAGAAGTTTTTCCTAATCTCGGTCCTAAAAGGTATCCCCTTTATCCTCAAACTGTGACCCCTTGTTCTGGACTTCCCCAACATTGGGAACAATCTTCCTGCATCTAGCCTGTCCAATCCCTTTAGGATTTTATACATTTCAATCAGATCCCCCCTCAATCTTCTAAATTCCAACGAGTACAAGCCCAGTTCATCCAGTCTTTCTTCATATGAAAGTCCTGCCATCCCAGGAATCAATCTGGTGAACCTTCTTTGTACTCCCTCTATGGCAAGGATGTCTTTCCTCAGATTAGGGGACCAAAACTACACACAATACTCCAGGTGTGGTCTCACCAAGGCCTTGTACAACTGCAGTAGTACCTCCCTGCTCCTGTACTCGAATCCTCTCACTATAAATGCCAGCATACCATTCGCCTTTTTCACCGCCTGCTGTACCTGCATGCCCATTTTCAATGACTGGTGTATAATGACACCCAGGTCTCGTTGCACCTCCCCTTTTCCTAATTGGCCACCATTCAGATAATAATCTGTTTTCCTATTTTTGCCACCAAAGTGGATAACTTCACATTTATCCACATTAAATTGCATCTGCCATGAATTTGTCCACTCACCCAACCTATCCAAGTCACTCTGCATCCTCTTAGCATCCTCCTCACAGCTAACACTGCCACCCAGCTTCGTGTCATCCACAAACTTGGAGATGCTGCATTTAATTCCCTCATCCAAGTCATTAATATATATTGTAAACAACTGGGGTCCCAGCACTGAGCCTTGCGGTACCCCACTAGTCACCGCCTGCCATTCTGAAAAGGTCCCGTTTATTCCCACTCTTTGCTTCCTGTCTGCTAACCAATTCTCCATCCACATCAATACCTTACCCCCAATACCGTGTGCTTTAAGTTTGTACACTAATCTCCTGTGTGGGACCTTGTCAAAAGCCTTTTGAAAATCCAAATATACCACATCCACTGGTTCTCCCCTATCCACTCTACTAGTTACATCCTCAAAAAATTCTATGAGATTCGTCAGACATGATTTTCCTTTCACAAATCCATGCTGACTTTGTCTGATGATTTCACCGCTTTCCAAATGTGCTGTTATCACACCTTTGATAACTGACTCCAGCAGTTTCCCCACCACCGACGTTAGGCTAACCGGTCTATAATTCCCCGGTTTCTCTCTCCCTCCTTTTTTAAAAAGTGGAGTTACATTAGCCACCCTCCAATCCTCAGGAACTAGTCCAGAATCTAACGAGTTTTGAAAAATTATCACTAATGCATCCACTATTTCTTGGGCTACTTCCTTAAGCACTCTAGGATGCAGACCATCCGGCCCTGGGGATTTATCTGCCTTCAATCCCTTCAATTTACCTAACACCACTTCCCCACTAACAAGTATTTTGCTCAGTTCCTCCATCTCACTGGACCCTCTGTCCCCTACTATTTCTGGAAGATAGGGGCTGCCAGGAGTTTTTACTGGACAAAAATAGTACGGACCTAATATCTGTGTTGTCTAGTAGATATCTTTGGTAAATATTTGCAGTTTTCTGTTCACAATTTTCGTTACTTTTTGTAAGTTTCATTTTTAATGCACTTAATAAACACCCCTCCACTAAAGTGCTAAGCGTCTCCAAACTCTTTCTTCTTTGGTCATAAACGAAGGAGCTAAAGATGGCAGCAGAGGGTGACTTCCTCCAGTACATTCGCGAAACAGTTTAATTTATTATCTATTCTGTCCTTTTCAAGGTGTCTGGGGTCCTGTTGGGGTCTGTGATCTACAGCTGCACTCAACCCAAAGTTTTCCACGGCAGAGGGTTCCCTCTCCTGGAGCTTACCGAGCAGCCTAGCATTTTCGATATCTTCAGGAGCAGCCTGGAAGATGTGAACCTTCGGGGTTTGACCTTGCAGCCCTGAGGACAACCCGATTCCTGGCCGGTGGTGCTGACTGAAGTGTCGTGAAAGTTCGGAACAACAGTGTTCATTGCTGTTAAAATGAGCGGCGCTGAGGACTGCAGCAGCGAAACAGCGAGCTGGAGGCCTCCTCTCTCATTACGGCAGGAGCCATATCTCTTTCTCCCTCGCCAGTGAGAGAGAGAGAGAGAGCCTGAGGGATGTCAAAGTGTTTGGATGGACAGTGGGTTTTTTTGACGGACTTTTGATCGGCGTCTCCAGGGGCTTTGCTTGTATGGTGGCTGGTGGAGGCTGATGCTTTTGCTGAAATAAAGGGGGGGGTGGAAGGGGAGGATCGATGCCTTTGTTGCTGTTTGTGCGTGGGACAGGGAAGGGGGGCTTTGGGTTTCTAATGTTTTCTGTCATTCACTCTTTGGGGCTTTTCATGGATGTCTGCAAAAAAAAAAAGTTGTATACTGTTTACAATCTCTGATATTAAATGGATCCATTGAATCCACGTATCTAACAGTGACAAATAAATGTTACTCTATAAACTTATAAGTGCTATTTTGTTGATACAGCTTTCCTAATAATTTCAAAACATACCTCTATGTCAGTACATTCAAAATAATTTGAAGTTTTTTTATAACTTGTATTGATGGCTATTGTTTTATCACTTTTAATTATAGGTTGTTCTCCTTAATCTCACTGAAATCTGGTTTCATTAAAGTATATCCATCTGTCTATCTATCTCTTGAATATTGAAAGGCCTCTGCATGTCCACTCTATCTAGGCCTTTCAATATCCAGGAGATAGATAGATAGATATATTTTAACGAAAACAAATTTCCCTCGGGATTAATAAAGTTTATCTATCTATCTATCTATCTCCTGAATATTGAAAGGCCTAGATAGAGTGGACATGCAGAGGATATTTCCTATAGTGGGGAAGTCTAGGACCAGGGGACACAACTCAGAATAGAGGAGCGTCCATTTGGAACAGAGATAAACAGGAATTTCTTTAGCCAGAGGTGGTGAATCTGTGGAATTCATTGCCACGTTTAGCTGTGGGAGTTATTGAGTATATTTAAAGCAGAAGTTTTTAGGTTCTTGATTAGTAAGAGTGTCAAAGGTTAGGAGTAGAAGGGAAGAGATTGGGGTTGAGAAGGAAAATGTATCAGCCATGATCAAATGGTGGAGCTGAAATCAATGGGCTGAATGGCCTAATTCTAATGGTCTTATGGTCTTAGCATAGTGGTTAGCACATGGCTTTATAGTACCAACGACTGGGTTCGATTCCCACTGCCGCCTGCAAGGAGTTTGTACGCTCTCCCCATGACCACGTGGGTTTCCTCCGGGTGCTCCAGTTTCCTCTTGCATTCCAAAGGCATACTGGTTGTTAGGTTAATTGATCATTGTAAATTGTTCCGTGATTAGGCCAGGGTTAATAACCAGGGGATTGTTGGGCGGCGTGGCTCGAAGGCCTGGAAAGGCCTGTTCCACGTTGCATGTCAATAAATTTTTAAAAATTAACTCTCCAGTTGGTCTTCCATGTGCATTGCGATTTATTTAGAATCAGCATATCTAAATACATATAAGTAGCCGTGAGACTAATATTAATCCCTCTATTCTTTGCTATGAGGTATATTATGCATCATTATATTTGCATATGTTGATGTATAATTGACCTCACGGCAGAAAACAGTGGGATTATATTTGTATAATTGACCTCTGCCATGAGGTCAATTATACGCCAATATATTTTAAATATATGTAATACTGTGAAATTCTATTCCAGTGATAGAATTAGTAGGTGAGTTTTTCACTTCCATGCATGATATTATTCAGGATGTTTCATTATATTAAATCAAAGAAAGTTCACACTAAAGTCTTTTCCCCCAGGCTGCATATAAATTGCAGTTTAAACTGACAAAATGTAGCCACTAAGGTCAACTGTGAGACAATGCTAAGTGTACAGCCACATTTAGAAACTGTAGAGCAATTCAGCAGAGTACATCCTGTAAAAAATTATCTGAATTCTGCACAGGTATTTATTTTTCCATTTGTGAACCACAGTCATGTTGATAGGTTCATCCATCAAGGGATCTCACAGTTTTATTCGATCCAATTCTCACCCACAGGTATGTTTACAAGAAGATTGCTACACAGTGGGGAGAGCTCACAAATGCCTCTAGTTGCTGAGGAGGCTGAAGAGAGCTGGACTTTGCACATCCATACTCAGGTCATTCTATAGATGTGCAGTGGAGAGCATCCTAACAAGCTGCAGCACTGCTTGGTACGGAGACCGCACTGCAGTGGACAGGAAGGCTCTGCAACGGATAGTCAAAACTCCCCAATGCATCCCCGGCACCAGCCTACATCCATCAAGGACATATATACAGAAAGGTGCCAGAAAAAGGCTAATATCATCATGAACTCATCATGATCGTGGACTGTCTATCCCTTTTCCATCAAGGAGGAGGCTATGTAGCATCCACAGCAGAATCACCAAACTCAAAACAAGTTACTTTCCAATCAGCACCTCCACCCACTAACCCACCCCTCCTCACCCCCAACCACCACTACCTTATCACTTCCTGTCAGAGTCACTCCAGTGCCTGGTTTCACTTTATGGATAGACAGTCAATCTACATATATAAGCTAACTTAGTCATAGTCATAGTCATACTTTATTGATCCCGGGGGAAATTGGTTTTCGTTACAGTGGCACCATAAATAATTAAATAGCAATAAAACCTTAAATAATTAAATAGTAATATGTAAATTATGCCAGGAAATAAGTCCAGGACCAGCCTATTGCCTCAGGGTGTCTGACCCTCCAAGGGAGGAGTTGTAAAGTTTGATGGCCATAGGCAGGAATGACTTCCTATGACGCTCTGTGTTGCATCTTGGTGGAATGAGTCTCTGGCTGAATGTACTCCTGTGCCCACCCAGTACATTATGTAATGGATGGGAGACATTGTCCAAGATGGCATGCAACTTGGACAGCATCCTCTTTTCAGACACCACTGTCAGAAAGTCCAGTTCCATCCCCACAACATCACTGGCCTTACGAATGAGTTTGTTGATTCTGTTGGTGTCTGCTACCCTCAGCCTGCTGCCTCAGCACACAACAGCAAACATGATAGCACTGGCCACCACAGACTCGTAGAACATCCTCAGCATCCTGATCATGATGATATTATATATTCATATTTATTGTGTTTTTAAAATTATTATTGTGTTTTTTTTGTGTTTTTTGGTGCTGTAGTAATAATTATTTTGTTCTCTTTACATTTGTGTACTGGAAATGACATTAAACAATCTGCAGCATTCATGGACTCAGGGTCTGGAAAGTAAAGTACTTTTTATGTGTGTGGTTGTATTTTGCTGATCTTATATGTGCAAGGACTAGGCCTCAAGCTGCAGTATCACCTGCTTACTGCTGCCAGGACAGAGGTGTCAGAGCCAGTAAGCCAGTAAGCTCCACCGGGGGGCAGTGTGGCACAGCATCCAGGCTGGAGTCAGTGCTGCCCCAGTGTTCACTTGGTAGAAGGCAAGTGGTATTGTGGTCGACTTTATATTGCATGGCTGTAACTTACTGATATCTTTATGTGCTTGCTATCTTGTATGTGGTACATGTGCTTTGTACTGTGCGACTGTTGGTACTGCATTTTGCACCTTGGCTCCCGAGTAACACAGTTTTTTCTTGTCTGTATTCATGTATGGTTGAATGATAACTATACCTGAATTGAATTGAATTTAATCTTGAATCTTGAATACAAAATGGGAACCTTGGTTTATTTTCGCTTTCTCCAGACCACATTAACATTGGAACCAATTGCAGAGTTCCTATCCTCACCCAAGTTGAGATTGGCAAGTTTAACACAGTCTGCAGAACAACCGGAGGGCCTGACTGTCTAGTCATTTGCAGCACACCAGGCAACACATTTACATAATTATTGATGCAGACCCCCAAATTAATTATTACTGAAACTGGATTGCTTCCCAGTTCGGTCTCTTTCTCATGTGCTATTTCTGCCCTCTTGGAGCCCATCTGCAGAATTTAATGATCAAATGTGTTAAAGTTGGCTCTTTGCTGTTGTTTCTGCTTGAGGTTATTTCATTAAAAACAGAAAGTATATTGGCTCACCCACCTCACATTAACCAAAGTGACTAAACATGGAGACAAGTCTGGAGCTTTTTATCAAAGTTTTACGCAACATTCACTCAATGGCCACTTTATTAGGTATGGGGTGAAACCTAGTGTGTTCATCTGTTGCTGTAGCCCATCCACTTTAAGGTTTAATG
Organism: Mobula birostris; assembly: GCF_030028105.1. Taxonomy (NCBI): domain Eukaryota; kingdom Metazoa; phylum Chordata; class Chondrichthyes; order Myliobatiformes; family Myliobatidae; genus Mobula; species Mobula birostris. Next base: position 243,257,001 of record NC_092371.1, read on the forward strand.
TGAGCTCTCCTGCACACCACTGTTGTATTGTGTGGTTATCTGAGTTACTGTCACCTTCCTATTAGCTTAAACCAGTCTGGTCATTCTCCTCTGACCTCTCTCATTAACAAGCCATTCCCATCCACAGAACTACCACTCTTTTTCTTTTTCACACCATTCTCTGTAAGAACTCCAGAGAGTGTTGTGCATAAAACTACCAGGCGATCAGCAGTTTCTGAGATACTCAAACCACCCTGTCTGGCACCAACAATCATTCTATGATCAAAGTCACTTAAATTACATTTCTTCCCTTTCTGATGTTTGGGCTGAATAACACCTGAACCTCAAACACAAGAAAATCTGCAGATGCTGGAAATTGAAGCAACACGCACAAAGTGTGGAGGAACTCAGCAGGCCAGGCAGCATCTGTGAAAAAGAGTACAGTCCACGCTTCAGGCCGAGACCCTTCTTCAGGACTGGTAAAAAAGATCAGGTCAGAATAAGAAGGTGGGGAAGGTAAGGGAATCTCTGGATCATGCAGTGAGTTGCTGCCACATGATATTTGCATTAATGGGCAGGTGTACCTAATAAGGTGCCCACTTGTTGTAATTTACTACGGCCATAAGTAGGAATTTCCAGTGGCCAAACATTTTAGTTCATTCCCATTCCAATATGTCGCCTCTTTTTGTGCCAAGATGAGGCCACCCTTAGGTGAGGGAGAAACACTTTATATTCTATCTGGGTAGCCTCCAACCTGATGGCATGAAATCTGGTTTCTCCTTCCAGTGGACAAATTTCACTCCCGTTTCTCTATGCCCCATTCTTACCTGCCTATAATTCTCGCTGGGCCCCCTCCTCCTTCCCTTTCTCCCATGTTCCACTCTCCTCTCCAATCAGATACCTTCCTCTCCAGCCCTTTACCTTTCCCACCCCCATAGTTTCACCCATCACCTTCCAGCTAACTTCCTTCCTCTACCCACCTTTTCATTCTGTTTTCTCCCCTTCCTTTCCAGTCCTGATGAGGGGTTTCAGCCTGAAATGTTGACTGTTTATGCATTTCCATAGATGCTGCCTGACCTGCCGAGTTCCTCCAGCATCTTGTGTGTGTTGCTATGGTTGAAAAAAAATTTTAACAATGTTTTCCTTATACTGTAAATACTCCAATGCTTGTTCTTAAAATTTTATGCTCTAGTGTTACAGAGGTAGAAAAGGGTTCATCAGAATCAGGTTTAATATCACCGGCATATGTTGTAAAATTCATTTAATTTGTGGCAGCAGAACAATGCCACACATAATAGTAGAGGAAAAAACTGAAATATAGTAAGTATATATATATTTTTTAAATAGTTAGAATAAATAAGTAGTACAAAAATAGAAATAAAAAAGTAGTGAGGTAGTGTCCAAGGGTTCAATGTCCATTCAGAAATCAGATGGCAGAGGGGAAGAAGCTGTTCCCGAATAATTAAGTGTGTGCCTTCAGGCTTCTGTACCTCTTCCTTGATGGTACCCTGGGTGGTGGGGGTCCTTAATGATGGACACCGCCTTTTTGAAGCATTGCTCCTTGAAGATGTCCTGGAGGCAAGTGCCAATGATGGAGCTGACTAAGTTTACAATTTTCTGCAGCTTATTTCTGTCCTGCGCAGTAGCCTCTCCCCTCCATGTGGAATGGTGATGCAGCCAATCAGAATGCTCTCCACAGTACATCTGTAGAATTTTTCATGTTTTATGTGACATACGAAATCTTCTCAAACACTAAATTAAAGATAGCCCTTCTCGTGCTTTCTTTATAGAAGTATTGACTCCCAGAAGCTCGAAGTTGCTCACTCGAAACTGCTCACTCAAAACAGCTCAGTCTTTCTACTTCTGATCCCTCTATGAGGAATTGTTTGTGTTCCTTCACCTTACCCTTTCTGAAGTCCACAATCAGCTCTTTAGTGCCAGGTTGTTGCTGTGACATAACAACACCACTGACAATATTGAATATGTGCCTTTATTACACTCAATAAAATACTTCTCACAGGAGGGTTTCTGCAAAGGCTATCAGGCTCTGTTCTGTTTCTCTAAGTTACTGCCAAAGTACTCTACCTCCACTGCTTTGAAGTAGTCTGTCCTAATTAATGACACTAAATGCCACTTTCCAATTCCAAGTAAATATCAAAGAACTGATTCAAATGAATTTCTGTTAACATGCAACATAGCAGAATACAGCACAGTACAAACTCTTCAGAACATGATGTTTTAACCCACTCTAAGATCAATTTAACCCTTCTCTCCTACATAGCACTCCATTTTTCTATCAATCATGTGCTTACGTAACAGTTTCTTAACTGTGCCTAATGTATCTGCCTGTCCTAATTTCTCTGGGAGTACATTCCAAGCACCCATCTGCAAAAAGCTTATCTCTGAGATTCACCCTTTATGGCATTGTGCAAAAGTCTTTGGCACATAGTAGTAACTAGACTTTTGCACGGTGATATATTTGCCAATGTGGAGTGGAGAGCAAGTTTGTAAATCTGGCAGGAGCAAAGGATGTTGGGAATGGCGAGGTGGAGCACCGCGAGAGGGGTGTGGGACAGGAGGACCAGGGGTATCAGGGGCAGAGGGAGATGCAGGTGCAGCCACCTTCAACCCTAAGACACCAGGCAAGGTCATTTGATTACAAACAATTGGTTTGGAATCAATTGGTTTAATTGGTTTATTGATCATTACAGAATGTCTCTCTGGTGCTTCCCCTCTCCCTCCCCTCTCCCTTTCCCTTTTCCCAACCATGATTCCCCTTCCCCTGCCCCCTTCCCACTCTCAGTCCACAACAAAAACCCATATTAGAATCAGGTTTATCATCACTCACATATGGCATGAAATTTGCTTTTTTTTTGCAAGTAGCAGTACAGTGCAATACATAAAATTACTACGGTACTGTGCAAAACTCTTAGGCACCCGAGCTGTATACACTTCCATACAGTTTTGTACTTCTCTTCTGATTACCTTTAAATTATGCCTACTTGTATTAGTCATTTCCACCCTGGGATAAAGTCTCTAGCTGTTTACTTATCCCATGCCTCCTATCATCTTCTGCACATAACATTTTTTTTGCATTGACATCTCAAAATAAGATATTTATTCCAGAATACAAAGCTCAGTAGAGAAGTTTTTTTTCTGCAAATGTCAATGTTCATTTCTAAGTAAGGATAAAACAGCCTCATTTCCTGATTATTCATGTTGAATCTATAATGAATATTCAGTAATTTCATTCCTACTTCTAAAAAGGCACAGAGACAAAAATTAATTGTGCACCATGTGTTTAAGGGGAGTTATCGGGCAGTTGGTCAAATGCAGAGTTCTACTGCCAAATTTTTACAACTTTAGGCATTCCGCTTCTTGCAAAAGAAGTATTTTATATTCTACAAAAGTTGCAGAAACCTCTTCATTTTTATGATAAATATGTATTTACCTTGATATAAATTGAATCAAGCGCTTTATACAGTATCATCTTTGTGTTCCTTATGAGTACACTGTACATTTCCCAAGCTGGTCTCTTTCCTCGTTTACTGATGACCTGGGTTAGTTTAGTTCCTTTTTTAAAGCTTCCATTGAGACAGCAGTTTGCAACATAATCTGACCACCCAGTAGAAAAGGTACAGACTGAGAGGCTGAAGGATAAAATGATTTCTGGACAGAACTCACAGTGCTTGGTGCCTCTCTGATTTTAATCCCCAGGGCCTGTGGATACATGAAGGTGGCAGGCAGCTTAAAATCTCGTAAAAGCCCTGAAAACGTGGAATCCAGAGATGTAATTCAGAGCATGTTGAAATTTTAACTACGCGTCGAGCAATTCACACACAGTCTCCGATATACCAATAAAAAACGTACTGCAAGCAATTTCATGTTAGAGGAGTCCCAAGGCAATTATTTCATTTTAGGGTTTTGTTAAGATTTTTAATGGTTCCTTGGGAGATCAATGCGGAAATCCACTGTTTAAGTGCTAAGCAGGGAAAATGGTGATCAGAGGTGAGGAGGAATTAGTTTGCAAAGTAGATTTGTGGATTAGCAATTATCTCATTGAAAGGTGAACAGGCGTGTGTGTGGTCTGATCTGCTTCTCAGAATCAGCTTTATTATCGCTGACAATGCTGTGAAATATGTAGTTTCATAGCAGTAGTATAGGAAGTCATGGAAATTATTTTACTTCTTCATTTCTAGAGACACTGCATAGTGACTGTCCCTTCCAGCCCAACGAGCCCACGCCGTATGATTACATCCATGTGACCATTTAACCTTCTAACCTATATGCCTTTGGAATGCAGGAGGAAAGCAGAGGGCCCAGAGGAAGTCCAGGCGGGGTACAGAGAGCACGTACACGCTCCTTACGGGCAGTGGCAGAAACTGAGCCCAGGTCTCTGGAGTTACAATAGCATTACGTTACCATGCTGCCCAATTACTGTAGGTTACAAGCTGAATAAGTAGTGCAAAAGATAAATCATGAGGTAGTGTTCATGGGACAGCGCAGAAATCTAATGGTGGAAGGGAAGAAGCAGTTCTTAAAACATCGAGTATGGGTTGCTGGGCTCCCGTACCCCCCTTCCCAAAGAGATGCAATGAGGAAAGGGCATGTCCAATCTTTAATAATGGAAGACACCTTAAGGTACCATCTTTTGAAGATCACGGAGAAAATGTTGGATCAACTCAGCAGTGATGAAGGAACTTAGCCCAAAATGTCAGCTGTTCATTCCCCTTCGCAGGTGCTGTCTGACCTGCTGTGTTTCTCAAGATTTTCAGTGTCTATCTCCAGTCTCTCTTGTGCCTCTTGAAGCTGTGCTTGATGGTGGGGAGGGTTGTGCCTATGATAGAGTTGGCTGTATCCACAACCACCTGCAGTCCCTTCCAATCCTGTCCCTTCCACTGTACAGCTATAGAAATTTGTACGAGTCATTGTTACCACACCAAACTGGTGTAAATCACCTCATTTCTACATCTTACATTCTTCCATTCCTAATGAATTTCAAAGTTTAAAGTTCAAAGTGAATTTTATTATCAAAGAATAATAACTATAACAGGTTCAATGTAAGCTTTTCTAAGTATATAAAGGGTGAAAGAGTCGAGGGTAGATATAGGACCAATACAAAATGACACTGGAGTTATTATAATGAGAGATGCAGAGATGGCAGTGGAACTGAATGCATATTTTCTATCAGTCTTCACAGTGGAAGACATCTGCAGTATACTGGATACTCAAGAGTGACAGGGAAGTGAAGTTTGTGCAGTGAAAATTACGACTGAGAAGGTGCTCAGGGAGCTTAATGGTCTGAGGGTGGATAAATCTCCTGGACCTGATGAAATGCACCCTTGGAAGAAAGTAGCTGGAGAGATTGCGGAGGCATTAACAATGATCTTTCAAGAATCGATAGATTCTGTCATTGTACAGGATGATTGGAAAATTGCAAATGTTTCTCCGCTATTTAAGAAGGGTGGGAGGCAGCAGAAAGGAAACTATAGACCTGTTAACCTGACATCAGTGGTTGGGAAGTTGCTGGAAAAGATTGTTAGGGATGAGATTACGGAGTACCTGGAGGCACATGACAAGATAGGCCAAAGCCAGCATGATTTCCTGAAAGGAAAATCCTGCTTGGCAAACCTACTGCAATTCTTTGAGGAAATTACAAGCAGGGTAAACAAAGAAGATGCAGTAGACATGGTGTACTTGGATTTTCAGAAGGCCTTTGACAAGGTGCTGCCCATGAGGCTGCTTAGCAAGATAAGAGGCCACGGAATTACAGGGGAGTTACTAGCAGAGGAGTTACTAACGTGGGTGGAGCATTGGCTGATCAGCAGAAAACAGAGAGTGGGAATAAAGGGATCCTATTCTGGCTGGCTGCTGGTTACCAGTAGCGTTCCACAGGAGTCGGTGTTGGGATGCTGCTTTTTACGATGTATATCATGATTTGGACTACGATATTAATGGATTTGTGGCTAAATTTGCCGATGATACAAAGATAGGTGGAGGAGCGAGTAGTGATGAGGAAACAGAGAGACTTAGATAGTTCAGGGGAATGGGCAAAGAAGTGACAAGTGATATACAATGTTGGAAAGTGTATTGCCATGCACTTTGGTGGAAGAAATAAACTGGCAGTCTATTATTTAAATGGGGAGAGAATTTAAAATGCAGAGATGCAAAGGGACTTGGGAGTCCTTGTGTAAGATACCCTGAAGTTTAACCTCCAGGTTGAGTCAGTTGTGAAGAAGGCGAATGCTTTCTGGAGGTACAGAATATAAAAGGAAGGATGTAATGTTGAGGCTCTATAAGGCACTTGTGAGACCACGCTTGGAGTTTTGTGTGCAGTTCTGGGCTCCTTATTTTAGAAAGGATACACTGACATTGGAGAGGGTTCAGAGAAAAGTCACAAGAATGATTCCAGGAATGAAAGGGTTACCGTATGAGGAACGTCTGGCAGCTCTTGGGCTGTATTCCCTGGAGTTCAGGAGAAGGAGGGGGGAACCTCATAGACGCATTCTGAATGTTACAAGACCTGAACAGATTAGATATGGCAAAGTTATTTCCCATAGAGTCATAGAGAAGTACAGCACAGAAACAGGCCCTTTGGCCCTTCTAGTCCATGCTGAGACCATTTAAACTGCCTACTCTCATTGACCCTCCACTATCTATGTATCTACCCAAACTTCTCTTAAACATTGAAATCGAGGTCGCATGGACCACATGTACTGGTAGCTCAATCCACACTCTCATGACTGGCTGAGTGAAGAAGTTTCCCCTCATGTTCCCCTTAAACTTTTCACCTTTCACCCTTAACCGTTGGTTGTCATCCCATCCAACCTCAGTAGAAAAAGGCTTCCTGCATTTACCCTACCTATACTTCTCATAATGTTGTCCTGTATACCTCTATCATATCTCCTCTCAATCTTCTCCGTTTGAAAGAATACAGTCCTAACTTAGTCAATCTTTCCTTATAACTCAGTTCCGGCAACATCCTTGTAAATTTTCTCCACACTCTTTGAATCTTGTTTACATCTTTCCTGTGGATAGGTAACCAAAACTGCACACAATACTCCAAATTAGCCTCACCAACATCTTATCCAATCTCAACATAACATTCCATCTTCTGTACTCTAGACATTGATTTATGAAGGCCAATGTGTCAAAAACTAACTTTATGAACCCATCTACCTGTGTCACCACTTTCAATGAATTATGCACTTGTATTTCCAGATCCTTTTATTCTACCACACTCTTCAGTGCCCTACCATTCCCTGTGTAATACCTAACCTGGCTGGTTCTACCAAAGTGCAAAACCTCACACTTTTCTGTATTAAATTCCACCTGCCATCTTTCAGCCCATTTTTCAGCTGATGTAGATCCCTCTGCAAGCCATGATAGCCTTCCTCATTGTCCACTGCACGCCGAATCTTGGTGTCATCCATAAATCTGCTGATCCAGTTAACCACATTATTATCTAGATCATTGATATAGATGACAAAGAACAAAGGACCCAGCACCCATCCCTGCAGGCACGCCACTAGTCACAGGCCTCCGGTAAGAGAGGCAACCTCCTGTTACCTCTAGTAGGGGATTCTAGGACAAGAGGGCACAATTTTAGGATTGAAGGATGTCCATTTAAAACAGAGATGCAGAGAAATTACTTTAGTCAGAGGGTGGTAAATTTGTGGAATTTTGTTGCCACAAGTGGCTGTGGAGGCCAAGTCATTGGGTGTATTTAAGGCAGAAATAGATAGGTTCTTGATTAGCCAGGGCATCAAAGGGTATGGGGAGAAGGCAGGGGAGTGGGGATGACTGGAAGAATTGGATCAGCCCATGACAGAATGGCGGAGCAGACTCGATGGGCCGAATGGCCTACTTCTGCTCCTATATCTTACGGTCTTATGGTCTAAGATCAACCAGAGAGCAGAAGTCAACAAACTGTGTAAATGCAAATATAAATAAATAGCAATAAATAATGAGAACATGGGATAATAAGATAAAGAGTACTTAAAGTGAGATCATTGGTTGTGGGAACATTTCAATATTGGGGCAAGTGAGTGTAGTTATCCCCTTTTATTGCCGGATCTGCACCAGTCTGTGATTTAATATAGGAAGAGTATTTTAAGCAGAAAAAAGACAAAGAAATGGCAGCTAAAATATTTAATTTTAGATATCTTTGGTCTTGAGTTTTCATTTCAATTCTGCTTTATTTCAGTTAATATAATTGTCAAAAAACAATGTCTAATATTAAAGTTTGTGAATGGAAAACATCAAAGACCTGGACTTTGCAAGGAAGTAGAATTCCCTGAGGCTATTGAAAGTCAAGGAAAAATGTTGCTTGGCAGGACTTTTTTTCCTTAGAGGAAATTGAATTTAAATTTCATTTTAAATTTCATTTTATACAATGGTGACAGTGAAACAGGATATTCCAATATTCAATCACATTGGATATTGAACATTATTTTTACCCCAGCGTTATTGCTGTGTTCTGAGTTGTCACTGGTGACACAGAGCAATGAAAATAGTAACTAAATCGGGCCTAGAGTAGATCATCTGAGATCATCCAGGAAAGCATAGGTGAGACAGCAGTATCCTTCACCAACACCATGATCCATAGCCGCTGTACACCATGCCAGCAGCTGTGCTTCAATATGAGTTGGGGGAGATTTGGTATGTCACTGAATACTTTTGCAAATTTGTGTAGATGTGCAGTGGGGAGCATTGACTCTCCACCGAGGTGACTGAAGTCAATTTAGGCGCAGGGCCAGATTGTCAGGGCCCAAGGTGAGGGACGGGCCAGTTCAGCTCGCAGCTCTGCAACGTTTACTTATCTCTGTGCTGAGCTATGTTCCCCAGACTCTGTGCTGGATTTCAGTTCATAACGCTCTCTGCTTACAGTCACTGTTTACATGATTTGTTTTTTTTTCTCTCTGCACGTTGGGGTGTTCGCCGGTTTTCTTCTTTTATGGGTTCTTTTGCGTTTCTTTGGTTCATGGCTGCCTGTTAGGGGACAAATCTCAAGGTTGTATAATGAATACATAGTTTGATATTTTTTTAGATTATGAAGACACACAGTCCTCTTTTATTGTCATTTAGTAATGCATGCATGAAGAAATGATACAATATTTCCTCCGGCGTGATATCACAAAACACAGGACAGACCAAGACTGAAAAACTAACAAAACCACATAATTGTAACAAATAGTTACAACAGTGCAACAATACCATAACCCGATGAAGAACAGGCCATGGCACAGTAAAAAGTTCAAAGTCTCTCAAATGTCCCACATCTCATGCAGACGGGAGAAGGAAGAAAAACTGTCCCTGCCATACCCGACCACGGTCCGACTCTGAGTCGTCCGAAAACTTCGAGCCTCCGATCAGCTCTCCAACACCGAGTACCAAGCACCATCTCTATCCGAACGATTCGACCTCAATCTCGGTCGCCAACAGCAGGCAAAGCCGGGGATTTTGAGGCCTTCCCTCTGGAAGATTCCCCACCGTGCAGTAACAACAGCAGCAAACCTGCGTTTCAGAAATTTCTCCAGATGTTCCTCTGTGCTTTCACATCCGACTCCACCAAATCAGAATTGTCCACGGCTCCTATTTAACGGATATGATATCATTTTCACCGGAGGGTGGTGTGCTGCTTTCTCTCTCCTCCCACGTAATAAATGTACTTTGAACTTTGAGGTGTCAATGCGTAGGCTTGAAAGAGGCTACAAAGGACCGGAGCCTCAGCCACCTCCATCACGGGAACAACCCTCCCCAGCATCGACAGACATCTTCAAGGGGCACGAGAGAGACTGTAACAGAAGTCCATGAGTATACCTTCATTGGCTACTTTTTTAGGAACAGGATATAGTGGCCACTGAATGTCGGCATTTATGTTATTGAATCAAGGTGCAAATTTAGTCCCAAGAGGCAGCTTTGCACTCTCGGGATTTTTTTTCTCTCGAAATTCTGGTGAAGTGGTTAACTAATTTTAAAGAAGAATGGTTTCAGAAGAAAAACAGAAAATGCTGGAGGTGCTCAGCAGGTCAGGTAGCATCTATGGGGGGGAGGGAATAAAGAGCCAATGTTTCAGAATGAGACCCTTCATCAGGACTGGCAACTCCAGAGTCTGCAGCATCTCTTTCTGCAGATTTTCAGCATCTGCGGAATCTCCTGTGTTTGTTTTTTTTAAGAAATGTGCTGCGTCCATTTGTTACAGTCTGCACTGTTTCTGTGAAACAACTCAATTAACGAAAATGCAACCGTACTCAGCAGTCATTAAGTACTAATGAGGCATTTGTTGAATTTAGGACCTGGCTTCAGATCTCATTGCTTTTAACTACAGGTGTACTGTAATACAAATACCATGCAAATTGCAAGAGAGGTGCTGGTTAGCTCAGTTGGTTAAAGCGCAGTGCTTATTACTCCAAGGTCGCAGGTTCAATCCCCATTTAGGCCTCTGTTTTGGGTGTGGCATGTGAGTGTGCTCATTCTAGGTTCAATTCTGCTACTGTCTATGAGGACATTTTGAGGTGACAAGCGGGTCACGTAAAGCTTGGTAGTGTTGATGTTCAGCGAAGCCCTCTATAAGAAAGTTTGCACATCCTTCCCATGACCACATGGGTATCCTCTGGGTTCTGTGGTTTCCTCCCACAGGTGTACCGGTTAGGAGATTAATTGGTTATTATAAATTGTCCCATGATTAGGCTGGTTAAATAAATTGGTTGCTAGGCAGCAGGGTTCATTGGGTTAGAATGACCTGGTCCTCCATTTGTAAATAAATAAATATTGTGGTTACCTGTGGCATCCTGCATGTCATGATAAGTTTTGGTACCAGAGGTTCCTTTCCTTTGATACAGCCAATATAAGCACTCAAAACACACCTTGGGAGGTAATTAACCATCTTTGTTATCCGAAAGCCAAACTAGAACCAGCTGCCAAATACAATTGTGTCTAGTCACTGAAACTATTTCATGTGAAAACTAATTCTCAGGCTCTTAATTATTTTTCCATTACAGCTGATGCTTGGAATAGATTGGAATTGGACAGTAATTGCCAGGTCTGTGTGATGTGAACAATTTCTATGTATCAGTTTAGATGAAGTGTGAGGGGGGTATGTCTCTGCTTTACATAGACTCTATTAAACATTTTCCTTGTTGGTGATCATGTAACATCTCACAGAATATGGTCATACAAGGTCATGATAATGTCTTGTTGGTTTATTTAGTTATTTCACGACACAGCATGGAGCAGACCATCATTGAGCCACACCACCCTAGCAACACCTGGCAAACCCGATGACCCCTAACTTAATCACAGGTCAAATAACAATGACCAATTAACCTACAGGTGGGAGGAAACCAGAGCACCCGGAGAAAACCTCATGCATCCCATGGAGAGAACATACAAACTCCTTACAGAGTGCACTGGAATTGAACCCCAAACTCCGGAACACCCCAACCTCGTGCACACCCAGTACTGGAGGAAGTCATTGGTTCTTGTCAGGGTCTCTCTCACACACACACACACTCACCAACACACACTTTGCTCACAGAGCATCTATGAAATGCTGTGGAAATGAATAAACAGCTGGCACCCTCATCGGTTTGTTTGTAAGTCTTCGTTATGTGTAGCTCTTCATAAGTTTTGTTGTATTTTATGTTATTGAGACACAGCACAAATAGGCCCTTCCGGCCCTTCGAGCCACACCACCCAGCAATCACCCAATTTAATCAGGGCCTAATCACGGGGACAATTTACAATGATTGTTTGACCTTCCCACAAGTACGTCTTTGGACTGTGGGAAGTAAAAGCAAGTAAAAACCGAAGCACCTGGAAGAAACCTACGTGGTCACAGGGAGAACGTACAAACTCCTTACAGACAGCAGTGGGAATTGAACGGGGGTTGCCTGTACTGTGAAGTGGTGTGCTAACCACCATGCTATCGTGCCACTCTTTAGTCTCAAGTAAATGCCTGCAAAGAAACAAATCTCAAGATGGTGATATACATATACTTTGAATTTGTACTTTTTTTTCTTGCTTTTACTTCTCGTGACATAGTCTGACCTCTTTGTTCCAATTTGCAGATACAGATGTTCCATCAACCCACTCCACATGTCTGGGAAAGGGAGATCAGGCAAGATGAAAGAACTGTTCAGGGAACTCATCATGTTCCTACCAACCCTGTTTCCACATGTTTGACAGAAAATGTTGAGGAACTAGCTGCCCAGTTTCTTTCAGTCCTTGTCTTCATATATCAGATGTTTAACGTTTGCTTTGGCCCCAGTTGCTTTGAAGACTCATATGAAAGAGACGGGGCTGGGGGTGGAGCAAAGGAGTTGGGGCAATGATGAGAGAGGAAACCTTTTAAAATTCAGAGAATGAGAAACGGATCAAAGGTTACAATCAAATGACGATTTACAGGGATGCCACAATGACATTATAGAAGCATGGCTAGTAATCGAACACTTACAAGATGACATCAACATCATGACCTCTAACAGAAGGTATTTCCTTGTAACCTAGTCTCTCCCACCCACTAGGGGAAACTCATAGTGTTCAAAGTTCAAAGGCCAAAATAAATTTATTATCGAAGTATGAGATTCATTTTCTTGCAAGTATTGACAGAAGAACAGAGACATACAATAGAATCAATGACAAGCTGCACACAAAGACAAAATAAACAATGTGCAAAAGACAATAAAATGCAGAAATACAAAAAAAAATTAATAAATAAATAATACAAAGAACATAACTAGCATCGAGCAGTTTTTTTGGGAGGGGGGATGTGGAAGTTAGCCAGACACCCGGGGACTTATACATTCACAGAAAGGGTTGGTGCACTCCATACAAAGTGCATGCTCTAATTCTTCCTCATTCAATGTAGAAGATGCACAAGACTGCTGAAACAGTTATAAATTGCTCAGAGGATCATAAAAATACAGTGGGTCCAAAATAAAAAGGAAAGTAGTTATTCCCTTGGGGTAGACGATACTATAACATGAAAAGGAATCAGGTTGAGGAAAGGCGAAACTTCCTCAGAGTGACATCAAATGGCAGTCAAAGCAGGGTGGCGATCCGAACTTACAACCCCTTCCACCGGAGTTTAATGCTTCACAGATGGAGCTAGTCAACTTCCCCAAAATAAAGTCAATAATTGAATTAAAACCGAATCTCACTGCGATCTTTGGATCACTGCGACGAAACGTTTGCATGATAAAGCACCTCGATTCCGAGCCAACCCAACATGCAGCCTTTGAAATATATTGCAGCCATTTTACAAGCAGCTCAATACATCACCCTCTGAAGTTATTGTTTCACCCGTTGCAAATTAGTTCAACAGAAACTTTGCATAATACATTTTTCTACAGTTTGATGTTGCAAGCTGGTTTAATGCCAGAGGGAAACTGTATAAAACAGTCAGTCAAATTGATGCACCTCAAACAAATTTTTCTTATTATGTCCAGAATTTAAACTTCTAATTATTGTCCTTTCCACCTGAAACACTTTCTGACAGCTGTTACCTTTACACTAGAAAAAGCCATCCTTCACTTTAATGTTCAGATCATTAACAGCCATTCATTTCAGTCAGTTTTAAGTGGCCATCAATATTAACAACTTTACCTGCCCCCTGAGGACCATTTTATCTCAAAGAGAGTTACGATCTTTCTATGCACATTATATCCATCAGGACGATATGAGAACTAGAGTGGCTTTGAACTGCAGTAGATCATTCCTTTGATGAGGAATAAGGGAAGGGTAAACACGAGGAATTCTGCAGATGCTGGAAATTCAAGCAACGCACATCAAAGTTGCTGGTGAACGCAGCAGGCCTGGCAGCATCTCTAGGAAGAGGTACAGTCGACGTTTCAGGCCGAGACCCTTCATCAGGACTAACTAAAGGAAGAGCTAGTAAGAGATTTGGAAGTGGGAGGGGGAGGGCGAGATACAAAATGATAGGAAAAGACAGGAGGGGAGGGATGGAGCCAAGAGCTGGACAGGTGATTGGCAAAGGGGATATGAGAGGATCATGGGACAGGAGGCCCAGGGAGAAAGAAAAGGGGGAGGGGGGAAAAACCCAGAGGATGGGCAAGGGGTATAGTCAGAGGGACAGAGGGAGAAAAAGGAGAGAGAGAGAGAAAGAATGTGTGTATATAAATAAATAACGGATGGGGTACGAGGGGGAGGTGGGGCGTTAGCAGAAGTTAGAGAAGTCAATGTTCATGCCATCAGGTTGGAGGCTACCCAGACGGAATATAAGGTGTTGTTCCTCCAACCTGAGTGTGGCTTCATCTTTACAGTAGAGGAGGCCGTGGATAGACATATCAGAATGGGAATGGGATGTGGAATTAAAATAAGGAAATAAAATAAGGGAAGGGTTTCAGTCTTATTGGATTGGAGAGAGGCAAGGTGCATTATTACTTCTGTCTACTGTTTGTGACAGGAAGAAGGTCATGTCTAACTACCTAACAAGTCAAACTAAAATATTATTAAAGTGTATGTTACCATATACTACCTTGAGATTCATTTTCTGGCAGGCATTTACAGTAAAAGAAATAAAATAGAATTTATAGCAAACCAATGTGCGATATACAGTGCCTGTAAAAAGTATTCATCCCTCTTGGAAGTGCTCTTGTTTTATTGGAAGAAGCTTCGCAGTAGTGAATTTAAAAACACAAACACGAGGAATTCTGCAGATGCTGGAAATTCAAACAACACACATGTTTTATTGTTCTTTTTTACACCAATAAATCACTGTTAATTTAATTTGGCTTTTTTTTGGACACTAATCAACAGAAAAAGGCTTTTTCATGTCAGAATGAAAACATATCTACAAAGTGATCTAAATTAATTACAAATATAAAACACAGAGTAATTGCATAAATGTTCACTTTCAATTCAGTATTTAGTAGATGCACCTTTAGCAGCAATTACAGCATTGAGTCTGTGTGGATAGGTCTCTATCAGCTTTGCACATCTAGACACTGCAATTTTTTTCCTTATTATTCTTTACAAAATTGCTCAAGCTCTGTCAGATTGCATGGGGTTCATAAGTGAACAGCCCTTTCCAAGGCAAGCTACAAATTTTCAGTCGGACTGAGGTCTGGACTCTGGCTTAGCCACTCCACATTAATTTTGTTGTTTTTAAGCCATTGCTGTGTAGCTTTGGCTTTATGGTTGGAGTCTTGCTGGAAAACAAATCTTCTCCCAAGTTGCAGTTCTCTTGCAGACTGCACCAGGTTTTCCCTCCAGATTTCCCAGTATTTTGCCACATTCATTTTACCCTCTACCTTCACAAGTCTTCCGGGGCCTGCTGCAGTGAAGCATCCCCACAGCATGATGCAGCTACCACCATGCTTCATGGTAGGGATGGTGTGTTTTTGATGATGTGTGGTTTTTAGCTTACATCAAACATAGCATTTAATCTAATAGCCAAAAAGCTCAATTTTGGTTTCTTCAGACCATAGAACCTTCATCCAGCTGACTTCAGAGCCTCCCACATGCCTTCTTGCAAACTCTAACTGAGATTCCATGTGTGTTTTTTTTCAACATTGGCTTTCTCTTTGCCACTCTCCCATAAAGCTGGTGAAGCAACTGGCCAACAGTTGTTGTATGCACAGTCTCTCCCATCTCAGCCACTGAAGCTTGTAACTCCTCCAGAGTTGTCACAGGTCTCTTGGTGGCCTCCCTCACTAATCCCCTTCTTGCACAGTTTCTGAGGACGGCCTGTTCTAAGGAGATTTACAGCTGTGCCATATTCTTTCCATTTCTTGATGATTGACTTAACTGTACACCAAGGGATATTCAGTGACTTGTATCCACCTCCTGACTTGTGCTTTTCAAAAGCCGTTTTGCAGAGTTGTTTGGAGTGCTCTTTTTGTCTTCATAGTGTAGTTTTTGCCAGGATATTGACTCACCAGCAGTTGGACCTTCTTCTTCTTCTTCTTCTTCTATTTCCAGCAGTTTAGACGTATCTAGGCATATTACAGCCCTCCGCAGGATGTATAATTAACTATAGAACTTCAAGGAACTCAAATTCTCGAATACAACCTAGTCTCATGTATAAACTGAATAATAGATTCTTCAATCAGATATTGATTCTCTTGATGGCCAAAGATTGAATAGAAAACCAAAATAAATTTAAGCCAGATAGCCTCTTGAACGACATGCTTCTTTCAATTCTGTATCAATTACAGCTCAGCAAAACATGCTGGACTGTCTCTGGACAACCACAGTCACAAAATCCAGTAGGATGTTTTCCTATTATCTTTAAATAATAGTTTAGCCCACAATGCCCCAACCTAAGTCTTGTAAATTTCACCATAAGCAGTTGGATCTTCTAGCTACAGGTGTATTTTTACTACAATCAATTGAAACACTTTGATTGCACACAAGTGATCTCCATTTAACTAATTATGTGACTTCTAAAGCAATTGGCTGCAGCAGTGATGATTTGGTGCGTCATATTAAAGGGGTTGAATACCGATGCAATCATTTATTTTGTGTTTTATATTTGTAATTAATTCAGATCACTTTGTAGCCATCTGTTTTCACTTTGACACAAAAGAGTCTTTTTCTGTCAATTGGTGTCAAAAAAGCCAAATTAAATCCACTGTGATTCAATGTTGTAAAACAAAACATGAATACTTCCAAGGGGGTGAATATTTTTTATAGGCACTGTGCATAGCTAGGAAGCCTAAGATATTTTGCGCAGTACTATAGTGATTTTATGTGTTGAACTATACTGCTGCAAAAATAACAAATTTCATGACACATGTGAGTGATGATAAACCTGATTCTGATATGGGCCTCTATTGTGGACTGAGAGTGGGAAGGGGCCAGGGAGAGGGGAATCATGGTTGGGAAAAGGGGAAGGGAGAGGGAAGCACCAGAGAGACATTCTGTAATGATCAATAAACGTTTTGTTTGCAATCAAATGACCTTACCTGGCGTCTCAGGGCTGGGTGTGTCTGCACCCCCACCACAACCGCCCACCCCTGCACTACTTCTCTGCCACCTGTCCCACACCACCCCCCCCCACCCTCATGGCACTCCACCCTCACTATTCCCAACATCCTTCAGTCCCATCATATTTATAAACTCGCTTGCCACTCAACATTGATAAATACAGTACTGTCCAAAAGTCTTAGGAACCCTTGTGGCAAAGACTCTTGCACAGTACTGTATATAAATTCTGAACCTGGTAAAGTAGCCACTGAGTATATGTTCGTGGTCTTCTGTTGCTGTAGTCCATCTATGTCAAGGTTTGACGTGTTGTGCGTTCAGAGATGCTGTTCTGTACACCAGTGCTGTAACAAGGTTTCAAGGTTTTAAAGTTTCAAAACTGTTTAATGTCATTTCCAGCACAAGTGTAAAGCAGAACAAAACAACTGTTGCTCCAGATCCGATGCAACACAAAAAATACAAAACATAAAGAACAGAATCATAGTAATAACACAATAAATTTAGATACACAAGATAGCTTATGTACATACAGTAGATTAATTGTATGCCCATAAAGTGCCACTAGTCTAGGCAGCACTGTGAGTTTCATGTTTTTTTGATTTCTCAAGCGCTTTCAACACCATAGAGCCCTCATTGCTGGGGGAAAAGCTCCGTTCAATGCAGGTTGGCACTGCCACTGTATCCTGGATAATGGACTACCTGACTGGCAGACCACAGTTTGTGCAGTTTCAGTGCTGTGTGTCAGACATGGCTCTAAGCAGCACTGGGGCTCCAAAGGAGACTACATTGACTCCCTTCCTGTTTACCCTGCATACTTTGGACATAATATACCATACTGAGTCATGTCATCAGCAGAAATTCTCTGGTAACTTAGCAATAGTTGGGTGTATTAAGGGAGGATGGGAGGATGAATACAAAGCCCTGATGGAGGACTTTGTCAAATGGTGCAACCTGTAGCTCAACATCAGTAAGGCAAAGGAGATGGTGATGGACTTTAGGAAGACTAAGCCTGCACTGCTCTCTGTTACTATTGATGGTGAGGACATGGATGTGGTGAGGATCTACCAGTATTTGGGGGTGCACCTGGATAACAGACTTGATGCAGCACCTACACAGAGGTTGTGTACAAAAAGGACCAGAGTTGCCTCTACTTCCTGAGGAGACTGAGGTCCTTTGGAGAATGCAGGCCTCTCCTTCACATGTTCTACCAGACTGTTGTCACAAGTATAGTCTTCTATGTGGTGGTGTGCTGGGGCAAAGGCATCAAGACGTTATACCAATGGGCTCAATAAATTGATTAGAAAAGCAACCTCTGTAATAAGAGTCAAACTGGACACACTGGAGGCTGTGGTAGAACAAAGGACCCTCCAGAAAATCCTGGCAATTCTGGACAATGTTTCTCACCCTCTGCATTCCACCTTGGCTGAACAGAGGAACACCTTTAGTGATAGACTAAGGCAATTGCACTGCTCCAAAGAGCGCAATGTGAGGTCACTCTTAACCTCGGCCATTAGGCTCTATAATGAGTCAACCTATAGCCAGGAGTGATGACCCCCTCCTGTTAGACTGATCGAGGTAACATATTTTTTATTCTTTCTTACTTCTCTTCTAATATTTATATCTGTGCATTTGTAACGCTACTGTGACACCGTAATTTCCTTTGCAATCAATAAAGTATCTATCTCTCTATCTAGTTACAGGAGTGTCTGTACATAAGGTGACTCTGACAGGAAATGATAAAGTAGTGGTGGTGGAGGGATGTGTTGTTGTGTGGTAGGTGGGTAGAGATGCTATTCAGCCTTCTTGGTTGTGGCATGTAATTGTTTTTGAGACTGTTGATCCTGGTGTTAATGTTATGTTACCTCCTTCCTGATGGGAGTGGGACAAACAGCCTACAAGCAGGGTGGGTGGGATCTTTCATTTTATAATTTGAGTTACTGTCACCTTCCTGTCAGTTTGAACCAGTCTGGCCATTCTCCTCCAACCTCTCTCATTAACAATGCATTTTCACCCACAGAACTGCCTCTCAGTGGATGTGTTTGTGAATCATACTATTCTCTGTAAATTCTGGAGACTGTTGTGTATGAATATCCCAAAACAGCAGTTTCAGAGATACTCAAGCCACCCTATCTGGCACCACCAAACCAAGTCACTTAGATCACATTTCTTCACCATTTTGATGTTTGTCTTTTAAGCATTGAGCTTATTTTCCGTTCAGAAATCTGATGGTGGAGTGGAAGAAGCTGTTTCTTAAATATTGAGTGTGTGCCTTCAGGCTTTTTTTTACCTCCTCTCTGATGGAACTAATGAGAAGAGGGCACGCCCTGGGTGATGAGGGTCTTCAATGATGGATGCCGCCTCTCTGAGGCATCGCGCTTTGAAGATATCCTCGATGCAGTGCTCATGATGTTTATAGTCAAGTCATGAACCTTAAGGCATCAGTCTCAACCTGGGGCTTTCTTTCAAAGGGCCAAGGGAAGTTGAGCCACTGACTTTTCAAGATCAGTTTCAAGCATTTAGAATCCACTTCCTTCTACACCACACGATACTTTTTAATCTTATAATGGTTCACAGCAAACGATAATTCAGAAGATTTAGGATTTTATTCCTTGAACATCGAAGATTAGATTAGATTAGATTATGAGGACACACAGTCCTCTTTTATTGTCATTTAATAATACATGCATTAAGAAATGATGCAATGTTTCTCCAGAATGATATCACAGAAACGCATGACAAACCGACTGAAAAACTGACAAAAACCACATAATTATAACATATAGTTACAACAGTGCAAAGCAATACCGTAATTTGATAAGAACAGACCATGGGCACGGTAAGAAGTCTCAAAGTCTCTTGAAAGTCCCATCATCTCACACAGACGGTGAACCTCCAGCACCGCAAACTTGCCGATGCAGCATCCTGGAAGCATCCGACCACAGTCCGACTCCGAGTCCGTCCGAAAACTTCGAGCTTCCGACCAGCCCTCCAACACCGAGCACCGAGCACCATCTCTGCCAAGCGCTTCGACCCCGGCCCCAGCAACAGTCAATAGGCAAAACCGAGGATTTGGGGCCTTCCCCTCCAGAGATTCTCGATCGCACAGTGACAGCGACAGCAAAGCGGGCATTTCAGAAGTTTCTCCAGTTGTTCCTCTGTGCTTCTCACGGCTGTCTCCATCAAATCAGGATTGTGCACGGCTCCTAGTTACACATATGATATTCATTCGGAGCGGCCGCGCGTGCTGCGTCGAGCCGCCATCTTCTCCTCCTTCCTCCTTGAGGGAAGACTGAGGGGAGATTTGATAGAGGTACACAAAACCATGAGGGATACAGACAGGGAAAATGCAAGGAGACTTTTTCCACCAAGGCATGATGGGACTACGACCAAAAGTCATAGTTTAAGGATGAAAGGTGATAAGTTTAAGGGGAACATGAGGGGAAACTTCTTCACTCAGAGGGTTGTGAGAGTGTGGAGTGAGCTGCCAGCACAAGTGATGCATGCGAACTGAATTTCAACATTTAAGAAAAGTTTGGATAGGTACATGGATGGTAAGGGTATGGAGGGCTATGGTCCCGGTGCAAGTCGATGGGAGTAAGCATTTTAAATGGTTCAGCACAGACTAGATGGGCTGAACGGCCTGTTTCTGTGCTGTACTTTACCATGACTCTAAGATTTGTGATATTTAAGCAGTGACCACTGAGAGTTAATGTTCTTTGTTATCGGATTGGTTGAGCTCAGTGCCATTTCAAACACCCTAGTGTGACGATCTATAACCTGCTGTGATTTTTTTATATGTATATAAATTCTTTGAGAGAAAAACTGAAATTTACAAGTGCAGGCAAAGCCAGGCATGCTTCACAATGCAACAGTAAGCCATTGTAAGCTGAAAAATCGATAAGCTGGGTTGAGGAAACACGAAAGTGGTCTGGAAGTACACTGAATTCCTGATATCTTTTCATTGGGATGCAGGTCACACAGTTCTGTTTGGACTGCTCCTCTATCAACCCAAGAAGATACATCATCGGCCAGGTGGTTCCTCGATCCCCTGAGTTCAACGTTTTTTTTGTTCAGAGAAACAGGTTTTCTATTTAAAGTATTTTTATTGTTTTGAACTTCACCCTAACATACCACATGTTAGGTGCTTTCGATTCAACCTATAAACATGAGATGCTGGAAATCCAGAGCAGCACACACAAAGAGCTGCAGAAACTCGGGAGGTCAGGCAGGTCTCAGGTAAAAGTGAATTTTGATCAAGCACGCTAGAAGCCATCAAAATAAATTGAGCAATACACACAAAATACTGGAGGAACTCAGTGAGCCAGACAGCTTTTATGGAGGGGAATAAACAGCAGATGTTTCGGGCTGACACCCTTCACCAAGTCTGGAAAGGAAGGGGGGAGAATGAATGAAATAGTCAACACCCAGAACAGACGCGTGTACTATTAGCATAGAAGTTAAGTAAAAATTAATGGAAACAGCTAGTCTGATCGACCAGAAATAACAGGAGAAATTAATAGTTCTATCAGCAGCAAAACAACTAATTGTTTCAAGGAACAAAAATATGGTAATTACTGATGAAGTTGTGTTAGTTCAGAGAGAATAAAAGTTATGACACATTTAAGATAACATTTAAACATTGAAAGGTACAACTCCTATGGGCTTCCTACATCACAAGAAGTCTAAAAGGACACTTGGGAAAAAGGAAGGAGGTTCCTGTTTTTAAGTCATAAAATTACACATAAAAAGTCATAAAAGTATGTCCTGTACCTAATAAGGTGGCCACTCTGTTAATGTCCTGGTCTTCTGCTGCTGCAGCCCATCTACATCAAGGTTCAATGTGTTGTCTGTACAAAGGTGGATCTTCTGTACGCCACTATTGTAACGTGTGGTTATTTGAGTTACTGTTGCTTTCCTGTCAGCTTGAACCCATCTGGCCATTCTCCTCTGATCTCTCTCATTAACAAGGCTTTTTCACGCACAGAACTGCCGCTCGCTGGATGTTTGCTTCTGATATGGCTATCCACGTCCTCCTGTACGGTCTAGTTGAAGCCACACTCAGGTTGGAGGAACAACACCTTATATTCCGTCTGGGTAGCCTCCAACCTGATGGCATGAACATTGACTTCTCTAACTTCCTTTAATGCCCCACCTCCCCTTCGTACCCCATTTGTTATTTATTTATTATTATTATTATTTTTTTTTCTCTCTCTCTCCTTTTTCACCCTCCACCCCTCTGTCCCTCTCACTATACTCCTTGCCCATCCTCTAGGCTTCCCCCCTCCCCCTTTCTTTCTCCCTAGGCCTCCTGTCCCATGATCCTCTCATATCCCTTTTGCCAATCACCTGTCCAGCTCGTGGCTCCATCCCTCCCCTTCCTGTCTTCTCCTATCATTTCGGATCTCCCCCTCCCTCTCCCACTTCCAAATTTCTTACTAGCTCTTCTTTCAGTTCGTCCTGATGAAGGGTCTTGGCCCGAAACTTCGACTGTACCTCTTCCTATAGATGCTGCCTGGCCTGCTACGTTCCACCAGCAATTTTTATGTGTGTTGCTGGATGTTGGCTTTGTTTCTTGCACCATTCTCTGTAAACTCTGCATGAAAACCCCAGGAGATCCTCGGTATAACCAGGGGCTGAGGAAATGGCCGTGTCTAGGGCATTGTCCTAAGGAGATCCTCAGTACAACTCAGAGGCTGAGGTGACTGATCTTAGCAGCCATTTCAATTTCCTCCAATTATCTATGCAAGTAGCCATCCCTTATCAGAGTGGATATTCCCAAGGCATTCCGGAATAAGTAGACAGAGCAAGTAATTGTGTATTTGACGCACTTCACTTTTTTTAATTGGCCAAGCTGCTGAATATTGCAACTTGCTAAAAGGGCAGAGAAATTTTATTGACCCAAATTCCAATCTGACACTGGATATTTTGCTCATAGATCACAAAAGGAAATTAGCATCAAATGGTTGTTGTTCTCGCTGGATGTGAGTGGGGAGAAATCTATGGGGACACTATTGATGCTGCAGTGTTGGCTGTAAATTTGCTGATGCCATCAGGCCCCAGTGTATACTTCTCAAAGAGCTGATTAAATCCCTGAGGAAATATGTTGTCTTTAGAGTGACTATTTGTTAGATAGCAGTAAATGGGACAATCACAGTACGATAGCAAGTAAAAGTGCCTTCAGTTGACTACTAGTGACTAATTCTACGGGCTGACCATCTCCAAAAGAAACTAGTGGTGTTCAAACGTGAACACCAATCCGTCTGTCTGTCTGTTTATCTATTTGTTTGTTTGTTTACTGGTTTTTTAGGGCAGGTTAATAGTATTGGTTGATGGCGTAAAAAAAGTTAGGAACACCTGATTTGAAGGTATGGCCTTTCTGGCCATCGAGCCCACACCACCCATTTAAACCCATGTTACTAATTAATCTACTAACCTAGGGTCTTTGGACAGTGGAAGGAAATGGAGCACATGGGGGAAACTGCCGCTGTAAGAGTATTATGTTAACCACTGCAATAACATGTTGCCCAGGGAGCATATTAATATTTTCTTTGTCAGTAAGTCCAGGACATGCAGACGGACTTAAACCAACTCAGAAATCAAATCACATATAGATTATGAGGACATGCAGTCCCCTTTTATTGTCATTTAGTAATGCATGCATTAAGAAATGATATAATATTCCTTTAGTGTGATATCACAAAAACACAGGACAGACCAAGACTGAAAAACTAACAAAACCACATAATTATAACATATAGTTACAACAGTGCAACAATACCATAACTTGATGAAGAACAGGCCATGGCACAGTAAAAAAGTTCAAAAGTTTCTCGGAAGTCCCACATCTCACGCAGACAGGAGAAGGAAGAAAACTCTCCCTGCCATGCCCGACCACAGTCCGACTCTGAGTCATCCGAAAACTTCGAGTTCTGATCAGCCCTCCGACACCGAGTACCAAGCACCATCTCTATCCGAACATTTCGACCTCAGCCTCGGTCGCCAGCAGCAGGCAAAGCCGGGGATTTTGGGTCCTACCCTTCGGAGATTCTTGATCGCACATTAACAACAGCAGCAAACCAGGCATTCCAGAAATTTCTCCAGATGTTCCTCTGCTTCTTATGTCTGTCTTCATCAAATCAGAATTGTCCACAGCCCCTATTTGACAGATACGCTATCATTTCACTGGTGAGCTGAGCGCGCTGCGTCGCGCTGCCATCTTCTCTTCCCGCCAGGGCTGTATTGCTGAAGTTACTTGGAATTTAACCAGAGGGATCATCTCCTCTTGGGATTCTTCAATGCCACCGAGTAATCACCTTCAGTCATAGTGTCATAGAGTCATAGAACACTACAGCACAGAAGCAGGCATCTTTGGCCTATCTGGTCTGTGCCGAACCACTTAAATTGCTTACCTCTAATGACCTTGAAGCACCTTCAATTACTCCAAAAGACTGAGGTTTGGTAAAATACTGAAAGGCTTTTATTCGTTGTACAATACGACCTCCACAGTGAGTGTCTGCCCCTGGACTGAGGGGGAGGGGCAAGGCGAACACCTTTATACAGGACTCTGTGGGAGGAGCCACAGGGGCAGTCAGCAGAGGGGTGTGTCCAGACAGGTAACCGAGTTACAACATATATACATGGTTTACCACAGACCTGCATCAGGACCATCGCCTTCCATACCCCTACTATCCATTTAGTTATCCAAACTTCTCTTAAATGGATAGTCGGCTCTCACCTGTGGCTCCAAGTCGCTGTTTGCATGTGATAGCTGCCTTACCCTGCTACAGCACTTGGACAGGTGAGGGTAGCCGGCAGCCTCACACTCCAGTGATATAGGGACGTACCTGTCCTAGCAGGTGAAGTCAACTCCAGCAGACTGGGTGGATGAGACTTAGAGTGAAATCCAATGGTCAGGGAGGTGTTACTGCAACACTCCATGGAAAGCAAGGGCCACGACAAGGCACGGAAGATGTCATGATCATCCACTGCAACCCAGGAAGACTCCAGTTTGTGATGCATGTTTGTACCACTGGACCTGGACTTCTGAGTTGGAACTGCCCCAGTGCAGCAGCTCTTCCACTTTAAAAACTCGCCTGTCATTGTCAGACCTGATGGACAACCACCATATACAGTATATGTCACCATACACCACCCTGAGATTCATGTTCTTGTGGGCATTCACAGTAATTGGAAAGAAACACAATAAGATCAATGAAGTATTTGCACGAAACAAACAACCAATGTGCAAAAGACAACAAATTGTGTAAATACAAAAATGAAAAAAACTAAATAATAATAAATAGGTAATAAATATTAAGAATGCAAACACGAGAAAATCTGCAGATGCTAGAAATTCAAGCAATACACACAAAATGCTGGTGGAACGCAGCAGGCCACATTGAGAACATGAGTTATAGAGTCCATAGTTCTGAATTCTCCAGTATTAAGTTCAAAAGCATGACACATGCCAAATATCATCATCTCAAATGATTGAGAGGCTAAGAGGTGACAGTGACCTTCCATTCCACTGGCAGGTTGGACAAGGTACAGCTGTGTTGCTGGAATTTGACTTAAAGAAACACCCAAGGCTCTGTAATAGAAAATCTCAGTTTCACTGTGTAGTGCCCCTCAGATAGATGCAGAAAGGAGCATGCTCCTGAAAGATTCTCAAGAAACAAGTTTTCTTGCCCAAGGTCTTTCTCCTCCTTCAATAAGACCATAAGACATAGGAGCAGAGTTAAGCCATATGGCCCATCAGTTGGCTCTGCCATTCAACATGGCTGATATATTATTCCTCTCAACCCCATTCTCTTGCCCTCTCCCCATAGCCTTTGATGCCCTTACAAATCAAGAAACTATCAGCCTCCACTTTAAATGTACCCAATGACTTGGCCTCCACAGCCGTCTGTGGCAATGAATTCCAATTCACCACCCTCTGGCTAAAAAAAATTCTTCCACATCCCTGTTCTAAAGGGACAACCTTCTATTCTGAGGCTGTGCCCTCTGGTCCTAGTCTCCCTCACTATAGGAAACATTCTCTCCATGTTTACTCTATTGAGGCCTTTCAATATTCAATAGGTTTCATTGAGATCCCACCAACCGCATTCTTCTAAACTCCAGCGAGTTCAGGCCCACAGCCTGTAAACTTTCCTCATGCGTTAACCCTTCCATTCCCGGGATCAATCTCATGAACCTCCCCTAGACCTATTCCAATTCCAGCGCATCAAAACTGCTCATAATATTCCAAGTATTATGTGCATCTAGACATGCCAAGTGTTTGGCATGAGAGTCTTGCTTGTGTTTGGAAGCCTAAGATCTCGGGGATCTGGAGACGGGCAGATCGAAGATCGAGGGTTGGTCTCACAGCAGGAGACTCGTGTGTCGTTGGGGAGGCTGGAAAATCTTTCGCTGTGAGCCCAAAGACCCGAGGTCTTGGCGATCTTCAGACACAGAGCTCGAAAAAAGCGATGGAACGGACTTTTAACATTGTAAACCAACGGGTTGTGGTTATGTCTCCTGCTCGCTGTGGAAATGGGGGACACCTCCCTCTCCCTTATTAGGGAGAGAGAGAGCCTGTGGTTTGTCGAATGTCAGATGAATTGCGAAGCATTTGGGGTAAATTTGGTCTGTACCTTTGCTATTGCTTTGCTCATACTTGGGCTCGATGACGGTACTGATGCGCTTCTTTTTGCCGGTGGGGGGAGGGGCATCATTACTTGCCGCCGCTTACATGCAGGAGGGGGGAACTGGGGAGGGACTTCTGGGTTCTCACGTTTAACTGTCATTCATTCTTTGGGGCACTTCTCTGTTTTCATGGATGGCTGCGAAGAAAAAGCATTTCAGGATTAGATTAGATTATGAGGACACACAGTCCTCTTTCATTGTCATTTAGTAATGCATGCATTAAGAAATGATACAATGTTCCTCCAGTATGATATCACAGAAACACAAGACAAACCAAGACTGAAAAACTGACAAAAACCACATAATTATAACATATAGTTACAACAGTGCAAAGCAATACCGTAATTTGATAAAGAACAGACCATGGGCACGGTAAAAAAAAGTCTCAGTCTCTCGAAAGTCGCATCATCTCACGCAGACAGTAGAAGGAAGAAAAACTCTTCCTGCCATGAGCTTCCAGCACTGCAAACTTGCCAATGCAGCATCCTGGAAGCACCCAACCACAGGCGACTCTTGAGTCCATCCGAAAACTTCGAACTTCCGACCAGCCCTCCGACGCTGAGCACCAAGCACCATCTCTGCCGAGCGCTTTGACCCCGGCCCCGGCAACAGGTAATAGGCAAAACAGAGGATTTGGGGCCTTCCCCTCCGGAGATTCTTGATTGCACAGTAGCAGCGGCAGCGAAGTTGGCATTTCAGAAGTTTCTCCAGATGTTCCTCCATGCTTCTCACAGCTGCCTCCATCAAATCAGGATTGTGCACGGTACCTACTTCACAAATACAATATCATTTCGGAGCGGCCGCGCGCGCTGTGTCGCGTCGCCATCTTCTTCTCCCCTCCATCTGTGATGTATATTGTATACATTTCTCTGACATTAAATTTGACCCTTGAACCTTTAAAGTGCAATCTGAACAATGCGAACTATCGTGATCGTATTCCTTCTCCACCTGTTCAACCAACCTTAGGCTCAATGGGACCATACTAGCAACATCTTCACCTTACAAATGACTAGAAATATCACCTGTTGTTCTGCAGCTCATATTTCTGATGCAGTGAACCGCCTTTGATAGAATGCTCAACAAACCTGCAAGTGATTGGCATTGCTTTTAATTACCATAGGTATACGTGGCTTCTTTATGTTGATGCCTTGTGCATTAATTATGATGGAGTAAAAGAATTTAGCTGGACAGGCATGAAATATGCACTGAACAATGATTGATTCAATCTCGAGTGCTTACAATGCGCATAAGGAACAGATGGGACGCCATGAATGAATCTCCCAGCAAGAATGTGCAAAAATCTTTTTGCTTGAATATCCAGTTAATGGAATTTATGCACCATGGGCAGGCAGAATGGATTTCTTTAATTAGGAATCATTAGCTTAATTATTTTGTCATAACGTCATAGGCCAAAGGTCCTATTCCAGCTCTGTACACTCCTGTATCGATGCTTAAGCTCAATGCACATTATAAAGACTCTTTTATTTATTATACAATGTCATAGAGTCATAGAAAAGTACAGCACAGAGACAAGACGTTCAGCCCATCTAGTCCATTCCAAAACCATTTAAACTGCCTACTCTCATCGATCTGCATCCAGACCATAGCCCTTCATACCCCTACCATCTATGTATCCATCCAAACCTGGCTTAAGCATCGAAATTGAGTTCGCATGCACCACTTGTGCTGGCATTTAATTCCACTCTCTTATGACCCTCGGAGTGAAGAGGTTTCCCTCCCATGTCCCCTTAAACTTTTCACCTTTCACCCCTAACCCATGACCTCTAGGTTGTAGTCCCACCCAATCTCAGAGAAAAACTTTGCCTACATTTATCCTATCTATACTCCTCACAATTTTGTATAACTCCTATCAATTTTCTGTGTTCTAAAGAATACAGTCCTAGTCTATTCAATCTTTCCTTATAACTCAGATCCTCCAGAACCAGCAACATCCTTACCAACTGTCTCTGTACTCTCAACCTTGTTTCATCTTTCCTGTAGGTAGATGACTTTTATGTTCTATGTTTAAGCTCAATGCACATTATAACCACTATGTGATTTGTGAGTGAGGCCTCCATCAGTCAGTGGACAACTGATGTTGCATCTTTGCTGTCTAGATATGCAAGCCAGGGTAGTATGAGCAAGCTGTTGCCCATGTAGCAAGCTCCCCCTCTCCACGCATCTGATGAACCCAAAGGAACGGCAGAGACCGATACAGTTTGGTACCAACAGCATTGCCAGAGTTGCCAGTCAGCATTGAACTCAATGTAGGACTGCCTTGTTGACTCCAGCTCCAGATTTTTCCCTCATGGTTTACTCCTGAAGCCTTCCCCATGAGTGGGTACAGCTGCAAGGTAGCAGAGGTTTGAGATCAGAGTTTTCCTTCTCCTCGATGAGCTGCCAACCACGGCTGATGAGCCTCATCTGCCCAAAGTGACTGGTTTAAGGCACCAATAACTTGCCTTTGCTCCATCTCCTGTCAGTAGAAATGGTTCCGCTGGGCTTAGTACCAAAGTTATATGTGAAGGCCAGGAACTGGACTTGGTTGTCAGACGTAAACACAAGGAATTCTGCAGATGCTGGAAATTCAAGCAATACACATCAAAGTTGCTGGTGAACGCAGCAGGCCAGGCAGCATCTCTAGGAAGAGGTACAGTCGACGTTTCGGGCTGAGTCTCGGCCTGAAATGTCAACTGTACCTCATCCTAGAGATGCTGCCTGGCCTGTTGCGTTCACCAGCAACTTTGATGTGTGTTGCTTGGTTGTCAGAGGTTATTTGAGGTGCACGCCATTGGTGCATTTAATAGGTAGTGGGAGCTTGTTCCCATTACCACCCCGGGCTACAACAGCCTTAAGGAATGAACCCTGTATTTTTTATTTATTGAACACCATGGCAACATAGCGATTAGAATGATGCTATTATAGTTTGGGGCTCCGGAGTTCAGAGTTCAATTCTGGTGCTGTCTGTAGGGAGGCCATGCGTTCTTCCCGTGACCATGTCGGTTTCCTCAAGTTGTCCTGTGAAAGTACAAAGATGTACAGGTTAGGAGGTTAAATGGGCATGATTAATTGTTCTGTGATTTAGGCTGAGCTTAAATAGGCGGGGTGCTGGGCAGTGTGGCTCATTGCGCTGGAATAGCCTGTTCTGCACTGTTATCTCTAAATAAAATAAAGTAAAAATATTTTTAGAGACACAGTCTGGTAACAGACCATCTGAACCAATGAGCCACACAACCCACTTAACCTACTGACCTGTACGTTTTTGGAACGTAGGAGGAAACGCACACGGTCACAGGGAGAAAGTACAAATTCCTTATAATCAGCGACGGAACTGAACCCGGATCATCAGCGCTGTGATGACGTTAGTCCAACCACTATTTTACTGCACCCCCCACAATCCTGTTTGTGAATTAAAATCATTTTATAGAGGAACAATGCCAATGTCATATAAAAAACATGCCACTGTGGAAATAATCTTTTACATTACTACTTGATGCAAATATAGGTTCACCTTAAACCTGGTAACCATTCTCATCTCAAAAAGTCATAGAGCACTACAGCTCTGAAACAGGCCTTCTCACCCTTCTAGCCTGAGCCAAACTATTTTTCTACCTCGACTGATTGGCTCACACCTGGTCCAATGCCCTCCATACCCCTCCCATCTGTGTACGTTTGCTTAGTTTTATTAACTATTCTGATCGAACCCGCATCCACAACGCCCTCTGGCAGCTCGTTCTACATTCGCACCACACTCTCAGTTTTCATACATCAGAGAGGATAACATTCCTGGAAGGTGCGGTCTCAATCAGAATCAGGTTCATTATCCCTAAAAAATGTCATGAAGTTTGGAGCTTTGCACAACAGTACAGTGCAAAATATAGAGAAAAAATTACTAAAGGTTACAACAAGAAATGGGGTGGCAGGGTGGAAGTTCGTCTTTACCACAGGAGGTGTAAGAAGCTCTTTCTCTCCGCTATGCCTGCAAGTTACCCTTGGGCAAGGTGTAGCACCTGCTTAGCCCCCGATCAGGGTCACGTGAAGCCATGGGAGCAGGTGGTGGACGGTCGTACGAGCAGCCGGTGCAGATCACATATCCTGGTTGTGCAGCCACTGATGCCAGACAGACAATCTCTGAAGAGTATTGATAATGGCTGGGGTCACCTGTCTTGTAAAGACACTGTCCAGAAGAAAGCAATAAGAAATACAAAAATAAATACAGTACTGTGCAAAAAATGAGAAGAAGTTGTTCCTAAATGTTGAATGTGTGTCTTCAGGTGCTTGTACTTCCTGTCTGACGGTAGCAATGAGAAGGCGGCATGTCCTGGATGGTGAGGGCCCTTCCTGCTGGATGCCATCTTCCTGAGCCACCGCCTTTTGAAGATCTCCTCGATGGCAGGGAGGCCTGTGCCCATGTTGGAACTGGCTGTCTACACTTCCCACAGTTTTTTTTTATCCTGTGCTGTGGCCCTTCTAGTGATATAAACAATTAAAATGTTCTCCTGCGTACACCTGCGGAAATGTGCTGGAGTCCTTGGTGACACGTGGCCAAGTGGTTAAGGCATTCGTCTAGTGATCTGAAGGTCGCTAGTTCGAGCCTCAGCTATGGCAGCGTGTTTGTGCCCTTGAGCAAGGCACTTCACCACACGTTGCTCTAGTGTCTGTGCGAGGAGTGGCGCTCCACACAGACGTCCAATCTGCGCCTTGTAAGGCATGAAAATGCCCGACGCAGGCCTCTCGTGGTCT
Organism: Mobula birostris; assembly: GCF_030028105.1. Taxonomy (NCBI): domain Eukaryota; kingdom Metazoa; phylum Chordata; class Chondrichthyes; order Myliobatiformes; family Myliobatidae; genus Mobula; species Mobula birostris. Next base: position 243,288,357 of record NC_092371.1, read on the forward strand.
GAGTCGACGTTCCCTCCTTCCCTTTGGTGGCAGATCAAAACTCCTCAAACTGCTAATGAAGTATATCTGGTGACCTGTGACATAAAGCCTTGTTACAGCAACTTTCTCAGAGCATGTCCCAGAACCTCTGTGTGGTCCACGATATCCAGGGAAAAGCACCATGAAATGACATATTGCATATGCTTTGTAATTAAATAGATACAAGATTGGGCAATGGGGGCTGGTCTGACAACTCTGTTGGAATTCTTTGAGGAAGTAACAGGCAAGATAGACAAAGGAGAGTCTGGCATGGATAGAAGACTGGCTGAGTGGCTGGAGGCAAAGGGTGGGAATGAAGGGGGCCTTTTCTGGTTGGCTGCCAGTGATTAGCAGTGTCCCCAGGGGTCAGCGTTGAGGCTGCTTCTTTTCATGTTATGTGTTAATGATTTAGATGATGGGATTGATGGCTTTGTAGCCATGTTTGTGGACAATATGAAGATAAGGTGTGGGGGCAGGTAGAGTTGAGGAAACAGGGTGTCTGCAGAAGGACTTGACAGATTGGGAGAATGGGCAAAAACAGTGACAGATGGAACTTGGTGTAGGGAAATATATGGTCATACACTTTGGCTGTAGGAATAAAGGCATAGATTATTTTCTGAATGGGGAGGAAATTCAAAATGCAGAGATGCAACAGGGCTTGGGGGTCCTCATACAGGATTCCCTAAAGGTTACCTTGTAGGTACCTTGTGGTGAAGAAGGTAAAGACAAATTCATGTTGAGAGAACTAGAGTACAAAAGCAGGGAGGTTATGCTGAGGCTTTATAAGGCATTGGTCAGACCGCACTTGGTGTGTATTATTAGTAGTTTTGGGCCCCTTTTTTTAGAAAGGATGTGTTGACCTCGGAGAGGGTCCAGAGCAGGTTCGCGAGAATAATCCCAGGAATTAAAGGGATTAACATAAGAGGGGTGTTTGATCCCTCTGGGCCTGTACTTATTGGTGTTCAGAAGAATGAGGAGGGGATCTCACTGATACCTATTGAATATGAAAAGGCCTCAACAGAGTGGATGTGGAGAGGATGTTTCCTACATCAGGGGAGTCTAGGACCAGAGGGCACAACCTCAGAATTGGGGGGCGTCCATTTAGAACAGGGATGAGGAGGTATTTCTTTAGCCAGAGGGTTGTTAATCTGCGGAATTCGTTGCCACAGACAGCTGTGTGGGCTAAATCATTCGATATATTTAAAGTGGAAGTTGATAGGCTCTTGATTAGTCAGGACATCAAAGGTTACGGGTAGAAGGTGGGAGAATGGAGTTGAGAGGGATAATTAATCAGTCATGATGGAATGGCTGATGTGATGGGCTGAATGGCCTAATTCTGTTCCTGTGTCTTATGGTTTTATGGTCAGTGGACTATGAAGCTTCCATTGATTCTCCAGAGATACACTAACTAGATTATATCTAATCCAAATCAATTTAACTTTATCTAGATCAGGGTTTAGTTCTGTGAAGGTTGTGTTGAAACCACAACTGTGTAGTTTTAAGAGCTGCTGGTGATAACACCAATCTGTTACATAATGAAATTTAAATGTACATAATAATAGCTTCATGTGCAAACATGCGAGCTCTAATGAAATAGTCCCTGGTCTTTAATACAATGCTTTATCTCATATTCAAGTCAACAACAAAGAATAAGCTTTTTAGGCACAATAGACTAGTTTTTAATTGCTATAGCAACTGTCATCAGTATCGGGAGAGCTTGATTTGACAGACCAAAGGAAGTGGAGGAAGATTAATGACTCTGTGGTTACCATTCCCCTCTCACACCCATGTCTCTATGCCGGTAACTGAATGTGTTTATTTGCCTTTGATGTTGGTGGTATATTTTGATTCATCAGGCAGTCGAGTGAAGAGAAGATGTGGAATAGCTGCGGGATGGCATTGCTTCTCCCAGCAACAGTCCTCACTTAAGCAGCACGACCACTAAGTGCTGCAAAGCTCTTTACCCTCCAGAAACCAAGGCTAAGTCGGTCGGCCCTCAAGTTCGAAAGCACATGAGAAATAAAGTTCAAAGTTCAAAGTAAGTTTATTATCAAAATATGTATATGTCACAAATATATATGTATTTGTCACAAAAATGACCAATTAACTTACCAGCTGATACGTCTTTAGAATGTGGGAGGAAACCGGATCACCCGGAGGAAACCCACACAGTCACGGGGAGAACGTATAAATGCCTTCTCGACACCACTGGAATTGACATCTGAACTCTGGATCCCTTGATCTGTAATAGCATTGCACTAACCACTCCACTATACCATGGTACAGTTTCAATGTTCATCTGAAAGCAAAATAACAATCTAAAGTTCAAATAAATACACTGAGCAAGGATGTAAATTTGTCTACCTGTGGTACTAAGTTCTAACCTAATGATAACTATAGGGTTGTTCACTGAGCCTGGAAGTCAGACCACAAACACTTTGTCACCATTCAAGGTGACATCTTCAGTCAGGCAATCGAGTGTTGTTTTTGCCGAGTGCTCGCGTTATTATTGGTCCGACTCATTGTTTTGATTGCTTTGATGTCGTGCAGGTCGCCAGACTTCGCTGGTTCCCCAGGTGCGGCAGCAAGCAACAATCCCCCCAGCAAAAAATCCATCCGCACCCGCCACCGGGCACTCAAGCGTGAGCAAAGCAACAGTAAAGACACAGACTTGCAGTTACATTGTTCACTCGGCATTCGACATACCACAGGCTCGCTCTCTTCCTAATGCATTTCACAGTGAGAGGGGAGACATAACAAACACCTCGCTGGCTTACGATGTTAAAAGTCCGTTGCGTCGCTTTTTTCGAGCTCTGTGCCCAAAGGACTCAATTCTCTGGACACACAGCCAAAGATGGTGGATGTAATTTCAATTCTAGAGTTTAAGAGAAATTTGGATAGTTATATGGATAGTAGGGTTATGGTTGGGGTGCAGGTTGATGGGAGATGGCAAGTTAAATGGTTTGGCATGCACTGGATGGGACAAAGGGCCTGTTTCTGTGCTGTACTTTTCTATGGCTCGATGACTCTATGATGAAAGTCCAGTATCTCGGTCTTGCATCGTCTTGCCTAATATCACTAGTGGATTGAAGCAAAGAGCAAGACTTCAACAGATGCAGATAACCCTTTCTGGACTGAACTTTATCCTTCAGATTCTCTTGGTAGCAGGTAATCCAGCCAATATTTTTCTCAGTGAAGATGACCCTTGTAAATGTTGATATTTGTAGATCTTTTTCCTATGAGCAGCATTATTTCAAATTCTGCAAAGGTAAATTATTTCTTACATTTGGATTGTTCTTTAGGTTATGATGCATTTTTTTATTTTAAACTAATTCTGACTTATGATATCAGAATGAATGGATTTGTTGGTGTAAATCATAAGACCATAAGACATAGGAGCAGAATTAGGCCAGTTGGTCTATCGCATCTGCTCTGCAATTCCATCATGGCTGATTTATTATTCTTCTCAACCCCATTCTCCTGACTTCTCACCGTAACCTTTAACATCCTGACTAAGCCAGAACCTGTCAACCTCTGCTTTAAACATACTCAATGACTTGTTCTCCACAGCTCTCTGGGGCAGATTCCACAGACTCGCCACCCTCTGTCTAAAGAAATTCCTCCTCATCTCAGTTCTAAATGAACATCCTTCTATTCTGTGGCTGTGCCCTCTGGTCTAAGACTCCTCCACTTTAGAAAATATCCTCTCCGCATCCACTCTATTTAGGCCTTTCAATATTTGAAAGGTTTCAATGAGATCCCTCCCCATTCATTTGTACTCCGGTGAGTACAGACCCAGAATCATATGTTAACCCTTTCAGTCATAGTCATACTTCATTGATCCCGGGGGAAATTGGTTTTCGTTACAGTTGCACCATAAATAATAAATAGTAATAAAACCATAAATAGTTAAATAGTAATATGTAAATTATTTCCAGATTTAGTCTCATGAACCTCTTCTACATACTCTCCAAAGCCACCACATCCTTTCATAGATAAGGGGCTCAAAGCATTTCCTAATACTCCAAGTGCGGTGTGACCAATGCTTTTTAAAGCTTCAGATTTAGGGAGCTAGGGCTTTACTCTTTGGAGAGAAGGAGGATGAGAGCAGATATGATAGAGGTGTACAAGATAATAAGAGGAATAGATAGAGTGGATAGCCAGCGCCTCTTCCCCAGGGCACCACTGCTCAATACAAGAGGACATGACTTTAAGGTAAGGGGTGTGAAGTTCAAGGGGGATATTAGAGGAAGGTTTTTTACTCAGAGAGTGGTTGGTGCGTGGAATGCACTGCCTGAGTCAGTGGTGGAGGCAGATACACTAGTGAAATTTAAGGGACTACTAGACAGGTATATGGAGGAATTTAAGATGGGGGGTTTATATGGGAGGCAGGGTTTGACGGTCAGCACAACATTGTGGGCTGAAGGGCCTGTACTGTGCTAGACTATTCGATGTTCTATTTGTCACATTAATCACATGTACTTAGAAACACACAGTGAAATGTTTCACTTGCATCAAATCAAATAAGCGAGGATGGTGATGGGCAGCCCACGAGTCGCCAGGCTTCTGCTGCCATGATAGCATGCCCAAAGCTCACGAATCCTAACCGCATCTCTTTGAGTGTCAGCAGAGAATACAGGGTTGCCCACATGGTCACAGGGAAAAAGTACAAACTCCTTACGGTGGTGGGTGGGGATCGAACTCTGATCTCAAGGCTGGCATTGTGAGGCGTTGAGCTAACCGTTACATCCTCTGCCGCTACCATAATCAGATTGGTCTGTAACTTAGTATCATGCTAAAGAGAGAAAATCTTTGAAAGCCACAAAACAGTTATATGAGATCTTTATAACAATCTTGGGATGTATTACGTAACAACTGGTCTCTGTTAATTTCCTTGGTTTAGGTCGAAGCTGATGCAGTCATGGAAAAAGTGGAAGCATTATCAGAACTCTCCTAATTGATTCCCTTGTGATACAAAATTAATTTGGATGCAATTATTTCAGACTATTTTCTTCTATCAATTAAAACAGATGCGACCTACTTATTGTGAATGAGTATTCTCCATTGAATAAAGGTGTTCAGGAAATATATTAATTACATCACAAATATCAGTAAAATAAAACTGCTCAATGTATTCAAGATAATATGCATATAATTCACGTTGAAAATAATAACAATTGATCAGGCATTCTTGGTAATTTTTCTTGCAACAATTAACAGTCGTTTAATGATATTGGCTGAGAAGGTCACTTCTTAAGACTTGTTCATACATCTGCCATTAAGGTGCTGGAAAAGGGCCAGTAATATCATGATAGATCCCTCTAACCCTGCTCATGGACTGTTTGTCCCACTCCCATTAGAGAAGAAGCTTTGTAGCATCCACGCCAGGACTAACCTAATCAAAATACAGTTACTTTCCCAAGAAGGAAGGCTGATTCACACCTCCACCCCTCTACACCCACAATCACCACTACTTTATCACTTCCTGGCAGAGTCACTTTATGTACAAAAAGTGTCTAGCATCACTTTATGGACATACACTGTATATAAGCTATCTTAAGTATTTATAGTTATGTGTAACTATAATTCTTATACATAAATATAAATGTGTAATCATGCACAAATCTCCTCCAAGAGGACCACAACCTTGTTGTGGTTTGAAGGCCTGTGTAGCTCAATGACACAGAGAGTCAGGGCTTTATGCTTTGGCTCTTGGTAGGGTCACTGATGCACTAACAATTACTCCAAAAGACTGGAAGTGGAGTAAATACTGAAAGGCTTTTATTAACAGTAAATGCTGGTAATAACATCCACATCCATGCTGAATATCTGTCCTGGACTGAGGGAGGAGCAGTGGCACAATCGCCTTTATTCAGGGGTCTGTGGGAGGAGCCACAGGAGCAGTCAGCAGAGGGGTGTGTCCAGACAGGTAACCCAGTTACAACATATATACATGGTTTACCACAGTTACCCATGCCAAACAAGTTGAAGGGTAAAGGACAGACTAAGAGTAGTCCAATGGTCTTCCAGGTTTGGGGGTTCAGTTCAGAGCTAACAACCCTGACTGGTAAAGCAAAACTGTTATGGAATCAGCAATGAGATTCTGCAGATACTGGAAATATGGTAACACACACAAAATGCTTGAGGAACTCAGCAGGTCAGGCAGCATCTATGGAGGGAAATAAACAGTCGTTGTTTTGGGCCAAGACCCCTGAGTCCTGATGAAGGATTGTTGCCTTTTCCACTTATCACCACCCAGCTTCTTACTTCATCTCCCTCCCTCGCCCAGCTGGCTTCACTTGGCAGTTTCTAGCTTGTATTCCTCCTCCTTCCCCTGCCCCTGCCCATCACCACCTCTTATTCCAGTCCTGATGAAGATCTTGGCCTGAAATGTTGGGGCAGAACCATAGACCGACTCCAGGATCAGAATAATCAGAATTAGAATAATCTTTGATTCAGAATCAGACGTGGGCCAGAACCATATACCCATATCAGAATCAGGGTCAGAATCAGGTTTATTTTCGCTCACATGATTTGTGAACTTTATTGTTTTAATTATAAATCTCACTTGCAATTGGCAAGTGTAACCTCCCTCTCAGTGCCAAAATACTGTAGCATGCTCACAGCTCACTAATCCTAACCTGAATGTCTTTATCATGGGTAAAGCCCTCTTCACCGTTGACCAAATTGTTAAGGAACGTTGTCACAGGAAATTTTATTAGTCTAATTTTATTTGTTTTTTTCATTTTATATTTGCAGAGTTTATTGCCTTTTGCACATTGGTTGTCTGTCTCGTAGTGTTTGATGTTTCATTAATTCTGTGATATTTATTTATGCTTACTGTGAATGCCCACAAGAAAATGAATCTCAGGTAGTATATGGTGACATATATGGACTTTGATAATAAATGTACCTTTAATTTTGAACTTTGAAATGTGGAAGGAAAATGGAACCCCCAGAGGAAACCATGTGGTCAGGGGGGGAACATACAAACTCTTTGTAGACAGCAGTGTGAAATGATGCCCAGTCGCTGGCACTGCAAAGTATTATGCTAACCACCCTGGTTCTGGGTATTACTGCTGTTGAGTGAGGAATGGCACCTTTGTCCACACAATGTTAGCTTTGCTCTCCAAGTTGCATTTGCCATTCCTGCCCCAGATCTGGTAATATTATTGAAAGTACAAGATGGATGAGGGCAAAGTTAAACCAAATATAGCATTCCACAATATAGGCACGTTTGCAAACAGTCAGAGGAATGTTTAAACCTGAGGGAAGATTGAGTAAATCAGGTGGAGCAGGAAATGCAAATTTCCAAATTCACAAACTCAATCCCAACTGGATTCTGACAGGTACACGCAGAGGATACAATCCTGAGTCAGTGGTTAAATTGCTAAATTAGTCAAACATCTGTTCTGTTATTCAAGTATCTGTTAGTGGTGAAAGTACTGGATTAATAATTTAACCACTAACAGATGTTTGACTAACAATCCAAATACACAGTAGATATGGAATTTAAATCAAATGTGTAATCTGGAAATGAAAATAATAGTCTTAGTCACAATGATCTTAGTAGGAGTACAACCACATCCTTAAACTTAACTAATTTGATGTATTATGTGCAGTTTGGTCACCGACTTACAGGAAAGATGCAAATAAGGTTGAAAGAGTACAGAGAAAATTTACAATGAGCTTGCCAGTTCTGAAGGACCTACGTGATACATAAATGAGGATGGGGAGCTGATGAGCTGACTTTGAGGCTTTGGATCTACTTCAGTTTGTCCCGGAGTTTGGATCTAAGAACTCACTTGGTTCTAAATGTTGGTGCTTGCTTCTATTGTTTGCATGATCTGTGCTTTTCCTTCACTTTCTTTGTACATCGGGTGTTGTTTATATTAGGTCCTTTCAGATTTTTTGCTTTGCTGTTGCCTGTGAGCAAACAAATCTCAAGATTGTATAATTTATATATTCTTTCATAATAAATGTACTTGAATCTTGAACTTTGAAGATTGAATAAGTTTGGACTTTATTTCTCAGACCATAGAAGATTGAGAGAAGATTTGACAGAGGTATACAAAATCATGAAGGGCACAGATAGGGTGAATGCAAGAGACTTTTTCCACTGAGGTCATGAGTTAAGGGTGAAATGTTTAAAGAGAACATGAGAGGAAAATTCTTCACTCAGGGGGTCATGCTAGTGTGGAACGAGCTGTCAGTGCATGTGAGCTTAATTTCAAAGTTTCTGAGAAGTTTGCATAGGTACACGGACGGTAGAGCGATGGAGGCCTATGGTCCGGGTGCAGTCGATGGGAGTAGGTAGTTTAAGTGGCTTGGCATGGACTAGATCCACAGGGCCTGTTTCTGGTGCTGTACATTTCTGTAACTCTATAACATCGCTCTGGAGAGGAAGCCTGCCAACTATACTCCAATCTGACCCATGTGCCATCGCAATAATGCAATAATGTAAATGACTTGTAAATATATCTTTGAAATTTCCTGAACAGCTCACCCATGTTCTATTATGATCATCATGGCGAGGCAGAAAAAAACAACAAGAATATAACACACACAAAATGCTGGAGGAATGCAGCAAGTCAGGCAGTATCTATAGAGAGATCAAAACAGTTGACGTTTTGGGCTAAGATCCTTCATCAGTACTCTGGACCAAGAATTAGAAAGCTGTTGGTAACAGTACAGACTATTTAATATTGAATCAGAACCTGGTTTGTTATCACTAACATATATCATGAAATTTGATGTTTTGCAACAGCAGTACAGTGCAAGACATTAAAAAAGTATTCATTAATCAATTTACAGTAAGAAATATTTCAAGAGATATAAGTAGTGCAAAACGAGAGAGGATTAAAAACTAGTGAGGTGGTGTACATTGTGCAATCAGAAATCTGATTGTGGAGGGGAAGTGCCTGTTGAGTGTGTGTCTTCAGGCTCGTGTACCTCTCCCAGATTGAAGCAATGATAAGAGAGCACGTCTTGGGTGGTGGGGGTCCTTAATGATGGATGCCATCTTTTTGAGGCATCATCTGTTAGAAGGTGTCCTCGGTGGTGAGGAGGCTAGTGTGCATGATTCAGCTGACCAAGTTTACAATCGTCTGCAGCTTTTTTCCCACCCTGTACATGTCTTGGCACCTCTGTACATACCAGGCGGTGATGTAACCAGTTAAAATAATGTGCATGGTATAGCCGCAGAAATTCGCTTTGGAGTCTTTGGGGGGCCAAATACCATTGACCAAAGCTCCGAGGCTGGACGCGGCAAAGCTGGGGTTTGCTGTCTACATGAAATGAATTGTTCGTAGCCAGGCAGAAGTCAGTATAGTTAAAAATGACAGAAACATGGGTTTTAGACAACATGCTGGACAGATCCCCTATGATCACTGAGTACATCCCATGTATCACTAGCAAAGACCATAAGACATAGGAATAGAATTAGGCCATTCAGCCCATCAAGTCCGCTCCACTATTCGATCATGGCTGATTTATTATCCCTTTCAAATCCATTCTCCTGCCTTCTCCCCATAACCTTTGAAACCCTGACTAATCAAGAACTTATTAACCTTCTCTTTGAATATACTCATTGGCTCTATAGCTGTCATTTTCAATATTTTTTATTAATTTTCTACATAGGAGAATACACAGTTCAAGAAAAAGGAAATATATCAAATGTATTATACTGAATCACACATACAAACTCCTTACTCTATATTCATACAAATTGATTAATTCATAATATTGAAATATAGTAAATTTATTATATGGAAAAAAATCTAACCCACTACCAAGATCAAAGCTGATTAGTAAAGAAGGAAAAAGAAAATAAGTGTATTATTAGCCATCATCTGTGCTTTAACGGCAAATCAAAGGTTTTGAAAATAGTTCAAAAAAGGTTCCCACAATGTTTGAAAGTCTTGATTAGATTCAGAAATTGAACACCGAATCTTCTCCAAATTTAAACATGACATGGCATCACGCAGCCATTGAGCGTGAATAGGAGGGACCGCATCCTTCCATTTAAGCAAGAGCACCCTCCTCGCCATAAGGGAAATAAAAACCAAAATGTGCAAATCAGATCTCTCCAAAATAATATCCTTTCCTGCAACAATACCAATGAAAGCGGTCAAAGGATTAGGCTTAAAATTTACTTTAAAAAGTATCGAGAAGTTTTGAAATACTTCTTTCCAATATTTTTCAAGACTTGGACATGTCCAAGACATATGAATGAGTGAAGTTTCTACATTTTTACATTTATCACAATAAGGAGATATATCCAAATAAAAGCGAGGCAACTTATCCTTGGTCATGTGGGCCCTATGGACCACCTTAAATTGTAGCAGAGAGTGGTGAGCGCGTAACGATGAAGTGTTAACCAACTTAAAAACTTCATTCCAAGTTTCCTCAGAAATTGAAGTCTGTAAGTCTTGTTCCCAAAGGTTTTTAATTTTATCTAAAGGAACACTTCTCATTCCCAGCAACATATTATAAATATTAGATATAGATCCATTATAAAAAGGCTTCAAATTAAAAATTACATCTAGTATATTTTTATCAGGACTTTTAGGAAATGTACATATTTGAGACCTTAAAAAGTCTCTTATTTATAGGTATCGAAAAAAGTGAGTTTTGGGTAAGCTATATTTAGCTGACAGTTGCTCAAATGAAAGGAGACTTCCCTCCACAAATAAGTCCTGGAAGCATTTAGTACTTAATCTATCCCATTCTTTAAAAGCCACATCTATCATAGAAGAAATGGAACTTGAAAGAGGAAATCTCAATAAGCCGAAGTATTTTTGGAACTGTACCCAAATTCTCATAGTATGTTTAAATACCAAATTGTCAGTTAACTTACTCAGGGATAAAGAAGTGAGGATCCAAGAAACAAAATAGAAAATTGATTAACAGAGTTAGCCTCTAAAGAAACCCACATCGGACAATCTTCATGATTAATGTAATATAACCAAAATGTAAGATTACGTATATTAACTTCCCAATAATAAAATCTAAAGTTTGGTAAAGCTAGCCCTTCATTCTTTTTAGCTTTCTGAAGATGAATTTTGTTTAGTCTAGAATGCTTATTTTTTCCATATATAGGAGGATATAATAGAATCAAGAGAATCAAAAAAAGACTTAGGGATAAAAACAGGTAATGCCTGAAAAAGATATTACAGCTGTCATAGCAATGAATTCCACAAATTCACTACCCTGGCTAAAGAAACTCTTTCTCATCTCTGTTCCAAAGTTCTTATCTCCATTCTCCCTTCTATTCCACTGAGCCTTCTGGTCATAGCTCGCCCACTATAGGAAACGTTCCCTCCACATCCTCTCTGACTAGGCTTTCCAATATTCAATAGGTTTCATTGAGATCTCCCCCTCATTCTTCTAAACTCTAGTGACTACAGGCCCAGAATCTACAAATGCTCCTCAGATGTTAACATTTTTATTCCCAGAATGATTCTTGTGAACCTCCAATGCCAGCACATCTTATCTTAGTTAAGGGGCCCAGGACTGCTCAGAATACTCCAAGTGGGGTCTGACTAACGTCTTGTAAAGCCTCAGCATAAATCTTTGCTCTTATGTACTAGTCCTCTTGAAATGAATGCTATCATTGCATTTGCTTTCCTCACCACTGGCTCAACCTGCAAATTAACCTTTAGGGAATCCTGCACAAGGACTCCAAAGTCCCTCTGCACCTCAGATTTTTGAATTCTGCTTCTTCATTCTTTCTACTAAAGTGCATGACCGTACTCTTCCTTACACTATATTCCATCTGCCACTTCATTGCCCATTCTCCCATTCTGCAGGGACCTTCCTGAACAAATACTGATGAGCAGTAGAGGATCTGCAGTATGGTGGGAAGAAGCAGTCCTGGGAATCCTCAACATTGACCTCATTTTGCTAACAGATGCACATGAAATTATGCAGATGCTGAAGTTCTTGATTAGATTAGACTAGATTCAACTTTATTGTCATTGTGCCGAGTACAGATACAAAGCCAATGAAATGCATTTAGCGTCTGACCAGAAATGCAAAGAATAGTGTTATTTACAAAATAACTGCGAATAAAATAAGTGCTACAGCACACAAATATAAAAGTACTGAGACAGTACAATAAGGGTGCAGTACTGCTCAGCGCTGTGATGAGAGGTTCAGCAGTGTCACAGCCTCAGGGAAGAAGCTCTTCATGTGCCTGCTGGTGCGGGAGCGGAGGCTCCTGTAGCGCCTACCGGATGGGAGGAGAGTAAAGTGTCCATGGTTAGGGTGAGATGCATCCCTGATAATGTTTTTCGCCCTGCCCAGGCAGTGTTTATGGTAGACGTTCTCAATGGTGGGCAATTGGCTGCCGATAATCCACTGGGCAGCTTTCACCGCACGCTGGAGTGCTTTGCGGTCCGATACGGGACAATTGAGCAACATGCACAAAATTCTGAAGGAGCTCAACAGGGGAAGCAGCATCTATTGAGGGACACAAAATTTGAGATTTTGGTCCGAAACTCTTCATCCTGATTTGATCACTGTATATATTCAATGTTTTGTTGTGTAATCAGCAAATAAAACTATTTCCTCTTCTATTTTTTAAAGTACTGAAATCTGAAGACATTTGTTCACTCAAAGGGTGATCATGGGGCAGTGCTCAAATGAAACAGAGTAGGTGATGGGAGTGTTGTATGGGGAACACTTTGGGGACAGTGACCATAATCCTGTAAGTTTCAAAGGCAAAGAGTAAAGATATTAAAGATTAGTTTTATTTGTCTCATGAACATTGAAACACACAGTGAAATTCATTGATTGTGTCAAATCATGTCAGTGAGGATTGTGCTGGGGAGCCCAAAGAGTGTCGCTGTGTTTCCGGCGCCAATGTAGCATGTGAAAAACTCAATAACTCCAACCCAGAGGCTCCCAAACCTCTTTACACCATGGATCAGTACCACTAGGCAAGGGATCCATGACCTCAGGTTGAGAACCCCTTCTCTAACCATTCATCTTTGGAGTGTGGGAGGAAATTGGATTACCTGGAGGAAACCTACACGATCAAGGGCAGAAGGTACAGTAGTGGAAAACAAACATTCACCTTACCACTGGTGTGTTGTAAAGCATCGTACGAACCGCTACACCACTGTACCACCCCTAGTTAAGCAGGTTAACGATGCTCCTCAAGTTAGTGTCTTGAATAAGGGGAAAGCTGATTTGAATAGCATAAGAGAGGATTTTGCAAAAGTAGATTGGGAGTGGATACTTGTAGGTAAAATGGCAGCTGACAAGTAGGAATCTTTTTAAAAAGATTCAGTAAGAGTTGTGGACCATCATGGTTCTGTAAGGGTGAAGGAGAAAAGATGGCATAGACAATAGACAATAGACAATAGGTGCAGGAGTAGGCCATTCGGCCCTTTGAGCCCAGCACCGCCATTCACTGTGATCATGGCTGATCATCCACTATCAGTATCCAGTTCCTGCCTTATCCTCATAACCTTTGATTCCACTATCTTTAAGAGCTCTATCCATCTCTTTCTTGAAAGCATCCAGAGTCTTGGCCTCCACAGCCTTCTGGGGCACAGCATTCCACATATCCACCACTCTCTGGGTGAAAAAGTTTTTCCTCAACTCCATTCTAAATGGCCTACCCCTAATTCTTAAACTGTGGCCTCTGGTTCTGGACTCACCCATCAGCGGGAACATACTTCCTGCCTGTAGCATGTCCAATCCCTCAATAATTTTATCTGTTTCAATAAGATCCCCTCTCATCCTTCTAAATTCCAGAGTATACAAGCCCAGTCACTCCAATCTTTCGACATATGACAGTCCCGCCATCCCGGGAATTAACCTTGTGAACCTACGCTGCACTCCCTCAATAGCAAGAATGTCCTTCCTCAAATTTGGAGACCAAAACTGCACACAGTACTCCAGGTGTGGTCTCACCAGGGCCCTGTACGGCTGCAGAAGGACCTCTTTGCTCTTATACTCAATTCCCCTTGTTATGAATGCCAGCGTGCCATTATCTTTTTTCACTGCCTGCTGTACTTGCATGCTTGCTTTCAGTGACTGATACACAAGAACACCTAGATCTTGTTGTGCTTCCCCTTTTCCTAACTTGACTCCATTTAGATAATAATCTGCCTTCCTGTTCTTACCACCAAAGTGGATAACCTCACATTTATGATTTGGTAATCTTGATTGACAAAGGATATTGATGGTCGTGCTTTCGTAAGGAGGCACAGTAGATTAGTGATTAGCCAGTGACCTGGATTCCAGTCCCAGCACTGTCTGTAAGGCAGTTAGTACCTTCTCACCGTAACTGCGTGGTGCTCAGGTTTCCTTCCACTTTCCAAAGACGTGCTGGTTAACTGGTCACATCGAGGTAGTTGTACAGTCTGGCTGCAAGGGCCTGTTTCCATGTTGTAACTCTGAATAAAAAATAAAAATAATAGATAATGAAAATTTGATCAGGTATAAAAAAAGGAAACACAAAAGGTATAGAATATACCCATGACTCTTTAAACCACCGCTGTGCTTAGCAGATGGGAGGAGCCAAGTGGGAGATGTCCAGGATGTCCTGTTTGGGGGTAAAAGAAGTTTAGAGAGGTGTGACCAGCGGTGTCCCACTCAAGGTGAAAAGAACAGTTCAAAGTTCAAAGAACATTTATTATCAAAGTATGTATACATTACATAACCATGAGATTCATATCCTTACAGGCAGTCACAAAACAAAGAAATCCAATAGAACCCATTAAAAAAAACCATCAAACACCCAAAGTACAGAAAAAAGCACAAATCGTGCAAACAATGTCACTTCTGTGTGCAAACAACTAGCATACAGAAGTGACATTTTACAAAAGACACAAAGCCAAGCATCACCACAGCTGGAACAGGCCGCTGCCTCAGCTGAGCGCAGAGCTCAGTAATCGTCACAGCGCTGAGTAAATGTCACAGAGGTGAGTGATCGTCACAGAGCTGAGTGAACGTCCCAGAGCTGAGTGAACGTCCCAGAGCTGAGTAATCGTCCCAGAGCTGAGTAATCGTCCCAGAGCTAAGTAACCATTGCTGAGCTGAGTAAACATCGCAGAGCTGAATAATCGTCGCAGAGGTGAGTAATCGTCACAGAGCTGAGTAGCCATCGCGGAGTTGAGTAATCGTCACAGAGGTGAGTAATCGGCACAGAGGTGAGTAACCGTCGCTGAGCTGAGTAATCGTCACAGAGGTGAGTAATTGTCACAGAGCTGAGTGAACGTCCCAGAGCTGAGTAATCGTCACAGAGGTGAGTAATTGTCACAGAGCTGAGTAATTGTCGCAGAGGTGAGTAATCGTCACAGACCTGAGTAACTATCACTGAGCTGAGCAATCGTCGCAGAGGTGAGTAAATGTCCCAGAGCTGAGTAATCGTCGCAGAGCTGAGTAAACGTCACAGAGCTGAGTAATCATTGCATAACAGCGTGCAGAACAGTGCTTAGTATTGTGAACGGAAGATGACATGTCTGATTTCAAAATAGCCAGGAAAGCCAATGTGCAGAGTTCAGGGTGCATTAAGTGTTTGCAATGCAAACTGTATTGTGTGCTATTTAGTACAGTGTTTGACATTCTTAACTTTCCACTTCTAAATACTTGTGTGTTGCCAAATAAGACATCTTGCATGAGTCAGCACGATCAGGCATTTTTCTGAAATGTATTTTGTTTCGAGACAGGTATTTCGGGTAAAACAACGGCGCATGCACACCAGCTTTAATCGTCTGCTCACGAGTGCATGTACAAGTATATCATAACATCCTCCTTTTTATCAAAACAAAGAAAAGTAACAATTGTATTAACAATTAAATTCAATTTTTCTGGTCTGCTTTCCAGCGTATTTTCATGGAATTAACTTTTAAAGGATTCATTGATCATGCCTTATGTCTCTTATGGCGTTGGCGTGTGGCCAAGTGGTTAAGGCGTTCATCGAGTGATCTGAAGGTCGCTAGTTTGAGCCTTGGCTGAGGCAACGTGTTGTGTCCTTGAGCAAGGCACTTAACCACACATCGCTCTGCGATGACACCGGTGCCAAGCTGTATCGGTCCTAATGCCCTTCCCTTGGACAATATCGGTGTCGTGGAGAGGGGAGACTTGCAGCATGGGCAACTGCCGGTCTGCCATACAACCTTGCCCAGGCCTGCGCCCTGGAAACCTTCCAAGGCGCAAATCCATGATCTCATGAGACTAACGGATGCCTATTATTATGTCTCTTATGCCTATCACAAATACTCATTATTTCCGTTTGTATGAGCATATATACAAAATATAAAACATACTAAAATTCGACTTTAACTTCAATCTACAAACTACACAACCTCAAACCTCTTTGGGTATAAACGTGACTTTAAAATGCCAAATAGTGTCACAGACTTAGTGTTCAATTGTTCATGCAATTATTCAATGTGGGACAAAGTCATCTAGACATTGTGGCTTTTTCACTGTGCGGCCAGAACGAGTTTTTACTGTTTTGTCTGAATCCTGTTGTTTGTTACTTGCATGTTTCAACGTTTGTGTTGTGTCATTAGCTTCTGCTAGTGTTTGGCTGTGTGCATTTGGTGCCGTAGGCACATTGTGGTCATTGATCTCGGTTGTTTGACCTAGTCTTGCCTGTTCATATGTGATTAGCTTTCTAGGCAGTTCCTCAGCCGTCTTTCGTAGATGTGTGCGATTACGGCGGTAGATCCCAGAAGGGGTTTGAACTACATATGAACGCTCATCAAGGCGCCGACACACAATCGCTTTCTCCCAATTCTTCTTACCTTGCACCAGGGGCTGCATGTGCGCGGTATCCCCTTCGTCGAGTGGGGCAAGATCTTTGGCTGATTTGTTGTCATTGTCGGACGCGTTGTTTCATACGCCCGCGTTCGCGTACGACTCTGGGTTGCAGTAAGCTCGCTGTTGTAGGCAGGAGCGTGCGTGTGCGGCGATTCATCAACCGCTGGGCAGGACCCATGCTGAGCCCTTGCCAAGGTGTGTTGCCATGGTCTAGAAGTGCGAGGTAGGGATCTGCTCGCGATTTGTTGCTCTTTGTGAGGATCTGCTTAGCTGTTTTAACTGCTGATTTAGCTTTTCCATTCGTTCTGCTATTTCCGGGGCTGCTCAAAATCCCATTCTCGTGCAAATCTGTGAAACTCTGCTGAAGTGTATTGTGGCCCATTACCACTAACCACTTGTGTTGGGCCACCATATCTCGCAAAATGAGCCTTCAATTTGCAAATGACGGCTGCGCTGGTTGTATAAATAAAGAAGATCTACCTCGAAGAAATTGCTGTAGTAATCAACGGTGACGAGGTACTCTTTTCCTTCGAATGTAAACAGGTCGGTACCTATCTTTTCCCACGGCCGAGCAGGTACCTCATGACTCGTAAGCGATTCTTTCTGCTGACTTATTTCGTATGTGCGACAAACATCACATGTAGCTATATATTGCTTGATGTCGCTGCTCATGCCTGGCCAAAAAAGACATTCGCGTGCACATCTGAGGCATCCTTCTAGGCCCAAGTGTGACAAATGAATTCTTTCCTTTATTTGCTTTCACTCACTTTGCGGTATGGTGACATGCTCGCCTTTGAAGATTAAGCCGTCTTGGACTGCGAGCTCAGCCCTATAGCTATAGTGAGGTCTGAGTTGCTCTGGTAGCGTGTCACGTTCGCTCGGCCATCCACTGATGATAATGCGTTTCAATATCTGTAGTGTGTGTCATCTTTCGCTGTTTCTATGCGAATCTGCTCTGGACGCTCATCGCGGATTGGCAGGTGCGATAGCATGTTGACTTCGTCGAAGCTGTTTTCCTGGCCTGGCGTACCGCTGACTGATGGCGATAGCGTGTCCGCGAGGTGCATGAGCTTTCCTTGACAGTAGGTGATATCGGAGTCATAGCTCTGCGGGCGAAGAAGCACTCCCTGTAGGCGCTTTGGTGCCTTCACCAATGGCTTCTTAACTATCATTTCGAGCGGCTTGTGATCGCTGAGTCCTCTTGTGAAGCGGCCAAAAGTGTACTGATGAAAATGCTCAGTGCGAAAATGATTGCGAGCATTTCCTTTTTGATCGCTGCGTAATGTGTTTCTGTGTCCGTTAGCGCTCTGCTTGTGTATGCGATCGGACGTCCATTCTGGGGGAGTGCTGCCCCTAGGCCTTTGTTGCTTGTGTCACAGTGGATGGTTAGCTCTTCCTTAGAATTGTAGTATGCTAACACCGGTGATTCGGATACCATCCGCTTGATCTTGGAGAGAGCGTTTTGCTGCTCAGCTGACCACTCCCATGCTACGTCTGGCTTTGTCAGCTGTCTTATTGGCTCAAGGGTATCTGAGAGACTTGGTAGAAAACAGCTCAGGTAGTTGACAAATCCGATCAATCGCTGTATTCCCTGCACATCCGTGGGTGCTGGCATGTTGAGAACGTCAGGGACCTTTTTAGGTTCCGGCTGAAGTCCCTCACTTGTGATGAGATGCCCCAAAAAGGGTATCTCTGTCGCTCTGAAGACAGATTTGTTCTCGTTGAGCCTGATATGCTGCCCTGCACAACACTGTAACAGCTGCTCAAGTTTCACATCGTGATTGGTGATTGCCTTTTCCTGCGTTCCCCCTTTTCCGTACATCAGAATGTCATCTGCGATGCAGATCACTCCCGGTAGACCTTCCAGCACCTGATGCAGTCTGCACTAGAAGATCTCTGATGAAACGCTGGTTCCAAACGGGAGTCTGAGCCATCTATACCGCCGAAAGGTGTGTTGAAAGTGGTGAGCTCGCTTGATTCACTGTCCAATTTCACTTGCCAGAATGCAGAACTCATATCAAGCTTGCTGAAAACCTTAGCCCGGTCAAGATCCAGCAAAATGTCCTCTGTCACCGGGAGGGGCTAGTGTTCTCTCCTCAGCGCTTTGTCCAGTGGTCGAGGGTCAATGCATATACGAAGATTGCCATTCTTCTCTGCAAACACTAACTGGCTAACCCACCTTGTAGGTTCATGGACTGGAGCCATCACCTTGCTGTTTACCAGTTGATCAAGCTCAGCTTTCACTTTCCCCTTCATAGTTTGAGGTAGACGTGGTGGGGGTGACACTGTGGGTTGACCTTCCTCATCAATCTGCAGGTGGGCTGCACCCGGAAGCTCCCTGAGTGCATCATCGAACACCTCTGCATAGTGTTCTTCCGGTGTGCATTGTTTTTCTTTAAGTGTAGATGCATGCACCCTGCGAAAGTTGTCATCATTGACCGTAATCAGCTTCATTTGCTGGCTGGCCCTGCTCCCCAGCAATGGTGTAAAGTCATCAGTGACCACGACAAATTCAACAGAATACTTGCGGTTCTCATTTTCACTCTGCACATCCCTTCTGCATCCATGTTGGTCTTGTTCCACATCATCAGCTTTTTCGTGCATTGTCTTAGTGTGTGGTCTACTCCCTCCAAGTATTTGCGGGGTAAAATGTTAATGCTCGCCCCACTGTCAACTTGGAAGTCTATTGGCTTTCCAGTGATGAGCGTCTGCGCGAATACGTCATCCTTTGTCTTCAGACTGTTGACCACCAGTATGACATTGTCGATAAACTCAGTGTGGCTGCTCAAGGTGCCTTTTGCTCTGGCTCCATCACTAGCACTAGCCTTCTGTCCAGGATGCTTTGAGCCTTTCTTGTTAGTGCGAGGTTTAATCCCATGGACAGTAGTGGACCTGATATCTGCAGCTGTACTGAATGCCTGTAGGTGTCATTCAGCCATTTCTGTGCTTTTACAGATGTTTTACAGTCATTGAGTGATAGCTTTCTCTCTTGTAACAGACGTTTTCTGGTTTGGGAGTCGTTAATGCCCAGTACGATCTTGTCTCTCAGCAGACTGACATACGCGAGCAAAAATTACATGTCTTTGCAAGAGATCTAAGGCTGGCAAGAAACGATTCAAAGGTCTCACCTTGTTCTTGTTGCCACTTGTTGAATAAGTACTGTTCGTATGTCTCATGTTTCTCACCGATAGCATATCTGTCAAATGCAGCTAAAATCTCTGTGAGGTCTTGGCCTTCAGCCTCATCTGCGAACACAAAACTGTTGTAGGCCTCAAATCCTGATAGTCCAATTGTCTGTAAAAACAATGCCGTCTGG
Organism: Mobula birostris; assembly: GCF_030028105.1. Lineage (NCBI taxonomy): Eukaryota > Metazoa > Chordata > Chondrichthyes > Myliobatiformes > Myliobatidae > Mobula > Mobula birostris. Next base: position 243,308,473 of record NC_092371.1, read on the forward strand.
TATGCTGGAACTGGTTTGTGTGGTTGTGCTACGATGCTGTAGTTAGTCCACATCTGCCACCATGTCTTCCATCCATCTATCACTCCGCAGTTGACCATCACGGCCGGTGGCGGGCGGATGCCGCTGACTGGGGGAGGACTTCCGCCCCGACCATGGTTCCCCGGCACGGGGTCGCCCGCGGGTGCTGGGTGCCGCTGAGATTCTGCCGTCTCACCTCCAGGCACTGCTGCTGCACCCGTCTCTATTTGTGGCTGGTTGCTCGTCTCAGTCGACATTGTTCTGCTCTTACACTCACCCTCCGATGTTTCAGAGTTGCGCTATTATTACGCTGCCAACTGCCAGTTGAAAAAATCGAGCGCTGCGGTTGAAACAAGCAATTTTCCGAGACCCACCGCTGCCAACATATTTTGAGACAGATATCTCAGATAAAAACAACAGCGCATGTGCACCAACTTTAATTGTCTGCTCACGAGTGCATGTACAAGTAAATCATAACATTTTTTTTGGAGGTGAACTGAAGTAATAATTCCTCAATGTACCTCAAAAATGCCGAAATTGGTCTCATCAGCAAAATATGCAGCTCTGTTTACTGCCCGAGAATAATCTGATTGTGAAGAAACTAAGAATAAAACACTTCAGAAGAATGTACAAAAAGACTTTTGCAGTGTCATTTTGGTCTGCTGTTCTGTTTCCCAGTAAATTAAGTAAAAATTACATTTCAGTTTTTAATGTCTGCACTCAGAATTTAATCTGCCGAGCTTCCTCAGAGACCCACAAATGAGCATAATTAGTGGAAATTTGCACTGGTGATTAATTCAATCTGGTTGGAACTAGTTTTGTGGGTGGAGGCAGTTTCTAACGCGTTTTAAAAAAAAATTAGTGCACAGAATATCTGAAACTTGTTTGTTTTTGTACTAATTTCAGGTGAATAACACCGATAAAGAACACACATTGCGAAAGCTACAGGTTGCAATGTTTACACTTGGCTTCTTGGTTCCTTTAAGCAAGTGATTTGCTGCAGAAACCTCTGGAATTTGGCCAAGGAGACAATCATCTCCCACAGCAACCTTGTAGTGCGGGTCTGGGATCTGCAGATGGTGTAAGAGATGATGAGAAACACCAAAGATGCACCATAAGGAAGAAATTTCTATCAGGTCTTTCTCCTTCAGCCCTTTACCTTTTCCACCTATCACCTCCCAGCTTCTTACTTCATTCCCCTTCTCCCACCCACCCATCTTCCCAGTCAGCTGGTGCCACCTGCCACCTGCCACCTGCCAGCTTCCACAGCTTCCCCTCCCCCACCTTCTTCTTCTCGATTCTCACCCTTTCCTTTCCAGTCCTGATGAAGGGCCTCAGCCTGAAATGTCGACTCTTAACTTGTCTCCATAGATGCTGCCTGACCTGCTGAGTTCCTCCAGCATTTTGTGTGTGTTGCTCGGATTTCCAGCATCTGCAGAATCTCTTGTGTTTATGATCTCTATAAACATGGTTGCTTTTCAGAAAGCAGTCACATGACATCCTTCTTAAAAAGGCCCCTTGACCCTCACCTGGACCCTCTGCCACAGGAAACAGTTGAGGCCAGTTCATTGGCTATATTTAAGAGGGAGTTCGATATGGCCCTTGTGGCTAGGGGCATCAGAGGGTATGGAGGGAAGGCTGGTGCAGGGTTCTGAGTTGGATGATCAGCCATGATCATAATAAATGGCGGTGCAGGCTCGAAGGGCTGAATGGCCTACTCCTGCACCTATTTTCTACGTTTTTTTTTCTATTACCTGCCAGCATGTACACCTCTCCTCCACCCCACCCCATCCTTCTTATTCTACCTTCTACCCCCCTCCTGTCAAGTTCTGATTGAGGATCATGGTCTGAAACATTGACTATTTATTCCCCTCCATAGATGCTACCTGACACGCTGAGTTCCTCCAGCATTTTGTGCATCCACATCACCAAGAGTTCATCCACAAAATGAAAAGCAGTGAGGATTTCTTTCTCTATAATGACATGAAGGTTAATGTCTTTCATCTTCTCTTTGTTGGTCTGGAACTCTTATTGTAAATTGGATTACCAATTATTTTCAGGTGAAGTTGCACCAGTTCTGAAGTTAGCCTGGGCAACTAATAAATATTTTCCTTGTTTCAGATCTGAATCTCATAACATCAATAACCTTGCATGTTTGATGCTGTCTCAACATTACTTGGAGCTCCCACATCCGGGTTCTTTGGAAGTTCCAAAAAAGGTGAAGCACTTGTATCTTATTGCAGCAAATGGAATGACGATGTTCTTCTCAGGATAAACACCGAGAAGATAATTCTCCTCATGGGGAGTGCAGAAGTAAGGCAAGTTATTTCATAATTCATTCATTCGTGATGTGCTATGTCATATGACGTGGGTGATCAGTCTTTCCACGACCGTGACTGTGCTTGGCAAAACCTTCTACAGAAGTGGTTTGCTATTGCCTTCTTCTGGGCAGTGTCTTCACAAGATGGGTGACCCCAGCCATTATCAATGCTCTTTGGAGATTTTCTGCCGGCATCAGTGGTCGCATAACCAACGTGTGATATGCACAAGTTGCTCATATGACCATCCACCACCCGTTCCCATAGCTTCATGTGACACTCATCGGTTGGGTGGGGTGGGAAAGGCTAAGCTGTTCGCCCAAGGGTGACCTGCAGGCCAGCAAAGGAACGGAGGGCCTTACACCTCATTTAGTAGCGACACCAGCCAAATCGTAATACACACAAAATGCTGGAGGAACTCAGCAGGTCAGGCAGCATCTATGGATATTGAATAAACAGTCGACATTTTAGGCCAAGAATCAAGATCAGGTTCAATATCATTGGTAAATGTTGTGAAATCTGTTGTTTAGCTGCAGCAGAACATAATAATATAACAAACTATAAATTACAATAAGAAATATAAATAGAAAAATAAATTAAATAAACAGTGCAAAAAGAATACAAAAAAAGAAAAAATAAGTGATATGAGAGGATCACGGGACAGGCGGCCTAGAGAGAAAGAGAAGGGGAAGGGGGGATAACCAGACTTGACAGTAGAGGAGGCCGTGGATAGACATGTCAGAATGGGAATGGGACGTGGAATTAAAATGTGTGGCCACTGGGAGATCCTGCTTTCTCTGGCGGACAGAGTGTAGGTGTTCAGACAGCATCCATGAGTTCATTGTCTATTCAGCTATCTGATGGCAGAGGGGAAGCAGCTGTTCCTCAAACACTGAGTGTTTCTCTTCAGGCTCCTGTTCCTCTTCCTAGTGGTAGCAACGAGAAGAGGGCACGTCCTGGGTGATGAATGTCTTTAATGATTGATGTCACCTTTTTCAAACATAACCTTTTGAAGATGTCCTGGATGGTGGAGAAGCTAATGTCCATGATGGAGGTAGCAAAGTTTACAAATTTCTGCAGCTTTTTCTGATCCTGTGTAGTGGCCCCTCCATATCAAACGGTGATGCAACCAGTTAGAATGTTCTCCATGTTACATCAGTAGAAACTTGCAAGATTCATTGGTTGAATACAAAGTCTCCTCAAACTCTCAGAGATATATAGCTGCTGCCGTGCCTTCTTTGTAATTGCATCAATATGTTGGGCCAAGGATAGATTTTCAGAGATGTTCACATCCAGGAGATCTGCTGAGTTCTTCCTGCATTTTGTGTTTGTGTGTGTTACTTTGGAATTCTAGCATATGCAGAATCCCCCCTCCCCCCACCTTTTTATTCTGTCACCTTCCTCCTTCCTTTCCAGTCCTGAAGAAGGGTCTTGGCCTGAAACGTCAACTGTTCAATCATTTCCACAGACGCTGTTTGGCCTCCTGAGTTCCTCCAGCATTTTGTGTGTGTTATTCTGGATTTCCAGAATCTGCAGAATCTCTTGTGTTTATAATCTGCAATGTTTATGTCATTTCATAATCATTTTGTGGAGGAATTCTTCTTTCAGAGGCCATGATTCTTTCAAATTTTCTCCCATGAAGACTGTGGAGACTCATCGTATTTATTCGAAGCTGTGATGGGCTACATGGGACTTTCTCGGTATGAGATTAGACAGAAAAATAGAATTGAGGCCTGGCTCAGATTCGTCATTATATTATTGATCTTACTGTTCAGGTCTGAAGGATTATAGAGCCTTGTGTCTTATTACATTCTTAACTAGAGTCTCGATATTTAAGAAATAATATTTCTATTCATTCTATAAATGTGAATAACCTCATAATTTCTCCATTTTGTATTCTATTTCTTGCCTGCTTATCTAACCCATCTTTATTGATTTGCAATCAGTACCATCAGCAGACTTCTTACATGCTGTTCATCTGTCACTGATAACTCAGTGTCCTCACTAATCAGATGAAGGTTTATTTACTCATTTCTTGTTTTCTAACTTTTAACTTCAGTAGCAGTAATATGCTTCACTCAGATACACGAGCCTTCATTATCACCTTCATTAACAAAAAGGCTTGGCCAAGGATGTACTGGTAAAATTCCACCTTACTGAGAGCATCCTGGTGAAATTCTCCACTGCCATCACAGACAGCATCCTCACATCAGCCATTACTGTCTGGTTTGGTGCAGCATTCTCTCACAGTACACAAAAACCACAGAGAACTGTCAGGTCAGCATTGTCCGCAGTCACACACCTCCGCAACGTCCACCACAGGCGGGACTTCCCACTGGCCAAATATTTTAATTCCCATTCCGAGGCGTCGATCAACGACCTCCTCTTGTGCCCAGATGAGGCCACACTCAGAGTGAGGAGACACACTCAGGGTGGAGGAGTCACACTCAGGGTGGAGGAGTCACACTCAGGGTGGAGGAGGAGACACACTCAGAGTGAGGAGACACACTCAGGGTGGAGGAGGAGATACACTCAGGGTGGAGGAGGAGACACACTCAGGGTGGAGGAGTCACACTCAGGGTGGAGGAGACACACTCAGGATGGAGGAGTCACACTCAGGGTGGAGGAGGAGACACACTCAGGGTGGAGGAGGAGTCACACTCAGGGTGGAGGAGAAGACACACTCAGAGTGAGGAGACACACTCAGGGTGGAGGAGACACACTCAGGGTGGAGGAGTCACACTCAGGGTGGAGGAGGAGACACACTCAGGGTGGAGGAGTCACACTCAGGGTGGAGGAGGAGTCACACAGGGTGGAGGAGGAGACACACTCAGGGTGGAGGAGGAGTCACACTCAGGGTGGAGGAGGAGACACACTCAGAGTGGAGGAGGAGTCACACTCAGGGTGGAGGAGGAGACACACTCAGAGTGAGGAGACACACTCAGGGTGGAGGAGACACACTCAGGGTGGAGGAGGAGATACACTCAGGGTGGAGGAGGAGACACACTCAGGGTGGAGGAGTCACACTCAGGGTGGAGGAGACACACTCAGGGTGGAGGAGTCACACTCAGGGTGGAGGAGGAGTCACACTCAGGGTGGAGGAGGAGACACACTCAGAGTGAGGAGACACACTCAGGGTGGAGGAGGAGATACACTCAGGGTGGAGGAGTCACACTCAGGGTGGAGGAGACCCACTCAGGGTGGAGGAGTCACACTCAGGGTGGAGGAGGAGACACACTCAGGGTGGAGGAGTCGCACTCAGGGTGGAGGAGGAGACACAGGGTGGAGGAGGAGTCACACTCAGGGTGGAGGAGTCACACTCAGGGTGGAGGAGGAGACACACTCAGGGTGGAGGAGGAGACACACTCAGAGTGAGGAGACACACTCAGGGTGGAGGAGACACACTCAGGGTGGAGGAGGAGACACACTCAGGGTGGAGGAGTCACACTCAGGGTGGAGGAGACACACTCAGGGTGGAGGAGTCACACTCAGGGTGGAGGAGGAGTCACACTCAGGGTGGAGGAGGAGACACACTCAGAGTGAGGAGACACACTCAGGGTGGAGGAGGAGATACACTCAGGGTGGAGGAGTCACACTCAGGGTGGAGGAGACCCACTCAGGGTGGAGGAGTCACACTCAGGGTGGAGGAGGAGACACACTCAGGGTGGAGGAGTCGCACTCAGGGTGGAGGAGGAGACACAGGGTGGAGGAGGAGTCACACTCAGGGTGGAGGAGGAGTCACACTCAGAGTGAGGAGACACACTCAGGGTGGAGGAGACACACTCAGGGTGGAGGAGGAGACACACTCAGAGTGAGGAGTCACACTCAGGGTGGAGGAGACACAGGGTGGAGGAGACACACTCAGGGTGGAGGAGGAGACACACTCAGGGTGGAGGAGACACACTCAGAGTGGAGGAGTCACACTCAGAGTGAGGAGACACACAGAGTGAGGAGACACACAGGGTGGAGGAGGAGACACACTCAGGGTGGAGGAGGAGACACACTCAGGGTGGAGGAGGAGACACACTCAGAGAGAGGAGACACACTCGGTGGAGGAGGAGACACACTCAGGGTGGAGGAGACACACTCAGGGTGGAGGAGGAGTCACACTCAGGGTGGAGGAGACACACTCAGGGTGGAGGAGGAGTCACACTCAGGGTGGAGGAGTCACACTCAGGGTGGAGGAGGAGACACACTCAGGGTGGAGGAGGAGACACACTCAGAGTGAGGAGACACACTCAGGGTAGAGGAGACACACTCAGTGTGGAGGAGGAACAGTCAGGGTGGAGGAGGAGACAAACTCAGGGTGGAGGAGGAGACACACTCAGGGTGGAGAAGGAACACTCAGGGTGAGGAGAAACACCTTGCATTCCTTCTGGGTGGACTCCAACCCAATGACATTAATATCAATTTCTCCTTCACATGAACAAATTCCCCCTCCACCTTTCTCTGTTCTCCACTCTGATCTTTCACTTCATCTCCCCTGCCTATTACATCCCCCTGGGTTCTCTCCTTCTTCCCTTTCTCCTGTGGTCCACTCTCCTCTCGTATCAGATTCCCTCATATCCAGCCATTGACCTTTCCCACCCGCCTGGCTTCACCTCTCACCTTCCAGCTGGCCTCTCCCCCTCCCCCACCTTTTTATTCTGACATCTTTCCCCTTCCTTCTCATTCCTGAAGGAGGGCCTCGCCCTGAAACGTCGACTGTTTACTCTTTTCCACAGATGCCGACTAACCTGCAGAGTCTTTCTGACATTTTGTGTGTATTGGTTTGGATTTCCAGCATCTGCAGACTTTTTAGTGTTTGTGATTGTCTGTGGCCGACCATCACTGCAGGAGAGGTACGTGTCCAGCACAAAGAAGTGGGTGTTGTGCCTGTACAACTACATATCAAGTAAATGAAGAGGGTAAAGTTAACTTGCAAATTCACTTTGCAGAGGGAGCAACAAATCATTGTGTATGGCTCACCTCCCCCTCGTACTAATGCCCCACCTCCCCCTCATAGACTTCTCTAACTTCCGCTAATGCCCCACCTCCCCCTCGTACCCCATCTGTTATTTATTTTTATACACACATTCTTTCTCTCACTCTCCTTTTTCTCCCTCTGTCCCTCTCACTATACCCCTTGCCCATCCTCTGGTTTCCCCCCCACCCTTGTCTTTCTTCCCGGACCTCCTGTCCCATGATCCTCTCATATCCCTTTTGCCAATCACCTGTCCAGCTCTTGGCTCCATCCCTCCCCCTCCTGTCTTCTCCTATCATTTTGGATCTCCCCCTCCCCCTCCCACTTTCAAATCTCTTACTAACTCTTCCTTCAGTTAGTCCTGACGAAGGGTCTCAGCCTGAAACGTTGACTGTACCTCTTCCTAGAGATGCTGCCTGGCCTGCTGCGTTCACCAGCAACTTTGATGTGTGTTGCTTGAATTTCCAGCATCTGCAGAATTCTTGTTGATTGCATATGGCTAAGTTGTCAGTCAATAATTAATGCTAAGGGGAGTTATTGTACTCAAAGAAATAGATCCATACATTACTCTTCCTCCCCCTCTACATTAATGTAACATAAAACTGTATATGTATAAAACGTTCAATTTCCCTTCAACAGACCATGTCCAAATAAACATGCTTTCATAATAGCACTGTTTGATTTACTTTTTTAAATAACAGTCCATAACTAACGTTACTATACTAAAGATTCAGTCTTTTGGGTGGCACTCTGTTTCTTTCAGGATAGCACATCTGGGCCTATGGAGAGGCATCAATTTTGGCAGGTGTCTTGTCAAAGACAACTTTCTCTACTGCCAGCGTCACGTTGCTGTCAGTAACTGGATCATCACTGAGAGGTAAGTCCAATGACTGCAATGTGTCCATTTGATGAATGCAGTCGACTCAGGTGTGTTCTTTGGTTGAACATCCAGTGTCTGGTCTCCAGCATCCACTGTGGTCCGGTTCTTGTAGCTATCCAGTTGGGTGTCCACTATTCTCGACAATCACACGCTAGGACTTTCTGTCCAAACTCGAAGCTCCTTGATGATTTAGGTTGCAACTGTTTATTCTGCACTTCCCTCTGTAGATCTGGTGTCAGGAGGTCTCTGTGAGATCTCAGGTTCCTGCTCAAGAACGGCACAGCAGCTGTTTGATTTGTCATCACATGGACAGAATTCTGACAGTTGTCTACTTTCTTCCTCCTGGCCATCCTTTAATGAACTTCTTGAAGGTTTGGATAAACCTTTCAGCTAATCCATTTGTTGCTGGTGGTGGGGGGGGGGGTGTGAGGAGCGGATTTGAAATGTCTGATGCCATTTCTCTTGATGAACAGTCTGAACCCTTCTGACATGTATTGGGGTCCATTGCAAACTCACAATTTGTTTTGGTAACCCATTTCTGGAGAAAATAGCCCTCAGAGTGGAAACGGTCTTTTCTGATGTGGTTGGCTTCATTGGTCTGACCTCAGGCCACATCCAATGAGCATCTACAGCAATCAGAAACATGGAGTTCATGAATGGGCCGGCAAAGTCAATAGGCACTCTTTGTTATGGTGTAACAGTGCATCTGGGGGTGCATTTTGATCTTGGTGGCATCCCCAATAGCTTTTGTTCAAGTCTTCAATCTGTTTATCTATTCTCGGCCACCACATGTAGCTCCGGGCGAGACTTTTCATCTTGACTGCGCCCAGGAGTCCTCCACGCAGATTCTCTAACACTCTGGTGTACAAGTTAGAGGGAACCACAACATGAGATTCACACATCAGGGTTCTTTGACATACCAACAATTTGTTGAATACCTATGAGATGGTTTTTTAGAGCAGCTTGTGCTCAAGGCTATCGGGGAAAGGCTACCTTAGACTGAGTGCTGTGTAATAACCCAGATATTATGAACGTAAACACAAGGAATTCTGCAGATGCTGGAAATTCAAGCAACACACATCAAATTTGATGGTGAACGCAGCAGGCCAGGCAGCATCTCTAGGAAGAGGTACAGTTGACGTTTCAGGCCAAGACCCTTCATCAGGACTAACTGAAAGAAGAGCTAGTAAAAGATCTGAAAGTGGGAGGGGGAGGGGGAGATCCAAAATGATAGGAGAAGACAAAAGGGGGAAGGGATGGAGCCAAGAGCTGGACAGTTGATTGGCAAAAGGGATATGAGAGGCTCATGGGACAGGAGGCCCAGGGAGAAGGAAAAGGGGGAGGGGGGGGAAACCCAGAGGATGGGCAAGGGGTATAGTCAGAGGGACAGAGGAAGAAAAAGGAGAGAGAGAGAAAGAATGTGTGTATATAAATAAATAACGGATGGGGTACGAGGGGGAGGTGGGGCATTAGCGGAAGTTTGAGAAGTCAGTGTTCATGCCATCAGGTTGGAGGCTACCAGACGGAATATAAGGTGTTGTTCCTCCAACCTGAGTGAGGCTTCATCTTGACAGTAGAGGAGGCCGTGGATAGACATATCAGAATGGGAATGGGACGTGAAATTAAAAAGTGTGGCCACTAGGAGATCCTGCTTTCTCTGGCGGACAGAGCGTAGGTGTTCAGCAAAATGATCTCCCAGTCTGCGTCGGGTCTCACCAATATATAGAAGGTCACATCGGGAGCACCGGACGCAGTATATCGTCCTTCCAGGTGAGGTGACACTTCACCTGTGAGTCGGCTGGGGTGATATACTGCGTCCAGTGCTCCCGATGTGGCCTTCTATATATTGGCGAGACCCAACGCAGACTGGGAGACCACTTTGCTGAACACCTACGCTCTGTCCGCCAGAGAAAGCAGGATCTCCCAGTGGCCACACATTTTAATTCCACATCCCATTCCCATTCTGACATGTCTATCCACGCCCTCCTCTACTGTCAAGATGAAGCCACACTCAGGTTGGAGGAACAACACCTTATATTCCATCTGGGTAGCTTCCAACCTGATGGCATGAACATTGACTTCTCAAACTTCCGCTAATGCCCCATCTCCCCCTCATACCCCATCCATTATTTATTTATATACACACATTCTTTCTCTCTCTCTCTCCTTTTTCTCCCTCTGTCCCTCTCACTATACCCCTTGCCCATCCTCTGGGCTTCACCCCTCCCCCTTTTCCTTCTCCCTAGGCCTCCTGTCCCATGATCCTCTCATATCCTCTTTGCAATCACCTGTCCAGCTCTTGGCTCCATCCCTCCCCCTCCTGTCTTCTCCTATCATTTGGATCTCCCCCTCCCCCTCCCACTTTCAAATCTCTTACTAGCTCTTCCTTCAGTTAGTCCTGACGTCGACTGTACCAGATATTATGAGTTGGGTTAATGTAAAGGAACATTTAGGAGACAGTGATCATAATATGATTGAATTCATACTGCAATTTGAGAGGGAGAAGCATAAGTCACATGTATCAGTATCACAATGGAATAAAGGGGATTACAGATTTGTGAGAGAGGAGCTTGCCCAGGTGGATTAGAGGGGGATACTGGTGGGGATGACGGCAGAACAGAGATGGCTGAAGTTTCTGGGAATAGTTCACAATAGGCAGGATAGATATGTCTCACTGAAGAAAAAGTTTTCAAATGACAGGGCCAGGCAACCATGGCTGACAAGGGAAGTTAATGACTGCATAAAAGTCAAAGAAAGGGCATATAATGTAGCAAAAGCAAGTGGGAAATTGGATGATTGGGAAGTTTTTAAAATCCAACAAAAGGCAACTAAAAAAAAAGCCCTAAGAAGGGAAAAGATTAAATATGAGGATAAAGTGGCTGATAATATAAAACAGGATACTGAAAGATTTTTCAGTTATATAAAGAATAAAAGGGAGGTAAGGGTTGATATTGGACCACTGGAAAATGATGCTGGTGTGGTAGTAATGGGGGACAAAGAAATGACAGATGAACTTAACAGGTATTTTGCATCAGTCTTCACTGCGGAAGACATTAGCGGTGTGCCAGAGCTCCGCCAGTGTCAGAGAGCAGGAGTGAATACCATTGCTATTAAAAAGGAAAACCTGCTCGGCAAACTGAAAGGTCTGAAGGTGGATAAGTCACCTGGACCAGTTGGACTATATCCCAGAGCCTGGGAGAGGTTGCTGAAAAGGTAGTGGATGCATTGGTCATGATCTTTCAAGAATTACTTGATTCTGGCACGGTCCCAGAGGACTGGAAAATATCAAATGTCACTCCACTCTTTAAGAAGGAAGGAAGACAATGGAGAGGAAATTATAGGCCCGTTAGCCTAACCTCAGTGGTTGGGAAAGTGTTGGTACCCATTATTAAGGACAAGGTTTCAATAGGTACATTTAATGTCAGAGAAATGTATACAATATACATCTTGAAATTCTTTTTCTTGGCAAACATCCATGAAAACAAAGGAGTGCCCCAAAGAATGAATGACAATTAAATGTTAGAACCCCAAAGCCCCCCCAACTCCCCCCTCCCACGCACAAGCAGCAGCAAAGCGACACCCCCCCAACCCTACCAGCAAAAAACATCAGCGCCCTCCACCTCGCACTCAAGCATGCAGCAAAATCAATAAAGACACAGACTTGCAGTACCCCAAAGACTACTTGTTCTCCCGGTAATTCAACATATCACAGGCTCTCTTTCGCTCCCTAACAAGGGAAAAAGAGATGTCCACATTTCACAGCGAAAGGGGAAACAAAACAAACACCTCACTGATCCAAGATGTTAAAAGTCTGTTGCGTCTCATTCTCTGAGCTCTGCGCCCAAAGAGTGGGAAACGATTAAATGACTTAGCTTTACAATTCCGAATTTGACTACAGGGCTAGTGAAGAAACAGCAAAAAAAAAAGAAAAGGGCCCATTTTAATGAAACGGTCTAATATACACAAGTTGGAGCTCATGGTTTCCCCTTCACCGATCCTCCTTCGATCTCCCCGGCCTTCGTCGGACCATGCCTCCGCTCTGGATCGAGTCCTATGATCTCTTCCCGCCGGTGTCCTTGCTCTTCATCTTCCTCCGAACAAAAAACCCAGATCACCCGGATGTCAGGCACATGGTACGAAAACACAGTCCCATCACTGGACGGCTCACATTCCAAAGCCCCCGTTATCTCTAACCATAACCCAAATACCACTTCTACAGAAAGACCATTACATTAACAGTGAAACCTTTCCAAGGGTGTTACACTTGGGTAAGCCATGCTTGTCAATGACATGAGATTTCTCTCTCTTTGCACACAGACCATACTCACTCAGTTTCATAAGCACTTTACCAAGTTTCTGGAGGTGCTCTTCGTCATTCTTGCCAGGCACAATGATTCCACCAAGGTAGCATTGTGTTCCTGGGATGCCTTGGAGCACTTGATCCATTGTTCTTTGCCAAATTGCTGGAGCAGATGTGATGCCAAAGACGAGACGAGATAAGATGCCAAAGACTGGACCAGTTGCTATTGTGAGGAACTTTGGTGTTGACACCTCAATCTCCATTTGCAGATAGGCTTATGACAAGTCAATCTTTGAGAACCTCCCCTTGCCGGCCAAAGATGCAAAGATGTTTTCTTTTCAGGGCAGGGGATACTACACAGTGCACAGCACTGGGTTGATGTTTACTTTGAAGTCCCCACATATGCAGACAGCTCTGGCCTTCCCCTTCTTGATCACCAGGACTATGGGTGTTGCCCACTGCTCCACTCAACCTTGGAGGGAATACCAGACACCTCCAAGCTCTGAAGTTCAGCATCCACTTTAGAACATGGTGCACAAGGCACTAGATGTGGTTCATGGAACCTTGGTGTTGCTGCTTCATCAAGTTTAATTCTAGCCTTCTTGCCTTCGAGTTTACCAATACCCTTCTCAAGTAGCTCCTCGTTAGCATTAAGCAGCTGTGACAATCTCTGGTTAGCGCTACTATTTGGGCTGCAGTTGCCTGTTGATGTCACACTGAGAGCTTTGATTGCATTCCAGTCTAATTGGACTTTTTCTCAACCATTCCTATCTGAAAAACGCTGGCCCTCACTTTTCAATACGTAAAGCTTCAACTTCTGTGTTTGGCTTCCATTCATAACCTTCACTTTCATTTTGCTTTTGGGAGACAGTTTTTCCCCTGTGTAGGTCTTCAGCATCACTGATATCTTTTCTAATGTTAACTTAGAAACATGATGTAGTCAGGCTCTGAAATTATAGACAAGCTGATCCTGTATCCAGCTCCATTTTCAGTTTTACAACAGATACATCTTTTGTGATCCATATGAGTTTGCAGTCTGCTTCAGCAATGCTATGGAGTCCTTGGGATGACAGCTCACCTTTTTCAGACTCTGTGTTGCCTGAAATTTGTTTAGATCTGTGTCTGAAACTTTCACTCTGTGTGATTTTTCTCTTTGGCTGTGCTTTTTCTTGGATTTGCACATTCTCTCTCTGTGACTTTGTCTATGACACTTTCTGCAAACTTTTTCTTTGAACCAACTGCCATTTGCATCATGGGATGATTTGCCACATCAAAGACATTTTTGGCTTTTTGCATCATCCAGGCACATTTTGTGCATTTCACATTCTAATTTTTTTCTGTAGTTCTGACACATCCTTTGCTGCTGTCTCCATTGATATTGCAATGGTTCTAAGGTTAGGTCTCTTTCTGACAGTAGCCTCTTTTGAGTGCTTTGACAATGCATGCCACATTGAAGCCTCTCTCTTAAAATCTATTTCCAAAGTCACAGTATTGGGAAAGTTTCTGCAATGTATTCAGAAAAGCTTTTATATTTTGACTGGTTCTTTTGGTGAAATCTGAATCTCTCAGCTACACCTACTGGCTTTGGGCTCAAGTGATTTTGTAAAATTGCAACAATTTTGTTGAATGTCTTGCTTGCTGGCTTTTCAGGAGTTACTAAGTTGCGTAAGAGACTGTATGTTTTGGCACCTATTAAGCTAGGACGTGTGGAGACTTTCTTTTTCTCATCAACATGGTTAGCATTACAATGCAATTCAACCCTCTCTATGTACAATTTCCATTACAGCTATCAAATTCATCAACTTTCCTGATGAAGGCCATCAGCACATTATTTTCACTTTATATTTGCTGGTTGTGCATCTCTCACTGTGTACTGTGCACTGTCATTCATGCATCCCTGTGCTAGCGTCCGTGACTGCCTTCTCCATACTGGTTCACTCTTCCTCTCACTGCCTCTCTCCCTTCCTCCGAGCTCTGTCACCTTGTAGCTGTTGGCGCAGTTGCTGATATTCACTGATATTCCAGTTCGTACTCGTCGCCAATTTGTTGTGTCTGTACATATTAAATAAGGTCTCACACTCAGAGTGAAGTTAACCTGTATGTTCACTTTACAAAGAGAGCAACAAATCAATGTGCACGGGTAAGTTATCAGTCAATGCTTAGTGCTAAGGGGAGTCATTACACTCAAAGAAATAAATCCATACCCCACAACAGGCAGCATAAATCATCACAGACATTACCCACTCTGCAAACTGCCTTTTCCAAAACCTCCATTCTTGAAAGCACTATTGGGCTGTTAAAACAAAAACTTCACTCTATCTTAAAAGTTTCTTCCAATGGGCAGTTAACCTAATCAACCACTCTAGTTATACCTCCCCATCCACCTCTACCTATTACCCCCATCACTGCACTGTAAAACCTTTAAGCCAGTTCTTATAAAATTGTTTACAATTGTGAGTACATGCTGATATTTATGTATTTATTCACACTTTATTCTATATCCAGATTTTATCCTTTAACTTTGTTTCATAAAATTCTTTACTCTTTATAACTGTTGAATGTTGCTGTTTCTGTTGCATGTCACACCCTGACCAGCACACCACAGCAAATTCATAATAGATGTAAATTTACACTACTGTGGAAGCCTTAGGTGCATATACTGTATACAGCTAGGGTACCCAAGTCTTTTCCACAGTACTGTATTTATTAATATGGAATGGAAAGCAAGTTTGTAAATCTTCACAGTGTAGTAAAAGATTTAAACTGTTCTTTGTAATTCTGATTTGGTGGAGAATGGACATGAAAGCACAGAGGAACATCTGGAGAAATTTCTGAAACGCCTGTCGTTGCTGCGTGGTTGGGAATCTTTCGGAGGGTAGGCCTCAAAATCCCCAGCCTTGCCTGCTTTTGGTGACCGAGAAGGAGGCCGAATCGTTCGGACAGAGATGGCGCTCAGTACTCGGTGTCACAGAGCTGATCAGAGCTCGAAGTTTTCGGATGACTCAGAGTCGGATTGTGGTCGGGCATGGCAGGGAGAGTTTTCCTTCCTTCTCCCGTCTGCGTGAGATGTGGGACGTTTCAGAAACTTTGAACTTTACTGTGCTCATGGACTTCATCAAGTTATGGTATTGTTACACTGTTTGTAACTATACGTTATAATTATGTGGTTTTGTCAGTTTTTTCAGTCTTGGTTTGTCCTGTGTTTTTGTGATATCACACTGGAGGAAATAATGTATCATTTCTTAATGCATGCATTACTAAATGACAATAAAAGAGGACTAGGTGTCTTCATAATCTAAATCTTGCAGGAGCAAAGGATGTTGGGAATGATGAGGGTGGAGCACTGCAGGAAGGGTGTGGGACAGATGGCAGAAAAGGGTATGGGACAGAAAAGGAATGCCAGGAGTGAGGTGGGGGAGGGTGACACAAGTGCAGACACACACAACGCTGTGACACCAGGCAAGTTCATTCAATTCCAAACAATTGCTTTTTGATCTTTACAGAATGCCTCTCTGATACATCCCACTCCCTACCCTCCCCATTCCCCTTTTCCCAACCACAATTCCCCTCTTCCCACTCTCAGTCCACATTAGAGACCCATATCAGAATCAGGTTTATCATCGCTCACATATGTCATGAAATTTGCTTTTTTTTTGCTGTCAGTAGTATGGTACAATACATATAATACAGTATATGGTGAGAAGGCAGGTGCATGGGGTTGAGTGAGATCCGGGATCAGCCATGATGGAATAGCACAGCAGACTTGATGGGCTGAATGGTCTCATTCTGCTCCTATGTCTTATGTTCCTATATAATTACTACAGTATTAGACATGCTAGCTCTGTATTTAAGTGTGTATGTGTGTGTGTGTGTATGTGTGTGTGTATGTGTGCACCTAAGACTTGTACACAGTATTGAATATGGCAAATAAAGCTGGTAAAGTTGATGAGCCCTTTTTCCATATAACGATCTTTTGTGCTGTACCTTATCAATCCCAGATGTACAAGTTCTCTCTTATCTTTTTATTTACTTTTTAACTTACTTACTTCAATTTATTATTAAAGTACACAGATGTCACCATAGACAACTCTGAGATTCATTTTCTTGTGGGCATTCACAGTAAATACAAAGAAACACCCTAGAATCAATGAAAAAATAACCAAACCTCAAGGATTAAGAGTCAATATTTACCATATACATTTACATGTATTATATATATTTATCTACAAACATTTGTATATTAGGAATTTGCCTGTGTGTTGGCCTGACACAAAAAAAAACAACATTCAGCCATTATAATGAATAAAGAACTATATAAAGTTAAAGTACATACATGGAATAAAATGTGCATAAATACATAAATACCAGCTTATATTTACAATGTATACAGCATTTGTAAAATTAATCACTTTCAAATCGTATTTCAAGGACTAAGGATAATCTTCATTCACCATATATATGTATTAACGATCTGCTGTGATGGGTTGCCGTGACATGCAAGACAAATAGCAACATTCAACAATTAGAAAGAATAAATAATTATATAAAATGAGTTGTTAGTTTGCTACTGTATCATTTAAATGTGCGTGTAGCTGCTAACATCTTCAGATTTCTTATGCTGGCTTTGCTTCAGATTGTTATTCCTTTCCAATGGCCCTGGTCTCGGGTGTGTAATAATGAATTCTGACATTTTATTGACAGTGGATTAGACTCACCGGCCAGTGGTTCTCTACTACATTACTCCCTCCATTCTGAAACAAGTGTGTCACTCATGCTACCTTTCAATTAGCTGTGACTATTCCAAAATCATAGCAATGTTTAAAGATCTTATTTTCTCTGATTTTGTTTTATGCAATTTTGCACAATTTGCTGTTAAAATGGTTGAAAAGTAATCTTGGGTTCACCACCCGGGAAAGCCCTCTTCCCATTGCTACCATCAAGGAGGAAGTATAGGAACCTGAAGGCACACACTCGATGTTTCAGAAACAGCTTCTTCTCCTCTGCCATCAGGTTTCTGAACGGACATTGAACCCATGAACAATAGCACACTATGTTCTTTTCTTTTACTTCCTGTACTTTTTTAGTACATACAGAATTCTTACTGGGATGGAGATATTATTAAATGAATCATTATTTTGTGTGTGTTACTTATTAAATGAATAATATTAAATGAATATCAGCTAATTCTCAGACTGGTTTTTATAGGAGTTTACTGTACAATGGGTGCCAGGGGAGGTATGTCTCTACCAAAGGAGGTGAAAGGCATTCCTTCCCTCCACTAGCCTGCAGGTCACCCGTGGGCAGGGTGTAGCACCTGCTTAGTCCCTCGTGATCAGGATCATGTGAATCCATGGGAGCAGGTGGTGGATGGTCATATGAGCAGTGGGTGCATATCACAAGTCCTGGTTACGTGACCACTGACAACCTCGGAAGAGTATTGATAATGGCTGGGGTCACCCAACTAATAAAGACACTGCCCAGAAGAAGGCAACGGCAAACTACTTCTGCAGAATCACTTATTAAAAACAATCATGGTCACGGAGACCATGATTACCGATGTCATACGACATGGCACATAACGATGACTGTAATTTACAGTTTTTGTTATGTACTGCATTGCACCGCTGCCGTATAACAACAAATTTCTGGACATATGCCAATGATATTAAGCAATACAGACCAGATGGTGGAGGAGCTCAGCAGGCCAGCATCATCCATAGAAAGGAGGAAACAGTCGATGTTTCAGGCCGAACCCTTCTCCAGGTCTGGAAATGAAGGGGAGATGTCAGAATAAGAAGGTTGGGGGAGGGGAGGAGAGGAAGAATGTGATGGGTAAAACTGAGAGGGGGAGAGCTGGGATATTGATTGGTGAAAGAGATAAGGGGCTGGAGAAGGGAGAATCTGATAGGAGGCTACCCAGACAGAATACAAGCAGTTGCTCCTCCAACCTGAGTGTGGCCTCATCATGGTCTGATGGCATGAACATCGATTTCTCAGACTTCCGGTACTGTAACTGACACCAGCATTTTGTATGAGATGCTTTAGATTTCCTGCTTCCGCAGACTTTCTCGTGCTGGTGATATCAAACCGGGTTCTGATTCTGTACGTGTTCATTATCAGCATCTTTATTATTACATGCTGCTAACTCCCTGACCGTCATTTTCCGAACAGCACAACCTACAAAACATTTTCCTACCCCTCCAGATGAATCCAGCTCAGATTTAGATGTTTTAAATTTAAGTTTGAGGTACGATTGCATGACTGGCAGCTGACTGTTGGAATGTTTGCTGATTACCATTAATTTTTACACTGGGTTCATGTTCTTCAATTCATTGCCTGTTTTGTGTTTGCATTGCTGAAGATAAGCTTGCGGAGAATATTCCTGTCTCGGGAGGAACACGCTGTGGAAAGATGACATTTACCAGCCAAGGGGGATAAATACAATAAGGTGACTCAATACACAAAACAATAAACTTGACTCAACTGAGTGTATGCAATAGTGTTCTGAGCTGTACTGAGGATCTCCCTAGGACAATGTCCAAGACACAGCCATTTCCTCAGCCCCTCGACTGTACTGTCACAGCCACAGATTCGGCAGTGCAGTAGATACGGAAATTGCGCTTGTGAATATGCACGTGTTAGCTAGTTATTAACACCTCTGATAGCCACTATAAATACCTGGTGATTACTTTTGGTCTGGCCATCGTCCCTGCTGTACTCCAAGCCTTGGCTAATGATGTGCTCAGGGAAATGTTGAACGAGCTTGTGTTTGTATATTCAGAGGACATGATGAAATGGTGGAGCTACTCGATGGGCTGAATCTTATGTCTTATACGGCTCCTATGACTTATGGTCTTACTGCAAATATCTAATCAGCCAATCATGTGGCAGCAACTCAATGAATAGAAGTATGCAAAGTTAAGAGTTTCAGTTCATAAATAACAAGAAATCCTGCAGATGCTGGAAATCAAAAGCAACACACACACAATGCTCAAGGAAGTCAACAGGTCAGGTAGCATCTGTAGAAATGATAAAACAGTCGACATTTCAGGCCAAGATCATTCTTCAGGATGGGAAGATCCTTCCTCAAGAGCTTCAGCTGTTGTTCAGACCAAAGATCAGAATGGGGAAGAAATGTGATCCAAGTGATTTTGACTTTGGAATGATTATTGGAGCTAAGCGGGGAGGTTTGAGTATCTCAGAAACTGCATTTCTCCTGGGATTTTCATGCAGAAAAGTCTGTAGAGTTTACAGGGAATGGTGTGAAAAACAAAAAGAGATCCAGTGAGCAGCAGTTCTGTGGATGAAAAAGTTTTGTTAATGAGAGAGGTCAGAAGAGAAAGGCCAGACTGGTTCAAGTTGACTGGAAGGCGACAGTAACTCAAAAAAACCACACGTTACAACAATGGTACATCTCTAAACCCACAAGGCATTGAACCTTGAAGTGGATGGACTACAGCAGCAAACAACCATGAGCATACGTTCAGTGGTCACTTTATTATGTATCAGATGTTGCAAACAAAGTGCTGCTGAGTGCAGTCCTAATCCCTAGCTCAGATTCTCTCAGTCTTTTTTCCCTCAAACTACACCTTCAATATCTTAAAACAAAACAAATCAAATCATTAACCACCATATAGTTTAGGGAATTCAAGACGAGAGTCATAGAGTCGTAGAAAAGTACCGCACAGAAACAGACCCTTCAGCTCATCTACCCATGCCAAACTGCCTACTCCCTTCAACCCGCACTGGACCACAGCGCTGCATGCCCCTGCCATCCATATACCTATCCAAACCTTGGCTGAATGTTGAAATTGAAATTGCATGCACCACTTCCACAGGCAGCTCCTTATACCTTCTCACAACCCTCTGAGTGAAGAAGTTTCCCCTTAAGTTCCCCTAAAGCTTTTCACCTTTCACCCTTTACCCACGATCAATAATTGCAGGTTATTTATTCTCCCTTGATCTCTCTTGCAGAGCGTTGGTTATATTCTAGTTAACTTTGCTATCACCTTCCTTCTCCCATTCCCCTCGCCATGGATACCTTACTTCCCAAGGTGCATTGCTGCTGCCCAATGAATCCAGGGCTTTGCACAGCTTCAGTTTAACAAAAAGAATTCAAACTGGCTTTAAACTTTCCAGATGGATAAAGCTAAATATATCTCATATAATACTTCACTAATGCTCATCTGATGAGGAAAGAAATTAGAGGAATATCTGTACTGCCTTAATTGGCAATCAGTGAAAGAACTCAAGGGTGACAAAGGAAATTTTACCTGTCCAAATTAATGTAATTCCTTAAAAGCATTTCAACTGAGCACAGCAGGAGACTATAAACAAATGGCTCGCATTTTCACAACCTCAGCAAGTGCCAAAGCATCATTGAATCAGATTGCCCAATGTGCCTGCAAACTGGTGCACAATTGGTGTGATACAATATTATGTGCATCTTTGGTTACCTACTGCCAGGAAAGATGTAAATAAGGTTAAAACAGCACAGAGAAAATTTACGATGTTGTTGCTGGGTCTGGAGGACCTGAGTTATAAGGTTAGGAATTTATTCCTTGGAATATAGAAGATTGAGAGGAGATCTGACAGAGGTGACCAAAATTATGACGGGTATAGATTGGGTAAATGCAGGCAGGTTTTTTCCACTGAGGTGGGGAGGGACTACAACTAGAGGTCATGAGTTAAGGGTGAAAGGTGAAAAGTTTTAGAAGAACATGAGGGGAAACCATCATTTAGAGGGTCGTAAGAGTGTGGAATGAGCTGGCAGCGCAAGTGGTGCTTGCAAAATGGAGGAAGTGATTTCAGGTTGGCACTGAGAACCTTGAATCCTTTCATTGGGAACATGAAGACAGCTGATCAAGAGCACTAGACTGTAGATACTCGGTGAACAAGATGCTGGAGGAATCCAACGGGTCTGACAGTTTCTGTGGAGGGACGCACACACAAAATGCCGGAGGTACTGTGTGTGCCGCTGAGCTCCTCTAGCATTTTAGTGTTTCTCTGCATTTCCAACACCTGTAGAATCGCTCTGTTTTATGGTCTGTAGAGGGAAATAGACAGACAAAAAAATTATGTGAAGACTCTTTATCTATATAGACGAACGGTCTCGATCTGAAATGTCCACTGTCCCTTTCATTCCATTGAATGAGAGTACTCCCTTCCAAATACTCAGCCACCAACCTTGTGAAGAGCGTTCTGCCCCACCTGTGGTAGAATCATGTGCCACCGATAAACCTACAAAACAGAAATGGAAGCAATTCATCTTCAATTCCACTAGAACACTAAGGGACATGATAAGACAATAGACCTAAAGCCTGTGGTGTAACACAAAAAATAGGGCAATTATTGTACTATCACTGTCATCATTACTACGTGTCGTGGGTGATCATGGTTTTTTTCCATGACTGTGATTGTTCTTGGCAAATTCTTCCATATGTAATCCTTAGGTTCTGTCGGCCGGCGGCGTTAGTCCAGGGAAGACAATCTCTGGCCCCACCAAGCGTGTGAAATCTGAGGTGCAAATCCTCTTGCTTGTGTGGATGCTGTGTGATCTGTTCCCCCCGTTACAAATCAGTGCCACAAAATAGCAGAGAGTACACCATATGCAATTAAACAATTTAGCTTTATAATTCTTAATTTGACTAAAGGGTTGGTAAAGTAAAACAAAAAGAAAAGGGCCCATTTTAATGAAACAGTCTAACATGCACAAGTTGGAGCTCATGGTTTCCCTTCCACTGGTCCTCCATTGATTTTCCCGGGTTTCGTCAACTCTCGGCTCCACTCCAAATCCATTCCTTTCTGGTGTCTACAATCTCTCATTCTGGCATCTTTTCTCTTCATCTTCCGCCAAACAAAAGACCCAGATCCCCTCAGTCTCGGGCACACAACAAGAAAACACACTCCCTCCATTGGACGGCGCACATTCCAAAGCCCCCGTTATCTCTAGCCATAACCCAAACACTGCTGCTACAGAAAAACCATTACATTTTCAGTACTCTACAGAAAGACCATTACATTAGCAGTGAAACCTTTTCCAGGGTGTTACATACAAAAGTGGTTGACCATTGCCTTCTTCTGGGCACTATCTTTACAAGGCGGGTGACTCCAGCCATTATGAACACTCCTCAGAGGTTATCTGCCTGGCATCAGTGGTTCCATAAACAGGACTTACGATTTGCAGCAGCTGCTCCTGTGGCTTCATGTGACCCTGATCGGGGAGCGAAGCAGGTGCTACACCTTGCCCAAGGATGACTTGCAGGCTAGTGGAAGGAAGGAGCACCTTACACCTCCTTTGGTAGAGATATATCTCCACCCCACCACCTATTGTACAGTAAGCTCCCAGAAAGACCAATCTGAGAATTAGCTGATATTCACTTAGTAAGACCATAAGACAAAGGAGCAGAAGTCGGCCATTCGGCCCATCGAGTCTGCTCAGCCATTTTATCATGAGCTGATCCATTCTCCCATTTAGTCCCACTCCCCTGCCTTCTCACCATAACCTTTGATGCCCTGGCTACTTAGATACCTGTCAATCTCTGCCTTAAATACACCCAATGATTTGGCCTCCACTGCCACCTGTGGCAATAAATTCCATAGATTCACCACCCTCTGGCTAATAAGTGCTGATTCAAAGTTGTACATTAACATCCCCGAACTTTTTCAGATAGTTTCACACAATCTCCTCTGTACAACGGGGTTCTGAAAGAAGATTATAAATCCAGGCCATGCCCCCTCCTCATTACTTTCATGAGAGACGATGTATAGGAACCTGAAGACTCACGCTCCTGGTTTCAGGAATAGCTTCTTCCTCTCCGTCAGCATATTTCAGAAAAGACAAAGAAATCATGTATAATACCTCTCTATTTTTGTGGGGCTCTGAGGCTTCGCATCCCTGTGAATGAGCTAATTCTATCTGACGCTGCCAACCAAAGCATCGCGGGAGAAAATAGAACATTGGAAACAGCTGGCGGAGGCTCTGTACTCAGTAAATCTCAATCTCATTCTCTCTCTGTCTCTCTCTCTCTCCCCCCTCTATTCCCCCACCCCCGCTCTTTCTCTCTCCCCCTGTCCATTGGTGGGGGAGAATTTGTTGCCGATTCTTGAGTTACAGAACTTGGAAAAAAGCGACGTGACAGACTATCACCGCAAATCAGCGAGTTGTTTTGCTATGTCTCCCCTCGCTCTGTGAAAAGGGGCACCTCCCTTTCCCAGTATTAGAGAAAGAGAGAGAGAGAGCCTGTGATATGTCAAATTGTCGGGTGAATGATTAGTTTTTGTTGTCGTGCAAATCATGGTCTTTCTTGGGGGCTTGCTTGGTGGGTGGAGAGTGCTGCTGGTCTTTTTGCTGAGGTAAGTGGGGGGGGGAGACTCATTGCTTTACTGCTGCTTGTGCATGGGGGAGTGGGGGAGGCTTTTGGGGTTCTAACATTTCTATTGTCACTCATTCTTTGGGGCAATCTTCTGTTTTCGTGGATGTCTGTGAAGAACAAAAATTTCAGGAAAACTACAAATTTCACAACATCTGTCAGTGACAATAAACCTGGTTCTGATTCTGATCTTCAGAAGCGGAAGCAGTGAGAATATCTCAAAGTTCAACAGTTCAGCGTTCAAAGTAAATTTATTACCAAAGTACATATATGTTATATGCTACCCTGAGGTTCATTTTTTTGCAGGCATTTACATCTTTGACTTGTGTCAGAATATTTTTGCCTCGGTTACTCACAGTGTTAGCTTTCCAGATAGTACACAAATACCTATATCTATCAAGGGATAAATGGGGTGTCCATGGAGGGATAGCATCTCTGGTGAAGGGGTTTGTCATGCCCATCCCTAGGCATCTCACTCACCTCTGGACTTCACTTGACACTCAGCTCTTACGTGTGGCTCCAAGTAGCTGGTTGCATGCAAAAGTGGCCAAACCCCACTTCAACAGGCAGGTTAAAGCAGTTGAGGACAGTTGGCATGATGAGATAGAGACTTGCCTGTCCCAGTCTGTGAAGTCAGCTCTGGCAGACCAGGCGTGTGCGACCAACAGCGGGATCCAGTGGCCAGGAAGCCAGTCCTGCAACACTCCATGGAGAACGAAGGGCACGACAAGGCACAGAAGACATCATGGTCATCCACTGCAACCAAGGAAGACTCCAGCTGTGATGACTACTTGTACCTCTGGACTCAGACTTCCAAGGTCGAGAGAGTGGAACTGCCCGAGTGCAATGGCTTTTTCACTTAAAAACAAGGTAAAAAGACTGATGAATAGCACTTTCACATCTCAAAGCTGTAGGTAGACCGACTGTACTGGTAATGATGGATTGTCAGTGAGACAGCCGTTCACTGACATCGCCTGTGCCTCTGCATAAACATTGCGTTCATCGGGCCACGCTGAGTGATTTGTGCCAGTAATGTCAACAGCCACAAATATCGGAGGGAAAAAATATTGCACACAGTGGTAAATTAATAATCCAGCCATGTTGACTGGCAAACACATTTGCCCGCTTAACCAGATTGTCACCTTTGACGAATTGATTATGAGGCAGCTTTTAGCATCATGGAAATATTTAGTACAATTTCATGATGCAACTGTATTTTTGATGAGTTATGCATACAGTTGTGATAGATAGATAGTTAGATATACTTTATTGATCCCGAGGGAAATTGGGTGTATTGGGTGATGCCTGTATTATAAGTTGCTTGTATGGATAATGTTCATAATACGTGCCCAAAAGGGAAAACAAGCTAGAATAGACAATTATGAATGTGCTCAGATAATGTTGGTGGTAAAAATAAGGAAAATTTGATTTTTATATCACATTCATGTCTTCAGGATATGACAGATCACATTATAGTGTCAGAAAATCAGAGAGTTTACCAATGGATTGACTGATTGAGCTATAGCACAGAATAGGCTCTTCGATCTGCACTGCCCAGCAACTCCCAATTTAACCCTAGCCTAATCAACTGACAATTTACAATGACCAATTAACCTACCAACTGGTACGTCTTTGGACTGCGGGGGGGGGGGCGGGTGGTGGGGGAGAACCCACGCGGTCATGGGCAGAACGTACAAACTCCTTACAGTTGGTGGCAGGAATTGAACCTGGGTCGCTGGTACTGTATTGTGCTAACCAATACACTACCATGCCACAGGGAGGCATGAAGCATTAGTAATGATATTTCAAGAATCACTTGGAGATTCACAACAATAACCCCAAGACTGAAAGGGTTAACATATAAGGAGCGTTTGACGTCTCTGGGCCTGGAGTTTAGAAGAATGAGGGATCTCATTGAAACGTATTGAATGTTGAAAAGACCAGATAGAATGGAGGTGGAGAGGATGTTTCCTATAGTGGGGGAGTCTAGAACCAGTGGGCACAGCCTCAGAATAGAGAGGCGTACACTTAGAACAGAGATGAGGAAACATTTCTTTAGCCTGAGGGTGGTGAATCTGTGGAATTCATTGCCACAGGCAGCTGTGCAGGTCAAGTTATGATGTATATACAAGGCAGAGGCTGATAAGTTTATGATTAATCAGGTCATAAAAGGTTACGGGGAGAAGGCAAGAGAATGGGATTTAGAGGGATAATAAATCGGCCTTGATGGAATGGCAGAGCAGACCCAATGGGTTGAATGGCCCAGTTCTGCTCCTCTGTTTTATGGGTAAATTTTGGGCAGAACACCATGAAAATTCTCTAGGTTTTGTTCTTTGAGAGAGCTGTTGGGACTTTGGTTTAACACAAGGCTGAACACACAACCTCTGCTCAAGACTTTATTGACCCTGGCCTGACGGTAGAGCTGGTCTGGAAATGAGCATAAACATGAAGCATGCTGTGAGTACAGCTGATCCATACCACATGCCAGCAAGTGACGATTCAGGACACGGCCACTTTATTAGCTACCTCCTGCATTAGCAAAGTGGCCTCTGAACGTATGCTTGTGGTCTTCTGCCCATCCACATCAAGGTCTGTCGTGCTGGCATTCAGAGATGCTCTTCAGGCACACCACTGTTGTAATATATGATTATTTGAGATACTGTTGCCTTCCTGCCAGCTTGAACCAGTCCGGCATTCTCCTCTCACCTCTCTCATTAACAAGGCATTTTGCCCACATACATGCCACTCACTGTTTATTTTGCTTTTCGCACCATTCTCTGCAAACTCAAGAGATTACTGTGTGCAAAAATCTGAGATACTTAAACCACCCTGTCTGACACAAAAAAAAAATCATTTCCACAGTCAAAGTCACTTAGATCACATTTCTTCCCCATTCTGACAACTGAGCCTCTTAGCCCTGTCTGCAGCTTTCATGCATTGAGTTGCTGTCACATGATCGGCTGATTAGATATTTTGCATGAACAAGGTGCATAGATGTACCTAATAAAGTGGCCTCTGAGTGTGAGAAGCACTCATCACAGAGAACGAACTTATCTTTAAAATAATGCACAGCTTCATATTGCTCCAATTTTGCGATGAAATCAGTGTTTTCCTGCCATCATTTTCCTCAAATTTTTGACAATAAATTACTGATGTGTGAAATATTTTGCTGGAAAGATATGAACTTTGTCACATTTCCTTTAAAACCAGTCAATTTGGAGATAAATTTTCACACATCCTCTGCAGGTTGAATAAGTGAGTTCAGTGTGGACTGGATTAGCCGCGATTCTTCCAGAGGAAGCAAACTTACTGTATGTTTTTCATAATTCTTCTCCTTTTTGGGCAGATGTTCTGTGTCATTGGTGGCTTGCTTCCAATCCATAGGATTAGAATAGTCTGAGAAGGCCAACGGGACATCGCCGAACTTTGCCAAAGTTGGAGCCCGAGCAGCTTGGTGGCCATTAGGGTGTAGTTTTCTTATGCTTATACGAGACATGTGTGCTCTCAACACATGGACTGAATCTTCCCACATACTCCTCTGGGTTAAGCACTTGCATGCCAGGGGTTATTTCACTCTTCAAGGGGGTTTTAAGAACATCCTTGAATGTTCTTCCTCAGTATATGTGGCGATCTTTACTTGTGTCAAACTTGAAATAGAGAATCTGCAAATGTGCAGGGGATTTGATAGAGCAGAGGTCCCCAACCTTTTTTCCCCCACCGCCGACCGGTTTAATATTTACAATATTCTTTCAGACTGGCCGACCGAGGGGGGGGGGGTGGGGGTGTTCAAGTGGGGTTGCCTACTTTCTCACTCCCAAATAAGGGACAAAATTAGCAGTCAAATCCAGGGCACTTGTATTTACCCCCAAGAAAGACTACCATGATGCCTTGCACAGACACCTGTGTGCACAAGCATGACATGGACATACATGACGTGCGCATGCGTGTACGTGCCGATTTTATTTCTACAAATCAGGTTTGGCTTAATCTTCCCGATTCTGTTAAGTGAGACGACACTGTACATACATTATTTCTACTTTATATAGGCTGTGTATTTATCATATCATTCCTGCTTTTACTATATGTTACTGTTATTTTAGGTTTTATGTGTTACTTGGTTTGATTTGGTAGGTTATTTCAAGTTCAACAGTGCGTGACAGGGAATGAAGAAAGGTGCAGCTGACTCATATCGTTTCATATCACCAAATCATATCATTTCCTGGCACCCAGTGCTTTGTGGCCTGGTACCGGTCCAGGACCCGGTATTTGGGGACCACTGTGATAAAGATATACAAAATTATGGGGGATATAGGCAGGGTAAGTACAAACAGGCTTTTTTGCATTGAGGTTGGGTGGGACTACAATTAGAGGTCACGGGCTAAGGGTGAAAGGTGGAAAGTTCAAGGGGAACATGAGGGGAAACTTCTTCACTCAGAGAGTGAGGTGTGAAATTAGCTGCCAGCACAATTGTTGCATGTGAGCTCAATTTCAATGTTTTAGAGAAGTTTGTTTAGGTACATAGGTGGTAGGGGTATGGAGGACTATAACCCCGGTGCAGGTCAATTGGAGTTGGCAGTTTCAATGGTTCACCATGGACTAGATGGACCAAAGGGCCTGCCTCTGGCCTTGACTCTTCTCTGACTCTACTACGACTCTGCTCATGTTGGTGAGACATTTCTCATGCTGTTTCAAGGTCAAATATAGAGACGACAGAGATATTTGTCTTCCTCCATGTGCTTCAAAATGAAATCCAATTATCCCAACAATACGATATTAAAAAAGCTTATACACAGGAAGAAATGTTTTACAAAATGAACTGCATAGAAAACGAACTCAGCCTTTAGCGGTCAGAACAGTCAGAGAACAACACAGAAACAGGCTATTTGGCCCACCTAGCTAATGCTGATGGGATCATCTACCTAGTCCCATTGACCTGCGCCCAGACCGTAGCCCTCCAAACCCTTCTCATCCATGTACTTATCCAAACTACTCCTAAAAGTTACAATTAAACTTGCACCCACCACTTCCGCAAGCAGCTCGTTCTACAGTCCCAGCACCCTCTGACTGATCACAAAATAATCTGCAGATGCTGGGGTCAAAGCAATTCCTCCAGCATGTTGTGACCCTCTGACTGAAGAAGCTCCCCCTTGGGTTCCCTTTAAATGCTTCACCTTGCACGCTAAACCTATAACCTGGAGGCCGAGTTTTATCCAACCTCAGGGCTGAGTGAATTCTGATATAATACTCCAACCTGGTGAATAGTACTGTGTACATCAAAATTATTTTACAGTCAAATGGCAGAGGAGTCATTATAAGCACAAGAATTAGAAACATAGAAAACCTGCAGCACAATACAGGCCCTTCAGCCCACAAGGCTGTGCTGAACATGTCCCTACCTTAGAAATTACCTAGGGTTACCCATAACCCTCTATTTTTCTGAGCTCCATGTACCTGTCCAGGAGTCTCTTAAAAGACCCTATCCTATCCGCCGCTACCAGCATCGCTGGTAGCCCATTCCACGCATTCACCACTCTCTGTGTACCCGACATATCCTCTGTACCTACTTCCAAGCACCTTAAAACTGTGCCCTTGCGTGCTAGCCATTTCAGCCCTGGGAAAAAGCCTCTGATTATCCACACAATCAATGCCTCTCATCATCTTATACACCTCTATCAGGTCACCGCTCATCCTCCATTGCTGCAAGGAGAAAAGGCCAAATTCACTCAATCTATTCTCGTAAGGCATGCTCCCCAATCCAGGCAACATCCTTGTAAATCTCCTCTTGGGCCTTCCTATGGTTTCCACATCCTTCCTGTAGTGACGTGACCAGAACTGAGCACAGTACTCCAAGTGGGGTCTGACCAGGGTCCTATATAGCTGCAACATTACCTCTCAGCTCCTAAGCTCAATCCCACGATTGATGAAGGCCAATACACTGTACGCCTTCTTAACCACAGAGTCAACCTGCGCAGCAGCTTTGAGTGTCTGATAGAAACATAGAAAATAGGTGGAGTAGGCTATTCGGCCCTTCGAGCCTGCAGCACCATTCAGTATGATCATAACTGATCATCCCAACTCAGAATCCCATACCTGCCTTCTCTCCATACCCCCTGATCCCGTTAGCCACAAGGGCCATATCTAACTCCCTCTTAAATATAGCCAATGAACTGGCCTCGACTGTTTCCTGTGGCAGAGAATTCCACAGATTCACCGCTGTGTGTGTGTGAAGATGTTTTTCCTCATCTCAGTCCTAAAAGGCTTCTCTTTTATCTTTAAACTGTGACCCCTCATTCTGGATTTCCCCAACATCGGGAACAATCTTCCTGCATTTAGCCTGTCCAATCCCTTTGGGATTTTATACATTTCAATAAGATCCCCCCTCAATCTTCTTTGGACTCTGACCCCAAGATCCCTCTGATCTTTCACACTGCCAAGAGTCTTACCATTAATACTATATTCTGCCATTATATTTGACCTACCAAAATGAACCACTTCACACTTATCTGGGTTGAGTACCAATTGCCACTGCTCAGCCCAGTTTTTCATCCTATCAATGTCTCACTGTAACCTCTGACAGTCCTCCACACTATCCACAACACCCCCAACCCTTGTGTCATCAGCAAATTTACTAACCCATCCCTCCACTTCCTCATCCAGGTCACTTATAAAAATCATAAAGGGGTCCCAGAATAGATCCCTGAGGCACACCACTGTTCACTGACCTCTATGCAGAATATGATTCTAGGCTTTTTTCCTTATATGCCCTAAATTACCAAAATCTAGATTGCCACATTTGAGTTTAAGCTCTGCAAGAAAAGAGGACATGTAGTGTCATTATAGCTCCCACTTGCTTGGTGCATTGAGTGGATGCTGATTTAAGGCTGTCTGGAATCTTTGACACAAGAGATTTTGGAAATCCAGAGCAACACACACAGTACTGGAGGAACTCAGCAGGTCAGACAGCATCTATGAAGCAATATAACGAGTCAATGCTGCTATAAAACAAGACCATAAGACCTCGGAGCAGAATTAGGCCATTTAGCCCATTGAGTCCGTTCTGCCATTCCATCATGGCTGATTTATTATCCCTATCAACTCCATTCTCCTGCCTACTCGCTGTATTAGTGATGCCCTGACTAATCAAGAACTGATCAACTTCCATTTTAGATATACCTAATAACTTGCCTTCCACTGCCATCTGTGGCAACAAATTCACCACCCTCTGGTTAAAGAAATTCCTCTGCATCTCTGTTTTAACCTCTATACTGAGGCTGTGCCCTCTGGTCCTAGACTCCCCCACTATAGGAAACATCCTCTTCATGTGCATCCTTCAACCAGACAAGTCCTGTTACAGTGCACACTTGCCAGACTGGACTCAAGAACAGAAGAATGGTAGACTCTCTGTCATGGTGGTCACTGGCACCAGCTCCTACTATGTCACAGTGAACTTTGGTAACAACTTAACCCAAGGTCATCATCGTCGTCGTGGCTATCCCTCGAGGTCGAGGATGATGGTCTTCGTTCTGTTGATCTACTTATGGGCTCTCAAGTGGCTTATGAGTCGAATCTTGGCTTTGAAAGTTCTTCCGCATTCAGGACAGGTAGTTCCAGATGGCAGATCGGGCTTTGGTTGTTGCTGCCTCTCTTTCCATTTTCATCTCTTTTCTCCTAATTCTGCACATCTATTGGCTTCGAAAGTTGCTGTTTCTTCTCAGAAGATGGCTTGCCAGAGTTTCCTGTCCTTGGCATTGGTTTCCCAATTGTTGATGTCAATGTTACATTTCTTCATGTTGGCTTTTAAGATGTCTTTGAATCTCTTCTGTTGTCCACCTCCTTTACATTTGCCTTCTTTAAGCTGGGAGTAGAAGATTTGTTTCAGCAGGCATTCATCTTTAATCCAAACAACATGACCGCTCCATCTTAGTTGGTTCTTGATGACATAGGCTTCAATGCTTGTTGTTTTTGCTTCATTTAGCACACTGACATTGGTTCTTCTATCTTCCCAGCTGATACTTAAGATGTTTCAAAGACAGCATTGATGGAACTTTTCAAGTGCCTTCAGTAAGTTGTCCAGGTTTCTTCTGCATACAAGAGCATTGGGATTACCACTGCTTTGTACACTAACATTTTGGTGTCTGTTCAGATGTCACAATCATGAAAGACTCTTGTTTGGACATCTCCTTAACCCAGGGTAGAGGAACAGCAGACTCCCATGAAAAGATGGAAAGAAGAAATTAAACATAGGAATAACAACAGAGAATCAGCAGCATAAGCAAGAAATCCATCATTCTCCCAAACACACAGCAGGATCCTGCTTACAGAGCACCCCCTGGGGTTCTCCTTTAAATAATCATGGAATCTGTGCAACACATGCTGATCAAAATTAACTTGACAAGATTAAATTGAAAGCACCTGGGCTTAATGGCTCTGACAATTAGTCAGTACAAGTGCTTGGGAAACCCTGAAGCCCATTGCTCTACAGCTGGCCATGGAGGCCTGCAGAGCCTGTATCAAAGCCAGAATAAGGAAATGGGCGCAGGTAAGGGGTACAAACTTAAAGGTGAAAGGTGAAACCAGGTGAGGGGAAAGGCAAGTGACTGGGAGAGAGGTGGGGGGGGGTAGTGTGAAGCATAAAAATCTGGGAGGTGATAGGTGGAAAAGTAGATAGATAGAAATACTTTATTGATCCCGTGGGAAATTGGGTTTCATTACAGCTGGACCAACCAAGAATAGAGCATAAATATAGCAATACGAAAACCACAAACAATCAAACAACAATATGCAAATTATGCCAGATGGAAGTAAGTCCAGGACCAGCCTATTGGCTCGGGGTGTCTGACCCTCCACGGGAGGAGCTGCAAAGTTCGATGGCCACAGGCAGGAACAACCTCCCATGATGCCCAGTGTTGTATCTCGGTGGAATATGGCTCGAGTCCAAAAGCAAAAAGTTCAATATCCGGGCTACAAACACGTTCCTCGATCATAATATGACCAGGATTGCACCATCCGTTGTTAACCAGAACAGCAAGCCCCCAACTCCTTTACGCTTACCGCTCTCAGTGCACTTCTGGTTAGCCTGAATGGTCTGGACGCCCTCCATGAAAAAGTTTTGGTTGGGTATGTCCTCGTGCAGCCATGTTTCTGTAAAACACATAACACTGCACTCCCGAAATGTTCTCTGCCTCCTGGCTAGCGCCGTCAACTCATCCATTTTATTACCCAATGAACTGAAAGGAAAGAAGAGTGGCTCATGGGAGAAAGGGGAAGCAGAGGGCACCAGGGGGAGGTGATAGGCTCCTAAGGAGAGGAGAAGAGGAGAGGTAAGGTGAGAAGGGATCCAGAGTAGGGGATGGAATAGGGGATGAGAAGGGGAAAGAAGGGAACCAGAATGGAGGATGGAAAAAGAGAGAAGGGGCAGGGGATTACTCTGAAAACTTTGATTTACACTTTTCCCATCTTTGTGATCTTACTGCAGTGGAAAGTAATTTAAAATTAACCAAAGGAATGGACTTATTTAATTTCAGTAACAACTTGAAGTAATTTTAATCTGTCAAGACATACAGTATGTGGTCACTTTATTAGGTACATCTGCTTGTTACCTCAAATATTTAATCAGCAACTCAATGCATAAAAACATGCAGACATGGTCAAGAGGTTTATTTGTTGTTCAGACCAATTATCAGAATGGGGAACAAATGTAATGGTATGCTGGCATTCATAGCAAGAGGATTCGAGTACAGGAGCAGGGAGGTACTACTGCAGTTGTACAAGGCTTGGTGAGACCACACCTGGAGTATTGTGTGCAGTTTTGGTCCCCTATTCTGAGGAAAGACATCCTTGCCATAGAGGGAGTACAAAGAAGGTTCACCAGGTTGATTCCTGGGATGACAGGACTTTCATATGATGAAAGACTGGATCGACTAGGCTTATACTCGTTGGAATTTAGAAGATTGATGGGGGATCTTATTGAAACATATAAAATCCTGAAGGGATTAGACAGGCTAGATGCAGGAAGATTGTTCCCGATGTTGGGGAAGTCCAGAACGAGGGGTCACAGTTTGAGGATAAAGGGGAAGCCTTTTAGGACCGAGATGAGGAAAAACTTCTTCACACAGAGAGTGGTGAATCTGTGGAATTCTCTGCCACAGGAAACAGTTGAGGCCAGTTCATTGGCTATATTTAAGAGGGAGTTAGATATGGCCCTTGTGGCTAAAGGGATCAGGGTGGTATAGGGTTCTGAGGTGGATGATCAACCATGATCATACTGAATGGCGGTGCAGGCTCGAAGGGCCAAATGGCCTACTCCTGCACCTATTTTCTATGTTTCTAATCTAAGTGATTTTGACCATGGAATGACAGGTGGTGTCAGACTGGGTGGTTTGAGTATTTCAGAAACTCTGATCTCCTGGGATTTTTATGCACAACAGTCTCTAGAGTTTACAGAGAATGGTGTGAAAACAAAAAAAAAATCCAGTGAGTAGCAATTCTGTGAGCAAAAATGCCTTGTTAATGAGAGAGGTCAGAGAAGAATGGCCAGACTGGCTCAAGGTGACGGGAAGGCAACAGTAACTCGGGTAACCTTGGGTTACAACAGTGATGTACAGAAGAACATCTCTGAACACACAACATGTCAAACCTTGAAGTGGTTGAGCTACAGCAGCAGAAGACCACGAACACACAGTCAGTGGCCATTTTATTATGTCAAGAAAATGTAAAAACATAAGAAATCGGAGCAGGAATAGGTCATCTGGCCCATCAAGCCTGCTCCACCATTCAATAAAATTGTGGCTGATCTGGCCATGGACTCATCTCCACCTACCTGCCTTTTCCCCATAACCTTTACTTCCTCTACTATGCAAAAATCTATCCAACCTTGATGTGCATGAGAGGTGCATAATAAAGCAGCCAGTGAATATATATGTTAAGACATGGAACTTAAAAATGTTGTTCTCTCGTCACTGTAACCTTGCTGAGTCTGTGGTTGGTGATCAGACCTGCAAATTCACATACTGAAGATCATGTTTTCTTGGTGTAAATAGATCCCAAATATAATAGCAAGGTTACACAAAATAGAAGAGGTGGTATCATATCAAAAAAAATGCTTTATGCACATTTTGGGGCCTTAACCAGGAGAATTGTTGGCCAGAGTTAACATTTCCCTTTTTACCACTGGGAATATTTCTCGATTTCACTATTTTTGTTCAGAAATAATGCCAGAGAGGAACTGGAACATGGGACACGAGATTGCAAGCAAAACTCTGCATGTGCCAGCACACTGGTGGATTTAGGAACACAATGAACACTTTGACAGCAGCAGCCAATGTAAATCAAATAACTCTTTCCCTGCTGCTTTGTCCATATGCGTAAGAGGCAGCATTCTTAGATCATCCAGGCTACAATATTAACAAGATATAAAGTGCAAGATATTGGTTAGATATGCAATTATAAACAGGAAGAAGCAGACAGAAAGAGCAGATTATTTCCATGAAGAACACAAAAAAAAATTAACAGCATATATTTCTAATCTGTATATACAGTGGCCCCATACATAAAAGTTTCTGGTGAACGCAGCAGGCCAGGCAGCATCTCTAGGAAGAGGTACAGTCAACGTTTCGGGCCGAGACCCTTCGTCTGGACGCAGTGGCTACTTTATTAGCCACCGTCTGTACCTAACAAAGTGGCCCCTGAGTGTATGTTTGAGGTCTTCTGCTACTATAGACCATTCATTTCAAAGTTCAACGTGCTGTGCATTCAGAGATGCTCTTCTGCACACCATCATTGTAACGCGCAGTTATTTGAGTTACTGTTGCTTTCCTATCAGCTTAAACCACTCTGGGCATTCTCCTCTGACCTCTCTCATTAACAAGACATTTTCACCCACAGAACTGCCTCTCCCTGAATGTTTTTTTTCCTCACCATTCTCTGTAAGTTCTAGAGCAGAGGTTCCCACCTTGTTTACTGTTAGGAGTCCATGGCATAAAGAGGTTTGGGAACCCCTGCTCTGTAGACTGTTGTTTGTGAAAATGTCAGGAGATCAGCAGCTCCTGGGATACTCAAACTACCCTGTCTGGCACCAACAATCATTTTATGATCAAAGTCACTTCCAGGTAACGGAGCCATATATTCTTCCGGGAAACTTGTCTTCTTTGCTCTATTGTGCCACATGACTTCCAGATCCATTTTCAGGATTCTCGGTTTAGACCCACCAAGGACACCAGGTACCCACATTCAACTGACTGCAACTTCCCAGCTCTTTACTTCAGCTGCTCTCCCCTCCCAGTCTCACCTATCACCTGCCACCCTCAACTTCTTCCTCCCCTCCATTCACCATCTTAGTCTGACTCCCTCCCCCTTCATTTTCAGTCCTGATGAAGAGTCTTGGCCTGAAATACCAAAAATTCATTTCCATAGATGTTCCATGCATTTTGTGTGTGTGTTGGACCATATCAGCATGCTTTTATACGTGCTACATGCTCGGCTGATTAAATATTTTCATTAATGAGCAGGTGTACAAGTGTACCTAACAAAGTGGCCACTGAGGGTAATCTAATGTAATTAAGTAGGAAACAAAATCTTCCCAGCTTTTGGATGCTTGTTTTTTTTTATTCTCCGGTTTTGTTTTAAATGTAAAATAGTGGGATGTTCATAAAGTCAACATTATATGTATGGAATCACATGCTTTGAAAACTTAAAAAAACTGATTGTTTTGCATTATGCCTGCAGCAACAGACTTGGCATCAACATAAGTAGCGTAAAATTTAGCGTACTCCCAATAAAATGAATTGGCCAGTAATGTCATTAGAAGAAAGCATACCAGCAGCATAATGCAGTAGTATATTCTTAAATGCCTGTTTTTTATGGAATTAGGATTTAGTTAAGTACATTAAATTAAGTGCTATACCTTTTATTTCACTCATAAGTAAGTAAAATTTCCCTGCCACTATATAAAAAAACAATTGTTTAGTTGCCAGTTCCCAGAATTCTTCAAGGTATGATATGGAAACTGATTAAACAAGGACAGCCTATATTATAAACACAAGATTTCGCAGGTGCTGGAAATCCAGAGCAACACCCACAAAATGTTGGAAGAACTCAGCAGGTCAGGCAGCATTTATGGAGAGGAATAAACTGTCGACATTTCGGGTTGAGACTATTCTTAAGAAATGGAAAGTAAGGAGTAAGAAACCAGAATAAGAAGGTGGTTGGAGGGGAAGGAAGGGAAGGGAAATAATCAATAATCAGGGTAAGAACCGCTTTAATGACATGACTATACTCTACAAGCACTCTACATGGTTAAGTACAATTTATTGAGAAAGGAAAGCACAATCTATTGACCAAGATTACATTTGCTACCTCAGGCAAAAGAAGGTAATGCCTATTTTTCACTTTGTGAAATATTCCTTGTGATAATCAGATAGATATACATTTATGGTCGGTTGCATTAAATAAGCTTTTTAATCCTGTTTGCACACTAGGCATTACCTCCAAGATTTGATTATCACCAAAGCAATGAAAATGTTCAAGTATTTTGTGTGATTTATGCCTTTTATGAAACTTTTAGCTGTGTTTTTGATCATTGTACTTGGGTGACAGTCTTGCTCTTAACTCCAGTCTTATTATAATAAAAACAGAACATTCCAGGACCATCTGTGGTGAAAGAAAGAGAATGAATTTTTAAAACTGATAACCTTTCATTAGAGTTAACATTGTAAGATGAGAACAACTGGTTGAAGGAATACAATAAATGCTCTAATAAGGGTGCGGAGGTAAGCTCCTAATGAACTCTGGTCGAGCCTCTCACTGGTGTGCCTTCTACAGGATTGTATGAGTGTGCTGGATCTTCTGAGATGTTGACACCCAGGAACTTAAAGCTTTTTAGGTTCTTCCGACCTCACCTTCCCGAAGCCCATTCAGGCCTACATACAGACCAATTCATCAAAGACAAAGCCCCCTGCCCCACCATTGAGCACATCTACACGAGACTGTTACCACAAGAAAGCAGCATCTATCATCAAGGAACCCCACCATCCAAACCATGCTCTCTTCTCGCTGCTGCAAACAGGCAGAAGGTACGAGAGCCTCAGGACTTACACCACCAGGTTCAGGAACAGTTCTTACCCCTCGGTATTCAGGCACCTGAACCAGCGTGGATAACTTCACTCACCTCAACACTGAACTGAATCCACAACCTACAGACTCACTCTCAAGGACTCTACAAACCATTTTCTCGGTATTATTTATTTATTTGTTTTTAATCGCACAATTTGTCTTCTTTTACACACTTATTATCATTGACACAATATATGTCATGAAATTTGTTAGTTTCTGGCAGCAATACAGTGCAATACATTAAATTACTTTGTCACGATAAGAAATATATTGAAAATATAAATAAATAGTGCAGAAATGAGCAAGAATAGTCAGCTGGTACTCCTGGGTTCGTGGACCATTCGGGACTCTGATGGTGGAGGGGAAGAAGCTGTTCCCAAAGTGTTGAGAATACATCTTCAGGTTCCTGTCATCCTCCCTGATGGTAGTAATGAGAAGAGGGCATGTCCCAGATGGTGAGGCTCTTTAATATCTGACATAGTTTGCATATTGTAGTTTGATTGTTTGTGGTTTTTGTAATACTATATTTGTGCTCTATTCTTGGTTAGTGCAGCTGTAACGAAACCCAATTTCCCTCGGGATCAATAAAGTATGTCTGTCTATCTATCTAGCTATCTATTGGATGCCACCTTCTTCAGGCACTGCCTTTTGAAGTTGTCCTTGATGTTTGGGTGGGGTTTGTGGAGTCCTGTACTGTGGGCAGTTTTGGTCTCCTTATTTAAGAAAGGATGTGCTGACGTTGGAGAGGGTACAGAGAAGATTCACTAGAATGATTCCGGGAATGAGAGGGTTAACATATGAGGAACGTTTGTCCGCTCTTGGACTGTATTCCTTGGAGTTTAGAAGAATGAGGGGAGACCTCATAGAAACATTTCGAATGTTAAAAGGCATGGACAGAGTGGATGTGGCAAAGTTGTTTCCCATGATGGGGGAGTCTTGTACGAGAGGGCATGACTTAAGGATTGAAGGGCACCCTTTCAGAACAGAAACGCGAAGAAATTTTTTCAGTCAGAGGGTGGTGAATCTGTGGAATTTGTTGCCACAGGCGGCAGTGGAGGCCAAGTCATTGGATGTACTTAAGGCAGAGTTTGATAGGTATCTGAGTAGCCAGGGCGTCAAAGGTTATGGTGAGAAGGCGGGGGAGTGGGAATAAATGGGAGAATGGATCAGCTCATGATAAAATGGCAGAGCAGACTCGATGGGCCGAATGGCCGACTTACGCTCCTTTGTCTTATGGTCTTATGGTCTAGTCTACAACCCTCTGCAAATCTTTTTCGATCCAGTGCCTTAGTGCCTCCATACCAGACAGTAATGCAACCAGCTAGAATGCTCTCCACAGTCCATCTCCAGAAACTTGCTCGAGTCTGTGGTGACATACCAAATTTCCTCCAACTCCTAAATGAAAATCACCCGAACCTCCTACACTCCAGGGAAAACTATCCAGTCTCTACCCATAAGTAAAATCCTCCTATCCAGGAAAAGCTCTGATGAACCTGATCTGAATTCTCTCAAGTGCAGACACATCCTTTCTCTAGTATGGTGACCAGAACTGCATAGTGTACTCCAAGTGTGGTTTAACCTGTGTTTATAAAGGTCCACCATAACACCTCAACGTTAATATTGTATGCCCCATCTAATGAATGTAAGGACCCTTTCTCCCCCTGTCCACCTGTGTTGCTATTTTCAAGGATCAATTTGACCTCCCAAAATGCATCACTTCACACTTGTTAACGATAATTTCCATCAGCCAACACTCTGACCAATTATTCATCATATAAAAAGGGATGTCAAAGGTAGTTTTTTTTAACACAGAGAGTGGTGGCTGCATAGAAAGTTCTGTCAGGGATGTATCTGCCTCTGCCAGGGGTGATGGTAGAGGCAGATACATTATGGGGGATTTAAGAACCTCTTTGATAGGCTCATGACGATAGAAAAATGGAAGCCCATGTGGGATGGAAGGGTTCGATTAACCTTAGAGTAGGTTAGAGTTCATCACAAGCACTTACATTGAGTTTCAACAATTTAATTTCGAAATCTGATGATTTATGGGTCGAAGGGCTTGTACTATGCTTCACAGCTGAATGTTCTACGTTCTATTTTTATGCACATCCTGTTGTATAACCTTCTTTGAAGTCCACAGCATCACCAATGTTTGTGTCATCCACAAACTTACTAATCGATATCTTTGGCATTTGCACCCTCTTGCAAACAGATTACTATTGTGTTTCAGCAGCTGGACCCCTGCCAGAATCTCACTGTCCACAATGGCTAGAAGGACTGTAGCATTTCATCGTCAATAGGGACACCCACCATTCAGGACATGCTCTCTTCTCACTGCTGCCATCAGGAAGGAGCGATAGGAGCCTCAGGACTCACACCACCAGGTTCAGCAATAATTATTACCTTTCAACCATCAGTATCTTGAACCAGAGGGAACATCACTCTCCCTATCACTGAATTGTTCCTACAACCAATGGACACACTTTCAAGGACCCTTCATCTCATGTTCTTGATATTTATTGCTTATTTATTTATTCTTATTATTATTATTATTTCTTTCTTTTTGTATTTGCACAGTTTGTTGTCTTTTGCACATTGGATGATTGCCCAAGTTGGTGTAGTCTTCTTTCCTCCAGTCCTGGCGAAGGGTTTCGGCCTGAAACATCAACTGTACTTTTTTCCATAGATGCTACCTGAACTGCTGGGTTCCTCCAGCATTTTATGTTGCTCTGATTTCCAGCGTCGGCAGATTTTCTCTTGTTGGTGTAGTCTTTCACTGGTTCTATTATGGATATTATTCTAGTATGTATTTATTGAGTCTGTTTGCAAGAAAATGAATCTGAGGGTTGTATATTGTGGTATGTATATATATATATACTTCATGGCCTCATAGTCTAATATCATTTGTCGAGGGAAGCAAGCACATACATTTTAATACATTTTTGTGGTCAATGGCCGGGGAAGTATTTACATGCCTGAAACATGTTGAAATGGTTAACGTAGCGGGAGTTTTGATAACAGCTTTGCAAAGTTTGGAACAACCAACAGAAGGAGACAGTAAATAAATCAGGTCCCATAACTATTTTTGTTGTAAAATAAGCAGTGTATTCCGTTAAAAAATGTACGCCACTTCAAAAAGGCCCTTAAGTGATCACTTTAACATGTACATCATTCCTTTATGGAATTTTTTCCTCAAGTTTGATATAACAACATAATTGTTGATGTTCAAGCCAAAGCAAACAACAAAGGCACCAATGTGGAACGGTGTATTAAGAGTTCATTTTGAGTCACCAGGAAAGTAAGAGATACTATCGTATAAATAATCAGATTTGCTAATTAAATTACCAAACCTCGATGTAAGTGTTTGCAGCTCCAAAGAGAGGTATTCAATATCATGTTCTGCTATTATTACATTAAGGATAAGTTTCCTAAAAGGTTCTTAAGTAGAGCCTACACCCTGTGATGTTGATCTGTGTGTGTGTGTGTGTGTGTGTGTGTATGTGTGTGTGTGTGTGTGTGTGTGTGTGTGTTCATGTAACATAAACGTGTGAGTGTACATGTGTGTGACAATGTGTTTATGTGTGTGTACATGTGAGCGTGTCTGTGTGTGTGTGAGATAGAGTGTGTGTATGTGTGTTTGTGTGTGTGTCTGTACGTGCGTGTGAGTGTATCTGTGTGTGTGAGAGAGAGAGTGTGTATATATATATACGTATT
The DNA here is from genome assembly GCF_030028105.1 of Mobula birostris. Classification (NCBI taxonomy): domain Eukaryota; kingdom Metazoa; phylum Chordata; class Chondrichthyes; order Myliobatiformes; family Myliobatidae; genus Mobula; species Mobula birostris. The sequence continues at coordinate 243,350,147 of NC_092371.1, forward strand.
TGTGTGTGTGTGTGTGTTTATAAGGGAGTGTGTTGAAAAACTTGCTGTGTGCTATGATTTAAATTTATTTCTTTTAAAATTAATCTTGGAAAGTCAATTGAAGTAAATAAAAATAAAACTGATTTGGTTACCATTATGGACCTACATTGGGTCCCTGTGAGCTGGTACCATTAAAATGCTGACGACTGGGGATTTGCTTATGGTCATCACCCACTATTCCTTCTAGTTCCATTGAAGAGGAATTTTTGTCAAACACACACTTCAAGCTATTTTATTAAATATATTACCATAATCCATATATATATAATACCATAATATATTACCATAATCATGGTTGGGAAAGTATATATATGTTTCTGGAATAAGTCATTAATGTACCACAGAAAATTAATTATTTTGAGAAAATATGCCCTATTCCCCAAATAAATTCTATAGTAATCTTCCAAGAAGAAGTTCTTTACCGCTGTTATAAAACTTGAATGGTCAGTAAAGATGTTACTTTTGGTCTTTCAATCTAACTCATCATGCACCTTGCACTTTATTTGTCTCCCTGTATGGTACCTGCTCTGTTCTTCAGAGCATAAAAAATAAATGTTGTAATACCTGCTGTAATCACCTCAAGTTAATCACCTTTGCATGATCATATCCCTCAGTTCCACACATGTCAAAAAAATCTATCAATGTTTTGGTCAGATCACCAGGTGGCACTAGAGTCCTCTAGGCTCCAATGCTCTCCCTCTCCGACTATTAGTTGAATATTTTCTACAGTAGCTTGTTTTAGTTAACAGTGCACCTGTGCCTTGTTTTGGTTCTCTAATTAAATTCCCTCTGTCTTCAGCTTACCTATCATGTGGGTAGTGATTCTTAAGCGCCAGTCTATGTTCTGTACAAACCAATCCTGTAGTAAAGATTCCTTGTTCAACTCCATCCTCATCTCTGGTCTCCTCTGCACTTGGGTCCACCTAATCTATGTCCCCCATAGTTGTCCATGGGTTAATGATATGGAACTTCACCATAACAATCCTGATTCAACCGTCCTGGCAAACACCTTTGTTGCAAGTTTGTCCGTAGCATCAACCACAAGGATTGTTATTTGGATCCCTGCTATTTGTTGCTGGATGGCAGGGCGGAGATATGCCTCTACCAAAGGAGGTGTAAGGTGCTCCTTCCCTCCGCTATCCTTCAGGTCACCCTTGGGCAAGGTGTGGCACCTGCTAAGTCCCCCGATCAGGGTCACGTGAAGCCATGTGGGCAGGTTGTATTAACAGCTGGGGCACATCACAAGTCCTGGTTATGTGACCACTGACACCAGGCAGACAACCTCTGAAGAATATTGATAATGGCTGGGCTCACCCATTTTGTAAAGGCACTGCCCAGAAGATGGCAATGGCAAACAACTTTTGTACAAGAACAATCACTGTCACAGACCATAATCGCCTGCGTTATATGACATGGCACACAATGATGATGATGCCCTATGTTCACAAGATCACAAGACAAGGGAGCAGAAGTAGGCCATTCGGCCCATCGAGTCTGCTCCGCCACACCACCATGAGCTATACTATTCTCCTGTCTAGTTCCAATTTCCGGCTTTACGAGATCACAAGACAAGGGTTATAAGATCACAAGATTACATGCATTAATGTCACAGATGATAATCAGGGAAGTGTGATTAGAAAGTTTGAAGACAACACAAAAATTAGTGATGCTGTGGTTCGTGGGAAACTATCAGTGCTATGCTGGAAGCAGAAATTGACGGTCTGGAACTGGTTACCTTGTCTCTTGGCATAATAAATTGATGTCTATACCATATCTGCCTGTAAGTAGTTTGTACATTCCCCCGTGACCGTGTGGGTTTCCTCTGGGTACTCCAATTCCCTCCCACATTCCAAAGATGTTCTGGTTGGTAGGTTAATTGGTCATTGTAAATTGTCCGGTGATTTTGGTTAATCTTAAATCGGGGGATTGCAGCTCAAAGGGCTGATAGGGCTTATTCCATGGGCCCTTTCCCATTATACCTTAATCAATCAGTAAATAAATAACAATATATAAATGAAAAGCATGAGAAAATATGCAGGTGCTGGAAATCCAAAGCAACACATAAAATGCTGGAGGAACTCAGCAGGTCAGGCAGCGTCCTATTAATCAATGTTTTTTATCACGGAACTTTTGAAATTATGTAATTTAACAGAAGTTTTATTTCAAAATTGAATCTTTCTCTACCAGTTTGGCTGGTGTGAAGTGTTCCAAAGCACTAAAAGACAAAACATAAGCAATCTGCTATATTACAGATGGATTCAATTAGTTAAAGAGAAGATCTCTGATATTCTGCAGCTTTTATGGATACGTTTTAACATAACTCAGATCCTTACCACCTTTATGTTCATAATTAAATTCAAATGATTAGATATTAGCAATATCAAATATCATTCACTTTAACGTGAACAGCTGTTCTTTGTTCCTTTCTTAGAGACTCAAGAACAACGATATTTCTCACGGACAAAAATACATCCAAGCAATTTGTGAGTTTGCTGCAGTTTAAAAGAAGGAGAAGACGTGTGATTGAAAGGTTTGCAGGGGCCTTGAAGGGTGGATGCAGAGAAGATGGTTTCTCTCGTGCAGGGGTTTCCAACGTGAGGTCCATGGACCACTCGGTTAGTGGTAGGAGTCCAGGGCATAGCAAAGGCTGGGAACCCCTGCTCTAATGGGAGAATCTAGAACCAGAGGTCACAATTTCTAAATAAGGTGCACTCATACATAACAGAGGGAAGTTGATTTTCTTTTATTTACTTTATTTTAATTTGAGGCCCTTCTTCTCCAATAGATGTGCACTGCCCACTTACACCTGTGTTACTAATTAACCTACTTTGGAATGTATGAAGCAGTCGGAGGAAACGCATGCAGTCCCGGGGAGAATATACGAGCTCCTTACAGACAGTGACGAGAATTAAGCCTGGGTTGCTGGCACAGAAATAGCACTATGCTGACAGCTATGCTACTGTGCTACCCAGAAGTCACCTGTGCTCTAGGTGAGACTTGAACTCAGAGTCGCAGAATTTCCCCACCGGATACGACTATGTACCACGCACTAACTGACTGTGCTATTAGAGCCCTCAGTTGGTCATGAATTGTAGAAGGGCAGAAAAAGCAAAGGATTTGAGTATTTTTAATGCTCAAGGAGAAGGACACTTGAAATGTTATTGCAGGCAATAGAGACATAGAGCACAACAAAACAGAAACAGGCACTTCAACACATCACGTCTGTGAAAAATTCACATTGTTCCAAGTCCCATCAACCTGCATCTGTATCATAGGCCCCTATGCTCCTCCCATCTGTGTACTAATCAAAACTTTTCTTCAAACTTGAAACCTATCTCGTATTCACCACTTCTGCTGGCAGCTCGGTCCACACTCACGCCAGCCTCTGAGTAAAGGTGGCCCCCGCAGAATCCCTTTAAAGATCTCACCTTTCACCCTTAAACCATGACCTCTAATTCTACTCTCACCTAACTTCAGCGGAAAACTATGGGAATGTACAATACTGTGAAAAAGTCTTCAGCACATATATTGTATACTGTATAGCTAGGGTGCCTAAGACTTCAACACAGTATTTTAGTAATTTTATTTAGTGTACTGTACTGCTGCCACAAAAAAACTAATTTTGTGAAATGTAAGACCATAAGATATAGAAGTAGAATTAGGCCATTTGGCCCAGCAAGTCTAATAAGGCATTTCATCATGGCTGATCTAATTTCCTCTCAGCCCCCATCTCCTGCCTTCTCCCCTATCCCCTTCATGCCCTGACCTATCAAGAATCTGTCAACCTCTGCCTTAAGTAAACATGCAGACTTGGTCTCCACAGCTGCCTGTGGCAATGAATTCCACAGATTCACCACTCTCTGGCTAAAGAAATTCCTCCTCATCTCACTTCCTAAAAGATATCCCTCTATTCTGACGATGTGTTCTCTGGTCTTAGACTCTCCCACCATTGGATGCATCCTCTCCACATCCACTCTATCAAGGCCTTCCACCATTCAATAAGTTTCAATTAGTTCACCCTTCATTCTTCTGAATTCTAGTGAATACAGGCCCACAACTATCAGAGCCATATGGCAAGCCGTTCAACCCTGGAATCATTTTCATAAACCTCCTTTGAGCCCTCTTCAGCTTCAGCCCATCCTTTCTAAGATAAGGGCCTCAACCTGCTCACATTACCCCAAGTAAGGCCTCTCCAGTGCTTTGTAAAGTCTCAACATTATATTCTTGCTTATATCCTCTTGAAATGAATGCTAAGATTGTATATGCCTTCCTCATCACAGACTCAACCTGTAAGTTAACCTTTAGGGGATCCTGCACAAGAACTCCCAAGTCCCTTTGTGCCTCGGTGTTTTGTATTTTCTCTCCATTTAGAAAATAGTCAACTCTTTCATTTCTTCTATCAAAGTGAATGACCATACACTTCCCAAAACTGTATTCCATCTGCCTCTTCTTTGATCATTCTGCAAATTTGTCTGAGTCCTTCTGTAGCCTAGCTAATTCATGAAAACTACCTGCTCCTCCACCGAGAAGCGCAACGAGATCTAGGTGTTCTTGTTCATCAGTCACTGAAAGTAAGCATGCAAGTATAGCAGGCAGTGAAGAAAGCTAATGGCATGCTGGCCTTCATAACAAGGGGAATTGAGTATAGGAGCAAAGAGGTCCTTCTGTAGCAGTACAGGACCCTGGTGAGACCACACCTGGAATATTGCGTGCAGTTTTGGTCTCCAAATTTGAGGAAGGACATTCTTGCTATTGAGGGAGTGCAGCGGAGGTTCACAAGGTTAATTCCCGGGATGGCGGGACTGTCATATGATGAAAGATTGGAGTGACTGGGCTTGTATACACTAGAATTTAGAAGGATGAGAAGGGATGTGATTGAAACGTATAAGATTATTAAGGGATTGGACATGCTGGAGGCAGGAAGTATGTTCCCGCTGATGGGTGAGTCCAGAACCAGAGGCCACAGTTTAAGAATAAGGGGTAGGGCATTTAGAATGGAGTTGAGGAAAAACTTTTTCACCCAGAGAGTGGTGGATATATGGAATGCTCTGCCCCAGAAAGCTGTGGAGGCCAAGTCTCTGGATGCTTTCAAAAAAGAGATGGATAGAGCTCTTAAAGATAGCGGAATCAAAGGTTATAGGGATAAGGCAGGAACTGGATACTGACTGGGGATGATAAGCCATGATCACAGTGAATGGTGGTGCTGGCTCGAAGGGCCAAATGGCCTACTCCTGCACCTATTGTCTATTGTCTATTGTCAATTCCATCATCCAAATCTTTGACATATAATGTACAAAGAATTGGTTCGAACATACAGCCTCATGGAACACCACTAGTCACCGGCAGCCAATCAGAAAAGGTTCTCTTTATTCCCACTCTTTGTCTCCTGCCAATCAGCCACTGCTTTATCCATTCAATAATATTTCCTGTAGTACCATGGGCTTGCAGCTTGTTAAGCAGCCTCATGTGTGGCACCTTGTCATAGGCCTTCTGAACATCCAAGTACACAATATCAACCACTTCTCTGTTTTGTCTATCCTGCTTGTTATTTCTTCAAAGAATTCAAACGGATTTGTCAGGCAAGATTTTCTCTTGAGGAAACCATACTGACTGTGGTCTATTTTATCATGTGCCTCCAAGTACCTCAAAATCACATCCTTATCAATCTACCTCAGCATTTTCCCAAACACTGAAGTCAGACTAACTGGCCTATAATTCCCTTTCTTCACCTGCGATTTTCCAGTCTTCTGGATTCATTCCAGAATCTAGTAATTCTTGAAAGATCATTATTAATGCCTCCCCAATCTCTTCAGTCACCTCATTCAGAACCCTGGGGTGTACACCATCTGGTCCAGGTGACTAATCTACATCAGACCTTTCAGATCCCCAAGAACCTTCTTATTAGTAATGGTAACTTCACGTACTTCATGACCCTTGGAGTGCTGAAGTATTTGGATGCAATACTCCATCACACTTGTACTATTGTCAACAGCTTTGGGAACCATGTCTCAGAGAGGATGTGTTGTCATGGAGAGAGTCCAGAGGAGGTTCACAAAATTGATTCTGGGAATGAAGGGGTTAACGTATGAGAATCATTTGGCAGGCTTGGGCCCGTACTCACTGGAATTTAGAAGAATGTGTGGTGATCTCATTGAAACCTACTGAATGTTGAAAGGACTCGATAGAGTGGATGTGGAGTGGATATTTCCTATAGTGGGGGAGTCTAGGACCAGTGGGCACAGCTTCAGAATAGAGGGACGTCCACTTAGAACAGAGATGAGGAAACATTTCTTTAACTTGAGTGTAGTGAACCGGTGGAATTCATTGCCACAGACAGCTGTGCAGGCCAAGTCATTATGTATATGCAAGGCAGAGGTTGATAAGTTCTTGATTAATCAGGTATTCAAAGGTTACAGGGAGAAGGCAAGAGAATGGGATTTAGAGGGATAATAAATCGGTCGTGTTGGAATGGCAGAGCAGACTCGATGGGTTGAATGGCCTAATTTTACTCCTCTGTTTTACGGATAAATTTTGGGCAGAACACCATGAAAAATCTCCTGGTTTTGTTTGATTATACGTTTAGTTCTTTGAGAGAGCTGTTAGGACTTTGCTTTTAACACAAGGGTGAATACACAGCCTCTGAGTGTATGGTCATAGTCCTCTGCTGCTGTAGTCCATCCACTTCAAGGTTCGATGTGTTGTGTATTCAGACACGCTCTTCTGCACACCACTGTTGTAATGTGCGGTTATTTGAGATACTGTTGCCTTCCTGTCAGCTTGAATTAATCTGGCCATTCTCATTAACAAGGCACTTTTACCCACAGTCTGCAGGGGAGGCCAAGTCCAAGGGTATTTTTAAGGTGGAAGTTGATAATTTCCTCATCTGTCAGCCATCAAAGGATATGGTGAGAAGGCAGGTCTATGGGGTTGGATTGGATCTGGGATCAGACATGATCCAATAGCGGAGCAGACATCATGTGCTGAGTGGCCTAATTTTGCTCCTACGTCTTATGGTCTTGTGGTTTCATGGATCCCTGACACATGGAACTTCAACCATCCTGCTAGTGAAGAACATATTCAGTTTGTCCACCATTTCATTGTTCCCCATTACTACCTCTCCAGCATTGTTTTCCATTGGTCTGATATCCACTCTCACTCTGTATGTATCTGAAGAAACTTTTGGTATTCTCTTTAATATGATTGGCTAGCTTACTTTCGTACTCCATCCTGAGCTGACTTTTTTAGTTGCCTTCTGTTGGTTTTAAAAACTTCCCAGTCCTCTAACTTCCCACTAATTTTTGCTCTATTATATGCCCTCTCTTTTGCTTTTGTGTTGGCTTTGACTTCTCACATTAGCCACAATTATATCATCTTGCCCTTGGAATACTTCTTCCTCTTTGAGATGCATATATCCTGTGTCTTCTGCATTTCTTCCAGAAATTCCAGCCACTGCTGCTCTGCCATAATCCCTGCCAGTGTTCTTTTCCAATCAATTCTGTCCAACTCCTCTCTCATACCTCTGTAATCCCCATCACTCCATTGTAATACTGATATAACTGATTTTTGCTTCTCTGTTTCAGATTTCACAATCTACTTGCATATTGAAGGCCCCCATGACTATTGCAACTTTGCTCTTTTGGCATGCATCTTCTATCTCCCATTGTAATTTGTAGCCCACATCCTTACTACTGTTTGGGGGTCTGTATATAACTCACTTCATGGTCTTTTTACCCTTGCAGTTCCTTAGCTCTATCTACAATGATTCAACACCTTCCAACCCTATGTCACCTCTTTCTAATGATTTGCGTTTTCCATTTTTTACCAACAGAACAATCCCACCCTCTCTACCTTTCTGCTTGTCCTTTCAATACAATATGCACCCCTGGACATTAAGCTCTCAGCTACAGACTTCTTTCAGGCAGGATTCTGTAACTGTGGTACAAGTTCATCTACTTTATTCCGTATATGTGAGTGATGCTAAACCTGATTCTGATATGGGTCTTTATTGTAGACTGAGAGTGGGAAGGGGGCAGGGAGAGGGAAATCATGGTTAGATCATGGTTAGGAAAAGGGGAAGGGAGAAGGGAGGGAGCAGGAACCACTAGAGAGCCATTCTATAATGATCAATAAATCAATAGTTTGGTATCAAATAAGCTTGCTTGGTGTCTCAGGGCTGGGTGTGTCTGCACCAGCATCAACCCTCGCCACTGGCACTCCTTCTCTGCCACCCGTCCCACACACCTGCCACAGCACTCCGCCATCGTCATTCCCAACCTCCTTTGCTCGCACCAGATTTACAAGCTCTCTCTCTGTTCCACGTTGACAAATACAGTACTGAGTAAAATCTTAGGCGCCTTAGCTGTAACTATACGTGCCTAAGACTTTTACCCGGTGCAGTAAGCTGAGGTTACATTCAGAACAGCTCTGATCTTATGAAATAACTCAGCTGGCTTGAGTGGCATCTATAAAATAACTTGTGCATGAGGTCGTCAGTATGTGTTCATTCATGTTGGGTGTTAATATGTTTTGGAGATCAGAATCATTTGCATCATTTGGTTTAACGAGAGTCGGTGAAAATCAAAGACAAAGCTGAGTGAAGTGCAACCTTACATAATTGTTTTCCTGTGCAAAACACCAGGAACTCAATTAAATAAGGAATCCATGCTGCCTTGTGACTTCATACTCAGCTGACTTTTTCTCGTCTGAGGAGTTGTACAAAGGCAAAGAAAATGTTCCAGACTGATTGATATCTCGTGATCCAGGATATTATTTCTAAATTGTTGCTAGTAAATTTAGTTAGCTAAGACTTACTAACTAAACAGCTTGAAGAGCACAACCTCTCTTGGTCCCAGTGCACATCGTGCATTGCTGTATTGCAGAGGGTCTCGAGGAGGTTCATGAGACTGATCCCAGGAATATAAGGGTTAATATATGTGGAGCATTTGATGGCTCTATGCATGTACTCACTGGAGGCTAGAAGAATGAGGAATCTCATTGAAAGCTACTGAATATTGATAGCGTGGATGTGGAGAGGATGTTACTTGGAGAGGGGGAGTCTAGGACCACAGGGCACAGCCTCAGAATTGAGGGACACCCATTTCAAACAGAGATGACGAAAATTTCTTTAACCAGAGGGGATGAATCTGTGAAAATCATTGCCACAAACAGCTGTGGAGGCCATGTCATTGAGTATATTTAAAGCAGAGGTTGATAGGTTCTTGATTAATCAGAATGTCGAAGGGAATGAGGAGGAGACAGGAGAATGGGGTTGAGAGGCATAATTCTGATCCTGTGTCTTATAGTTTCATCTCCACAATCAAGGAAGCTTGCCGACACCTCTACTTTCTAAGGAGGCTGAAGAGAGCTGGTCTGTGCACACGAATACCCATGACCTTCTACATTTGCACATCCTAACATGCTTTTTTAATGATTTTTTTAATTGTGTTCTCTACGCTCATTTTTTATGCTCCGTCAGATCCAAAGTAACAATTATTTCATTCTCCTTCACACAGAAGAATGAGAATTTAAAAAATCACGAATCTTGAATCTTAATCGCAATTTAGGGAAATGGTATATGGTGTGAGGGTGCTCCTTAAGGATAAAATGTGAAAAATCATTAATTTTAGCCGTATCGCTAGCTATCGGCTGTGACAGGAGGGCAGGAAGTGACTCTGGAAGAGAAAAGGTGAAAGGTGAAAGGATGTGGTCAATATCTGGATGGTACAATTTGCTGTCACTGTGGGGAGAATGAAGCCCGTGAAGGGGAGCAGGTAAAAGGATAATGACTCTCCATGAAGCATCGGAGGCATAGTGTGTTGACAAGTCATTTGAAATGGCTGACCATGGCCTAAGGTTGGAATGTCTCCCCTGTTTGTGAATGAGGTGGAACATCAGACGAACATACTCTGCACAGGGACTGTTAGATAGATTAAAGACAAATGGAGAGCAGTGTGGGAGGGAAGGGCCTGTACTCCTCCATGATCTATGTTCTATGACCTACCAACATTAATACTGTCTATTAGTTTATTATTTTTACAAAAGATTAGACTAGATTGGATTGTGGAGGGAGGAGAAGATGGCGGCACAACGCAGTGCGTGCAGCCGCTCCGAATGAATATCGTATGTGTAACTAGGGGGCCATGCACAATCCTGATTTGATGGAGACAGCCGTGAGAAGCGCAGAGGAACACCTGGAGTAACTCCTGAAATGCCTGCTTCGCTGCCGCTGCTACTGTGCGATTGAGAATCTTCAGAGACGAAGGCCCCAAATCTTCAGCTTTGCGTATTGCCTGTTGCCAGGGCCGGGGTCAAAGCACTCGGCAGAGATGGTGCTCGGTGCTCGCTGTCAGAGAGCTGGACGGAGGCTCAGAGTTTTCAGACAGACTTGGAGTCGGACTGTGGTCGGATGCTTCTGGGATGCTGCATCGGCAAGTTTGCGGCGCTGGAGGTTCACCATCTGCGTGAGATGATGGGACTTTCGAGAGACTTTGAGACTTTTACCGTGCCCAGGGTCTGTTTTTATCAAATTACAGTATTGTTTTGCACTGTTGTAACTATATGTTATAATTATGTGGTTTTTGTCAGTGTTTCAGTCGGTTTGTCATGTGTTTCTGCGATATCATTTTGGAAAAACAATGTATCATTTCTTAATGCATGCATTACTAAATGACAATAAAAGAGGACTGTGTGTCCTCATAATCTAATAATCTAATCTATTATTTGTCACATGTACATCAAAACATAGTAAAATGTATAGTTTTGCAGTAACAGCCAACACAGTCTGCGGTGGGCAGCCCGCAAATGTTGCCATGCTTCAGGCACCAACATGGCATACACACAGCTGAATTACCTTTACCCTAGCACGTACATCTCCGAACTGTCGGAGGAAACCGGAGCACCCACGCAGAGAGCATACAGTTGCAGCAGAAATCCCGGGAGGGGGGAGAAGATGGCGGCGCGACTTCGGTGATGAATATCTGTTATTTGTCAAGTAGGGGACCGTGCACAATCCTGATTTGATGGAGACAGATGTGAGAGCACAGCAGAACATCTGGAAAACTCCTGAAATGCCTGCTTTGCTGCCGCTGCTACTGTGTGGTAACCGGAATCTCTGGAGCTGAAGGTCCTGAAATCCTCGGCTTTGCGTGTTTCAGCAGCCGAGGAGAGGTCGAAGGCGCTCGGCAGAGGATGGCGCTCGGGAGGCTGTATTGGAGAGGCTGCTCGGAAGCTCAGAGTTTTTGGACGGATGGACTCAGGGTCAGCTGGGGTCGGCTGCTTCCAAGGTATCGGCAAGTTGACGGTGCCTGGAGGTTTATGGCAGGGAGTTTCTCCCTTTTGCTGCCTGTTATCGGGGACTCGGGAGTCAATCGACTCGGGACTTTGTGACTTTTTTTTACTGTGACTATGGTCTGTTCTTTATCAAATTATGGTATTGCTTTGCACTGCTGTAACTATATGTTATAATTATGTGGTTCTGTCAGTGTTAGTCCTTGGTCTGTCTTGTTTTCTGTGATATCACTCTGGAGAAATATTTCTTAATGCATGTATGCATTTCTAAATGACAATAAAAGAGGACTGAGTGTTCTCATAATCTAAATCGAACCCGGATCTGTGGTTGCTGTAAAACGATGGTGCTAACTGCTACACTACTCTGTTGCCCTGCCATTTCAGACCCAGATTTCAGACCAAGAGACCCTGCAGATGCTGGAAATCTTGAACAACACACACGAAGGAAAGTATTGTCCTTTAAATGTAAGTGTACCTTTATTATACTGAGAGCTATCATGTTTGATCCACTATTGTGCCAGCCATTCCCATTTATTCAAATTGACTGCCTTCAATTAAAGTCATTCTTTGCCATTATTTACCTGAGTAACAATAACCTCAAAGTTTACAGGAAAAACATGAAAGAGATGATACTGCCTCAGGGAAAGGCAGAACAATGATTCAACACAGAGTAAATTGAAAACAAGCTGTCTGGGTAGAAAAGTGAATCATGGTAAACAGTGGTTGCAGTAAATACTTCTGAGGAGCTCATGAAATATCACCAGCTTGTACACTCAGTGGCCACTTTATTCGGTACATCTGTACACCTGCTCGGGAATGCAAATATCTAACTGGCCATTCATGTGGCAGCAACTCAATGCGTAAAAACATCTAGACACGGTCAAGAGGTTCAGTTGTTGTTCGGACCAAACATCAGAATGGGGAAGAAATGAAATCTAACTGATGTAGACCATGGAATGATTGTTGGGGTAGTTTGGGTATCTCAGAAGCTGCTGATCTCCTGGGATTTTCACGCACAACAGTCTCGAGAGTTTACAGAGAATGGTGTGAGACACAAAAAGCATCCAGTGAGTGGGTGAAAATGTCTTGTTAATGAGAGAGTTCAGACCACAGCCGAACTGGTTCAAGCTGAGAGAAAGGCAACAGTAACTCAAATAACCACACATTACAACAGTGGTGTGCAGAAGAGCATCTCTGAATGCATAACATGTCCAACCTTGAAGTGGATGGGCTACAGCAGCAGAAGACCACGAGCATACACTGAGTGGCCATTTATTACATACAGGAGGTGCCAAATATAGTGCCCATTCAGTGTATAAAGCATTAATATATAATTTATGTCATATTTAAAGCCTTTAATGCATTATAAACATTATGTAGTTTACAGTCAACAACATCGTTATATGCCATGCCGTATAAAGTGGGCAGTCATGGTCTTTCCATGACTATGATTGTTCTTGGCAAATTTTTCTACAGAAGTTGTTTGCCATTGCCTTCTCCTGGGCAATGTCTTTACAAGACGGATGTTCCCAGCCACTATGAATACTCTTCAGAGATTGTCTGCCTGGTGTCAGTGGTCACATAACCAGGACTTGTGATATGCCCCAGCTGCTCGTACGACCATCCACCACCTGCCCCAGTTGCTCCATGTGACCCTGATTGGGGGGGAGGCTAAGCAGGTGCTCCACCTTGCCCAAGGGTGACCTGCAGGCTAGCGGAGGGAAGAAACGCCTTGGTAGAAATGTATCTCCACCCACCACACAAGGTATAATACATTATAATGCATTATAACACTTATATGTTATTTATTTATTGGGATACAGAGTGGAATAGGGCCTTCCAGCCCTTTAAGCCATACAATCCAGCAATCCCCCAATTTTTCATCCCAGCCGAATCACGGGACAATTTACAATAACCAATTGACTTACCGACCGGTACATCTTTGGACTGTAGGAGAAAACCCATGTAGTCACAGAGAGAACATACAAACTCCTTACAGACAGGGGCGGGAATTGAACCCAAGTTACCTGTACTCTAAAGCATTGTGCTAGCCACTAGGCTACTGGGCCACCCCTTTATAAAGCATGCCATTGTAGGAATTATGAATAAAAGTATGCTTTTAATGAAAATATTCATTAAAATGATCATTTTAATGTTTCATTATCTTAAGTCATCATTTCCTGTTCAGTATTTGGGACATTAATGTAGCCATGCAACAAAGTGTAGCCTTATTTTAAAATGGTTAAAAATAAGACACTGAACAGTTTGCCAAATTGATATACCACACAGCAGTTGTCCTGGATTTGGGGCGTGTGCCCCACATACTCAGTTTTCCACCTGTGTAAATTAAAAGAGGTGCAGCCAAATTCAGCTTCCTCCTGGAGACTGCGCCTCAGGGATGGAGTTACTGTGTCGTGAAACAGCTCGTGCAGTGTGCAATACTCCATTATCTTTGGAGGCATGGCATGTCTGCCCATTCCTCTGAGCTGAAGGCGGATTTCTAAGAAAAATAAAGACATTTCATGTAGACTGAACTAAAATAAAGAGGAAAACTGGGAATTTCTGAAAGAGAAAATATGTTATTGATAAGGCCTAATTAATGTCTGAGATGCCTTGTATAGAAAACGAACTTTTAAAAATTGTATTTATTTTATTTAGAGATACAGTGCAGAACAGACTCTTCCAGCCCAAACGAGCCAAGCCACCCGGCAACTCACCTATTAACTCACCCTAGCCTAATCACAGAACAATTTAAATGACCAACTAGCTTACCAATTGGTTGGTCTTTGGACTGTGGGAGGACACTGGAAGAAAATCCAATGATACAAACTTCTTACAGACAGTGTCAGAATTGAACTCTGAACTCTGACATAACAGTCTCGCGCTAATCGCTACACTACCATAGGTGGCGTTCTGGTCCTCAGCATCACGCCACCGAGTGCTTTCAGTGAGGAGGTCGCACCAACGTCAAGAACAACACAGCACAGTAGAATAGTGGTTAGCACATTTGCTTCACAGCCCCAGTGATCACCGAGTGGAGGTTCAATTCCTGCCTCTGCCTGTAAAGAGTTGTATGTTCTCCCTGTGACTGTGTGGGTTTCCTCGAGATGTTCCAGTTTCTCAGACTCACAGACATTGGGCCTGCAACCTCCAGTTGTTGGCCCGGGCTCCAAGACCTGATCTTTGGGCCTCTACCACCGGAATCGTAGACTTCCCAGCACAATCATCTCTGATATGATTTGAAACCAATGATACATTTCACTGAATGTTTCAATGTACATATGGCAAATAAAAGTTAAGCTTTAAAACAATTGTGGAGTTCCTGTTATTTTTAAATTCTATCTGTTACTAATGGATGTGGCGTTTGCCTACTCTGGACTTCTCCTGGGTCAGACATGCATGGAATGGTGCCATTCATCAAGCCAAGGGAAATTAGACCTTGGTTCATTTGCCTAGATTTATCAAGGCCATGTTCAAGAAAATGCATTCTTTTTACTGCAACCCTACAATTGACAGGTTCCTTCAAGTTGTTACAACCGGGGGTGGTAATGGGGACATCCCCCACTGCCTGTTAAATGCTTCCAGCAGTGTACTTATAGACAATAGACAATAGGTACAGAAGTAGACCATTCGGCCCTTCGAGCCTGCACCGCCATTCTGAGATCATGGCTGACCATCTACTATCAATATCCGGTTCCTGCCTTGTCCCCATAACCCTTGATTCCTCTATCCATAAGATACCTATCTGGCTCCTTCTTGAAAGCATCCAGAGAATTGGCCTCCACTGCCTTCTGAGGCAGCACGTTCCACACCTCCACAACTCTCTGGGAGAAGAAGTTCCTCCTCAACTCTGTCCTAAATGACCTACCCCTTATTCTTAAACCATGCCCTCTGGTACTGGACTCTCCCAGCATCTGGAACATATTTCCTGCCTCCATCTTGTCCAATCCCTTAATAATCTTATATGTCTCAATCAGATCCCTCCTCAATCTCCTTAATTCCAGCGTGTACAAGCCCAGTCTCTCTAACCACTCTGCGTAAGACAGTCCGGACATCCCAGGAATTAACCTAGTGAATCTACACTGCACCTCCTCCATAGCCAGGATGTCCTTCCTTAACCCTGGAGACCAAAACTGCACACAATACTCTCAAACAGCTTCTGATAAACAATTCCAGCTCCTGGGCTTCCACATGGAGCTTAGCTACGAAACCTGGCTGAACCGTATCTACTAATAGAAGGGCAAAGAGGGGTTACTGGCAACTTAAAACCAGTTGCTTCAGGCAGATGGGGCTCATCAGCTGTGGTTGGCAGCTCATCCAGGAGAAGAAAAACTCTGATCTCAAACCTGCGCTGCCTTCCAACTACACCTGTCCATGGGGCAGGCTTCAGGAGTAAACTCCGAATAAAAATCTGGAGTGGGAATCACTACATTGGTGCCAAAATGTATCGGTCTCTGTCGTTCCTTTAGATTCATCAGTTGCATGGAGAGAGGAAGCCTGCTACATGGGCAACAGTTCCAGATTGTACTACCTAGGCTTGTGCACCAGCTTATCACGTAGATAGCGAGGAAGCAACATCCATGGTCGACCCAGACCAATGGAGGTCCTCATATACTGTATATGTATATATACAGTACTGTGCAAAAGTCTTAACCATATACTGTACAGTATATATCGCTAGGGTGCCTAAGACTTCTGCACAACACTGTAAATGTCAATAAGGTGAGGAAAGGGGCAGTTTGTTAATCTAGCAGGAGCAAAAGATTTTGGGAATGGCGAGGGTGGACTGCCATGGGAGGGCTGTGGGACAGATGGTAGAGAGGAGTGCCAGGGGCGGAATTTGGCACGGGTGTAGACACACCCAGCCCTGAGACACCAGACAAGGTCACTTGATTCCAAATAATAGGTTTATTGATCATTACAGAATGTCTCTGTTGCTTCCTGTTCCCTCCCTTCTCCCTTCCCCTTTTCCCAACCTAGTTTCCCCTCTCCCTGCCCCCTTCCCACTCTCAGTCCACAATAGAGACCCATATCAGAATCAGGCTTATCATCACTCACATATGTCATGAAATGTGTTTTTATTTTGGCAACAGTTAAATGCAATACATAAAATTACTACACTACTGTGCAAATGTCTTGAGCACCCTAGCTGTATATAGTTTAAGACTTTTTCACAATACTGTAAATGTCCGGAGTTCAAAGTCAAAATACATTTATTATCAAAGTACATACACCATTAACAGCCTTGAGATCCATCTACTTGCATGCAGCCACAGAGCAAAAAACCACAATAGAACCCAACACAACAAAGACAATCAAACACCCAATGTGTGAAAAAAGGAAGAACAAATCGTCAAACAGTGAATAAAGAAGTAGAACACAGAACATTAAACATCAAACCGCAGAACCCAAAAGTGAGTCTGCGGGCACAGAGCCAATGAGGTGAGTGAAACAGGTCCAGGAGCCCAGAGTCAGTTCAGTGCTGAAGTGCCTTGATTAAATCGTGCAAATAATGGGTAATGTGTGTGAGTGTGTGAGTGTGTGTGCCCACGCGCGCACTCTATATATTACGGATAATAAATGCTTTCTACATTACAGAGCTTCTAATGCTTTATAAACTTTGTTAATAATTGCTATAATGCCATGTTTTATAATTTTTTGAGGGACTGTGCAATAATGTAATGCGGAGGGATAATTTGGTTGGATTATGAAATGATTTTGTGGAACTGAAACTGCCTCGGTTCTCCGCTGAACCACTGAGACATCGTTTACATAACAATGTAACAATTTACAGTGGCAGCAGAGATTTCCCATTGCTGGGGAAATTAGGCACCCTACTGTTCTTGATGTTGATTGCTTTAACTAATAGCAGCAATCTTCCCAGCCAACACAAATCCTTCAGTTCTCCCCATCTCCCTGCCCTGTGCTGCTGTTCTTCGTCCATGAAATGACACAGATACCCGTTACAGAATACACATAATGTGACAGCTTTGCAGAAGCTTTCTGCAGAAAACAAATCACAATAGCATAGGGCAGATGCAGTGATCCTGAAGTTCAACAGAATTAGAAGGCTGTGATTCAGGCAGATTCAGGAATATGTTCACATTCAAATTTAATTGTTATTCAACAATACACATGTATACAGCTAAATGAAACAGCGTTTCTTCCAGGCCAAGCTGCAAAGTACAGTACATACAGTCACTTACAACACATACAGGCATCACAGCAGTTGTACTTCATTAGGAGTTGGAAGAGATTTGGTATGACCCCAAAGACATCTGCAAATTTCTACAGATGTACTGTGGAGAGCATTTTAACTGTTTGTATCATCATCTGGTGTGGGTGTGAGGGGCACTGCACAGGATCGAAGGATAATTTGTAATCAAAGTCAGCTCCATCATGGGCACTAGTCTCCCCAGCATCAAGGACATCTTCGAGGAGCAACGTCTCAAAGAGACGGCATCCATCATTAACGACTATCGTCCCGCAGGACATCCCCTCTTCTCATTGTTACCATCTAGAAGGAGGTACAGAAGCCTGAAGGCACACACTCAATAATTCAGGTATAGCTTTTTCCTCCCTACCATCAGATTTCTAGTTCATAGTTTTTATTTCCGCTGAAGGATCTCGGCCTGAAATGTCGACTGTACTCTTTTCCATAGATGCTTCCTGGCCTTCCTCCAGCATTTTGTGTGTGTTGCTCAGATTTCCAGCATCTGCAAATTTTCTCTTGTTTGTTAGAGTTTTCATTATTAGGTATTGCTGCAGAACAACAAATATCATGACCTATGCCAGTGATATTAAACCTGATTCTGATACAGAAGTCCACCGCTTTTTGAACGTTCACTTTTCGACACCTCACTGTTACGAAAGACCTACATTAGTTACCTGTTTTCGCTAACAGAAGGTGTTTTCACTGTTACAAAAGAAGGCAGCGCGCGCCCCAAGCAGCTGCTCCTCCCCCGGAACTGCATTCTAGCCGGCATTGCTTAAACACGTGCCTGTGAGCATCTGTGCTTTATGTCGATTTATTTTGAGCATCCATTTGCAAGATGAGTTCTAAGGTATCAGAAAAGCCTAAAAGAGCTCGTAAGGGTGTTACACTTAGCATAAAATGAGACATAATTAAGCATTTCGATCGTGGTGCATGAAGTAAGGACAAAGTGAGTTTGACTTGTGGAAGTTGACAAAGATGATGTTGAAGAGGTTTTGGTATCCCATGACCAAGAACTGATAGATGAAGAGCTGATGCAATTGGAAGAGGAAAGGATAACAATCGAAACCGAATGCAGTAGTGAACAGACAGAAAGTGAAGTCATCCAGGAACTGAATGTGAAGCAACTGCCTGAGATTTTCGCTGCAATGATTGCAGAAAAGTACGACTTTAATTTTGAAAGGGTACATAGGTTTAGGGCGTATTTGCAGGATGGTTTGAATGCTTACAAAGAACTGTATGATAGAAAAATGCGTGAGGCCAAGCAGTCAAGCATATTGTCATTTTTCAAGCCTTTCACATCAGCCACAGCAGATGACGAACCCTGATCTTCGACATCGAGGCAGGCAGACATAGAAGAAGATGACCTGCCTGCCCTGAAGGAAACAGACGACAATGAGATGACACCCCAGTGTCCCACCACCCCAATGTTCCCCAACCTCCGATACATTGTCATGAAGAATGCAGTGGTGCAGCAGTGGCTGGGACACACCCAGCACATCTTTAAGAAAAAAAGCCGAAATAAACAAGCTAATTAATTAGGTGCCGCCTGGCACGTAAAGGTCAGCCCAGATCAGAGGCGGTTGCCGATTGGGAGGCACCTAATTAATTAGCTTGTTTATTTCAGCTTTTTTCTTAAAGATGTGCTGGGTGCATCCCAGCCACCGCTGTACCCCTGCATGCTTCGCGGATCGGTATCGGTTGGCGGCCTGGAGGTTGGGGACCACTGCACCACCCCAACCTCCAACGACTCAGCCTAACACACCATCATCAATGTGCTCGGCGCTGTCTTCCCAATTCCAGTAAGTGATACTACGCCGTACATCAGGGGTCCGCAACCTTTTTTGCACTGCGGACCGGTTTAATATTGACAATATTCTTGCGGACTGGCCAACCCGGGGGGTGGGGCGGGGGGAGTAGAGTTGCCCACGGACAAGAGTAGCAGTCAAATATGTTGTATTTACCCCGAGAAAGATTACAATGACCATGAAGCCTTGTGCGGGCACCTGTGTACGCATGCACAACTGGCGCATGCGTGTACCTGCTGATTCTTTTCAAAAAATCTTTTTTGGCGTTTCTGTTCAGGGGGCTGTTAATCACGAACAGAATATAGGTGATAAGTGGCTAATACAATCAATTTCGTTTCTAAAAGGGTTTATCCAACGAATTTAATATTAAACACACAGTGCATATTTTCCTCGCATGAATATAGTGATAAGTCAATTATCAGGGGAGGACAGGGGAGCTTGAAGTAAGTGTTGAACGAACTTCCAGTAGAAGTGGCAGAAACAGGTTCGATATTATCATTTAAAGAAAATTGGATAGGTATATGGACAGGAAAGGAATGGAGGGTTATGGGCTGAGTGCAGGTTGGTGGGACTAGGTGAGAGTAGTGTTCGGCACGGACTAGAAGGGCAGAGATGGCCTGTTCCCGTGCTGTAATTGTTATATGGTTATATAAGTCAATAGCATCAAAACACTTTAAGCAGATAGATAGATAGATATACTTTATTAATCCCGAGGGAAATTTGGTTTCGTTACAGCCGCACCAACCAAGAATAGAGTGTAAATATAGCAATACAAAACCCCCCAACAATCAAACAACAAAATGCAAACTATGTCAGATGGAAAATAAGTCCAGGACCAGTCTATTGGCTCAAGGTGTCTGACCCTCCATGGGAGGAGTTGCATGTTCGATGGCCACAGGCAGGATATTTTTGCCTGTGTTGGCAAAATAACGGTTGGCTATTAAACACACAGCACATATTTCCCCATATGAACATATAAAATCATTGCAACACACCAATATCGTTGAATCAGTAGGAGCCCTGGGCTTGTTTTCCTACAATGAGGTGGTCCTATCAAAGGGTGATGGGAGACAGCGATACTCGAAGGGGGTTCTTATGTCCAGTCTATTCTGCAATTTAGTTTTCACTGCATTCATCGCAGAGATATGTTGGAAATGGAAGCAACGTTTTCAGTGCTTTCATGGCTGTCTCATGATACTTAGCCTTGACTTTGATCCAGAATGCCGGCAGAGATGTTATATTAAACATACTTTTCAGCCCGCCGTCATTTGCAAGCTCGAGGAGTTGATCTCCTTCCCGTGCTGACATGGATGACGCGCGGGTAATGACCGCGCGTGCGTTCAAGCTCAACAGTGGGCATGACAGGGAATGAGGAAAGGTGCAGCTGGCTCATATCGCCAAATCATATCGTTTCCTCGCGGCCCGGTAGTGCATGCTTTGCGGCCCGGTGGTTGGGGACCACTGCTGTACATACATTATTTCTACTTTATATAGGCTGTGTATTTTTATGTGTTATTTGGTATGATTTGGCAGCTTCATAGCTTAAAGGTTACTGGAGAGAGTGTTCCTGCCGAGAGCACTTGCGTGAGATTTTCGCTACGGTGGACAGTGCGGCAATGATTGTAGAAAAGTAGTTCTACTTTATCTAGGCTGTGTATTTGTCATATCATTCCTGCTTTTACTATATGTTACTGTTATTTTAGGTTTGATGTGTTATTTGACATGATCTGGTAGGTTATTTTTTGGGTCTGCGAACGCTCACAAATTTTTTCCATATAAATAGATGGTAATTGCTTCTTCACTTTACGACATTCCAGCTTACGAACTGTTTCATAGGAACGCTCTACCTTCAGATGGCAGGGGAAACCTGTATAATTATGATCGCACATATAGTCACAAAAATAACATTAGCAGAAGTCCCTGAGTGGAATGGCCGAAAGTCTGATGGTGCATGGGATGTTGGCCTGGAGCCACACCTCGTGCTCATTCAGCAGATGCAGGCAAACCATTTTGTCTCATGCTGGCTCTGCCAAGGGCAATCCAGATTGTCTACCAGGGAGAGAACACTGGGGAGCAGCAACAACCAGAGAGCTGGCCAGAATCTATCGCGCCCACTGCGTCTCTGTTCTATCCCATACTGCCTTGAGCACCCTAGGTGGCTGTAACAGGTGCCACCATGTCACGAGGGCCTGGACTGTGCAATGACTGAGGCCATGCAGCACCCCCCCCCCCACAGTTGGTCTCTCCAATGAACCAATGAACCAGACTTGAGGTACCTTGTATTACCAATGTCCAATGGTGTCTTGCTAGTTATAATTATCCTGTCGACAAATCTGAATACATCATAGCAAAAAATTTACCCCAGTGTTACTGCCCATGTTCAAGCATGTTTGAAACTTCCATGCGATGCAGTCAATATACTCATGCATTTGAAAAAGATAGGATTGGAGTTGGTCACTCACTCACACGGGCCTATGACTGCATTGAATTGCAATCACAATCACTGCCATACCGTATGTCATGAAATTCGTTGATTTGCAGCAGTGATATGGTACAATACATAAAATATACTTCAGTCTCCTGAACCTCCTATCTAATGGCAGAATTGAGACAAGGGTATGTCCTCTTCTATGTCCTTGAAGTAATAGGTAATCTGACAGCATATCTCTGATGGTCACAGTAATGTTGCTCTCGTATTTCCTATCAAGAATCTATCTACTTCAGCCTTAAACAACTAACAAAGTCATTTCTACACACAAGGTGCATGACCATGCACTTCCTAACACTGTATTCCACCTGCCATTTCTTTGCCCATTCTCCTAATCTGTCTAAGTCCTTCTGTAGTCTCTCGACTTCCTCAAAACTACCTGCCCCTCCACCTATCTTCATATTGTCTGCAAACTTTGCAACAAAGCCATCAATTCCATCATTCAAATCATTGATATATAATGTGAAAAATCAGTCCTAACACCAACCTCTGTGGAACACCACTAGTCACCTGCAGCCAACCAGAAAAGGCTCCCTTTATTCCCACTCTTGGCCTCCTGCCAATCAGCCACTGCCCTATTCTTGCTGGAATCTTTTCTGTAATATCATGGGCTCGTAGCTTGTTAAACAGCCTCATGTGTTACATCTTGTCAAAGGCATACTGAAAATTCAAGTACACAACATCAACTGATTCTTCTTTGTATATCCTGCTTGTTAGGCAAGACTTTCCCTTGAGGAAACTATGCTGGCTATGGCATTTTTTCATTTGCCTCCATGTATCCTGAGACTTCATCCTTAATAATCGACTCCAACATCTTCCCAACTATTGAGGTCAGACCAACTGCCCTATAGTTTCCCTCTTCTGCTTCTCTCCCTTCTTAAAGAGTGGAGTGATATTTACAATTCTCCAGTCTTCTGGAACCATTCCAGAATCTAGTGATTCTTGAAAGATCAATACTAATGCCTCCTCTTGGTGCACCTCTTTCAGAACCCAGGGGTGTACGCCATCTGGTCCCAGTGATTTACCTACCTCCAGAGCTTTCAGTTTCCTAAGAACCTTCTCTCTAGTAATGGTAACTTCACACACTTCATGACCCCTGACACCTGGAAATTCCACCATACTGCTAGTGTCTTCCACAGTGAAGACTGATACAAAATACTTATTCAGTTCATCCACCATTTCCTTATCCCCCACTACTACCTCTCCAGCATCGATTTTCAGTGGTCCAAGTCTACGTTCACCTCTCTTTTATACTTTATGTATCTGAAAAAACTTTTGGTATCCTCTTTAATATTACTGGTTAGCTTGCTTTCGTATTCCCTCTTTACCTTCTTAGTGACTTTTTTAGTTGCCTTTTTTGGTTTTTAAAAGCTTCACAATCCTCTAACTTCCCACTAATCTTTTCTCTATTATATGCTGCCTCTTTTGTTATGATGTTAGCTTTGACTTCTCTTGTTAGCCATGGTTGTGTCATCTTACCTTTAAAGCACTTCTTCCTCTTTGAGATGTATACATCCTATGCTTTCCAAATTGCCTCCAGAAATTTCAGCCACTGCTGCTCTGCCATCATCCCTGCCAGTGTTCTTTTCCAATGAATTATGGCCAACTCCTCTCTCATGTCTCTGTAATTCCCTTTCCTCAGTGTGATACTGATACATCTAACCTTAGCTTCTCCTTCTCAAAGTTCAGTGTGAAATTTGACCCCTCATAAGTTGGACAGTAGTTGGATTTTGACCTAAGTTATTGGAGAGCTGTTTGGCGGGGAGGAGATACAGTAAGTCTCTACCAAAGGAGGTGTAAGGTACTCCTTCCATCTGCTAGCCTGCATGGGCAAGGTGTAGCACCTGTTAGAAGCCATGGAAGCAGGTGGTGGGTGGTCGTACGAGCAGCTGGTGCATATCTCAAGTCCTACTTCTGTGAACACGGACACTGTGCAGACAATCTCTGAAGAGTATTGATAATGGCTGGGGTCACCCATCTTGTAAGGACACTGCCCAGAAGAAGGCAATGGCAAAACATTTCTACAGAAAAATTTTCCAAGAACAATCATTGTAATAGGATTATGGCCGCCCATGAATCGGAGAGTCCTCAAAGCGGAAGCACATCCAATGGGTGAAAATGACAAAAATCATCAAACCCCAAGTACTTATGCACCGGAGCCAATTATCTTGCTGCAGCCCATGGTCAATTATCTGCAAAACGTGGGAGCGTTTGTCATAGGGGCAGCACAGTAACATAGTGGCCAGCACAACGCTTTACAGTGCCAGAAATCTGGATCCAATTCCTGCTGCAGCCAGTGAGGAATTTGCCCACTCTCCCCACAAACATGTAGATTTCCTCTGGGTGCTCCAGTTTCCTTGCACAGTCAAAAAAACGCACCAGTTGGTGCGTTACTTGGTCATTGTAACTTGTCCCGTGATTAGGGTAGGATTAAATTGGGGGTATTACTAGGCAGCATGGGTCGAAGGACTGAGAGGGCCTATTTTGTGCTGTATTTCAATAAATCTTGGGCTTCTGTACAAAGTTTACCACACCGATGGGAGGAATAAATGAGGAAGGAATGCTTTTCAAAGCCTGACAGATTAATTTCACAGAATGACAAGTGGCCCAACCTTTTCAGCAGGCAGAGTACTGTCGAAGGATCAGAATATTTTAATCAATCTGCAGGGAAGATGATACATTAAACCAGAGGGATTACAATTTACTGATGCTCAGGGGACAATCTCTATTGATTTACTGGAGTCAGAAATCAATAATGTTTTGAAGATTAGATAGTTCTTAACGGCTACAGAAGAGATATCATTAACTTATAATCAGAAAACACATCCAAAAAAAATTCTCATGCATGGTTAGAAGATCTGGTATCAAATTGATTTGGTTTATTTTGCTTCTTATTTGACTTCATAAAAGGTTTCGGTAAAAATTCGGCAAGACTAACAGATATGATGCAAATGGCAGTTTCTATAGGAACTGATATGATTGTCATTGATGGCTCAGATATTGATATGAAATTTTAATATAATTAGTGCAGAATTATGATTCAAATATATGGCATATCGATCCTATCTCAGATAGTTTAGTTAGTTCACTTTTAATTAAATTTGGCCCCAATAGAAAGTTCACCAAAAATAGATTCTAATACTTCCATATATGTATGCTGTTAGTAATGTTCAGTGACTCAGGGGAAAAAGGTCAGAAAACTATTTATTAGGATGTCGCTGAGGAAATGAAATCATCCCATTTATCAGATTGTCGCCATTAAGCAAAATCATATCAGTACTAATTTCAAAAGCTCTGTTTTATTATTCTTTCATTGGTAGCAATATGAAGCTCATATCATTAATGTACATTCTTTCTGATGCCTCCGCCGGTCAGGGTCAACCATGGATGTTGCATCCTAGTTGCTTAGATACACAAGCCAGGGCACTACAATATGGAGAACAAGCTGAAGCCCATGCAACAGGCTCCCCCTCTCCACGCAGCTGATGAATCCATAGGGACAGCAGAGGCTGATATAGTTTTGCACCAGAGGTCTCACAGGACCTGCCAGTCAGTGTTGAACACAATGTCAGACTGCCTTAGGGTCTCCAGCTCTGGAATTCTCCCTTGGGGTTTACTCCCGAAGCCTTTCCCATGAGAGCATATAGCCACAAGGCAGTGGAAGTTTGCAACCAGCATTTTCCTCCTCCTAGATAAGCTGGCAACCATGTCCAAAGAGCCCCCTCTGACCAAAGTGACTGGTTTTAGGGAATCAATAACCCACCTTTGCCCCTTCTCCTGTCAGTAGAAACGGTTCTGCTGGGCTTAGTAGTTAAGCCACACGTGAAGGCCAGGAGCTGGACTTGGTTGTCAGAAGCTATTTGAGACACATGCCATTGGGTGTATTTCATTGGGAGTGGGAATTTATCCCCATTACCACACCCAGCTATAACAACCTTGAGGAACCAGGTATACATTATTAACAAGCAAATGATAAACAATATTGATTATATAAGGGCCATAGTATAATCAGGCAGTACTGTAGCAATTGATTGCAGTATATCAGGAATAAATTACAACCATGAAAATACCTCAAGCAACATGCATCTTAATTCTATTTTCTTTTTACAGATTTTAACTATGGCTCACTTCCTTCTAATATCAATATAGCTTTTCCCAATGTATGTACTTAAAGATCTTAGCTGGAATCCAGCTTCCAAGTTTTCCTGCAGCTTTTACTGTATCTTACAGGCTGTTACAATAATAAATACAAGGATGAAACAGATTGTTGTGTGTTCATTCTAAACAGCGATGCTAAAGAAAATAGTTTCCAACACTGAAACAATTCTCTCAGTTGTTGATTGAGTATACCGAAGAAGAACCAAAGATTCTGTGTGAGAATGTGAATGCACGAGTTGAATATAAATGTGTGTGACGAAATGGATCTTCTTGCCATCTATCCCCTGTGACTACGGAATGAGATTGCACAAAGAAATCATTTGCAAAATGACATACTTAGAATGAGATGAAATTTGGAAATACATGGGCTGACATCAAAAAATTGAAAAATAAGAGGTGAAAATGGTACAAAGTTAAAATTAAATTTATTATTAAAATACATATGTCACTTCATACTACACTGATATTTATTTCCTTTCAGGCATTCATAGTAGAGCAAAGAAATACAATTGAATCAATGAAAATCTACACACAAAGACTGACAAGCTACCAACATACAAAAGTAGATAAACCACAGTTGGCATCCATCTGTGTCGAAGGACAGTGGGTCATGATGATCATCATCACAGGCCTGGGCAGAAGGTATGGAGATCCTGAGATCCCCAGTCATCAAGTTCCCCCTCTCTGCCTCACCAGTGTAGTCCAAAGGAAAGCTTATGAAGCAATACATTTGGCACCAGCTTGGCTGCAGAAGCTGCCGGAAGGATGTTCAATAACGTCTAGATATCTCCGGGTCTCCGCTCCAGATCTGCTGTCTGGATTTACTCCTGTAAACTTCATCTCTCCCGAGGCTGTCCATAAGGCAATGGGGCTATTTACCCATAGCTGGGGATCTGGTTCGCGAGCACCAGGGTGTGTCCACACGCTGGTGGGCTTGCATGCTATGTGTGCAGGGGCCAGACCTCCTCCTTGTCCTCTGTAGTTCAGCCTGTCTAAAAGGAGTTCCATTTCCGTGTGTCGCCAGAGAAGAGGCACTGCATGAGGCTTGCTGTTGCAGAGGCTATGTTCTAGCAGGGAGTGTCTTACACATTCAGCTCTCCTTTTTGCAAGATTGCTAGCCAATGGTGGATGCTGTCACTACCTACACATCACAACCATTTTGAAACCGAGCAAATTGTACAAAAAATAACAAATAATAAATAAATTAAATAATATGTAACCTCCCCTGGTCACCCTCAAGGTTGCTTGGCTCGCTGTCGTCTGGGGAAACAGCCCTCGGCCCTGCCAAACGGGCTAATTAGTTTGTGTGAATGCTGTGTGAGGTACCCCACCCCGCCCAAATAACAGACAATACACCAGATGCAATTAAATGATATACAGTTTATAGATATTACTGGAACTATATAATTAATAGAGAATAAAATATAAAAGGAAAATAAAAGGCACCACACTTATCAAAGTTCAATCTCTTCATGCACAAGCAGTTGGAGCTCAGGACCCTCCTTCTTCACCCTGCGACCCCTCGGACCACCTCGACCGGCCACCTGGGACCAACAACAGTGGTCAACCAGATGCTCCACACGAGTCCGTCTCCGTCTCCTCTCCTCGCCGAATGCCCTGCTCGGTGTCCGACCCCGTTAGCGGACCTCACAGCACCTGGTCCATCCTCTGTCTCTCTCTCCCGCCTTCTGCCTCAAAACCCCGCGCATACAGTATCTTCAAATACACTAAAACCATAACAACTATCCCAATAGGTTCGTAACAATTTCTTATCACACTCTAACCCAAGAACTTTCTCAGCGTTTAACATAACAAAGAAGCATTCCCAAGTATAACATAACAAAGAAGCCATTTTAATTAGCCTACGCAGTAACATAAAAGACAAAATCCCCTTACAATATATAAAATAACCCGATGAGAGAGTGTGTGATACCTGATCTGCTATTAGGGAATGAGACAGCACAGGTGACAAAAGTTTGTGTCGGGCAACACTTGGCATCCAGTGACCACAATGCCATTATTTTCAAAGTAATATGCAAAAAGACAGGTCTGGTCCGTGGGTTGAGATAATAAGTTGGTGAAAGGCCAGTGGTATCAGAAAAGATGTGGCAAGTGTGGATTGGGACAAACTGTTTTCTGGCAAAGGTGCACTTGGTAAGTGGGAGGCCTTAAAAAAGTGAAATTTTGGGAGTGAAAGTTTGTCAGAATGTTATTTTGGATAGCAGGTGTTCTTCTCTTCACACTTCTAATTGGTTTTTCTCAAGCTACTCATCCATGATGAAGTGTACCCAGGAGGGGGCAGACACTGGTCTGTCTGTGCGGGAGCCGGGGTTGGATAAAAGAATAAAAGATAAAGATACAGGTGTCGGGAGCCAAGTGATACTGAGGCCCACATTAAGAAAAGCAAAAGGAGGTGTATAGCAGGTATAGGCAGGCAGGCAGAGGTGCTTATGGAGTATAACAAATGCAAAAGAACACTTAAGAAAGAAATCAGGAAGGCTAAAAGAAGACACAAGGTTGCCATAGCAGACAAGGTGAAGGACAATCCTATGGGATTCAACAGATATATTAAGAATAAAAGAATTGCAAAGGACAAAATTGGTCCTCCGGAAAATCAGAATGGTAATCCATGCATAGAGCCAAAAGAGATAGGGAAGATCTTAAATGAATATTTTGCATCTGTATTTACTCAGGAGGTGGACACAGAGCCTAAAGAATTGAGACAAAGCTGCATCAACTTTATGGACTCTACACAGATTAAAGAGGAGAAGGTGTTTGCTGTCTTGAGGCAAATTAGGCTGAATCCCCAGGGCCCGACCAGGTGTTCCCTCGGACCTGCAGGAGGCAAGTGCAGAAATTGCTGGGGTCTGAGCAGAGATACTTAAATCATACTTAGTGATAGGTGAGGATAGACAATGTTGTTCCGTTATTTAAGAAAGGCTCTAAAAATAAACCAGGAAATTATAGGTCGGTGAGCCTGACATCAATGGTGGGGAAGCTATTGGAAGGTATTCTAAGAAGACCTGATATATAAATATTTAGATAGACATAGACTGATTAGGGATGGTCAGCCAGAGAGTGGTAGTAGATAGAGACTAGTGACTAGTCGTGTGCTGTAGGGATCGGTGCTGGGTCTTTTGTTGTTCGTTATCTATATCAATGATCTGGATAATAATGTGGTTAACTGGATCACCAGATTTATAGATGACACTAAGACTGGGGGTGTAGTGGACATTGAGGAAGACTATCCTGGCTTGCAGTGGGATCTGGACTAGCTAATAAATGGTGAAGGGAATTTAATACAAACGAGTGTGACACGTTAGTGAACGAGAAAGCACTGAGGAGTGTGGTAAAACAAGGTGATCTTGGACTACTGGTCCATTTTCATTGAAGGTGGTGTCACAGGTAGATAGGGTTGTAAAGAAAGCTTTTAGCACTTTTACCTTCATATATCAATTTATTGAGTACAGTCGATGGGATGTTATGTTGAAATTGTATAAGATGTTGATGAGGCCTAACTTGTAGTACTCCATGCAATTTTGGTCACCTACCTACAGGAAGGGTGTAAATAAGGTTGTAAGAGTACCAAGAACATTTTGCTGCATTTGGAGGACCTGAGTGATAAGGAAACATTGAATAGGTTAGGATTTTGTTCCTTAGAATATAGAAGATTGAGAGGAGATTTGATAGAGGTATACAAAATTATGAGGGGTATAGATAAGGTAAATGCAAGCAGGCTTTTTCTGCTGAGGTTGGGTGGAACGTTTAGATGATGGAATAGATGGCTTTGCTGCTAAGCTTGCAGATATTACAAAGATTGCCGGGGGACAGGTAATGTTGAGGAAGCAGGTAGGATGCAGAAGGATTTAGACAGATTAGGAGAATAAATGTGTGAACTACTTTCTAAACGGGGAGAATCTGAGATGCAAAGGGACTTAGGAGTCCTTGTGCAAAACACCCTAAAGGTGAACTTGCAGGTGGAGTCTGTGGTGAGGAAGGCAAATGCCATGTTAGCATACATTTCAAGAGGTCTACAATATAAGAGCAGGGATGTGATGCTGAGGCTTTATAAGGCACTGGTGAGGCCTCACCTTGAGTATTGTGAACAGTTTTGGGCTACTCATCTAAGAAAAGATGTGCTGACATTGGAGAGGTTTCAGAGGAGGTTCACAAGGATGATTCCAGGAATGAAAGGGTTATCATATGAGGAAACAACAGGAATTCTGCAGATGCTGGAAATTCAAGCAACACACATCAAAGTTGCTGGTGAACGCAGCAGGCCAGGCAGCATCTCTAGGAAGAGGTACAGTCGACATTTCAGGCCGAGACCCTTCGTCAGGACTAACTGAAGGAAGGAATATGAGGAATGTTTGATAGCTTGGGATCTGTACTCACTGGGATTTAGAAGGATGATGGGGGGGATCTCATTGAAACCTTTTGAATGTTCAAAGGCCCAGACAGTGTAGATGTGGAAAGGATGTTTCCCATGGTGGGAGAGTCTAGGACAAGAGGACACAGCCTCAGGATAGAGGGGCGTCCATTTAAAACAGAGATACGGAGAAATTTGTTTAACCAGAGGGTGGTGAATTTATGGAATTTGTTGCCACAGGCGGCTATGGAGCCCATATCATTGGGTGTATTTAAGGTTGAGATTGATAGGTTCTTGTTTGGACATATCATCAAAGGTTACAGGGAGAAGCCTGGGGTGTGAGGCTGTGGAGGGGAAAGAAGGATCATTCATGACTGAAGGGTGGAGCAGACTTGATGGGCCAAATGGCCTAATTCTGCTTCTATGTCTTATGGTCTTATATGTAAAAGTACACGGATAGTGAATGTCATTACACCACCTTGTCATAAGTGTCCATCTTACTAAAGTAAAAATCAAAATGTACATGTTCTTCCGGGCTCCCATCTTTTTCTTTCAATTGGTTTCATGTTTTGGAGTTAGAAAACGTATCAGTGGTGCTGAGGTAGTTTTACATCCAGCTGAACATGACCCTGATGTTGAAGCACAGCAAGACATTTGAGCTTTAAAAAAAAGCACAGCGAGGCATTCGAGTTAATAAAATCAAAAATTGGACAAATTCGCAGTTTCATAAGCAGTGAGTTCCAGGTAATAATAACTACAAATAAAAATAAGAGCAGAAATCGCTGGTTACATAGGAAAGATAGGCTCATTCGATCACACAACAGAGAACCAGCTGATGATACAGAGCACTGGCTGATGTTACAGAGCAAACTGAGCAGTAGTTTGAAGCAAATGAAATAGCCAATGAAAGCTGTTCTGCTGAGTGTAATTGGTGAAAGTGTACACAGTTTGCTTAGAAGTTTAATTGTTCCAACCAAACCAGCCAAAATGAGCTTTGCTGACATCATGAAAGCAATTCAGGAAAATTTCAGACAAAACCATTGTTGATTGAAGAATGCCTTAGGTTTCATAAGCAGAATCAAAAGGAAGCAGAGTCCTTTTCAGTTTACATGGCGGAATTGAATTGATTGTCCAAGCATTATCAATTCAGTGATGGGCTTAATGATGCACTGACAGATTATTTAGTTTGTGGAATCTACAAGAAGGTATTTATAAAATCCTCCTAACTGAAGAACAACTCACATTTAAGAGAGCAGTTGAAATCTCTGTATCAATAAAAACAGCAGACAGAGTTGCAATCAGGAATGAATGTGAGTGTGAACAAAATTGCAATGAGCAAATTATGTTACCATTGTGGCAGGGACCCACATACACTAGAGCAAAGCAGGGTTAAAGGTGAAAATTGCAGAAAATGCAGCAAAGTAGGATACAAACAAAGAGCATGTCAGCAGACAATAATAAACAAACTGCACAGGGAAGAGAAAAAGAAAAAAAGTCAAGTTGCAGTTTCAAAAAGAGCACTGTTCTGCATGCTGTTGATGAAAACTTT
Organism: Mobula birostris; assembly: GCF_030028105.1. Taxonomy (NCBI): domain Eukaryota; kingdom Metazoa; phylum Chordata; class Chondrichthyes; order Myliobatiformes; family Myliobatidae; genus Mobula; species Mobula birostris. The sequence continues at coordinate 243,382,058 of NC_092371.1, forward strand.
GATAAAGGACTGAGTAGCCTTACAACTTACATTATGAAAACTCACAAGAGACAGGCAATATGGCTTACACCAGAAGTGAATAGCTAGTTAATTAAAATAGAATTGAACACTGGCTCGACTGTCTCAGTCGTTCCACAAAGTGAGTCTGAGAGGCATTTCAAGGATACTAAACTGCAGATATCTGACTAAGATCTTGTACTGAAGAAAAGACAACTCCTGTAGGAATGACATTCATAACAGTGAAATACAACAACCAACAAGCCACATTGGGCTTATATGGGGTAAAAACAGGAAGGCCAGCATTGTGGGGCCATGAGTGGCTGAGTCAACTACAACTTGATAGGAGATGCATCCACCATTTGTATGGCACATCCTGTGCAATAGAGTCGACTGAAAGCTAATTAAGAAAAGTACTGGATTATGCCACAGCAGTATTCAATAATGGCATCAGAAAACTGAAATATATCAAGGGTAAAATAGTGTTAAATGAAAATGCCACAACCAAGTTTTACAAAGCCCCTCTGTTTCTTTATACTATCCATAATAATGTAACCAGTGAGCTAGATCACATGGAGGCTGAAGGAATTCTTTCCATGGTTGAGTGGAGCCCATGGACAATGCCCATGGTTCCTGTAGCCAAGAAGAATGCTCTGTGGTGATTTTAAGATTACCATCAACCCAGATCTGAAAGTAGATCAATGCTCGCTGCCCAGGATAGAGGACATCTTTGCAAATCTTTCTGGAGGGAAACACTTCAGTAAAGTGGACTTAGCTGAGGCCTAACTACAAAAAGAAATGGAAGAAGTGTCCAAATTGCTTCTCAGCAGAAACACTTACAAATGGCCTTATTGCTATAATAGGGTTATTTTTGGAGTAGCATGTGCACCTGCTTTCTGGCAGAAAGCTAAGGACCAGGTGCTCAGTGTTACCCGAATGACATATTTGTTACTGGTAAGGGTGACTAGGAACATCTCCAGAATCTAAAGACGGTGTAGAAAAGACTGGAAGATTATGGGCTCAGAGCATGACGCACCAAGTGTGAATTCTTTAAACCAAGCATCACTTACCCTGGTCACACCATTGCCACTTTACACATGTGTGCTGAGAAAGGACGTAACAGTTGTGGTCCTTTTTAGGATTCGTCAGTTACAATAACAGGTTCCTGCTGTGCTCCACCCCTTGAACTCATTACTACAGACTGGGAAGAAATGGCAATGAATAAAGCAGTGTAAGATGGCTTTAAAAAGGGGAAACACTGTACTCACACATTACGATCCACATTGTCCAGTGAAGCTTGCCTCTGACGCCTCGCCTTATGGTGTAGGTGCAGTCATGTCACATGTTATGAGTGATGGAAGTGCATGCCCCACAGTCTTTGCATCATGTTCCCTTATGGCTGCAGAGAAAAGATATGCACAGATTGATAGAGGGGCCTTAAGTCTAGTTTGGGGTGTAAAGTGCTTCAACCAGTATGTACATGGCAGAGAATTTATCCTCATTACTGATCACCAACCACTGGTGTCCATTTTCAGTCCACAGAAGGGTGCTCTACCAACAGCACGAATGCAAAGGTGGGCTCAAATTCATGAGGACAACTAAGTATGGAAATGCTGATGAATTGCCCCATTTACCTATCGAAAAGGAAATACATTACCTCAAATATTTTCAAAGAGAACCACTCCTCCTGATGTATTCTCTCAAATGCAAATTGAAAATCTCTCTATTATGTCAGGAATGATCCAAAGAAAACCAGAAAAGACCCCACACTGTCTCAAATTACATGCCTGCCCAAAATAGCTGGAATGTGCAATAGAATCACCTATTTTTCCCAGTGCCTGGATGAACTTGCCCTTGATGGAGGTTGCTATATATGGGGATTGAGAGTTTTTGCACCATCAAAGCTCAGAGCTTAAGTGTTGGAGGGGCTACATGCTGGTCATCTAGGCCTGGTCAAGATGAAAGCGTTGGCTAAGAGCATTGTCTGGTGGCTTGGGATAGATCAGCAGGTCGAGCAGCTCGCCATGCACTGATTGGGATGCCCGTACGTCCAGAAGAAAGGAGCCCAGAGCTGTCAGAACCACTTCACGCAGCCCCAGTGTCAACTCCTATACTCAGCGTGGAGGAGACCCCAGAACCTGAGATTATTTCACAGTCACAAGTCTCACCTGACAAGCAGAACAATCCCACCACCCCACCACCACCATCAGGAAAGACATTATCCCTCAAGAATAAGAAATCCTCCACAGCAATTGAATCTTTAGCTATGAATGTGACAATTTAAAATTTACCATGCTGTGAGTGTCCGTATAGTAGTTGTATTATATAGTACACGGTGCATATAGTTGAGATGCATTTTATACTGAGTTGGAGTTTACAGTTAAGCAGGGAGGAGTGCTAGGTAGTTAATATTTCAATAACATTTGAGTAATCTTGTAAATATATTGTTTAATTAAACATTCTTTATTCTTCCCATAAATCATTATGGGTTATATGTAAAAGTACATGAATGGCATACGTCATCATGTCACCAAGTGCACCAAATGCCATTCAGCTCACTACATTATGCTGAACCTACTGAAAAGCAAATCAAAACCATCCAAACATCAACATCTCCTATCTAAATGCCTCTTAAAAGCCTCTAATGTACTTGCCTCTACCACAATACCAGGCAGCGCATTCCAGTCATCCACCACTCTCTGAGTAACAAACTTAGCCCTCACATCCCCCTTGAACGTACCCCCTCTCACCTTCAATGCATGCCCTCTGGTAGTAGACATTTCAACTCTGGGAAACAGATATTCTCTGTCCACTCTGTCTATCCCTTGATAGGTGCTGCTTGACATAATGAGTCCTTCCAGCATTCCGTGTTTGTTGATTTCCAGTCCCAGCGAACCTCTTGAATTTAAAATAAAAAGGATTTGGTATCATTATGGACTTACATTGGGTCCCTGCGTGTTTGCTCAATTAAAATGCTGATGACTGGGAATTTGTCTATGGCCATCACCCACTGTTCCTTCTGGTTCTGTAGAAGAGGAATTTTTGTCAAACACGCACTTCATGCTATTTTACTAAATGTTTACCATAAAATATTCCCATAATCATGGCTTGGAAAGAAAGTATATATGCCTCTGTAATAAGTTATTAATATGCCACTGAAAATTATGTAATTTGGATTAACTATGCCCTATTCCCCAAGTAAATTCAACAGCAATGTTCCATGCATAGATTCCATGACTGATCGGTATCTGACCATAACAGTTAGATTTGTGCAGTTCTGTTGTGTGTGCATAGGTGGCTGCTGAATCCATGTTATAAAACTTCAGAATAGAAAATAAAGATGAATGTTCAGTCTTTCTATCAACTCATCATGGTCTTGCTGTAATGGGACTCACCCAACTGCGCCAGCCTCTGCCATTTACATGCTCTGATTTTCCCAGAGGTTGACCAGCTGGCACGGTCTGCTAGTTCTGGCCTGTTCTGCTAATCAGCAGCCATGTTTTGGCACCAAGATTTGGATATTTAAAAAGCACCTTAGCTCAGTTGTTGTTGCTCCTTTCCACACACTGTGACACATCGGGCAGCAACTTTGCTGTTTCTTTAGTATTTGTCTGGTTTTTAAGAGGCTGAGTTCCTAGCTTGATGTTCAACGCAGTACAGATGGAAAGGGTGCAAGAACCACCGGATTTGAACCCAGGACCACTCGCCTCAAAGTCCAGTGCGGATGGCACTACACCACCGGCTAGCACACCTGAACTCAGATTCAGTGTTCAATCATCAGCTCAACTTTGGTTCAGCCTGCGATTAGGAATTCCGTCTCATCTGGATTCTCGTCTAGTCTTGTCAGGTTCTTGTTTATCGATTAGTCAAGAACTCTGTTCTCGTCTGTCTCGACATCATGTCTCGATTCTCGTCTCGGGTACTCCAGTACTTAGGTCCATTACATCCTCACCTGGGCCTCTCGGCACACATGCACTTTATTTGTATTACGCTTTCCCTGCAACTGTAACACAATGTTCTACATTATGTTCTCTTTTGTTGTAATACCTCAGTGTTCTATCTGTCTGAATGGCACGCAAAACTAAAGCTGTTATTATACACTCAGTGGCCAACTTATTAGGTACATCTGTACGCCTGTTCATTAATGTAAATATCTAATCAGCCAATCATGTGGCAGCAACTCAATACATAAAAGCTTGCAGACATGGTCAAGAGGTTCAGTTGTTGTTCAGACCAAACATCAGATTGGGGAAGAAATGTCATCTAACTGACTTTGACTGTGGAATGATTGCTGATCTCCTGGGATTCTCGCACGCAGTAATCTCTTGAGTTTGCAGAGAATGGTGCAAAAAACAAGTAGTGAGTAACAGTTCTGTGGGTTAATGAGAAAGGTCAAAAGAAAATGGCCAAACTGGTTCAAGCTGACAGGAAGGCAACAGTAACTCAAATAACCACACATTACAACAGTGGTGTGCAGAAGGGCATCTCTGAATGCACAACACGTCGAACTTGGAAGTGGATAGGTTGCAACAGCAGAAGATCAGGATTTACCAAATAAACTGGCCACTTAATGTACTTATTGCATCCACTGCCTACTGCGATTCATTTTTCTACCTGTGTACCTATGACAATCATAAGCCAATTACCATTTGCCAATTAGAAGGAATCTAAAGAAGAATGTTCTCACCTGGACGATGGTTGCTATTTGAAAAGTAGTTCCTGAGTCAGTGTTGGAGGCAGGTACTTCCAAAATAATCACCTTGATTAGCACACGGATTATCTAGGCAGAAAAGGCTTTTGATCGAGGGCCAGAGAATAGTCATCATACAAATAAAGGGCTGAGGGCCTTCTATGTTGTGTAATTCTAAAATCTTTCGTATGACGTCACAGACAGCAGAGTTCATAACGCAGTGGTTGCCTTTTCATCTGGAAGAGCAATTTCTTGGGATGAAGTAGTAACAATCTGGGCAATTCAACTGCAGGCATAGAAATTATTTAGGATGTACATTGGACATAGAGGTGCGTACAATTACAATGTTTAAAAGACATGAGGACAAACGAGGAAAGGGTTAGGAAAGACTAAGGTCCCACACTACCAGGTTCAGGAAAAGTTATTATCCTTCAACCATCAGGCTCCACCAGTGTAGATAACTTCACTCATCTTAAATCTGAACTGATTCCACAACTTGTGGACTCACTTTCAAGGACTCCACAACTCAAGTTCTCAGTGTGTGGTTATTTATTTATTTTGCACAATTTGTCGCCTTTTGCACATTGGTTGTTCGTCTGACTTTGCTGTGTACAATTTGCCATTGATTCTATTGTGTTTCTTTGTATTTACTTTGAATGGCCGGGAGAAAATTAATCTTAGGGTTGTTCATGATGAGGTATATCTACATAGTTTGAACTTTGAACTTGAAAGGGTTATAGAAGATTCTACAGCTCATATTCTCACTAATATTTATTTATTTACCTATTTATTATTATTATCGTATTTGCAGTTTGACTTCTTTTGAACATTGAATGTTTATCAGCCATTGTGTGTAGTTTTCCAATAATTCTATTGTATTTCCATGTTCTACTGAGAATGCCTGCAGGAAAATAAATCTCAGGGTAGTATATGGTGACATATAGGTACTTTGATAATAAATTTACTTTGAACTTTTTGAACTTTGAAATGTTGATAAAGTGCAGGCAAAAGGGACCATTCACGGATGTGTTAGTCCAAAGGGCTTGTTTCCGTGCTGTATCACTCTATGACTCTATGAATTTACTGGTCACCATGGTAGCGTACAGTTAGTACAATGCTATTACAGCTCGGGGCATCGGATTTCGGAGTCCAATTCCGGCACTTTCTGTAAGGGGTCTCTGTACGTTCTCCCTGTGGAATGTGTGAGTTTTCTCTGGGTGCTCCAGTTTCCCCCCACAGTCCAAAGACATACTGAGTAGGTTAATTGATCATTGTAAGTTGTCCTGTGACTGGGTTATGGTAAATTGTGTTTGTCGGGGGTTGCTGGGGCAGTGCAGTTTGAAGAGCCTATTCTGCACTGTATCTCGAAATAGATAAAACCAGCAATTCCTTATATGCAGTGTTAAGAAAACATGATGTGAAATGATACACTCTGATGTACCTTCCACCTAAACCCACAGCCAACGTAAGATAAATGTAAACAGGTGTTCCTAGTCAACTTTGCAAATCCCATCAGATGACCAATCTCATTTACTTATTTATTTATTTAGCGATACAGCGTGAAGTAAGTAAATATAATACTTATATTGTGCTACAGTAAATATAATAGTAGTAGGCAGCTGTCGACCCCAGGGGATCATGGGTTTGTGCGTCTGGTGGACTCTGTCCTCTACAGGGCGGGAAGATTTGAAGAACCGGCTGTTGCCCATGTGGCAGGACCCCCTCTCCACGTCACTGATGTAGTCCAAGGGAAGGGCAAGTATTGATACAGCTTGGCACCAGTGTCGTCGCAGAGGTTGCCAGAGTGAAGTTGTAAACAACATCAAACTGCCTTAGGGACCCCAGCTCCGGATTTCTTCCTCGGGGTTTACTCCTGAAGCCATTCCCATGGGTGGGTATGGCCGCAAGGCAGCAGAGGTTTAAAATCAGAGTTTTCCTTCTCAGATGAGCCCCACCTACCTGAAGCAACTGGTTTTGAGGCGTCAGTGGTCCACCTTTGACCCTTCTCTTGTCAATAGAAACAGTTCCACTGGGTCTAGTAGCTAGGCCAAGAAGTTGGACTTGGTTGTCAGAGGCTGTTAGAGACTCCTGCCATTGGAGCACTTTATAGATAGTGGCAGCTTATCCCCACTACCACCCCCGGTTCTGACAGCCTTAGGAACCAGTAAATATAACACCTAATTGGTGATACAGCGCAGAGTAGGTCTTTCCGGCCCATCGAGCCATGCCGGCTCAGCAACCCCCGACAAACCAGTTTATTCTCCAACTTCTCCAACTTCCAGTAATTCCCTCCCCCTCCCTTCCCCTATCTCTATTTCACTCTGACCCCTCCCCCAGCTGCCTATCACCTCCCTCATGGTTCTGCCTCCTTCTACTACCCATTGTGTTTTCCTCTATTCCTTCTTCACCTTTCCTGCCTATCACCTCCCTGCTTCCCCTCCCCCACCCCTTTATCTTTCCCCTTTCTGGTTTTTCACCTGGAACCTACCAGCTTTCTCCTTCCCACCCTCCCCCCACCTTCTTTATAGGGGCTCTGCCCCTTCCCTCTTCAGTCCTGATGAAGGGTTCCGGCCCGAAACGTCGACTCATCGTTTCCACGGATGCTGCCCGACCTGCTGTGTTGTGAGTGTTGCTTTGATCCCAGCAACTGCAGATTGTTTTGTGTTTATAAAATCCGTTTAACCCTAATCTAATTGTGGGACAATTTGCGATCACTACTAACTCGTAACTCCTTGGACTGTGGTAGGAAACCAGAGCACCCAGAGAAAACACGCACATCCCACGGGGAGAATGTTCAAACCCATTACAGATGATGCCAGAATTGAACTCGGAACTTGCACCATGCTAACCTCTATTCCTCTGTGGTGCCGAGTTAGGCACATAGTGCATTCTTAAATCTTCTTTGGAAATTCCAAGATCTTTTTTATACTATATGTGAGGAAAGAATAGCCCCTGAGGAGATTGATAACTTTTGCAAGAGTGTATTAATTATTCCTTTCCAGAATTAATTACTGTTCTGCCAACGTCACCATCATCCAAACGTGAGCCTCTGTTTGTCACCTCAGATGGCTATGGTGCCGACCCCAATCCAAGGAATGGAGGCGTGAAGGCTGGGACAGGGTCTGTGTGTGAGACTTTGTGGGTGGGAAAAGGGCTTGTTTTCCTGTTGTCTCATCTTGTTCCATTGCTGTTGTTGCCTGTTTTGTTCTGCTGAACATTGTGGGCATGCTCCGTCACCACCAGAATGTACGACGATACCTGCGGGTGGCCCCAAACTTTTTTCTTGATGTGCAGGTTGTTAACACAAATGAAGCATTTCACTGCGTGTTTCAATGTACATGTGATAAATAAATCTAAATCTGAAACTGAAATTAGCACCTGGTTCCTAAAGAAGGCATTCAGCATATTCCAACAAGAATTTAAAACACCATCATTTCCAAATTTGGAACAGAATTAACATTTAGAATAATCAGCACTGGGAGGCAACTTCATCTTTTTCCTGTTAATGATAATTCCTTATTTTCCATTATTATACGGAAAGACTTGATGTAACTTGCGATCAATAAATTAAAGATAAAATGCTTTTGAACTAGAATTGTCAAGTTTGCTGATAACATGACAACGGTGAGTCTCAGCACCAACAATGATGTGACTTTCTCCCTGTGACTGCATGGGTTTCCTCCCAATGCTCCTGTTTCCCACCACATTCCAAAGACGTGGGTTGGGGTTGGGTTAGTAAGTAGTGGGCATGCTATGTCAGTGCCAGAAGCATGGCGACACTTGCGTCTGCACATCCTCAGTCTGTGAAAGAGTGAGCAACTTTAAATTCCTGGGTACCTAGATCTCTGAGGATCTGTCTTGGACCCAACTTATCAATGCAGATATAAAGAAGATTTGACAGTGGCTAAATTTCATTAGGAGTTTGAGGAAATTTAGTCTGTCACCAAAGACTCTCGCAAATTTCTACAAATATATCCTGGAGAACATTCTAACTGGCTGCATAATCATTTGCTATGTGGTGGTATTCTGATTCCTGAATGGACATTGAACCCACGCACAGGCAGCAACTCGAGGATTGGCAGCAGACTCTCCCCCACTGAGAGAACGGGCGCGAGCGTGCGATTTGCCAAGTACACAGCCCCCGATAACTGTTCCATGTTCTCCTGCGACGCTTCAGTCAGCAGAACTGGCATAGAATCAGCTCATCCACAGGCTCGTGAAACCTTGGAACCCCGAAGGTGTGCTCATCTTCCAGACCATGTCCGTGGAATATCGAAAAACGGCCGGTCGGTGAGCCCAGAAGCAGGTCTCACTGCTGTAAAGAACTGAAGTCTCGGAGACATTTTTTAATTTCTAATTTTGCACTACTTATTTAATTTAGCTATTTAATATATAATATTTAAGCTCACCAGTGGGAGGTGGTGCTGTAGCCCTGCTGGCCCACCACCTCGAGGGAGTCTTGATCATAAGCGGGCCAAAACTCCTGAAGACAGGTGGCAGACCAACTGATGATCCCACTGGTGATAGCACAGGACAGTTAATATCTTAGTCCACGTGTTTTTTCAATTCTATACAATATATATATTTACTGTAATTCATAGCAACACTTTCAGTACGCTGGATGAACTCAGCAGGTCAGGCAGCATCAGTCAGAAACGATGAGTCGACGTTTCAGGCCGGAACCCTTCGTCAGGACTGAAGAATGAAAGATGGGGAAGGATATGAAGAATGCTTGTAGCTTCAGTTGAAAGACCAGTAATTTGAAAGACAAAGGGGTGGGCGAGGGGAAGCATTGATGTCATAGCCCTGAAAACTGTGGGTAGTAGAAGAAGGAGGCGGAACCATGAGGGATCTGGGGGAGGGGGTAGAGTGAAATAGGGATAGAGGAAGGGAGGGGGAGGGAATTACTGGAAGTTGGAGAGTTCTATGTTCACACCAACTATCAACTGAGGCTAGAAGCATTCTTCAAATCCTTCCCCATCTTTCATTCTTCAGTCCTGACGAAGGGTTCCGGCCCGAAACGTCGACTCATCGTTTCTGACTGATGCTGCCCGACCTGCTGAGTTCATCCAGCGAACTGAAAGTGTTGCTTTGACCTTTTACAGCATCTGCAGATTATTTTGTGTTTACTGTAATTCATAGTTTTTTTTCCCATTATTATGTATTGCATCGTACTGCTGCCACAAGAACAACTAATCTTATGGCATATGCTGGTGACATTAAATCTGATTCTGATACTTTTAGTCATTGGCGCCATTCACTGTGTTGAATCCTAGTGTTTTTGTGATCCAGATCCAGATCTCTGGAAATCAAGAATGAAGCACAAAACTTGTTGCTTACAATCATTTTATTAAGTATTTCAAGGAAGTAGAATAAAAAAAGTGAACAAAGAAAATAAACAAAAGAAAAGAAGCTGTGGTTCTGTCAGACTCAGACTAGCAATGGACAACATTCCACTGATAGCAATTTACCTATAAAATAGCCAGATTCAAAAGGCGTGACACTTGATACAGAAAACTAAGAAGCTTCCAGAAAAAATTATAGTACTGGAAAATCCAATGAGCAGTTACAGATACAAAACGTAGGTAATTATACAAAAGTACAAGCAAGCTTGGAAAAGTTAATCTACAAGAAAAAATACAAAGGCAACAACAATTCCACACCCCAATCGAACAACTGTATGTTTCAATGTGTCCATGTACATGTGACAAATAAAACCAATCTAGTCTAATCTATGGGCAGTGGGGTAGAGATATATCTCTACCAAACGAGGTATAAGATGCTCCTTCCCTCCGCTAGCCTGCAGATCAAGTGCAAGTTGTAGAACCTGCTTAGCCCCCTCTCTCTCCGATCAGGGTCACGTGAAGCCATGGGAGCAGGTGGTGGATGGTCATATGAGCACCTGGTGCATATCACAAATCCTGGTTATATGACCACTAATACCAGGCAGACAATCTCTGAAGAGTATTGATAATAGCTGGGGTGACCCGTCTTGTAAAGACACTGCCCAGAAGAAGACAATGGCAAACCACTTGTGTAGAAAAATTGCCAAGAACAACCGTGGTCACCATGATTGCCCACACCTTATGACATGACGTATAATGATGATGATGATGGTGAATCTAATCTAGTATTTTCTATGAATTTGAGATGAAACACTTCTGGACTAGAACAAACAAGCTATAGCAAACTGAGGTTTAAACTGGAGCCATTCTCATGTTGATTAGAAGATGCAAAATTAGTTTCAATGAGAGAAGAATATACAGAATGTACAATGAGTAGCTGATTCCCTCGCCACCTACCAATGCAATGACAGCTTTATGTCCAATAGTCAGTAGCTAATCTATCCGAATGTGCAAATTCTAAAAAGGCTCTCATCAGATCACCACCAATCTAGAATCAATTTTGTAAATTAGCCCTTTTCAAAGAAGCAGTTTTTATTAAAGTTTCTAATTATTGGACAAAGCCTACTTAAAATGTTATTTTTGTGAAAATCCCAAATACAGTAATTGGAGTCTCAAAAAGATAACTTGCTTAAATTATAGGGAAAATTAACTTTCAATTAACTTGTTGTGAATATTCAGAGTGGTGGTTGTCACTGGAAGTCACCTATGATGTGGTTAATTATGTAATTGGATTTTGATCATGTTTAAGACAGTAATTAAAGGAGAATTTCCCACTGCCTGGTATAATATTTGAATGGCTGTACGTGACATCTAAAGAGATGGCAGGTGCTGCCATGACAATGGAAAGAAAAAAACTATATTTTCATGCAACTGGTATGCATCTGATGTGGCTTGATTGTCCTGTGCACTGAGATAGAGTGAAGAACTTTATTTACAGATGATGCCACACGTCACTGCATCCTGGTCACAAATAGAAAACTAAATGGGGAGTGCAGCTATACAGGGAGTTCAAAGGTCAAAGTAAATTTATGATCAAAGTATGTATATGTTACCATTTGCAACCTCGAGCTTCATTTTTATTTAACGATGAAGTGTGGAATAGGCCCTTTTGGTCCTACGGGCCATGTCGTCCCAACAACACGACAACCCCAATTAAACCTAACCTATCCACAAGACAATTTACAATCATGCATTACTGTACCTGGTACCGCTCTGGACTGCTGGAGGAAACTGGAGAACCCAGAGAAAACCCACAGGGAGGACGCACACAGAATCCATACATTCTTGCCAGCATTCAAGGTAGAGCAGAGAAATACAATAGAATCAATAAACAATTACACACAAAGACGGACAATCAATCAGCAAAAGAAGGCAACCTGTGCAAATATAATTTTTTAGAAAGGCATCCGTTGGTTTTGCGAGACCATGGATCTGCGCCTGGAAAGTCTTCACTCTCCAGGGCGCAGGCCTGGACAAGGTTGTATGGAAGACCAGCAGTTGCCCATGCTACAAGTCTCCCCTCTCCACGACACCGATGTTGTCCAAGGGAAGGGCAAGGGCCAATACAGCTTGGTACCAGTGTCGTCGCAGAACAATGTGTGATTAAGTGCCTTGTTCAACGACACAACACGCTGCCTCGGCTGGGGCTCGAACTCACGACCTTCAGATCACTAGTCGAATGCCTTAACCACTTTTTTCTTAGATTATGAGAACTCTCAGTCCTCTTTTATTGTCATTTAGAAATGCATACATGCATTAAGAAATGATACAATGTTTCTCTGGCATGATATGACAGAAAACGGGACAAACCAAAGACTAACACTGACAGAACCACATAATTATAACATATAGTTACAGCAGTGCAAAGCAATACCATAATTTGATGAAGAACATCCATAGGCACAGTAAAAAAAAAGTCTCAAAGTCCCCGAGTCAATCGACTCCCGAGTCCCCGATAGCGGCGGCAAAAGGGAGAAACTCCCTGCCATAAACCTCCAGGCACCGTCAACTTGCCGATACCTTGGAAGCAGCCGACCCCAGCTGACCCTGAGTCCATCCGTCCGAAAACTCCGAGCTTCCGAGCAGCCTCTCCGATACAGCCTCCCGAACGCCTTCGACCTCTCCCCGGCCGTTGAAACACGCAAAGCCGAGGATTTCGAGGCCTTCAGCTCCAGAGATTCCGGTTACCACACAGTAGCAGTGGTAGCAAAGCAGACATTTCAGAAGTTTTCCAGATGTTCAGCTATGCACTCACATCTGTCTCCATCAAATCAGGGTTGCGCACGGTCCCCTACTTGACAGATAACAGATATTCATCATCAGAGAGGCTGCGCGTGCTGTCGTCATGTCGTCATCTCCACTTGGCCACATGCCCACAATATGATAATAAATGAATAAATAGACAGACAGACAGATAGAGTAGATAGATAAATAAATTAATGAATGAATTAATTATTAATGCAGTGCAAGTAAACCAACAAAATACAAGGTCTAAACGTCTGTGACAAGGCTCATTGGGAGATCAAGAGTTTAACGTTAGTGAAGGAGAGGTCCATTCAAAAACTTAACTTTATTTATCACAGGTACCTGTAGTAAATGATTTATGGTTAGTTTAATGAAGATTGAGGTTCGAGGACCACTGGTTTCATGAATTGATTATACTGGAGTTCGAGGGCTAGTGTTCAGCAATTGGCAAGTCCTTGGAGTCGATGCTGAGGACCGAGGCCAAACGCCCACAAGTCAAATTGAAAATCTGGAAGTCAAGGCCCGTTGGCCATTGTCCCATGTCTGTAAATCTCTGCCAGTCTGCTGTGGATGTCAAAGACCAACGTTTGCATGTCTGAGTTGGACTCCAAGTTCACTGGAGGCTAGAAGCTGAGGAAGACGGCCTCTCTTAGGTTGAGGGGATTGTGTATGAATGTGCTTGGTTGGGAGTGATGTATGGGGTTTGCTTTGCTATTTTTGCTTTGTTGCTTGTTGTCTTCTGTGCATGGTGGGCATGCTATGTTGGCGCAGGAATGCGTGCTGACACTTGTGTGCTCTCCCCAGCACGTCCAGGGTGAGCTGGTTATTAATGCAAACGACACATTTAACTGTATATTTTGATGTTCAAGTCAAATTCAAATTCAAAGTAGATTTGTTGTCAAAGTATGTATGCAGTATACAACCCTGAGATTTGTCTTCCCAGGGACAGCCACAAAACAAAGAAAACTATGGAAGCTGTCAAAGAAAAACATGAAACCCCCAGTGCACAAAACCAAAAAATGTGCAAATGGGAAAAAAGCGGAAAAAACATAAAATATAGAACACCAACCCACAAGGTCATTGAAATAATCCAGGAATATTCAGTTCAGTTCCATCTAGCACTGTGTTTTTTCCTTAAATTCAGGTTGCGGAGCCAAATCGTCCCAATCAATATCTCACAAAATAGCAACCAGAAAACAGAAACACATCATGACCAAAAGTGCAGAATCTAATCCACAGAGTATGCTGAATAAACCTTGTCCAGGGCCCAGGGCTCCTGCACCATCCCCTGACTGCATCAGTTGTCTCTCTGACCATTTGAACACAGACAGCATTCTCCGGGAGCAGAAAGTGAGAGGGTGAGCGAGACTGTCGCAAGTAGATACCATACTGTGGCAGCAGGTTCACATAATTAATGCACTTGAATCTTGAATCTTGTTTTTCTATGGACACAGAAACACACCTGTCTTTTCACAAAAATTGTACTGAAGAAATAATCCAAAAGGCAAAACATTTTTAAATTTTCAGCTGGTGACACAGGACAATATAGGACAAAGTTAGCATGGTCTTCTTAAGGGAAAATCCTGCTTGCTGAACCTGTTAATTTCTGAGTGACAGGGTGGAGATACATCTCTACCAAAGGAGGTGTAAGGCACTCCATCCCTCCACTGGCCTGCAGGTCACCCTTGGGCAAGGTGTAGCACCCCATAACCTTTGCCACCCTGTCTAATCAAGAACATATCAACCTGTGCTTTAAATATGCTGAACTTGGTATCCACAGCCATCTGTGGCAATGAATGTCACAGATTCACTACCCTCTGGCTAAATAAATTCCTCCTCACCTCTGTTCTAAAGGTATGTTCTGAGTCTGTGCCCTCTGGCCTGAGACTCCACCACTATTGGAAACACCCTCTCTACGTTTACCTTATCTAGACCTTTCCATAGTCATAGTCATAGTCATACTGCATTGATCCCGAGGGAAATTGGTTTTTGTTACAGTTGCACCAGCCAAGAATGGAGTATAAATATACCAATTTAAAACCATAAATAATTAAATAGTAATATGTAAATTATGCCAGTAAATTACGAAATGTCCAGGACCAGCCTATTGGCTCAGGTTGTCTGACCGTCCAAGGGAGGAGTTGTCAAGTTTGATGACCACAGGCAGGAATGACTTCCTATGATGCTCAGAGCTGCATCTCGGTGGAAAGAGTTCACCGAGAATGAGTCTCGGTGAATATTTGGTAGGGTTCAATTAGATTCCCCCCCACACCCCAATTTTTCTAAACTCCAGTGAAGACAGGCTCAGAGCCATCAAATGCTCCTTGTATGTTAACCCTTTCATTCCCTGGATCATTCTCACGAAGCCGTTCTGGACCCTGAATGTTTTCAATTTATATGCAGCGTGTTTTTCTGTTAAAGGTGGAAATGTAGATGATGAAGGAATACTGAATCAGCAACCTGATTTTCATTTTGATTATCATTTCTATTGCTTCTATTTTCCTCCTGTCTAAATTGCATTTTCAAAAGCCAAAATTAGGTTTGTCATGCAGAAGGAAGTATGACTGAGAACAGTATGTGGTATGGCTCTATTGTTTCCATCTGTGTGTTCATACCTTTGCCAATATTGTGTATGAATCGACATACATTGCCAAGATCCTGCTAATCCAAAATAGAAACAGAAACTGCTGTCAACTCTCAGTAAACGAGGTGGCATCTGTGATGAGAAAAATGGAACTTACTGACGACATCTGTACAACTGCCCAGTTGTGGCTCATTTTGTAGTATTCTCACATGAGGAGTTTGAGGAGATTTGCTGTGTCACCGAAGACTTGAACACATTTCTACAGGACTGCAGTGGAGAGCATTCTGATTGTCCACATCACAGCCTCGAATGGAGGCTCCAATGTGCACAGGATGACAAGAGGCTACACATGGTTGTAGACACATCTAGCTTCTTCACGGGCACGACACCTGTCCCACAACCTATGGATTCACCTTCAAGGACTCTTCATTTCATGCTCTCTTTATTTATTGCTTATTTATTTATTATTGTAGTTTTTCTCTTTTGTATGTTGTCTTTTTCACATTGATTATTGTCCGTCCTGTGGGTCCAGTCTTTCATTGATTGGTTCTTGGATTTACTGAGTATGCCTACAAGAAAATGAATCTCAGGGTTGTATATAGTGACATATTCTGTATGTACTTGGATAATAAATTTAGTTTGAACTTTGAACCCTCCCCACCAAGGACATCTTCAAAAGGTAGCACCCATCATTAAGGACCCCTACCACTCTTCTCATTACGCCCATCAGGGAGAAGGTACAGGAAGACAAAGCCCCACACTCAATGTTTTAGGACCTTCTTCCGTTTTACCATCAGACTTTTTCTACAGAAGTGGTTTGTCATTGCCTTCTTCTGGGCAGTGCCTTTACAAGACGGATGACCTCAGCCATTATCAATACCTTTCAGAGATTGTCTGCCTGGCGTCAGTGGTTGTAAAACCAGGACTTGTGATATTCACCAGCTGCTCAAATGACCATGCACCATCTATTCCCATGGTTTCATATGACTCTGATTGGATAGTGGACGTAGCCAAGTGGTTAAGGCATTGGACTAACAACCTGAAGGTCGCTAGTTCGAGCCCCAGCTGAGGCAACATGTTACGTCCTTGAGCAAGGCACTTAACCACATATTGCTCTGCTACGACCCTGGTGCCAAGCTATATGGGTCCTAATGCCTTTCCCTTGGACAACATTGGTGTCATGGAGAGGGGAGACTTGCAGCATGGGCAACTGCTGGTCTTCCATACAACCTTGCCCAGGCCTGCGCCCTGGAGAGTGAAGACTTTCCAGGCACAGATCCATGGTCTCGCAAGACTAACGGATGCCTTTACTGGGTGGTCTACACCTTACCCAAGGGTGACCTGCAGGCAGAGGGAAGGAACGCCTTGCACCTCCTTTGGTAGAGACGTATCTCCACCCCACCACCCAGTTGTAATTTATAGTGATTTTTTTAGGCATTGAACTGCACTGCTGCTACAAAACAACAAATTTCATGACAGGTATCAGTGATAATAAACCTGATTGTGAACTCTCAGTTCAGAAACCTTTTGGCAAGGTCAGGGCCCAGAACATATCGATGTGACTGTGTTCGGTTCCAAGTGTGAAGAAGGACCTGCTGCTTGGATGACTTAGATACTGGGTCTGATACATTGAACAGGCAGGGTGTCGGGACAAGAGACAAGGGTCAGCCAGTTCTGCTCGCTGCTCTACTAGACTCACTCTCATTCTGAATTCTATTTGCTTACTTTTATTGTTTGCATGATTTGGTTGTCTTCTCTCTGCACATTGTGTTTCTGACTGTCTTCTGTACTTTAACGGTTTCCTCTGGGTTTCTTTGTTTTGTGGCTGTCTGTAAGGAGACAAATCTCAAGGTTGCATATAGTACACGTACTTTGATAATGAATATGCCTAGAACTTTGAAGCCCTGCTCCTGACACCAAACACTACTGCGCTACCTACTGACGGAGTATCTAAGTGTTCAGTTAAGGCGTTACACCAAGTTCCTGTCCGGCCTTCCGGGTGGATGTAAAAGATCTACAACACAATTTCAGCGGGAGATTTATTCCGTTCTTTTCTTAATCAGTCTCCGATGACCATTATTAAATAAATGTCGGTATCTTTTTATTCTGTGCTCTTCACCCATGAGGTTTTTCTCTCTCCCCCTGGAGATGCACATAAATAAATCATTTCACCACTGAACAGAATTGAAATGTTGTTCCAACTTTGCTTGCTCTGTTTGAATCAATCAGCAGAAAAATGAATACTTAAACCCATTTTTACAACCTTATATTAAATAAATTTTTATCTGCACTTGATTCTATCAGTAGAAGTGATAGCAGTCTAAATTGTGAATTCCTAAATCCATTTTCTTCTGGTTCACTGCCGAGAATAATGCTTTAAAATCACTCTTGATTTTGCATGATATGGTATTATTGATGTGTTTTTAAGGTCATAGCGCTTTCAGCGTGTAGATATATTTGTTATTGGATGTGCAATGAACAAGTCATCAATTTTGTTGCTGCTTTCTGAAGGCTCTGTTTTGGTAGTGTAGTGGTTAGCATGACGATTTATAGTACAGGTGACCTGGGTTCAATTCCCACTGCTGCCCATAAGAAGATCATAGCAGAGCTACAAAGACACCAACAGAAGCTCCAGAGTTCTCATCCCTGGGAGAGAAAGGATACACCTAGAAGATGGGCTATACTGGGGAGAACTTGCAGACTGGCTGAGACCAGAGGATTCTGGCGAGTTGCTGACGGCAGACCACACTGCAGTAAGGGTGACAGGTTTAGGGAAGGAATGACTTGATCACAATCTTTCAGTCATTTTAGCAGATTTAATCTATCTGGTATAGAACACAGGTGCTTAGTCTGAAGAGTTCAGCACAGCAACTGTAACATGTGACAAAAGAGAGGAGAAGATGGCAGCGCGACGCAGTGCGTGCGGCCGTTCCGAATGATATCGATTATGTGTTAACTAAGAGGCCGTGCACAATCCGGATTTGATGGAGACAGATGTGAAGAAGCACGGAGGAACACCTGGAGTAACTTCTGAAATGCCTGCTTCGCTGCCGCTGCTACTGTGCAATCGAGAATCTCCGGAGACGAAGGCCCCAAATCCTCGGCTTTGCCTATTACCTGTTGCTGGGGCCGGGGTCCAGGCGCTCGGCAGAGATGGTGCTCGGTGCTCGGTGTCGGAGAGCTGGTCAGAGGCTCGGAGTTTTCGGATGGACTCGGAGTCGGATGTGGTCGGATGCCTCCAGAATGCTGCATCGGCAAGTTGGCGGCGCTGGAGGTTTACCGTCTGCGTGAGATGATGGGACTTTTGAGAGACTTTGAGACTTTTACTGTGCCATGGTCTGTTCTTATCAAATTACAGTATTGTTTTGCACTGTTGTAACTGTATGTTATAATTATGTGGTTTTTGTTAGTTTTTAAGTCGGTTTGTCATGTGTTTCCGTGATATCATTCTGAAAAAACATTGAATCATTTCTTAATGCATGCATTACTAAATGACAATAAAAGAGGACTTTGTGTCCTCATAATATAACCTAATATAATATTAATACCAGACTACAATAACTGCCAAAGCATACTAAAGCTGTACAGTGGTATAGCAGTTAGCACAATACGTTACAGTATTGGTGACCCAAGTTCATTTCCCACCACTGCCAGTACGGAGTTTGTATGTTCTCCCTGTGACCACAGGGGTTTCCTCTGGCTGGTCTGCTTTCCTTTCACTGTCCAAAGACACACCAGTTGGTAGGTTAACTGGTCATTGTAAATTTCCCATGATTAGGCTAGGAATAAATTGGAGGATTGCTGGGTGGTGTGGCTCAAAAAGCCGGAAGGGGCAATTCCATGATGTATCACAATAAAATGATTAAAATAAAATTCTCTCTGAGATGCTGTTCAGTTGGAACCAGATAGCTTCTGGAATAGAATCTCTGGCCAGATCACCCCTGCATTATCAGAATCACAATCAGAACCAGGTTTAACATCATTGGCATATGTCATGAAATTTGTTAACTTTACAGCAGCAGTACAATGCAATACATGATAATATGGAGAAGAAACTGTGATTGACAGTAAATATATATATATATATATATATATAGTTAAATTAATTAAGTAGTGCAAAAAGTAGGATATTAGAAAAGTAGTGAGATAGTGTTCATGGGTTCAATGTCCATTCTGAAATTGATGGCAGAGGGGAAGAAGCTGTTCCTGGATATTATTCTTAACATCCATTATACAGATTAAGAAAAAGCACAGCTTCCTTTTTTAAAATACCTGTCACAAAATAAAACAATCTAAGCTGAAGGTGAATACTGGCTGCCTGACCTTTGATCACTCTGCGACCAGAGAGGGGAGTCTGCTTTTTGATCACCGGTGGGATTGCTCAACTGGAGACGGAGAGGCTGCCGCTGTGCCTGGAGAATGCTACCTCGGTTTTCTGCATCTTGGGTATGGACTTGGACTTATAGTTTTTATATTTTGCGTTTTTCACCTGATCTTTCACATTTTTTAGTATGCGGGGAGGGGGATTTTGGGGGGGGGAGGGAGATGACTGTGCTGTTGTTCTTTTCTTTCTTGGTTTCATGGCTATCTGGAGAAGAAGAATTTCACAGTTGTATACTTTGACAATAAATGGACCTTTAATAAGTTTGTTAAGAGGTGTACAGTAATTTGGCTTCATTAGCCGGAGTATTGAGTTGGAGAGCCACAAGGTAATGTTGCAGCTCTATCAAACTTTGGTTAGATCCGAGGCTGAGGCCTCCACTGGTCTGGGTCAACCACGAATGTTGCGTTTTAGCGGTCTAGGTATGCAAGCCAGGGCAGTACGATATGGAGAGTCCATTCAACAAGCTCGCCATCTCCACACATCTGCTGAATCCAAGGGAACAGCAGAGACCAATACAGTTTGGCACCAGCAGTGTCACAAGAGTTGCCAGTCAGCAGTGAACTCACTTTAGGACTGCCTTAGGGACTCCAGCTCCGCATTTTTCTCTCGGGGTTTACTCCAGAAGCCCTCTGCAAGAGTAGGTACAGCCGCAAGACAACAGAGGTTTGAGATCAGAATTTTCCTTTCCCTGGATGAGCTACTAACCACGGCTGACAAGCCCCATCTGCCTGAAGCCACTAGTTTGAAGGCACCAGTAACCCGCCTTTGCCCCTTCTCCTGTCAACAGAAATGGTTCCACCAGGCTTAGTTCCTAAACCACACGCAAAGGCCATGAGCTGGACTTGGTTGTCAGAGGCTACAATATTTGAGATGCATGCCATTTGGAACATTTACTAGGTGGTGGGAACTTGTCCCCACTACCACCCCCGGCTATAACAACCTTAAGGAACCTTTAGTTAAACTACACTAGGAATATTGTGTTCAATTCTAGTCACCTCAATATAGGAAGGATGTGAAAGCTTTAGTGAGCTTTAGTGCAGAGGAGATTTATCACTATGCTGCCTGGACATGTCTTATGAAGCCCAGGTTGAGCAAGCTGGAGTCTTTCTCTTTGTAGCAAAGGGGGATGAGAGGTGACTTGAATATTGCAGAACATGTGATGCTTCCAGAATTAAGCATGGTCAGTGAAAACCAGAAGTTGATTGCTGGACCAAGTGCAATATTGAAGTTGTAAACTGTGAGCTAAAGCCTGAGGCAATGACCGAGGAGAAAGATGGAGCAAGTGACAAGGAACCAGTGCTTGTGTTCAAAAGTTCAAAGTACATTTATTATCAAAGTCTGTACAACCACGTGATCCATCTCCTTACCGACAGCCACAAAACAAAGAAACCCAATAAAATCCATCAAAAAAGACTGTCAAACACCCAATGTGCAGAGAAAAAAGCAAATCGTGCAAACAATAACATTCTGAACTGAAGCTGAAAAATGTGAATGTACAGCTACAAACCAGTCACAGCCAGACCAGGAGCCCATCAGTTGCAGGCCACCGCCTCAGGTCAGCACAAAGACAGGTAAACCTCATGAGCAGTGAGCTGGGCACCAGCCTGTGGTTAAGTTTGTCAGAACAATCATGGTCAGGACCATGATCAATCATGTCCTATGACACGGAACTTAAACGGACGAACAAGAATATAAAAGCAAGGATGCAATGCTGATGCTTTATAAGGCATTGTCAGAATGCATTTGGAGTATTGTGAGCAGTTTTGGACCCATATCGAAGAAAGGATGTGCTGTCATTGGAGAGGGTCAAGAGGAAGTTCACACGAGAATGATCTCAGGAATTAATAGGCTAATATATTGAGGAACGTTTCATGGCTCTAGTCTCTTCTGACTGGAGTTTAGAGGAATGAAGGTGGTTCTCATTGAAACATACCAAATATTGAAAGGCCTAGTGGACAGTAGATGCGGAGAGGTGATTACAATATTTGCCGAGCCTAGGGACAGAGGGAACAGCTTCAGAATACAAGGAAATGCCTTTAGCCAGAGGGTGGTGAATCAGTGGAATTCATTGCCACAGTGGGCTATTGTGGCCAAGTCATTGGGTATATTTAAAGTGGAGTTTGATAGGTTCTTGATCAGCAAAGGAATCAAAGATTATGTGAGGAAGCATGGGAATAGGGTTGTGAGGGATATCAATTTCTCCTTCCAGTGAACAAATTCCCCCTCCCCCCCCATTTCCCACTTTGACCTTATACTGTCCTTCTTCTCACCGGCTTATTACTTCTTCCTGGGTCCTCTTCTCTTTCCCTTTCTCCTGTCGCCCACTCTCCTCTTGTATGAGATTCTTTCTTCTCCAGCCCTTGACCTTTCCCAATCACTTGGCTTCACCTATCACCTTCCAGCTAGCCCCTGTCCCCTGCCCCCACCTTTTTATTCTGGCATCTTCCTCCTTTCTTCTCAGTCTTGAAGATGGGTCTCAGCCCAAAATGTCAACCATCTATTCATTTCCATAGTTGCTGCCTGACTTGCTGAGTTCCTCCAGCATTTGGTGTGTGTTGCCCTGGATTTCCAGCATCAGCAAACTTTCTCATGTCTATAAAGGTTAAGCCTTGATCTCTCAATTTATCTTCTCATGGCCCTTCCATCTTACTTGTCTTCCTGCATTTCACATTCTCTGTAAATGTAGCACAATATTCTAACAAAAACTTTTCGTTGTGTCTTGGTATTTGTGACTGTAACAAACAATTTCCTAATTGCCAATTACCTAGTAAAGGCCGCTGAGGCTTTTTTATTAAGTGAATTTGAACAGAAGTGTTTCTATGTATTCTTAAATAATTCAAAGAAAATAATACACATTTCAAAGTTATTTTAGTTACTTTCATTCATTTCTAGCCTAATCTTTATTTATTTATTTGGAGAAACAACATGGTGTTCCTTCAGGTTGTTATAGCCAGGAGTGGTTCTGGAGGTAAACTCCCACTACCAATTAACTGCTCCCAAAGGCATGCATCTCACATAATCTCTTAGATAGATCCAGCTCCTGGCTATCACATGTGGCTTAACTACCAAGCCTAGCAGAATCATGTCTACTGACAGGAGAAGGGGCAAAGACAGATTACTGGTGCTTTAAAACCAGTGGCTTTGGACAGATGGGGCTCATTAGCTGTGGTTGAAAGTTCATACAGGAGAAAGAGAATCCTTGGAACCTCCGCTGCCTTGAAGCCTCACCACTCATGTGGAAGGCTTTGGGAGTAAACTCTGAGGATAAATCTGGAGCTGGAATCCCTAAGGCAGTCCTACGTTGAGTTTAAGGTTGACTGGTTGACTCCTGCGATACCACTGGTGCCAAACTGTATCAGTCTCTGCCATTTTTTGGATTCATCAGCTGTGTAGAGACGGGGAGCCTGCTGCACAGGCATCAGCTTGCTCTCCATATCGTACTGCCGTGGCTTGAATACTGGCTTATGTATGACGGCGAGGACACATTTACCAACAGAGGGTCTCACTGTGTGAAACAGACCCTTCTGGCCTAATGAGACACAGCACCAAGCAACCCTAGCCACCATGACAGGACAATTTACAATGACCAATTAACCTTCTACCCGGTTTGTCTTTGGACTGTGGGAGGGATCTGGAGCAGTCAGAGGAAACCCATGCATATGATGGGTAGAACGTACAAACTCCTTACAGACGACGTCAAAATTGAATTCCAAACTCCAGCCCTCTGAGCTGGAATACCATCATACTAACCGTTACTCTACCGTGACGCCCAACGTCAATCATCAGTCATTGTAAATAAATGCATTAGTTATTAACTACTCCCCATATTGTTTAAAAATTGCTGGTGTTTATGTGGATTATTAATTCCAGCTGATTAGTTCCTTCAGACGTTTGGCAGGATCAAGGATAAGAGTTACTAAAATTAGTTTGCATTTGGCTGCCTGACACTCTGAGTGTCATAGAAAATTTCAAGCTAAAATCTATTTAGATCTGACAGTTATAAAGCAATTAGCTTAACTGAGCCAAGATAGTCACCCTTCTGTCCTTGTAATAGACTTGCCAAGAACAGCAATTAAGGAATCTTGAAGCACTCAGGCAAATTGACTGCCACTTTCCACAACTCAATGAATTTTGAAGTTTAAACTTTTCAACTAAATGACCTGAAACCATTAGTTAATGATGCGATTGTCTCTAAACCGATCTGGTGTTGATGTTTCACTTTAGGGGTTTACTACCTTCACCAAAGACATTTAAAACATTCCCTCTTTCCAAATTTACAGCATTCACTTCCTGCAGTGGATATCTTGGACTACTAATTGTGAAAATCACTGATTCTCCGGGAGCAAAGTTTACAGGAGTCGAATAAGAATCGGGTTTGTTTTCACTGCCATACAGAACTGTGCCAATGTCTAGGGCACATACATACACTTTTGCATATTAACATAGAACATAGAACATAGGATAGTACAGCACAGTACAGGCCCTTCGGCCCACAATGTTGTGCCGACCCTCAAAGTCTGCCTCCCATATAACGCCCCCACCTTAAATTCCTCCATATACCTGTCTAGTAGTCTCTTAAATTTCACTAGTGTATCTGCCTCCACCACTGACTCAGGCAGTGCATTCCACGCACCAACCGCTCTCTGAGTAAAAAACCTTCCTCTAATATCCCCCTTGAACTTCCCACCCCTTACCTTAAAGCCATGTCCTCTTGTATTGAGCAGTGGTGTCCTGGGGAAGAGGCGCTGGCTATCCACTCTATCTATTCCTCTTATTATCTTGTACACCTCTATCATGTCTCCTCTCATCCTCCTTCTCTCCAAAGAGTAAAGCCCCAGCTCCCTTAATCTCTGATCATAATGCATACTCTCTAAACCAGGCAGCATCCTGGTAATTCTCCTCTGTACCCTTTCCAATGCTTCCACATCTTCCTATAGTGAGGCGACCAGAACTGGACGCAATACTCCAAGTGTGGCCTAACCAGAGTTTTATAGAGCTGCATCATTAAATCGCGACTCTTAAACTCTATCCCTCGACTTATGAAAGCTAAAACCCCATAAGCTTTCTTAACTACCCTATCCACCCGTGAGGCAACTTTCAGGGATCTGTGGACATGTACCCCGAGATCCCTCTGCTCCTCCACACTACCAAGTATCCTGCCATTTACTTTGTACTCTGCCTTGGAGATTGTCCTTCCAAAGTGTACCACCTCACACTTCTCCAGGTTGAACTCCATCTGCCACTTCTCAGCCCACTTCTGCATCCTATCAATGTCTCTCTGCAATCTTTGACAATCCTCTACACTATCTACAACACCACCAACCTTTGTGTTGTCTGCAAACTTGCCAACCCACCGTTCTACCCCCATATCCAGGTCATCAATAAAAATCACGAAAAGTAGAGGTCCCAGAACAGGTCTTTGTGGGACACCACTAGTTACAATCCTCCAATTTGAATGTACTCCCTCCACCACCACCTTCTGCCTACTGCAGGTAAGCCAATTCTGAATCCACCTGGCCAAACTTCCCTGGATCCCATGCCTTCTGACCTTCTGAATAAGTCTACCATGTGGAACCTTGTCAAATGCCTTACTAAAATCCATATAGATCACATCCACTGCACTACCCTCATCTATATGCCTGGACACCTCCTTAAAGAACCCTATCAGGCTTGTTAGACATGATCTGCCCTTCACAAAGCCATGCTGACTGTCCCTGATCAGACCATGATTCTCTAAATACCTATAGATCCTATCTCTAAGAATCTTTTCCAACAGCTTTCCCACCACAGACGTAAGGCTTACTGGTCTGTAATTACCCGGACTATCCCTACTACTTTTTACTACCTACAGTGTAACTTTATGTTACACTGTGCTGCTGACACACACAAAAAAAAATTTTTTATGACATATGTGCGTGATGATAAACCTGATTCTGATATGGGTCCCTATTGTGGACTGAGAGTGGGAAGGGGACAGGGGGAGGGGAATCATGGTTGGGAAAAGGAGAAGGGAGAGGAGAGGGAGTGGGAAGCACTAGAAAGGCATACTCTAATGATCAATAAACCATTTATTTGGGATCAAATGACCTTGTCTGATGTCTCAGAACTGGATGTATCCTCACCTGTGCCACACCCAGCCCCTGGCATTCCTTCTCTGCCACCTGTATCATGCCCTTCCCACAGCGCTCCATCCCAGCATTCTGTGCTCCTCCTGGATTTACGTAGCCACTCTCCACTCCACGTTGACAACTACAGTACTATGCAAAAGTCTTCGGCACCCAAACTATAAATGTGTGCCTAAGACCTTTGCACAGTGACATATGTCATGAAATGTGTAGTTTAGTGGCAGCAATATATCAAAAAAACTACTATAAAATACAATTAGAAAATATTCCCAATATATTATTGCAATTACAAAGAAGGTATGACAGTGGCTATAATTCATTAGGAGTTTGAGGAGATTTGGTATGCCATCAAAGACTAACAAATTTCTACAGATATCAGAATCAGAATCGGAATCAGGTTTATTATCACTGGCAGGTGTCATGAAATTTGTTAACTTAGCAGCAGCAGTACAATGCAATACATGATAATGTAGAACAAAAAATAAATAACTAAATTAATAACAGACAGTATATATATATATATGTTTATTAAATAGCTAAATTTAAAATAGTGCAAAAACAGAAATAGTGTATTTTTTAAAAGTGAGATTGCGTTCATGGGTCTAATGTCCACTTAGGAATTGGATGACAGAAAAGAATAAACTGTTTCTGAATCGCTGAGTGTGAGTCTTCAGGCATCTGTACCTCCCGCCTGACGGTAACAATGTCCTGCGTGATGGGGGTCCTTAATAATGGGTGCCGCCTTTCTGAGGCATTGCTCCTTGAAGAGGCTAGTACCCAAAATGGCACTGACTAATCTTACAAATTTTTATAGCTTCTTCTGATCCTGTGCAGTAGACCAAACCACCCCCCTCCCAACAGTGATACAGCCTGTCAGAATGATCTCCACAGTAACATCTGTAGAAGTTTTCAAGAGTTTCAGCGGACAACCAAACCTGCTCAAGCTCCTAATGACATATACAGAACTAATGAGATATTCCATGTAGAGCATTCTAACTGGTTGAAATCACCTTCTAGTATAGAGGGTCCCACTTCACAGGGAAAGCCGCAGAAAGTTGTAAACTCAGCCCCATCATGGGCATTAGCCTCCCCATCATCAACGCTATCTTCAAAAGGCAATTTCTCAAAAAGGCAGCATCCATCATTAAGCATCCCCATCACCCAAAACATTCCCTCTTCTCATTGCTGCCATCATGGAGAAGGTAAGAGCCTGAAGACACATTAGGAACAGCTTTTTCCCCTCTGCCATCAGATTTCTGAAAAGGCAATGAATCCACTGACAACACTTCGCAATTTTGTTTGTTCTCTTTTTGCACTGCTTATTTAATTTAATTGTATATATGTCAAGAGAGAGCACTTCCCCAGTCATGGGGAATCCTTAATCATGGATGCTGCCTTTTGAAGATGCCCTTGATGCTGGGTTGCTAATTTTATTCAGTAGCTTTCATCAGTAACATGTTGGCCATTGCCAATGACATGTTGGCCATTGCCAATGACATGTTGGACACAGCCAATCAGAGATCAAAATGCTGCATCTCAGCTTCCCCCAAGATCCCAGTCTCAAATCTCTACCTTCAATAGGGAACAGGTTAGTGGACACTGTGTTTTTGGGAATTTTGAAGGGAAAGTTCTTCCCTTCCTGTGTTTTGGTGAACTAATAGGTCAAAGCTGACAGTTTTCCCTGTCTCTGCATACAAATATAAATACTGCCTGAAATCTACAGCTTGTTTTTATCTGCAGTTCGACCACTGAGGAAAGATGAAGTTTTGTTCAATCAAAGTTCATATATTTCACTATGTACTACCTGAGATTCATTTCCTTGAAGGTACTTACAGGAAAACAAAGAAATACTATAGAGTCACTGAAAAATAACACACAAAAACTGAGAAGCAACCAAAGTCAAAGTCAAGTTAATGAAGGTACAGTATATATACTGTACATCACCTTACACTACCCTGAGGTTCATTTTCTTGCAGTTACAAAAAATGAGAACGACAATAGAATTTATGAAAAGCAATACATAAACCAAGACCGACAATCATTCAAAGTGCAAAAGAAGACAAATCATGCAAATAATAAAAAAATAATAATTACTGAGAACCTGAGTTTTAGATTCCTTGGAAGTGAGTCTATAGGTTGTGGAATCAGTTTAGTGTGGTGGTGAGTGACATTGCCCACAATGGTTGAAGACCCTGATGTTGCTGAGCCTGCAGGTATGGGACTTAAGGCTCCTGCACCTTCTATCTGATGGTAATAGTGAGAGGAAAGCATGATCTGGATGGTGGAAGTCCTTGATGATGGATGCAACTTCCTTGTGGCAATGCTCCTTGTACAAGTGTTCAATGATATGGAGGGCTTTGCCTGTGATGGACTGGGCTGTATCCATCACTTTTTGTAGACTTTTCCATCCTTGGGCATTGGTGTTTCTATACCAGGTCATGACACATCTAATTAGGATCATCACAATTGTGCATCTATAGAAGTGTTAGATGACATGTCAAATCTGTACAGACATGAAATAAGTCCTCCAGCACACTGACAATCACCAGATTGATTCCTGGGATGGCAGGACTTTCATATGAAGAAAGACTGGATCGGCTAGGCTTATACTCTCTGGAATTTAGAAGGTTGAGGGGGGATCTTATTGAAACGTATAAAATTCTAAAGGGATTGGATAGGCTAGATGTAGGAAGATTGTTCCCGATGTCGGGGAAGTCCAGAATGTGTGGTCACAGTCTGAGGATAAAGGGGAAGCCTTTTAGGACCGAGATGAGGAAAAACTTCTTCACACCGAGAGTGGTGAATCTGTGGAATTCTCTGCCACAGGAAACAGTTGAGGCCAGTTCATTGGCTATATTTAAGAGCGAGTTAGATATGGCCCTTGTGGTTAAAGGGATCAGAGGGTATGGAGGGAAGGCTGGTACAGGGTTCTGAGTTGGATGATCAGCCATGATCGTACTGAATGGCGGTACAGGCTCGAAGGGCCAAATGGCCTACTCCTGCACCTATTTTCTATGTTTCTATGATCAACACTGGTGCACCTCAGGGATGTGTGCTTAGCCGACTGCTCTACTCCTTCTACACCCATGACTCTGTGGCTAAGCATAGCTCAAATGCCTTCTATAAATTTGCTGATAATACAACCGTTGTTGGCAGAATCTCAGATGGTGACGAGAGGGTGAACAGGAGTGAGATAGACCAGCGAATTGAGTGGTGTCGCATCAATAACTTTGCATTCAGCGTCAGCAAGACCAAAGAGCTGATTGTGAACTTGAGAAAGGGTAAGATGAGGGAGCATACACCAATCCTCATAGAGGGATCAGAAGTGGAAAAAGTGAGCAATTTCAATTTCCAGGGTGTCAATATCTCTGAGGATCTAACCTGGACCCAACATATCAATGTAGCAACAAAGAAGGCACAACAGTGGCTATATTTCATTATGAGTTTGAGGAGATCTGGTATGTCAACTAAAGCACTCGCAAATTTCTATAGATGCACTGTGGAGAGCATTCTAACAAGCTTCATCACCACCTACTATGGGCGAGGGGGCCACTGAATGGGATTGAGATGAGCTACAGATACTTGTGACTTTGTCAGCTCCATCATGGGCACCAGCCTCCATAGTATCCAGGACATCTTCAAGGAGCGATACCTCAAAAAGGCGGCATCCGTCATTAACAATCCCCATAGCCCAGGACATGCTCCTTTCTCACTAGTTCGTGTGTGTTTGTCCATCGTCGACGTTGATGAGGACCTCGACACCATTATGATGGTGTCGAGACTAGCGCGTGATTTGGATTTCAGTGAGGGAGAGTTGCGCAGCGTCAGCCTCGCTCTCTCTTCCCAATTCCCATCTGGATCCAGTAGAAAGACAGAGTCGAGACGGCTGGAGATGGGACTACGCACAGTGGATGACCAGGACGTCTTCTGTGACTTGTCGTGTTCTACACGTTCCACGACGCTTGCAGAGACCGCCTTCTTGACCGTTGGACCTTCCATTGGTCTCGTCCACTCAATCAGCCGGAGTCTGTCTTCACATGCTGGGATAGACAACTCCTTATCTCACTGAGGGTTTCAGACCTGTCGGCTACCCTCACCTGGTTTAGCCGGCTTGTCAAAGCCGTTGCCCGGGGTGTGGCCGCTGTCGCATGCAAACAGCTACGGGGAGCCACAGGTGAGAGCTGAGTGCCAGGTGGGGACCAAAGGTGGACTAACCACCCTGAAAAGGACGCGACATGTTCCCCCACCAGAGGTGCTACCCCTCCCTGACACCCCATACACCCAATCTCACTGGTACCATAAGGAAGGAAGTATAGAAGCCTGAAGGGATACATTCAATGATTCAGGAGCAGCTTCTTCCTATCGCCTTCCTGTCAGCTTGAGCCAGTCTGGCCATTCTCCTTTGAACTCTCTCATTAACAAGATATTTTTGCCCACAGCACTGTGGCTCGCTGAATATTTTTGTTTTTTTTTATACCATTCTCTATAAATTGTACAGACTGGTGAAAATTCCAGGAGATCAGCATTTTCTGAGATACTCAAAACACTCTGTCTGGCACCAACAATCATTACATAGTCAAAGGCATTTAGATCACATTTCTACCCTATTCTGATGTCTGTTCTGGGCAATAACTGAACCTTGTGACCATGCCTACATGCTTTTATGCATTGAGTTGCTTCCATGTGATTGGCTGATTAGATATTTGCATTAAATAGATCATCTTACAGCGCATTTGGGGGTTGGAAGGTATGATGTGTGGGCATCACTGAGCTGCAGCTGAAAGAAGATCATAGCTAGGAGGCTAAAGTCCAAGGATAAATGTGGTATCAAAAGGATACACAGGTAGGCAGAGGGGATTCAGCTGTCTCTATTGGTAAAATATAGAATCAAATCCTTAGAAAGAGTTGATGTAGGATGAGAAGATTTAGAATTCATGTGGGTCGAGTTAAGGAATTGCAAGGGTGAAAAACCCTGATTTGAGTTATATACAGATGCCCGAACAGTATTAAAGATGTGATCTACAAGTTACAATGGGAGATAGAATACACATGCCAAAAGGGCTATGTTACAATAGTCATGGGGGATTTCAGTTTGCAGATAGATTGGGAAAATCCAGTTGGTGCTGGATATCAAGATAAAGAATTTGTCAAATGCCTGTGAGATGGCTTTTTAGAGTAGCTTGTGGTTGAGCCTGCTCAGGAAAGGTAATTCTGGATTGGCTGTTGTGTAATGAACCAGACTTGATGAGGAAGCTTAAAGTAATGGAACCCTCAGGAGCCAGTGACCATACTAAGATAGAATTCACTTCACAGTTTAAGAGGGAGGAGCTAAAGTCAGATGGATCAGTATCACAGTGGAGTAAAGCAAATTATAAAGGCATGAGAGAGAAGCTGACAGCCTTGATTGGAAGGTGACACTAGCAGGGATGATGGCAGAGCAGCAAAGGCTGGAGTTTCTCGGGGCGATTTGGAAGCTGCAGGATGGATACATCCCAAAGATGAACTTCAAGAGTATCAGAGGGCAGGAGTGGGTGCAGTAGCTATTACTCGGGAGAAGGAACTTGGCAAGCAGAAAGGTCTGAAGGTAGATAAGTCACTAGATTCCAGAACGGTTCTGGAGGGCTGAAAAATTGCAAATGTCACTCCACTCTAAGAAGGGAGGGAGGCAAAAGAAAGAAAACTGTAGGCCAGTTAGCCTGACTTCAGTGGTTGGGGAGTTGTTCAAGTCCATTATTAAGGATAAGGCTTCAGGTACTTGGAGGCACTTGGAGCAGGGAGATGGGAATTGGAGTGACAGTGCAAAATTGCAGTCAACAGGATGAGTTGCAATGTTAAAGGGGGACAAAATTGAAACGGGTGAATACAGGACTGAAGGTGTTATATTTGAATGCACGTAGTATACAGAGAAAAGAAGGTGAAATTGCAGCACAGTTACAGGTTGGCATGGATGATGGTGTGGGCATGAATGAATTGTGGCTGAAAGAAAATAATAGCTGGGAGCTTAACATCCAAGGATACACAAGTACAGGCAGGTAGGCAGAGGGGATGGTGTGGCTCTGTTGGTAAAAAAATTAAATCATATCCTTAGAAAGAAGAACCTTTGTGGGTAAAGCTAAGGAACTGCAAGGGTTTTTAAAAAATCCCTAATAGGAGATACTGTATATACAGACGCTGGAACAGTAATAAAAATGTGTCCACAAATTACAATGGGAGATAGAAAATGCAGTCAAAATGGCAGAGATACAGTAGTCATGGAGGATTTCAATATGCACATAAACTGTGAAAATCAAGTTAGTGCTGGATCACAAGAGAGGGAATTTCTAGCATACCTGCGAGATGTTTGTTTTAAATCAGTTCATGTCTTATTTCATGAGGGGATCAGCTATTCTGGATTGGGTGTTGTGCAATGAACTGGAATTGATTAGAGAGCTTAAGGTAAATGAATCCTTAGGAGTCAGTGGTCATAATATGATGGAATTCACCCTGAAATTTGAGAAGAAGCTGAAGTCAGATGTGTCAATATTACAGTGGAGTAAAGGGAATTAGAAAAGCGTGAGAGAGCAGCTAGCCAAATTTGACTGGAAGGGAACACTAGCAGAGATGACAGCAGAACAGCTTTTTGGAAGGCACAGGATATATACATCCCAAAGAAGAAGAAGTATTCTAAAGATAAGTCAAAGCCAACATAAAATCCAAAAAGAGGGCATATAATAGAGCAGAAAATAAAGGGATGTTGGAGGATTAGGAACTGCAATGAAAACCAATTTACCCCAGGATCAATAAAGTCTGACCATGACTATGACTAAAAGAGAGTCGAGAATAGGTATTGGATCACTGGAAAGTGATGCTGGTTGGTAGTAATAGGGGAGAAGGAAATGGTGGACAAGATGAATAAGTATTTTACATCAGTCTTCACTGTGGAAGACACTAGCAATATTCCGGCAGTTTAAGACTGTTATGGGACAGAAGTGAGTGAAGTTGCCATTACTATCGAGAAGGTACTTGGAAAACTGAAAGGTCTGAAGGTAGATAAGTCACCTGGACCAGATGGTGTACACCCCAGGCTTCTAAAAGAGGTGGCTGAAGACATTGTGGAGGCATTGGTAATGGTCTTTCAAGAATCAATTGACATTGGCATGATACTAGAGGACTGGAAAATTGCAAATGTCACTCCACTGTTCAAGAAGGGAGAGAGAGAAAAGAAAGGAAATAATAGGCCAGTTAGTCTGACTTCAGTTGTTGGTAAGGTGTTGGCGTCAATTGTTAAGGATATGGTTTGAAGTACTTGGAGGCACATGATAAAATAGGCCGTAGTCTACTCAAGGTTTACTCAAGAGAAAATCTTGCCTGACAAATCTGTTGGAATATTTTGAGGAAATAACAAACAAGATAAAAACAGAGAGTCAGTGTACACTGTATAATTGCTTTTTTAGAAGACCTTTGATAAGATAAGAGCCCATTGAATTACAGGAAAAATACTAGCATGGATAGAAGATTGACTGACTGGCAAGAGGCAGAGAGTGGGAATAAAGTGTCAGTGAAGGCAAATGGGATGTTAGCATTCATTTCAAGAGCACAGACGGAATGCTAAGGCGTTATAAGAAACACACATAAAAGTTACTGGTGAATGCAGCAGGCCAGGCAGCATCTCTAGGAAGAGGTGCAGTCGACGTTTCAGGCGGAGACCCTTCGTCAGGACTAACTGAAAGAAGAGTGAGTAAGAGATTTGAAAGTTGGAGGGGGAGGGGGAGATCCAAAATGATTGGAGAAGACAGGAGGGGGAGGGATGGAGCCAAGAGCTGGACAGGTGATAGGCAAAAGGGATACGAGAGGATCATGGGACAGGAGGTCCAGGGGACCCCGAGGATGGGCAAGGGGTATATTTAGAGGGACAGAGGGAGAAAAAGGAGAGTGAGAGAAAGAATGTGTGTATAAAAATAAGTAACAGATGGGGTACGAGGGGAAGGTGGGGCATTAGCGGAAGTTAGAGAAGTCGATGTTCATGCCATCAGGTTGGAGGCTACCCAGACGGAATATAAGGTGTTGTTCCTCCAACCTGAGTGTGGCTTCATCTTTACAGTACAGGAGGCCGTGGATAGACATGTCAGAATGGGAATGGGATGTGGAATTAAAATGTATGGCCACTGGGAGATCCTGCTTTCTCTGGCGGACAGAGCATAGATGTTCAGCAAAGCGGTCTCCCAGTCTGCGTCGGGTCTCGCCAATATATAAAAGGCCACATCGGGAGCACCGGACACAGTATATCACCCCAGCCGACTCACAGGTGAAGTGTTGCCTCACCTGGAAGGACTGTCTGGGGCCCTGAATGGTGGTAAGGGAGAAAGTGTAAGGGCATGTGTAGCACTTGTTCCGCTTACACGGATAAGTGCCAGGAGGGAGATCAGTAGGGAGGGATGGGGGGGACGAATGGACAAGAGAGTTGCGTAGGGAGCGATCCCTGCGGAATGCAGAGAGAGGGGGGGAGGGAAAGATGTGCTTAGTGGTGGGATCCCGTTGGAAGTGGCGGAAGTTACGGAGAATAATATGTTGGACCCGGAGGCTGGTGGGGTGGTAGGTGAGGACCAGGGGAACCCTATTCCTAGTGGGGTGGCGGGAGGATGGAGTGAGAGCAGATGTACGTGAAATGGGGGAGATGCGTTTAAGAGCAGAGTTGATAGTGGAGGAAGGGAAGCCCCTTTCTTTAAAAAAGGAAGACATCTCCCTCGTCCTAGAATGAAAAGCCTCATCCTGAGAGCAGATGCGGCGGAGACGGAGGTATTGCGAGAAGGGGATGGCGTTTTTGCAAGAGACAGGGTGAGAAGAGGAATAGTCCAGATAGCTGTGAGAGTCAGTAGGCTTATAGTAGACATCAGTGGATAAGCTGTCTCCAGAGACAGAGACAGAAAGATCTAGAAAGAGGAGGGAGTTGTCGGAAATGGACCAAGTAAACTTGAGGGCAGGGTGAAAGTTGGAGGCAAAGTTAATAAAGACAACGAGCTCTGCATGCGTGCAGGAAGCAGCGCCAATGCAGTCGTCGATGTAGCGAAGGAAAAGTGGGGGACAGATACCAGAATAGGCACTGAACATAGATTGTTCCACAAAGCCAACAAAAAGGTAGGCATAGCTAGGACCCATGCGGATGCCCATAGCTACACCTTTATTTTGGAGGAAGTGAGAGGAGCCAAAGGAGAAATTATTAAGAGTAAGGACTAATTCCGCTAGACGGAGCAGAGTGGTGGTAGAGGGGAACTGATTAGGTCTGGAATCCAAGGCGTTATAAGACACTGGTCAGACAGTATTACAAATATTGCCAAAAGTTTTGGGCCCTTTATCTAATTAAAGATGTGATGGCATTGGAGAGGGCCCAGAGGAGGTACATGTGAATGATTCTGGGAATGTAAAAATTAATGTACAAGGAACTTTTGAGTTTCTTGGCCTGTAAACTCTGGAGCGAATGAGGGGGGATCTCATTGAAACCTATCAAAAAGTGAAAGGCCTGGACAGAGTGGATGTGGAGAGGGTGTCTCCTATAGTGGGTGAGCCTAGGACCAGAGAGCACAGGCTCAAAATAGAGGAGCATCCATTTAGAATTTCTTTAGCCAGAGGGTGGTGAATCTGTGGAGCTCGTTGCCATAGACGGCTGTGGAGGCCAAGTCATTGAGTATATTTAAAGTTGAAATTGATAGATTCTTGATTAACCAGGACATCAAAGGTTCCGGTGAGAAGGGAGGAGAATGTGGTTGAGAGGGAAAATAAATCAGCCATGTTGGAATGACAAAGCAGACTCAAGGGGCTGCATGGCCTAATTCTGTTCCTAGGTCTTATGGTCTTAACGACCATATGTACAGATGTACCTAATTGTCGTGGCTATCCCTTGGGTCGAGGATAATGGTCTTCGTTCTGAAGAAGTGGCCCACAGAGTGAAGATACCTGTGCATGTATTTGTTTAACGTGTACTTGATGTTGCACTCCAAGAAGCACACGATACTTCACAAATCAACCAACTGATTCCAATGGCATGGAAACCACGACGATTGGAGCTGATGGATTTGTTGCAGCCATCATCCGCCTTCACAGCCGTTGAGTTCGAAGTAACTTGGTCCGCCTGTTCCACCGTTGAGGTCTTGGTTGAGGTACCTAATAAGGTGGCCACTGAGTGTATGGAGTTCATAGATACTATGGGTTATTCAGATATAAGCAGACTTTCACCTCAAATGTGATACTTCAGTGAAATTGAAAAGGATCCTGCCTAAATTTGAGAGTATGAAGTTGAGCACGGAAGCATCTGCAAGTATATGCCCCTTTAGGTCCCTCACCACAGTACCTGAGTGATTCTGGGATACTACCTCCCCACCTCAATGACCAACATATTGATTCTATTATGATTCTTGGATTTATTGAGAATACCCATAGGAAAACAAATCTCAAGTTTGTAAATGGTGACAAAGATAATAAATATACTATTAACTTTGAACTTTAAGCACATCACAAACCCAATCCCTCTCAAAGCAGCTAACCACAACAACCTAACGCAGTCCTGTGACATCTCCAGGCAACCTTGACTGATCTCCCGAACTCAGTCCCATCTCCACAACTCATGATCCACAACTACTATAGTTTGTCTACGTGCTGTATGGTGCCATTATACCTGTTCTACACTGCACAATACATTTGGCTTTGGGTGCAATGGGATTTTGCAAATGACATGCCCTTACAAAATGCATGTAGTTATGTCGGAACTTTCCTGTCAGGAAGAAGCTGTAGATTTATTATCATTTGGTGTTAATAATGTGCAGTCAGTAATATAACTCAGCACCACAATACACTCTGAAACAGACTCCAATTCTCGGAGAGGAGAACCAAGAGCAAAATGCTATTAACTTCAAATTAATGACTCGCTATTCATAGATCAATGCCACTGATCTGAATCCCTTCCTTTTCTGGGAACAGATCCAATTGTCTCCTGAAAGATTTAATGTGGTCTTTACTGATAACATGGGATGAACTGAACTCTTTAGAAAACAAATGATCAGAATCAGAATCAGGTTTACCATCGCCGGCATGTGTCGTGAAATTTGTTAACTTAGCAGCAGCAGTTCAATGCAGTACATAATCCAGAAGAAGAAAGAAAGAAATCACGGTATACATATATTGAATAGGTTTTTAAAAATGTGCAAAAACAGAAATAATATATATTTTAAAAAGTATGGTAGTGTCCAAGGGTTCAATGTCCATTTAGGAATTGGATGGCAGGGGAAGCAGCTGTTCCTGAATCACTCAGTGTGTGCCTTCAGACTTCTGTACCCCTACTTAGTAACAATAAGAAAAAGGCATGCCCTGGGTGCTGGGTTCCTTAATAATAGACTCTCCTTGAAGATGCCCTGGGTACTTTGAAGGCTTGTACCCAAGATGGAGCCAACTAAATTTATGTCCCTCTGCAGTTTCTTTCGGTCCTGTGCAGTAGCGCTCACCGCCCCCCCCCCCCCCACCAGACAGTGATGCAGTCTGTCAGAATGTTCTCCACAATACATCTATAAAAGTTTTTGAATGTTTTTGTTAACGTACCAAATCTCTTCAAATTCCTAATGAAGTCCAGTCTTGCCTTCTTTATAGCTGCATTGATCTGTTTGGACCAGGTTAGGTCCTAAGAAATCTTGACACCCAGGAACTTGAAACTGCTCACTCTCTCCACTTCTGATCCCTCTATGAGGATTGGTATGTGTTCCTTCATCTTACCCTTCCTGAAGTCCACAATCAGCTCTTTCGTCTTACTGACATTGAGTGCCAGGTTGTTGCTGCGGCACCACTCCACTAGCTGGTATATCTCACTCCTGTACGCCCTCTCATCACCACCTGAGATGCTACTAGTATTGGTTGTATCGTCAGCAAATTTATAGATGGTATTTGAGCTATACATAGCCACACAGTCATGGGTATAGAGAGTATAGAGCAGGGGGCTAAGCACACACCCCTGAGGTGCA
Organism: Mobula birostris; assembly: GCF_030028105.1. NCBI lineage: Eukaryota > Metazoa > Chordata > Chondrichthyes > Myliobatiformes > Myliobatidae > Mobula > Mobula birostris. Next base: position 243,419,969 of record NC_092371.1, read on the forward strand.
CCAGTGTCCAGCGTCAGCGAGGAGAATATGTTATCACCAATCTGCACAATTGCGGTCTTCTGGTTAGGAAATCAAGGATCCAATTGCAGAGGGAGGTACAGAGGCCCAGGTTCAGCCACTTCTCAATCAGAATTGTGGGAATGATGATGTTAAATGCTGAGCTATAGTCGATGAGCAGCACCCTGACATAGGTGTTTGTGTTGTCCAGGTGATCTAAAGCTGTGTGAAGAGCCATTGAGATTGTGTCTGCCATTGAACTATTGTGGCGATAGGCAAACTGCAATGGGTCCAGGTCTTTGCTGAGGCAGGAGTTCAGTCTAGTCATGACCAACCTCTCGAAGCATTTCGTCACTGTAGATGTGAGTGCCACTGAGTGATAGTAATTAAGGCAGCTCACATTATTCCTTATAGGCACTGGTATAATTGTTGCCTTTTTGAAGCAAGTGGGAACTTCCACCAGTGGCAATGAGAAGTTGAAAATGTCCTTGAACACTCCTGCCAGTTGGTTGGCACAAGTTTTCAGCGCCTCACCAGGTAGTCCATCAGGACCTTCTGCCTTGCGAGGGTTCACTCTTTAAAGACAGCCTACACACTCACACACACACACTCACAAACACACACACACACACACACACACACACACACACACAACACACACACACACACACAACACACACACACACACACACACACACAACACACACACACACACACACACACACACAACACACACACACACACACACACACACACACACACACACACACACACACACACAACACACACACATGAGGGGTGATTGACAAGTTCGTGGCTTAAGATAGAAAGAGTCAATTTTAGAAAACCTGGCACATTTATTTTTCCTGCATTTACACACTTAGTCCAGCGGTCGTGGAGCATACAGGTCCCTTCTTTGTAGAAGTCGGTGTCTCGGACCTCCAGAAGTGGTCCACAGCAGGGGTGATTGATAAGTTCGTGGCCTAAAGTAGAAGGAGATGAGTTACACAGCTCTCATTACATGCACGTCAAGTTCAACTCTTTGAGTGATAATGCAGAAAGTTTGAAGTTAATAACTCATCTCCTTCTACCTTAGGCCACGAACTTATCAATCACTGTGTGTGTGTGTGTGTGTGTGTGTGTGTGTGTGTGTGTGTATTTTACTGTAATTTACAGCTTTTATTAATATGTATTGCAATGTACCACTACTGCAAAACAACTTATTTCACAGCATATGTGGGTGATATTAAACCTGATTCTGATTCTAAAGCATGACCATAATTCTCTCAATATCCTTTGATGCCCTTTGCGTTGACAAATCACACTATATCCTCACATGTAGAGCATAGAACATACAGTGCAAGGAAGGCCCTTCGGCCCAAGGGATACGTGCTGTACTAGTTAAGGTAATAACACATAACCCCTTGCACATGGTCCGTATCCCTTCATTCTCTGCACATTCCTGTGCCTATCCAGAGCTAATTGAAATCCTCTGTCGTATCTGTTTCCACCACCACCCCAGGTAATACTGATAAAGGACATGCTCTCCAAACAGAGTTTTGGATTTGACTGTTTTGCACAGACATCAAGAATAAAGTTGTTGGGTTCTCCACTGGCCAGCGTCAACCATGGATGTTGTGTCCTAACTGTCCAGATTTGTAAAGCTAGGGCACTATAACATGAAGCACAAGCTGTTGTCCATGTAGCAAGCTGCTCCTCTCTACGCATCTGCTGAATCCAAAGAAAAGCAGAGACTGAGACACTTTAACACCAGCAGCATTGCAGAACTTGCCAGACAGCATTGAACTCAATGTAGTACTACCTTAAGGACTTCAGCTCCAAATTTTTCCCTCTGGAATTACCCCCAAAGCCTTCCCCATGAGTGGGTATAGCTGGAAGGCAGCGGTGGTTTGAGATCAGAGTTTTTCTTCTCCGAGATGAGCTGCTAACCACGGCTGACAAGCCCATCTGCCCGAAGTGCCTAGTTTTCAGGTGCCAGTAGCCCACCTTCACCTCTTCTCCTGTCAGGAGAAACAGTTCCACCAGGAATCAAAGGTTATGGGGATAAAGCAGGAATTGGATAGTGATTGTGGATGATCGGCCATGATCACGGTGAATGGCGGTGCTGGCTCGAAGGGCTAAATGGCCTACTCCTGCACCTATTGTCTATTGCTTAGTAGTTAAGACACACGCGAAGGGCAAGAGCTGGACTTGGTTGTCAGAGGCTATCTGAGATGCACGCCACTGGGAGCATTTAACAGGTAGTGGGAGCTCGTCCCCATTACCATCCACCACCCCTCCCTCACTTCCCTGGCTATGACAACCTTAAGGAACTTCAAGAATTCGAACTCAATCAATGTTTGGAAAACAGATTGTTTCTGGATCAAATCTAGACTTAAGTAAGATTATGAGCACAAAATGATTCTGCAGATGCTGGAAATCCAGAGCAGCACACACGAAACGCTGGAGGAACTCAGCAGGTCGGGTAGCATCTATGGAAATAAACAAACAGTTGGAGATCTGTGCCAAGACCCTTCATCAGGACTGGAAAGGAACAGGGAAAAAACCAGAATAGGGAAGTGGGGGGAGGGGAAGGAGGAAAAACCTGAAATATAGGTGAAGCCAGGTGGGTGGAGGAGGGAGAGATGAGGAGAGAAGCTGGGAAGTGACGGGTGGAAAAGGTAAAGGGCTGAAGAAAAACGGGTGATCAGAGGGGAGAGTGCACCAAAGCAGAAAGGGAGGAGGAGGGACATAGGGAGGAGGTGATAGGCAGGTGAAGAGGGAAGAAGGGAGCCAGAGTGTGGAATGGAAGAAGAGCGAAGAGAGGGGTAAAACTTACCAGCAGTCAGAGAATACAATGCTGTTGCTTAAATAAGATTATCTCTTCTTCTATCCTTTTCACTGCATATCCAGCCCTTTACAGAGCCCATCAGGAGCGAGGAGAGTATTAGAGAGCTGAGAACCTCTCTGTCTGCTCGGATCCACTGTCAGTCAGCAGTCTGATGAGCACCGGACACCAGTTTCAGCTCAAGTACCAACCGCCGATGAAAACTCTCAACTCAGAGAAAGAGGTACTTTGGACTCCGGTGTGTTCGAGTACTGAAAGTGAAATCTAGCATGATCCAATGACCAGGACCATACTGAAGTTTGGGTGGCTCGCCCAATGCTCTCCTTCAGGGTTTCCTGGCCTGGGATCCACAGACCCCTGTTAATAGTAAGGTTGGGAACTCCTGTCCTACGAGGAAAGCAGTACAGTTTAAGAATCTTTGTAAAACTACCAGACCATATCACTCATGGAATGAATGTGAAAGAAAAGTACTGACGCATTGGCACCGTGGTAGCATCATGGTTGGTGTGACACTATTGGAGCTCAGGGTGATCAGAATTCAGTTCCAGCTCCGTACCTCCTCCCTGTAGTGGCATGGGTTTTCTCCCACAGATCATAGACGTACCAGATAGTAGATTAATTGGTCATTGTAAATTGTCCTGTACTTGGGGGGGGGGGGGGGGCGGGGAGGGAACGTCAACTCAGACCACGAGAGGCCTGCGTCGGGCATTTTCATGCCTTACAAGGCGCAGATTGGAAGTCTGTGTGGGGCGCCACCCCTCGCACAGACACTAGAGCAATGTGTGATTAAGTGCCTTGCTCAAGGGCACAAACACGCTGCCACTGCTGAGGCTCAAACTAGCGACCTTCAGATCACTAGACGAACACCTTAACCACTTGGCCACGTGCCCAACACAAAGCCTTAGGCTAGTGTTAAATAGGTGTGTTGCTGGGCATTGTGACTCGTTGGACTGGAGAAGCCCATTCTACACTGTATCTCTAACTGATGAATGGAATGACATGGCTTGTATTGAGGTCAGCGATACCTGAATGTCCTGTATTTTATATTTGGTAATATTAATAATAAGGTCATATTTTTGAAATGACAGGTAGTGTCGTGGCTAGTATAACTCTTTACAGTGCCAGCTGTAAGATCAGGGTTCAATTCCTGCCTGTGCCTGTTCTGAGTTTGTAAGTTCTCCCTGTGACCACAATTGCTTCCTCTGGGTGTTCCGGTTTCCTTCCACATTCCAAAAATATATGGGAGAGGATTCATGAGTTGTGAGCATGCCTTGTGGGCACTAGAATTCATGGGGACACCTGCAGGCTCAAGGGATTCTGCAGATGCTGGAAATCCAGAGTAACATATACGAAATGCTAGAGGAACTCAGCAGGTCAGGCAGCATCTATGGGGTGGAATAGGAAAGGAAGACGTCATGGTAGTATGGTGGTTGGCACGATGCTACTTCAATTCTGTCACCGCCTGTTAGGAGTTTGTACGTTCTTCCCTTATGTGTGTGGGTTTCCTCCGAATGCTCTGGTTTCCACCACATTCCAAAGACACACAAGTTAACAGGTTAATTGATCATGGTAAATTGTCCTGCGATTAGGCTAAGATTAATTTGGTTGGCTGCCGGGCAGTGTAGCTCGGTGGACCAGAAGGACCTGTTCCTAGCTATATTTCTAAATAAATAAAATAAGTAAAAAATAAATAACTTAACAGTCATCGTTTTGCTCTGAGACCCTTCGTGCAGGCTGCCAATAGCACATTTGGGACTGTGTTGGTCAATGATGCAAAAGAACAGATTTCACGAAATGTTTCGATATACACATGAGAAATACAGCTTGTCTTTCGCTTTTAAAACATCTGCAAATATCACTTCATGGGTGTTGTGAAGCAATGTAATTGAAAGGCCAGGGAATCTGATACGGAGTGCGTTCTATACATCAACAATGCTCTGCTATTTTGCATTACAATGTCACCGAGGCTGTGTTGCATTTAATCAGCTCCGTTTGTTTAGCAAGCCGCAGGAGGAGATCGCTGTCCCAATGTCAATTTGCAATAGCTGCCTTCCTCTTTGTGGGGGTAAGGTCACTGATGGCGTGAGACCCGTGTCTTGACAGTGAAAAGAACTTTAGCAACATTAAATTGCTCTTTGTTTCATTATCCACTGCAATTTACTGGGGACATGCTCTAACTATTGGCAGAAGCTTATTCTTCCTGTCTCTCCCCCACCCCATACCTCTTTAATATTTGGTCAATACTTCTCTCTTTGAACTACTTTTGGCTACCTGTGTTATTATCTCCTTATATGATTCATTCTTAGTTTTCAGTCTGATGTTGTTCATGCTGCGGGAGGCTAATAGCTTCAAACCACCTGTAATCCAATTACGGTTAATAGCAGACTGGTTCCTTAAGGTTGTTATAGTGTGGGGGTGGTAATGGGGAAAATTTCCCACTACCTATTAAATATTCCCAATGGTGTAGCCTCTGACAACCAAGTCCAGCTCCTGGCCTTTGCATGTGGCTTAGCTACTAAATTCAGTGGAACCATTTCTACTGACAGGAGGAGGGGTAAAGATGGATTACTGGCACCTTAAAAACGATTGCTTCGGGCAGGATGGGGCTCATTGACCACGGGAGAAGCTCTTCTAGGAGAAGGAAAATTCTGATCTCAAACCTCCACTGCATTGTGACTATACCCACTCATGGGGAAGGCTTCAGGAGTAAACCTCAAGGGAAAAATCTGGAGCTGGAGTCCCTAAGGCAGTCCTACATTCAGTTCCAAGCTAACTAGCAACTCCTGCAATGCTTCTAGTCTCTGCCGTTCCTTTGGGTTCATCAGATTTGCGAGAGAGGAAGCCTGCTTCGTGGGAAATAATTTGCTCTCCATATTGTACTGCCCTGGCTTGCGTATCTAGGCAGCTAGGATGCAATATCCATGGTTTACCCTGATCCTCAGAGGCCTCAGAATAGCAAACTGGTGGTTTCACTCAGATAAATAAAGATCTGGTCAATAACAGGAATGCCCACTCACATTTTAGACATTTTTTAATACACTTAAAGGTTTCTCCCACAAACCATTGGAGGACCTCAGCAGGTCAGGCAGCATCTATGGAGAGGAATTAAACAGTGGATGTTTCAGGCTGAGACCCTTCAACGGGACTTGATGAAGACTGTTGGCCAGAAACATCAACGGTTAATTCCTCTCTGTAGAAACTGCCTGACCAGTCCGGAGTTTGTGTGTGTTGCTCTGGGTTACCAGCATCTGCAGGATCTCTTGTGTTTATCTAAGGTACTCTCCAGTTACTGATACCCATCCACTGAAGAATATTGGAATAGTCTGCATTCATTTTGTGCTGATAAATCTTACTTATTTATTTCCTTAGTGATACAGCATGGAGTAAGTCCTTCCAGACCTTTGAGCCACTCCTTCCTAGCAACCCTCAACAAACCTGATTAACCCTAACCTAACCACAGGACAGTTTACAATGACCAATTAACCTTCTACCCAGTACATCTCTGGACTGTGGGAGAAAACAAAAGCACCCAGGGAAAACCCACTCTTTTCACAGGAAAGACGAACGGACTCAGAACAGCATCAGAAATGAACTCCAGAATCTCCCAAGCTGCAATAGCATAGCTTGCTTTTACTGTCCACAAAACTATGGCATCATTAGCATGTATTTATCAATAATTAATTATTTGGGAAATCTCAATCATCATCGTTGGCATTATGAGCTGTGTCATATGACATGGGCGATCATGGTCTTCCATCTGTATTTAATAAGCTAATGAGCTCTTCAAAACAGAAAAAAAAGGATAGATGAAGCTATCTGAGTGGGGAAGGGGCGATGACAAACTGGGAACCTGGGAGGTGAGAGGTGGAAATACCGGACGGTTGGGGAGGTTGATTTAGATATTTAATATATTTTCAGTATAATCAGAATCACATTTATTCTCCCTGACGTATAACCTGAAATCTGTTGTTTCACAGCAGAGTTACAGGGTAACAACATAACAATCTATAGATTACAACAAATAATAAACAGAACAAAGTAGTAGAAAATGAGGAAGGATTCATGGCTTCATGGACCGTTCAGAAATCTGATGGTAACAAAGAAGAAACTATTACTAAAACATTGAGCTTGGGTCTTCAGGCTCTTGAACCTCTCCCTGATGGTAGTAACGAGAAGAGAGCATGTTTCAGATGGTGACATGTTTCTTTATTTTCCTGTAAATGCTTTTGAGAAACCGAATTGCAAGGGAATACATAGATGGTGACATATCCACCGAGTGGCCACTTATTAGATACACCTGTGGCACCTGCTCGTTAATGTAAATATCTAATCAGCCAATCACGTGGCAGCACCTCAATGCATAAAAGCATGCAGACATGGTCAAGAGACTCAGTTGTTGTTCAGATCAAACATTAGGATGGAGAAGAAATGTGATCTAAGTGACTTTGACCATGGACGGGTGGCTTGAGTATCTCAGAAACTACTGATCTCCTGGGATTTTCACACACAACAGTTTCTAGAGTTTACAGAGAATGGTTTGAAAAACAGAAAAAAAAACATCTAGTTAGTGGTAGTTCTGTGGGGGAAAATGCCTTGTTAATGAGAGAGGTCAGAGGAGAATGGCCAGACTGGTTTAAGCTAACAGGAAGGTAAAAGTAACTCAAATAACCATGCATTACATTGATAGCGTGCAGAAGAGCTTCTCCGAATACGCAGCACGTCGAACCGTGAAGTGGATGGGCCACTGCAGCAAAAGACCACAAACATACATTCAATGTAAACAACAGGAATTCTGCAGGTGCTGGAAATTCAAGCAACACACATCAAAGTTGCTGGTGAACGCAGCAGACCAGGCAGCATCTGTAGGAAGAGGTGCAGTCGACGTTTCAGGCCGAGATCCTTCGTCAGGACTCAGGGTCAGTCCTTACGAAGGGTCTCGGCCTGAAACGTCGACTGCACCTCTTCCTACAGATACATTCAATGTTTTGTTTTTCACGTCACTTCATTAGATACACCTGTACACCTTCTCATTAATGCCAATATCTAATCAGCTAATCACATAGCAGCAACCCAATGCATAAAAACACGCAGACATGGTCAGGAGATTCAGTTGCTGCTCAGACCAAATATCAGAATGGGGAAGAAATGTGATTTTGACCGTGAAATATTTGTTGGTGCCAGACAGGGTGGTTTGAGTATCTGAGAAACTAATCTCCTGGGGTTTTCATGCACAACAGTCTCTAGATTTTATAGAGAATACTATGAAAAGGTGTGGGCATGCGGCCAAGTGGTTAAGGCATTGGACTAGCGACCTGAAGGTTGTGAGTTCGAGCCCCAGCCGAGGAAACGTGTTGTGTCCTCGAGCAAGGTACTTAATCACACATTGCTCTGCGACGACACTGGTGCCAAGCTGTATGGGTCCTAATGCCCTTCCCTTGGACAACATTGGTGTCGTGGAGAGGGGAGACTTGCAGCATGGGCAACTGCTGGTCTTCCATACAACCTTGCCCAGGCCTGCACCCTGGAGAGTGAAGACTTTCCAGGCGCAGATCCATGGTCTCGCAAGACTAATGGATGCCTTTATTTAGTATGAAATACAAAAAAAAAACATTCAGTGAGTGGTAGCTCTATGGTCGAAAATACCTTGTGAATGAGAAAGGTCAAAGTTGAATGGGAAGATGGTTCAAGTTGACAGGAAGACAACAGTAATTTAAGTAAACATGGGTTACAACAGTGGTGTACAGAATAACATCTCTGAGAGCACAACACTTCAAACTTTGAAGTTTGGCAGCAGCATACACTCTGAGGCTATTTTACTAGGTACAGGAGGTACCTAATAAAGTGGCCAATGATTGTACATTAGTCATAGTCATAGTCATACTTTATTGATCCCGGGGGAAATTGGTTTTCGTCACAGTTGCACCATAAATAATAAATAGTAATAGAACCATAAATAGTTAAATAGTAATATGTAACTTATGCCAGTAAATTATGAAATGTCCAGAACCAGCCTATCGGCACAGGTTGTCTAACCCTCCAAGGGAGGAGTTGTAAAGTTTGATGGCCACAGGCAGGAATGACTTCCTATGACACTCTGTGCTGCATCTCGGTGGAATGAGTCTCTGGCTGAATGTACTCCTGTGCCCACCCAGTACATTATGTAGTGGATGGGAAACATTGTCCAAGATGGCATGCAACTTAGACAGCATCCTCTTTTCAGACACCACCGTCAGAGAGTCCAGTTCCATCCCCACAACATCACTGGCCTTACGAATGAGTTTGTTGATTCTGTTGGTGTTTGCTACCGTCAGCCTGCTACCCCAGCACACAACAACAAACATGATAGCACTGGCCACCACAGACTCGTAGAACATCCTCAGCATCGTCCGGCAGATGTCATCGTCCTACATACTTCGATAAGTACGTTGACTGACTGAAAGTAGAATTCTCACTTCCCTAGCCTTGACTGAATAGGTTCTCTGTTATTCAACTCTTGATTGTTTATAACAACCCTCCTTTTCTCCCTTTGTGTTATGGAAGGCCTACCATACATCTCAATGTAAAGGACCCTGCTGATTGTCAACTGTCCTTTGGTCCCTTTCAATATAAACAATGTTAACACTCAGTTTTCTAGGCAATCTAGAATTCTACCAAAAATTCCATGTTAATGTGCACTTAAATGGTACTTTTGGCAATCATTAGGAATGAAAAAATCCTTCTCAATTTGAGAAGTGGATTTTGAGGGAATCTCAGAAACGTCATTCATCATCGTTATGTGCCATGTTGTGTAACAGGGGTGATCATGGTCTTCCATTTATTTTTAATCTGAGAAGTTCAAATAAGCTCTTCAAAACTTTTGCCTGTCCATCCCTTGATGTAACACATGAATATAATGCATGCGTTGTCGACTGCGACATTTTGTTCCATCTATTTTCCCCGATACTACAAGACTTTCAAGCTTCTCCTTCCTCAGTACATTTCCCAGAAATTCCAGCTGCTTTTTCCTGTTTGATGATGCCAGTTCTCTTCTTATTCCGGCCTTTCACAACACTTCCTCAGCTTGTTACTCCGTCCCTCCATGATATCTTCACCATTCCTCCCAAAAACCTCTTTCTGCAGCCTCAGATCTTCCCTCATTTTGATTTGATATTGTCCAACATGTGCTCCCATATGTTAGTGTAGAAAGACCGTAGCACTGCAACACTCCAACGCTGTCACCCATAGAAGCTATATTATTCCACAGTACCTTGTTCAAATGCTCAATCGTGCATTTAGCTATTCCAATCCTGACATCTGCACTACCATCAGATGTTATCATGCTCCCCAAGTAGTTGAACTTCCATGTTTGTTCAATTGTTTTGTTGCCCTCTTTCAGTTTGCATTTCTGTATTTCTATCTTCTTTGTGATAACCATCCAATCGATCTTCTTGCAGTTGATGGTCAATCCTCTCTTTGCACGTTCTTCAATGACTTCAACATCTTTCCTGAAGCCCCTCTTTAGAAGTAACTATCAGCACTGTGTTGTCTGCATATCATAGATTGCTCAGATTGTATCCACCCACTATCAAATCTGGAATACTGTTAATTTCTCTTAGAATCTTCCCACCATAAAGGTTGAGTAGGTTGGGCAAGAGAACACAACCTCGCCTGACTCCGCAACACACTTAAAAATTGCTGGTGGAACACAGCAGGCCAGGCAGCATCTATTGGAAGAGGTACAGTCGACGTTTCGGGCCGAGACCCTTCATCAAGACTAACTAAAAGGAGAGCTAGTAAGAGATTTGAAAGTGGGAGGGGGAGGGCGCCTGACTCCCCTTCTAACCTGGACAAAATCGTTTGTCTCATCTAGGGTTGCCAAATCAGAAAGCTAGACTTGCAAGTGACCGGAGGAAACAAATTTCTCTACTCCAGGAGCATAACATGCACACAGGAGATTCGCAGATGCTGGAAATTCAGAGTAACACACACAAAATGCTGGAGGAACTCAGTAGGTAAGGCAGTGTCTATGGAAACGAATAAACAATTGACATTTTGATCCTGTCATTAACTGTTTATTTGTTTACATGGATGCTGCCTGACCTACTGAGTTTCTCCAGCATTTTGTGTGTGTTGTTTCAGAAGGACAACCTGCTTTCTTTCCCTTGTCCAGTCTCCTTACAATTAATCAACCTCTTAGTAAATCACGTATGAAGAGACAGCATGATAGCATCATAGTTAGTGCAATGCTTTATAGGACCAGCTGAAAGACTGGGGTTCAGTTCTCACTGCTGCCTGTAAGGAGTTTATACATTCTCCCCATGACTGTGCGAGCCATCTCTGAGTGCTCCATTTTCCTGCAACATTCCAAAGAGACACGAGTTAGAGTTAGTAAGTTGTTGGCATGTAAGGCATCCGTTAGTCTTGCAAGACCACGGATCAGCGCCTGGAAAGTCTTCACTCTCCAGGGTGCAAGCCTGGGCAAGGTTGTACAGAAGACCAACAGTTGCCCATGCTGCAAGTCTCCCCTCTCCACGACACTGATGTTGTCCAAGGGAAGGGCAAGGGATGATACAGCTTGGCACCGGTGTCGTCGCAGAGCAATGTGTGGTTAAGTGCCTTGCTCAAGGACACAACACGCGGCCTCGGCTGGGGCTCGAACTCACGACCTTCAGGTGGCTAGTCGAATGCCTTAACCACTTGGCCACATGCCCACAAAAATTCGAGAATTTTGTGTGGGCATGTTATGTTGGCACTGGAAGTGTGGAGGCAATTGTAAGCTGTCCCAGCACATCTTTGGTGCGAACAATGTGTGTTCGAATGTTTCAATATACGTGTGACAAATAAAGTTAATCATCATAGTTGAATGATGAAGTGAAGTCAAGAGGAGTAATAACTGTTCTTGAAACTGGTGGCATGAGCCCTGAGGCTCCTGTACCGTCCTGATAGCAGCAGTGAGAAGAGAGAGTCACCTGAGTGGAGGGAGTCCTGATGATCTTCATCTTCATCTTAATATTAAACCTTTCAGATATCTCACAGGACACATCCTCTAAATCATCTGCTCATATTTATGATTTCTTCACTTTTTCGGTGTCTTCATTGGATGATTTCATTTTTCAAAATTTAGTAAAACATTTTTTGGTCTTATCAGTTTGAAAACCATCAGCAGTGTGGGATATTAAAGAGAATCTCATTAGCAGACTGTCCATCAGCATTTCATACTCTCAGTACAGCAGTAACAGTACTGCAATTGTCTCTTCTGTTCCCTTCCACGGCATACAATGTAATATTTTTCTACATTAAAAACTATCCTGCACAGGTTCCAAATGTTATCATCAGATACAATGAACGCCCAATCATCATGACAGCACTGACTTTCCCACATCATCCACAAGATTTAGAAAAAAAGAAAGATTCACAGTTTTTGTCACATGTACATCAAAATATCGAAATGTACAGTGGAATAAATTGTTTGCATCAAGGACCAACACAGTTTCAGAACTATATTGGGTCAGCTGCAAGAGTCACCATGCCTCTGGTGCCAACATAGCATGCCCACAACTTACTAACCCTAACCTATATATCTTTGGAAAAAGGGCCCTACAGAGGAAGCAATCATGGTCAAGGGGAGAAGGTACAATCTGCTCACAGAGAGCCTCGTGAATTGAAGCACAATCAGTAATCACTGGTGCTGTCAAGCACTGCGCGAATTGCTGGGCTTTCATGCTGCCAGCTTGACACTAACCCATTCTGAGCTTTCAGGTGATTTGAGGCAATAAGAAATAAACTAAGAAGAAGACACTATAGCACAAATTTCACGGAGGAACAGTTTAGAGGGGGAATGGATTCTTAAGATCATTGGGAGAGGAATGAGGCCGCTCAGCACGTTGACCCTGCTCCACCAGAGGGCGCAGCGTCAGAAGTGTGGGACATCCCTTTAGAAAGAGATGAGGAGGAATTTCTTTAGCCAGAGGGTGGTGAATCTGTAGAATTCACTGCCACGGACGGCTGTGGAGGCCACATCATTGGGCATATTTAAAGTGGAGATTGATAGATTCTTGATTTATCAGCACATCAAAGGTTACAGGGAGAAGGCAGAGAATGGTTTTGAGAGGGATAACAAGTCTAACAGATGGAATGATGGAGCAGACTAGATGGGATGAATGGGCTAATTCTGCTTTTAGGTCTTATGGTTTTATGTTCTTATGGTCATTTGATTTTGACTGATTATTTAAGAGAAGTTGCTTCCCCAGCATGGTCTGCTCCGGTGGAGACAAATTCTGTCTGCTCAAATACAGTACTGTGCTAAAGACTTAAGCATACACACACAAACATGTATAGCTAGGGTGCCTCAGACTTTAGCACTGTACTGCAGTAATTTTACGTATTGCACTGTACTGCTGCTGTGAAAAATAAATTCATGACATATTTGGGTGATGATAAACCTGATTTTGATATGGGTCTCCATTGTGGACTGAGAGTGGGAAAGGGTCAGAGAGAGGGGAATCTTAATCTAGATTGTTCTCTTATTCTTGTTAAAGGCTATTGTTGGTTCACACTATCTTCCTGTCAAGGCACAAAGCTACTTTTTTAAACATCACATTTTGTTGAATATATTTGGATTTGAACACTGTAATATTGTTACAAAAAGCCAACAAGTTTGGTTATAATCTGAGAACATGTACTCAGTTAACTTTAGAGACAACGATCGTGAAAGATTTCTTTTTGTGTTCAGGTCCTGGGTATTTTAACCAGCTTTTGTTACTTGCAGTGTTACTTGACATTCACTGGTTAACCCGGTTTAATCTTGCCTGACATCAAATTAATTCTGTTTGAACACCAACAAGGATCTCTAAGATGCCAGCAAGTGTTTACAGTGCAGCAAAGTCTACATCAGAATGAATCAGTCACCCAAGAATTCACATAACAGAGTGCTGGGTGCGCGGTATTCAATAAAGGAATCCATTGCCACTGTGGCAAACAATCTCACAGAACTAAATCCTCCTCTATGCTGACACAAAAGAGTTATCACTTCAGGAATCTTGCTTTGATTTCCAACAGAATAAGACGTCACCTAAGGCCAGAGTTGACTGGCTGATCATCTAATGAAATTAAGACCAGAGATTTTAGTTGAGTTACATTCTGAATTTTGTTCCAACCCATTAAATGCCTGGTAGAATTATCCAGAAAGTAATGATCCCTTGGATTCTGATGGTTACTGAGCAGACTGATTTTTGCAAGTTCCTATCAGGGAAGTATAAATCAGGAACATTGGCTGTGAAACGGCTTGCCTTGACTGTGCTTTTTTTGTGCAATCGTTTTTTTACCTGTTCCGAAGAACAGCAGCAATGTACAGGTTTTAAGTGTCTGATGGCACTGAGCATGACTTCGTTACTGAGAACGAAAGAAAAGCAGCAATCTCAACTTGCTTTTACAAATCATCCTTTGAACCTCCTCAAAAGGGCCGAGCAGCGATACTAATAGCAGAGCTTAGCCCGTTCCTGTGGGACTGCCTTTCTTTTCTTTAGGGCAAATGGACTGTATCCTACTTTTGCCGGCTCTTTCTGTTTCAGTTTCTGATATGATCTACAGGCTGCAGATCTATTCTTCGGTTACCTCACACTGCTTTCGTGACTCACAGGGCTTTGTTCCTCTCTTGGCTTTAATTTCCATCCCATATCAACCCACTCATCTTTGCCTCTTGTGTTTCTTAACCAGGTTACATAAGATGTCGCTCTGCCCCACCATCTGCACCCTTTGTTCCCATTCGATTAAAGAGCTTGTTCATCTTTCATCTTTTCTTTTCCAGTTCCAATGACGTCCTTTGCTCCTAAAACATTCACTTATCCATTGGATTCAAATCGTTCTTCTGTGTGTTTCTAGTGTTCAAAAGTTCAAAGTAAATTTATTATCAAAGTACATAAACAGTACTGCGCAAATATCTTAGGCATATATGTATGTGTATATATATATACAGTAGCTTGGGTTCCTAAGACTTTTGCACAGTATTCTAATAATTTTATGTATTGCACTAGTCATAGTCATAATCATAGTCATACTTTATTGATCCCGGGGGAAATTGTTTTTCGTTACAGTTGCACCATAAATAATTAAATAGTAATAAAACCATAAATAGTTAAATAGTAATATGTAAATTATGCCAGGAAATAAGTCCAGGACCAGCCTATTGGCTCAGGGTGTCTGACCCTCCAAGGGAAGAGTTGTAAGGTTTGATGGCCACAGGCAGGAATGACTTCTCATGACGCTCTGTGCTGCATCTCGGTGGAATGAGTCTCTGGCTGAATGTACTCCTGTGCCCACCCAGTACATTATGTAGTGGATGGGAGACATTGTCCAAGATGGCATGCAACTTAGACAGCATCCTTTTTTCAGACACCACCGTCAGAGAGTCCAGTTCCATCCCCACAACATCACTGGCCTTACGAATGAGTTTGTTGATTCTGTTGGTGTCTGCTACCCTCAGCCTGCTGCCCCAGCACACAACAGCAAACATGATGGCACTGGCCACTACAGACTCTATACTACTGCCACAAAAAAAATTCATGACATATGTGAGTGATGATAAACCTGATACCAATGTGGGTCTCTGTTGTGGACTGAGAGTGGGAAGGGGGCAGGGAGAGGGGGAATCATGGTTGGGAAAAGAGGAAGGGATAAGGGAGGGAGCGGGAAGCACCAGAGAGACATTTTGTAATGGTCAATAAACCAATTGTTCGGAATCAAATGACCTTGCCTGATGTTTCAGGGCTGGATGTGTCTGAACCCATGCTATTGCCCACCCCTGGCACTCCTTCTCTGCCACCTGTCCCATATCCCTTCCATGGTGCTCCACCCTCGCCATCCTTTGCTCCGGCCAGATTTACAAACCCACTGTCGACAAGTGCTAGGTACCCTAGCTTTATATATATGCGTGCCTAAAACCTTTGAGCAGCCATGTATCTCACCAAATACCACCCCGAGATTCATTTCTTGCGGGCATCCACAGAAAATACAAAGAAATGCCATAGAATCAGTGAAAAAACACACACAACGTGGAAGGACAAACAACCAATTTGCAAAAAAGACAACAAATTGGGCAAATGCAAAAAAAATCTAAGTAATAATTGTAAATAAATGATAAATATTAAGAACATGTGACACACATGAACCATAACACTCCATATCTCACCCATCCACGTACTTATCCAAACTTCCCTTACTTTACGGTGAGAGGGGAGACGGTACAACGCAGATGTGTGGGGCAAGTTTTTTTATGCAGAGAGTGGTAAATAGATGGATAGATATACCTTATTGATCCCGAGGGAAATTGGGTTTCTTTACAGCCACACCAACCAAGAATAGAGCATAAATATAGCAATACAAAAACCACAAACAATCAAACAACAAAATACAAACTATGCCAGATGGAGAAAAGTCCAGGACCAGTCTATTGACTCAGGGTGTCTGACCCTCCACGGGAGGAGCTGCAAGTTCGATGGCCACAGGCAGGAACGACCTCCCGTGACGCCCAGTGTTGAATCTCGGTGGGTGCCTGGATTGCAATTCTGGGGTGACAGTGGAGAAAAATACAACGGAAGCATCTAAGAGTCTTGTTGATAGGCACATGGATATGGAGATAACGAAGGGCGATGGACTTAGGAAGGAAGGTTAGTTTGTTCTGCATAATATTGTGGGCTGAAGGGCCTGTTGCAGTGTTGTGATGGTCTATGTTTTATGCTAGTCACATAACATCATAGATTTTAATCCAGGGGTTCCCCTCCTGAGGTCCAAGGACCCCTTGCATAATGGTATTGCTCTATAGCATAAAAAAGGTTGGGAACTCCTGCTTTAATCTCATTTTAAGTGCCAAGCCAGCAATATCCACAACCTTGCAGTGGGGTGCATTCTGACTGGTTGAGTCACTGTCAGGTGTGGAGGCTCCAACGAATAGGATCGAGCGAGGCGGCAGAAGGTTATTGACTCAGTGTGCTCCATCTCCGCAGAACTGAGGACATCTTCAAAAGGCGGTGCCTCAGATAAGTGGCATCCATCACCACAGACCCTCACCATCTGGGATATGACCTCCTCTCATTACTACCATCAGGGAGGAAGTGCAAGAAAACACATCTGTCAACTCAAAACCGCCATGGGATCAGCAGCTCTGCAACCTGCAGGACATTCCTCATTCCACCATTACCAGAAGGTCATAAACTAAACAGGCTTCAAAGGAAAGCTGAGCTGGAAAAGCCTTGGTTTCTGTGAAGAGTAAGAATTTCAGGTTGTATGCTGTACACATTCTCTGATATTAAATTGAACAATTTGAACCATTTGGTATGGTCTAAAATGGTCTGTTGAATGAGCAAAAGTGCAATCCAGCTGACACTCACGTTAAACAACATAAACAAGAACTATATGGACGTCCAGTTTGGTCCGTGTACATAAACGACTGAGGAATAGCAACACATGCATAATGCTGGAGGAACTCAGCAGGTCAGGCAGCATCTATGGAAATGACCAAACAGTCAACATTTTAGGCTGAGACGCTTCATCAGGACTGGAAAGGAAGGGGGAAGATGATCGTTGTGTCAAACACCTCTGCTCCAGAATTTCCTGGTGGCTAACCAGACTAATTCCTATCCCCATTCCTGTTCTGACATGTCGGTCCATGACACACTGATGTCGCCCTCAGGGTGGAGGAGCAACATCTCATATTCCATCTTGGTAGCCTCTAAGTTGGTTTGAACATCGATTTCTCCTTCCAGTAAGCTTTTCTTCTCTCCCCCACCCCACTTCTTCTAGTCCCCACTCTGGCCTTTCACCTCTTCGCATTATTTCACCCATGACCCTCCTTCCCTTTCTCCTATACTCCACTCTCCTCTCCTATCAGATTCCTTCCTCTCCAGCGCTCCTTTCCAACCCTCCTGGCTTCACCTGTCACCTTCTAGCTATCCCCTTTCCCCAGTCCCCAGATGGCCTCATCTAGCATCCTCTAGCAATCCCCTTTCCCCAGTCCCCAGATGGCCTCATCTAGCATCCTCTAGCAATCCCCTTTCCCCAGTCCCCAGTCCCCAGATGGCCTCGTTTATCATCTTCTAGCTAGCCTCCTTCCCTTCTCTTCCCCCAACCTTTTTATTCTGACATCTTCCCCTGTCCTTTCCAGTCCTGATGAATGGTCTTGGTCTGAAACATCAACTGTTTATTCATTTCAATAGGTGCTGTCCAACCTGCTGAGTTCCTCCAACATTTACGTGTGTTGCTCTGGATTTCCAGCACCTGCAGAACCTCTTGCGTTTGTGATTGAGGAAGAGAAAGTGAGACATGAGCAGCGAAGATGTCAGCACATGTCCCACTCATTCCTCCTGAGAAAATTCACTTTATCAACCAATACGTTGAGAATTGTGATTAAAAACCAAAAACTGCAGATACTAAAGATGTCAAATTAAAAGCAGATAAGGCTTGAAATATTACGAGAGGCAGAGTCAATATTTTGACAGTTTTCACAATCAAACTGTGAACACCAAATAAAGACTAGTTTTATTTTGTCACACGCACATTGAAATATTGAAACATACAGTGAAATATGCCATTTTGCATCAACGACCAACGCAGTCCGAGGGTCTGCTGGGTGCAGCCAGGAAGGCTCGCCATGCTTTCAGTGCCAACATAGAATGCCCACAGTTTACTAATCCCAACCTGCACATCTTTGCAATGCAGGGGGAAAGCGGGGTCTCAGAGGAAATTCATGCCCCACGGGGAGAAAGTGTATGCTCCTTGCAGACGGTGGCAGGAATTGAATTCCAAGCGGTAATTGCTGACGCTGAAAAGTGATTGTAACAGCCGCAATGTTACAGTACCACTTGCAAAAGAGTAGCTTTATTTGTCACATGTATGCACACTGAAACATTGGAGCAAGCAGTGAAATGTGTCATTTGTGTCAAAGCAAATCTGTCAGCATTGTGCTGGCGGGCAGACCCCAAGAGTCACCACACTTCCAGCACGAACATTCGGAGGAAACCAGAGTGCGCAAAGGAAACTCACGCAGTCACGAGGAGAGTGTACAAGCTCCTTACAGACAGCAGTGGGAATTGAACCCTGATCAGCGATCACTGGTGCTGTATTAATGCTATTCTAACGGCTATGCAACCTTGCTGGCCTGAGTGAAAGAAATGCATCTGGAAGGAGTTTCTGTGTTGCGGGACGGAGGGAAGGGAAAAGATTAATAGGCAGCTGTAATATTCTCTACAATTGCATGAGGAGATGCGATGAAAGAGGAGTGAATTAGAGAGTAGATTGAACCACAAACTCAAGTAGGAAACCATTCCTTCACTGTGCAGGAAGAGGAGGAAAGAATGTTTCTGCTGGTTAGAAGGACATCGACCCAAATTGTTAACTCTTCTTCTTTTCTCGCAGGTACTAAGTGTCCTGGTGAAAGGTATCTGCCCGAAACATTGATTGTCCTCTCCTTTATTGCTGCCTGGCTGGCTGAGTTGCTCAGCATTTTGTGTTTCTTCTTTTGCAAAATCTCTTGTGTTTATGAGCCTGCAAGTGTCGCCATGCTTCTGGCACCAACACAGCATGCCCACAACGCACGAACCCTGCCCTGTACACCTTTGGAATGCGGAAGCAAACCGGGAACACCCAGAGGAAACACGTGGTCACAGGGAGAACCTACAAACTCCTTACAGGTGGAGGCATTGTAAAGTGTTATACTGGCCACAACACTACCATGCCGCCCTGTCATATGACCTTATTATTAAAATTACCAAGTGTAAAATACAGCACATTCAGGTGTTGCCGATCTCAGTACAAGCCATGTCATTCCATCCATCAGCTAGAGATACAGTGTGGAACAGGCTTCTCCAGTCCAAAGAGTCGCAACGCCCAGAACACACCGGTTTATTTATTTATTGAGATACACTGTGGAACAGGGCACACCACTCAACAGTACCTTTATTTAATCCTAGCCCAGTCACAGGATAATTTACAAATGGCATTTAACCTATTAACTGGTACGTCTTTGGACTGTGGATGGAAACCAGAGCGAACCCACACAGCCATGGAGAGGACATACAAATTCCTTTCAAGCAGTGACGGGAATTGAACCCAGGTCGCTGGTCCTGTAAAGCATTGTGCTAACCACTATGCTACTGTGCCCCCTCCTACCATGATTTAGGCTACTTAATCCTAACAAGACAATTTTCAATGGCCAATTAACTTACTAACTGGTACACCTTTGGACTGTGGGAGGGAAATAAAGCACCCAGAGGAAACCCACGTGGTTTAAGGGAAGAATGTACAAGCTCCTTACAGGTGACTAACTGACCTATTGAGCATTTTCTGCCAGAAGTATGATCCACCCACAACACAGCAAAGAGAAAGTGAGAACAAAAATAGTAACAATATAATTCAAAAAGCCAAAAGGAAAACAAATGGTTTAAAAAAGGAAAGAAGTTCACTTTTGGTTGCAAGCTTGAAGTTGATGCAAGGATAGCGACTATCAGCTCAAAGTCAATGTAAAATTTATCATCAAAGTCGATATGTGATACCATATACTACCCTGAGATTCATTTTCTTGCAGGCATTTTCGGGGAAATAAGAAAATACAAGGGTCAAGAATCATATACACACAAAGTACTGGAGGAACTCAGAATGAGAATCAGGTTTAATGCCATGGGAATATAAAAACATAGAAAACCTACAGCACAATACAGGCCCTTCAGCCCACAAAGCTGTGCTGAACATGTCCTTACCTTAGAACTACCTAGGCTTTACTGACAGCTCTTTATATTTCAAAGCTCCATGTAGCCATCCACGAGTCTCTTAAAAGACCCTATCGCTTCTGCCTCTACCACCGCCGCTGGCAGCCCATTCCACGCACTCACCACTCTCTGCGTAAAAAACTTACCTCTGACATCTCCTCTGTACCTACTTCCAAGCACCTTAAGACTATGCCCTCTTGTGCTAGCCATTTCAGCAATGGAGAAAAGCCTCTGACTATCCACACGGTCAATGCCTCTCATTGTCTTGAACACCTCTATCAAGTCACCTCTCATCCTCTGTCGCTCCAAGGAGAAAAGGCCGAGTTCCAGGCAACATCCTTGTAAATCTCCTCTGCACCCTTTCTATGGTTTCCATGTCCTTCCTGTAGTGCAACGACCAGAATTGAACACAGTACTCCAAGTGGGGTCTGAACAGGGTCCTATATAGCTGCAACATTACCTCTCAGCTCCTAAACTCAATCCCATGATTGATGAAAGTCAGTGCACCGTATGCCTTCTTAACCACAGAGTCAACCTGCGTAGCCGCTTTGAGTGTCTTATGGACTCGGACCCCAAGATCCCTCTGATCCTCCACACTGCCAAGAGTCTTACCATTAATGCTATATTCTGTCATCATATTTGACCTACCAAAATGAACCACCTCACACTTATCTGGGTTGAACTTCATCTGCCACTTCTCAGCCCAGTTTTGCATCCTATCAATGTCCCACTGTAACCTCTGACAGCCCTCCACACTATCCACAATATCCCCAACCTTTGTGTGATCAGCAAATTTACTAACCCATCCCTCCACTTCCTCATCCAGGTCATTTATAAAAATCATGAAGAGAAGGGATCCTAGAACAGATCCCTGAGGCACACTACTGGTTACCGGCCTCCATGCAGAATATGACTCGTCTACAACCACTCTTTGCCTTCTGGATCCACAAAAAATATCACGAAATTTGTTGTCTCTGCAGCAGCAGCAAAATGCAATATATGATAATAGAAAAAACACTGAATTACAGTAAGTATTTATACATTAAACAATTAAATTAAATAAGTAGTGCAAAAATAAACAAAAAGTGGTGAGGCAGTGTTCATGGGTTTAATGTCCATTCAGAAATCCGATGGCAGAGGGGAGGAAGCTAATCCTGAATCGTTAAGTTCATGTCTTCAGGCTTCTGTACTACTCCCTGATGGTAGTAATGAGAAGGGAGTATATCCTGGGTGATGGGGGTCCTTAATGATGGATGCTGCCTTCTTGAGGCATCGCTCCTTGAAGCTTCTCTGGCTACTACAGAGGCTAGTGCCCATGATGGAGCTGAATAAGTTTACAACTCCCTGCAGCTTATTGTGATCCTGTGCTATAGTAACCCCGCCATCTCCCGCCTCCCCATGCCAGACAGTGATGCAGCCAGTTAGAATGCTCTCCATGTACATCTGTAGAAGTTTGTGAAAAACTAAATCTCCTCAAACTGCTAAAGAAATATAACCTCAGCAGGTCAAGCGGCATTAATGGAGAGAATTAAACATAAAAAATTCTGCAGATACTGGCAATCCAAAGCTATCTACATTTACATGTATTAGGAATTTGCTGTGGTGTGTTGGTATGACATGCAACAAAAGATTATTTTTATTTTTTTTTAGAGATGCAGCACGGTAACAGGCCCTTCTAGACAGTAAACCTCTGCTGTCTAATTACAAACACGTGACCAATTAACCTACTAAACTCATTACCTTTTGAATGCAGGACAAAACCGGGAGAAGGTTCAGGAGCTTGAAGACTCGTACGGCCAGATTTGGGAACAGCTTCTTTCCAACTGCGATAAGACTGCCGAAGGGATGCTGACCCGGATCTGGGCCGTACCTTTCAAATATCCGGACCTGCATCTCGGTTTTTTTGTACTACCTTACTTTCCATTTTTCTATTTTCTATTTATGATTTATAATTTAAATTTTTAATATTTACTATCAATTTGTAATCCAGGGAGCGGGAAGCGCAGAATCAAATATCACTGTGATGATTGTACGTTCTAGTATCAATTGTTTGGCGACAATAAAGTATAAAGTATAAACTGGAGGACCCAGATGAAACACATGCAATCACTGGGAGAAAGTACAAGCTCCTTATAGACAGTGATGGGATTTAAATCCAAGTCACTGGTGCTGTAATAGCATTACACTAATTACTACAATACCATGCCACCCCAACAGCAGCATTCAACATTTGTAAAAAAAAAACAAACAGGTATCTAAAAATAAGTTGGAGGTTAAACTATGGAGAAGTATAAGATGCACATAAATACATAATACAGTATACTTGGGGCAGCACGGTAGTGTAGTGGTTAGCACAATGGTTTACAGTACAGGTGGCATGGGTTCAATCCCCTCCACTGCCTGTAAGGAGTTTGTACATTCTCCCTGTGCCAGCATGGGTTTCCTCCGGGTGCTCTGGTTTCCTCCCACAGTCCACAGATGTACCAGTTGGTAGGTTAACTGGTCATTGTAAATTGTCTTGTGATTAGGCTTGGTGTGACCTGTACAAAATGAATGGGTTGCACTTGCATCCAAGGGAGACCAATATTCTTGCTGGCAAAAACCTACCGAATGTTAAAAACTCTAGATAAGGAGGATATGGTGAGGATATTTCCTATGGTGGGGGTATCCAGAACTAAAGAGCACAGTCTCAAAAATGAGGGGCGACCTTTGAGAACAGAGTTAAGAAGGATTTTTTCCCCCAGAGAGCACTGAATCTGTGGAATGGTCTGCCACAGACTGCAGTGGAGGCCAAGTCCATGAGTATATTTAAAGCAGAAGTTGTTCATTTCCTGATCGGTCAGGGCATCATGAGATATGGCGAAAAGACAGCTGTATGGGGTTGAATGGGATCTGGGGTCAGCCATGATGGAATGGCGGAGCAGACTCGATGGGCTGAATGGCCTAATTCTGCTCCTGTGTCTCATGGTCTTGTGGTCATAAATCAGGGGATTGCTCGACGGCACGGCTCGAAGAGCTATTCCGGGCTGTATTTGAAGAAATAAATAAATACAACAGAATTTATGTAAAAATTCTATGCATATACAAAACTGACAAAAACACCAGTTTGCTTACTTTTGCTCAAAATGGGTCCATTAGGAAAATAATTATAATCCTAACAGTCCTGTGGACCTAATGGATGACAATATGTTCCACACTAATGTGGTGCATCGCATAATAGACCCATTATAACCTGGAATTGGCCTTCTTAAGGGGAGAATGGAGAACTGAGAAACTTAATGTTCATCATAGATAAGCCTGTGTCATTTAGAGCAATATGTGTCACTGCAAAATGAAACATATTGAAGGGGTAGACTTCTCATATTGTGATTAAAACGGTGCCACAGTGTGTCGAAGTTGCTTTTGGTGTCTAGTACAGCGTGCGTCTTGCTTAATCAACATTAACACCATTATACATCACTTATTCAGCTGATTAGGTTTTCAAGTGTGAAGTAGTTTTACTCCAAATGTTATCTACAGCTTCTTCTACATCCAAACTGCCCTGAAGCATCCAAGTAATAGTTATTTAAATTTGTATGGACTAGCAAATGGAATGGTTACAGAGTGTGAACATCCTGTAAATCTCAGTACATGCATTAAGGGCCATGATAGCATATCAAGTTCAAAGTAAATTTATTATCAAAGTACATATATTCACCCTATACAACTCTGAGATTCATTTTCTTGTGGCTATGTTCAGCAAATCTAGAGAATAGTAACTATAACAGGATTAATGAAAGATCAACCAGAGTGCAGAAGACAGCAAACTTTGCAAATGCAAATATAAATAAATAGCAATAAATAACAAGAACATGAGATAAAGAGATAAAGAGTCCTTAAAATGAGATCATTGGTTGTGGGAGCGTCTCACTGTTGGGGCAAGTGAGTGTGCTTATCCCCTTTTGTTCAAGAGCCTGATGGTTGAGGATGGCACCAGCTAGTGCAATGTTATTACATCCTGGGGTGTCAGAGTTCTGAGTTCAATCCCAGCAGCCTCTCTAAGCAGTTTGTACCTTCTCTCCAGGGAATGCATGGGTTTTCTCCGGGTGCTCTGGTCTTCTCCCACAATCCAAAGAACTACCGGCGAAGTGAATTACTCATTGTAAATCATCTCGAGATTAGGTTAGAGTGTTGTTAGGTGGTGCAGCTCAAAGGACTATAAAGGCTTATTCCAATGCTGTATCTCTACGCAGCTCTCACCTGTGGCTCCCCGTAGCTATTTGCATGCGACAGCGGCCACACCCTGAACAATGGCTTCAACAAGTGGGCTAAACCAGGTGAGGGTAGCCGACGGGTCTCAAACCCTCGGTGAGATAGGGAGTTGTCTATCCCTGCATGTGAAGACAGACTCCGGCTGATTGAGCGGACGAGACCAATGGAAGGTCCAATGGTCAAGAAGGCGGTCTCTGCAAGCGTCGTGGAACGTGTAGAGCAGGACAAGACACAGAAGACGTCCTGGTCATCCACTGCGCCTAGTCCCATCTCCAGCCGCCTAGACTCTGTCTTGCCACTGGATCCAGATGGGAATTGGGAAGAGACAGTGAGGCTGACGCTGAGCAACTCTCCCTCACTTAAATCCAAATCATGTGCTAGTCTCGACACCATCATCAACATAATGGTGTCGAGGTCTTCATCGACGACGACGATGGACGAACAATATCTCTACATTAAAAAATCAATTCTTAACGTAAACATTAGCTTTAAAGATAAGGATTAGCTTTTTTGTCTCATAAACTGCCTGAATCAGTCACAGGATGTACTGGGGGCAGCTTATAAGTGTCGTCACACTTCCAGCACCATAGCATGCCTACACACATACTAACACTAATCCTACACAAAATGCCGGAGGAACTCAGCAGGACAGGCTACATCGATGGAAAAGAGTGAACTGTCGACGTTTCGAGCCAAGACCCTTCTTCAGGACTGAGAAGGAAGGAGGCTAGCTGGCAGGTGATAGGTGAGGGCAGGAGGGTGGGAGAGGGAAAGGGCTGGCAGGTGATAGGTGAGGGCAGGTGGGTGGGAGAGGGAAAGGGCTGGCAGGTGATAGGTGAGGGCAGGTGGGTGGGAGAGGGAAAGGGCTGGCAGGTGATAGGTGAGGGAAGGAGGGTGGGAGAGGGAAAGGGCTGGCAGGTGATAGGTGAGGGAAGGAGGGTGGGAGAGGGAAAGGGCTGGCAGGTGATAGGTAAGGGCAGGTGGGTGGGAGAGGGAAAGGGCTGGCAGGTGATAAGTGAGGGCAGGCGGGTGGGAGAGGGAAAGGGCTGGCAGGTGATAGGTGAGGGAAGGAGGGTGGGAGAGGTAAAAGGCTGGCAGGTGATAGGTGAGGGCAGGTGGGTGGGAGAGGGAAAGGGCTGGCAGGTGATAGGTGAGGGAAGGAGGGTGGGAGAGGGAAAGGGCTGGCAGGTGATAGGTGAGGGCAGGTGGGTGGGAGAGGGAAAGGGCTGGCAGGTGATAGGTGAGGGAAGGAGGGTGGGAGAGGGAAAGGGCTGGCAAGTGATAGGTGAGGGAAGGAGGGTGGGAGAGGGAAAGGGCTGGCAGGCGATAGGTGAGGGAAGGAGGGTGGGAGAGGGAAAGGACTGGCAGGTGATAGGTGAGGGCAGGTGGGTGGGAGAGGGAAAGGGCTGGCAGCTGATAGGTGAGGGAAGGAGGGTGGGAGAGGGAAAGGGCTGGCAGGTGATAGGTGAGGGCGGGTGGGTGGGAGAGGGGAAGGGCTGGAGAAGAACGCATTTGATAGGAGAAGAGAGTGCACAAGATGGCGGCGTAGACTAGCTACCGGAAAGTATAGGTGGCTGTGGTAACAGGTCTGGGTGAGCGTGTGGTCGAAACATCCGCCGCAGTCTGTCTCATGTTTGAGATCCCTAATCCCAACTGCGCATCTTTGGTATGTAGGAGCAAACCGGAGAATCCAGAGGAAACTAACGTGGTTATAGGGAGAGAATGCTCGAACTCCTTACAGATAGCAGTGGGAATTGTCCTATCGGTGATTGCTGGTGTTATAGAGTGATCGTACTAACCACTGTGCTACTGTACCACCCCCACGAAAGCTCATTATCCCACGAGAGAGTAGTCCTGTACAACAAATAATCTAACAGCTCTCTCAAACTTCTGCTTTGCTCCCCTGTAACAAGAAAACAGAATTAAGGTTAGCCTTTAAAAGGGAAGGTAAACATTGTCAGGATGCAAAAGAAAACAGATAAGCCCCTTCAGACAATAGGCCTTCCCCTCCCTGGCTCCAAATGCCATTCAAAGTTCTTGAGTGCATTTGCTGTCTAGGTTCTTCCCACAGCCGGAGCTGGGGGTTATGAATGAGCCGCAGAAACTCCTCTAATTATGTCAACCTTTGACGGATCTGAAGACGGGCCGGGGATGTTCTCGTTTACTTTCTTCAGCTTCCTGGCATGCTAGTCAGTAAAGCCAGGATTAGATTAAAAGGAGAGGTCCCCAGAAATAGATTGAGCTCTGGCCTCAACAAGTCCGATGTGACTGCGCATTATCTCCAACTGAATGGAGATTCCTGGCATAATGTCTCGCCGTAATAAGCAAAAAAGCCCAGTTAGTGGCCACCCATTGTCTGACTTTTGTTGTAGGAAATAAGAGAATGCAGTCTTTCAGTTTAGGTTTATCAAGCGGGCTGAAGGGGAATGTGGCTCGAATCCAGCTGAGGTTTTGATGTCTTCATTTTCCTCTCTTTCTTATTCTTATTCAGTTAAAGAAGCAAAATCTCCTCAGCAGACCCATGGGGCGCTGGTGGATTTGAAAACAGCACACATTAAAGCAAAACTAAATGTCATATTTTTTCCTCTTCCCCCACAGCCTGATCATCCACTTAAATCTTAAGTAGCTTTTGATAGAAAAAATGGCAGTCATATCACAATGGTTAGCAGCTAGTATTTAATTACTGAATTAAACCATCTCTTTTGTAGCATTCAGTGACATTTTAAACTAAGTAACATTACAAATCCTTATGTAAGACCGAAATAAGGGAAGTACAAAAAACTGCATTTTGATAGCTGTGGCTTTTCAACTACAGTCTCGTTATTCCATTAAAGACTAGATAGCAATTACAGCAATGTATTAAAATTAACCACACACTTTATTTCACACAAATAAGAATAGCAATATCACTGTATCCGTTTAATTGACTTTCATTACCATGGCAAAGCTAATAGCTCTGTGATAACCTCACACCTGCAGTCACAGAACAGAAAGCCACCATGAAATCTCCCAGTGGGCTGTAGGTGTCCGCAAATGTAACCAGCGCACTGTGGAGCTGATAGATAAAGCATTTGACAGTGATATATTGCTTCAGGTCCGAAATAAATGACTGGAATTTCAAAGCGTGCTCTTTCTTTCCTCAGGAAGAAATTATATCTTTGGAAAATGATTTACAAAGAGATTAGAGTATTTGTATCCTGCTTCCCCTTTTGTTTGCTGATAAAAGAATGTCAGCTATCTCTTTAGACACACCTCCCTGGATTCTGATGTTTCCGCAAGAAATTAATGTCTGCCCTACACAGTTGATGATCGCTTAGGGTTGTGGTACAGAAAGAGAATACTTGGTCAACTCATGACACATGCTGAATTCAGTTAAAATTTGTCGCATATGGAATCAAAAATATTAGATTCGAGTCATGAAAGATTTGGGAAACACTTCATCCTAACTCAAGATTCATGTTTTTTCAGTGATTCCTAACTCGTCAATATCTCCTTTACATTAAACTTTATATAAATGAAAATGGCTGAAAGTCAAAGTTCAATGTACTAGTTTGGAGTATTGTGTGCAGTTTTGGTCACCTACTGACAGGAAAGATGTAAGTGAAATTGAAAAAGTCTAAGGATTGCTGTTGAGTCTGGAGGACTTGAGTTGAAGGAAAGATTGAATAGGTGAGGACTTTATTACTTGGAACGTAGAAGATTGAGAGGAGATTTGATAGAGGTATACAAAATTATAAGGGATATAGATAGGGTAAATGCAAGCAGGCTTTCTCCACTGCAGTTGGGTGCGACTCTGGCTGCACGCTCCGCTGTGTGATGAACTGAAGCTGGGTGTCTGCCCCGGGCTGCATGTCTATGGACTCACTTTTGTTCTGAATGCTGTTTGCTTGCTTTTACTGTTTGCATGATTTGTGGGTTTTTTTCTCTCTGCACATTGGGTGTCAATTGGTCTTTTTTAATGGGCTCTTTTGGGTCTCTTGTGGCTGACTGCAAGGAGACAAATCTCAAGGCCATATAATTTATACAAACTTCGATAATAAATGTATTTTGAATTTTTTTGAACTTTGACTACAATTAGAAGTCATGTGTTAAGGGTGAAAGGTGAAAATTTTAAGGGGAAACTTACAAGGATGTTGCCTAGATAGGAGAGCATGCCTTGTGACAATAGGTTGAGTGAACTCGGCCTTTTCTCCTTGGAGCGACGGAGGATGAGAGGTGACCTGATAGAGGTGTATAAGATAATGAGAGGCACTGATCATGTGGATTAGTGGTCACCAACCTTTTTAAGCCCAAGATCCCCAACCTCGACCTTAGTGAAAGGCAAGATCTACCTACTAAATTGTTTAGAGAAAAAAACAGCTCAGATTGTACTTCCAATCTGAGGCCTTTTATTTGGGCTACTTGTACTTGAATTACACAAAATACTTTTGGCAAACTTTCAAATTAATTCAAACAAGAAAACACTGTAACTAGCATATCAAACAGGCCATAGCTGTCCTTCTTTAAGAATATTACAATACTTCACACCTGTAATTCTAAGTTTCATTATTTAATTTTATTTCGACACGAAAAATAAATGAATAAAACTTGACTATTGCACTCAGTGTGATGACTGGGGCCGAATACTTTCTGCTAGTTCCCTGAAATTTGGCTCATAACTACAGAAAGCCGGTCTGAGACAG
Source organism: Mobula birostris (assembly GCF_030028105.1). Classification (NCBI taxonomy): domain Eukaryota; kingdom Metazoa; phylum Chordata; class Chondrichthyes; order Myliobatiformes; family Myliobatidae; genus Mobula; species Mobula birostris. The sequence continues at coordinate 243,449,482 of NC_092371.1, forward strand.
TCTGTGAGGTGTCTGTCAGTAAGACAGCTCCTGTACTTAGATTTAATAATTTTCATCTGTGAAAATGCAATTTCACACAGATAAGTTAACCCAAAGTAGGCACTGTCTTTTAGTGCTATAAAACCAAAGCGTACACTACACATTGCTGGGGCCCCATCAGTAGTAATTGCCACCAGTTTATGAATGGGGATGTCATTTTCACTAACATATTTTTTAAACTCATTGTAAATATCCTCACCTCTCGTTCTCTCCTTTAATTGCAAAAGAGTGAGGAAGTCCTCCTTTGTTGTAAAATCCTGGAAAGCTATTCTGACAAATACAACAAGCTGAGCTGTTTACATTACATTCAGAGATTCATCGAACTGTAGTGAAAAAATATTCACAGAGTGACAAGTCCTTTAACACTTGTGGATCCACATCCTCTGACAGTGACTCTACACTCCTTGTTACTGTTGCAGGGCCAAGCGATATATTATTTATCGCGGTTTTGATGTCGTTTTTGTCTTTAAAGTCATTAAAAACAGTCTCTGCGGTAATGGCCATTGCTTCCTTGAATAAATCGCCATCTGTAAAAGGCTTCGTGTGTTTAGCCAAAAGGTGACTTACACAAAATGATGCTTCAATAGCAGCCTTATTTTGAGCAGCATGTTTTGTGAAAAATGACTGCTGGGCCTTCAACCCCGATTTCAGCTCCTCAACTTTCCTGGCATGAATTGCGCTCTTTGGGGGTAGGAGTCTTTAAATTTCTGGTGATTGGTTTTGTGGTGCTGCTCCAGATTCCCTCTTTTAGTCAGTGCTTGTGTTTGGTGACACAACATACATACACACTTGTCTTTCACCAAGGTAAATAGAAATTCCTCTTCCCACTGTGGATGGAGCTTGTACGTTTTCGCCTTCTTTCATGGAGTCTCCGCCATGCCATCAGGATATCACAAGTGAATGCCGTATATTGATGTTCTATACTCTTATCTAATCTAATTGGTCACTTTGATGCAGCACAAGCTACGCTGAAAATGCGGTGCATGGCGGGGGAGCTACACACATGCGCACTGGGAACAAAAACCCCGCAACCCGGAAACAATCTCTCTTTACAAACAGCTTTCAGTAGGGAAAGTATTGCTATATTACCATTATCCTAATTAGTATTACTTATTTTTGTAATGCTCACATTACAACAGTATTTGTGTATTTATGTTTGATTTTTTTCGGGATCGACTGGTCGATCGCGATCGATGGGTTGGCGACCACTAGTGTGGATAGTCAGAGGCTTTTTCCCAGGGCTGAAATGGCTAGCACGAGAGGGCATAGTTTTAAGGTACTTGGAAGTAGGTACAGAGGAGATGTCAGGGGTAAGTTTTTTACGCAGAGAGTGGTGAGTGTGTGGAATGGGCTGCCGGCGGCAGTGGTGGAGGCGGAAATGATGGGGTCTTTTAAGAGGCTCCTGGATGGCTACATGGGGCTTAGAAAAATAGAGGGCTGTGGGTAAGCCTAGGTAGTTCTAAGGTAAGGACATGTTCGGCACAGTTTTGTGGGCCGGAGGGCCTGTATTGTGCTGTAGGTTTTCTATGTTTCTACGTTTCGTCACTCAGAGGGCCATGAGAGTGCGGAACGTGCTGCCAGCACAAGGGGTGCATGCGAGCTCGACTTCAATGTTTAAGAGAAGTTTGGATAGATACATAGATGGTAGGGGTATGGGGAGCTATAGTCCGGGTGAATGCCGATAGGAGAAGACAATTTAAATTGTTTGGCATGGACTAGATGGGCTGAAGGGCTTGTTTCTGTGCTGAACTTCTCTATGATTCTATTCTCATTTATTTAGGTTAACGTAAAGGAGACTTATTGAGAAGTTAGGAACCACTGTAGTCACAAGATTTTCTGCATCTCTAACAAGATCACTTTGCATTTCTCTGGAATTGCAGTTTCAAAGGGATCATGCAAAATTGTTTTCAATGAATTATAAAATCTTTTAAAAATAAACAAGCTAACAATGGTAGATTTGATGGGTGTGTTTGTCACTTTTGGAATTCAAAGCTCTGATTCTTGCAGTAATACTTTAATTCATACTGAAGCAAAAACAGATAGCTACACTTTTATCCAAATTGTTATCATGTGAGAGATGCAGCTGGTAGGTACGAGCTTTATTTGACGAAATGAGGCAGAGCAGGCATCATATTGTGACCCTTTCAGAGGAACAGGCCTGTTTGACCCAATATTGCATGACGTTTTATATGGTCAAAATCAAAGTGCAATTCTACATTTACAACATATCTACAATGCTTCCTTTGAATTACATACAACTTTCACACCTCCTTCTGCACAGCCACAATCCAGGCGGCCTAAATGAATGTTAACCCATGTGACTGCTTTTTCAATTAACAGCTCTAGGAACCCATTGTCCAGAGCTGCATTTTAAATTTAATCTGCAGTCGATGTTCAGGTCTAAAGATTGGTGGCTAAAGTTAGTTGTTGAAGTTAATATTTTATGCCTGAATCCCATAAACCCCCTAACACAAATCACTTAAAAAGATTTCACCTATAATTTAGTGGAAAGTGTAAATTATAATGTAAAATAAACACTGATCTATACTTTTAAAGTAAACAGCAGTTCATCAACAAGCCTGATAGGTTTAACACCATCATGCATTCCATTAAAACTAACTCTGTGAGGGATTTATAATGTGGGTGAGCGCATGTGTGTGGGTTCATCTGTGTGATAAGCCGTAGATAATTGTAAGAGTGTCAGGAATTCAAATCCAACAGGCCAACATCCTCTTTCAACAACACTACATGTGGAAAAACCCCACGAGAGAGACAGGTTGTCAGTTCCAATATCTTAATTGCTCAATTACAACAAAATTAATTTGACATTTGGACTCACTAGAGAGAGTAAGAACCTAATGGTAACATCACCATTTAGAACAGAAATGAAGAGGATTGTCTTCTGCAAGAAGATGGTGAATCTGTGGAATTCATTGCCACTGGCAGCTGTGGAGGCCAGGTCAGTGGGTGCATTTAAGATGGAGATTCACAGATTCATCATTAGTCAGGGCATGAAGGAGTATGGGGAGAAGGCAGAAGATTGGGGCTGAGAGGGAAATGGATCAGACATGATGAAATAGAGAGCAGGCTTGGTGGGCTGAATGACATATTTCTGCTTTTTACAGAAATTATATTACTTTTTAATTGTGCAATTTGCTTTCTTTTACACAATAGTTGTCTTTTTTTTATGTCTGATCTTTCATAAATCCGATTATATTTATTTTTCTATATACGTCTGCAAGAAAATAAATCTAAAGGAAGTGCATGGTGACATATATACTATGTTTGAAATTTGATCTGTATGTTTGATCTGCCCTTTGTTGCTAAGACTGTACATCAGATGGGAACAAAGGTAACTATCATTGACAAGCTACAGTAGCTCAGCCATTAGTGGAAAGGGCCAGATTCACACTGCTGAGATCATTGGCAAAGCCCATCTCTGTCTATTTTGTGAGATTTTGATTGCGACAGACTTGCTCTGCAGCCTGTAGTCAACAAACAACACAGAACTAAATAGAACTAAACTGAACATTTCTACACTGTTTCAAAGACTCTACGGTTTGATGCTTATATTCTGTGTATTTTCCCTTGTTTTTATGCCACTTACATGATTTGTGCTTTTTTTGGACTGGGTTTCATGGCGGTTCTTTGTTTTATGCCTGTCTACAGGATCACAAATCTCAGGGTTGTACACTGCATACATACTTCGATAATAAATGTACTTAGAATCTTTGAATCTTTCAACCTCTGGATAATGAAGGGTTTTGGTCCAAAACTTTAACTGTTCATTTCCCTCCATAGATGTTGCCTGACCTGTTGGGTTTCACCAGCATTCTGCATGTGGTTTCCAGGTTTCCAGCATTTACAATCTCCCTCATATCTATATCGTCGCTGTATCATGCACAGGTTCATTCATGGAGTCATAGAACACTCCAGCACAGAAACAGGCCCTTCAGCCCATCTAGTCTATGTCGAACTATTAGTCTGCCTAGACCCATTGACCTGCACCCAGACCACAACCCTCCGTACCCTTCTATCCATGTACTTATCCAAATTACTCTTAAATATTGAAGTTGAACTTGCATCCACAATCTCCGCTGGCAGAATGTCCCATGCTCTACCCACCTCTGAGTTGAAAATGTTCCCCTACATGTTCACCTTAAATATTTCACCTTTCACCTTTAATTCATGATCTCTGGTTCCAGTTTCACCCAATCTAAGCCTGGATATATTTAGAAACGTAGAAAATCTACAGCACATTACAGGCCCTTCGGTCCACAATGTTGTGCCAACCATGTAACCTACTCTAGAAGCTGCCTAGAATTTCCCTAGCGCATAGCCCTTTGTTTTTCTACACTCCATCTATACCCCTCATAATTTTGCATACTTCTATCAAATCTACCTTCATTCTCCTACACTCTACGGAATAAACTCCTAACCTATTCAACCTTTCCCCATAACACAGGTCCTCAAGTCCCAGCAACAGTTTTGTAAAACTATTATTCCTCTGAGCAGTATGGAAGAGTAATTCCTGAATAAACCTTATGGCCCTAAAGCAGCTCAAGCAAAGCGGCATGATGAGGAAGCTTGTCCTTCTCATGGTGCTGGACCTTTCCGCTGCAGACACAGGAATTTAGAATCAAAACTTCTTTTTTATTTCCACAATACAATAAAAATCATGTGCCATTGTGGAAATACATCTCGACTAAAGAAGGTGTAAGGTGCTCCTTCCCTCCGGTAGCCTGCTGGTCACCCTTGGGCAGGGTGTAGCACCTGCTTAGCCCCCAATCAGGGTCATATGAAGCCATGGGAGCAGGTGGTGGATGGTTGTATGAGCAGCTGGTGCATATCACAAGTTCTGGTTATGTGACCACTGACACCAGGCAGGGAATCTCTGAAGAGTATTTATAATGGCTGGGGTCATCCGTCTTGTAAAGACACTGCCCAGAAGAAGACAATGGCAAACCAATTCTGTAGAAAAATTTGCCAAGAACAATCAATGTCATGGAAATACTATGATCCCCCACCTCAAACAACATAGCACAAAATGATGATGTCATAGAACACAGCACATAATGATGATGTCATACAACACAGCACATAATGAAGATGCTGATGACAATAAAAAAATTTAAGTAGCTCTGTTTAGAAAGAAGTCTGGTTCATTATTTTAAACATAAGTGTGGATGATTCACCAAGGTCAAAACCCAAAAGCCAAAGTTTAGCTGCTTGTGATCTGTGTCATTCTGCCGAGCACTGTGGGTACACTGTGCTGACACTGGAATGTGTGGCTACACTTGTGGGCTGCCCCCAACACGTCCTTAGGTTGTGTTGGCTATTGAAACAAATGACACATTTCACTGCATGCTTCGATGTATTGAGATAAATAATTGAATCTGTATCTGAGTCTGAATATTAGCATTGGCACTGTCTCTAACAACGAGATCAACCAGGGAGTGGAGGAGAAGATGGTGACACGACAACAGCGCGCGCGGCCACTTCGGTGATGAATATCTGTAATCTGTCAAGTAGGGAACCGTGCACAATCCTGATTTGATGACAGACGTGAGAGCACAGCGGAACATCTGGAAAACTTCTGAAATACCTGCTTCGCTGTCGCTGCTGCTGTGTGGTAACCGGAATCTCCGGAGCAGAAGGCCCCGAAATCCTCGGCTTTGCGTGTTTCAGCGGCCGGGGAGAGGTAAAAGGCACTCGGCAGAGGATGGCGCTCGGGATGCTGTATCAGAGATGCTGCTCGGAAACTCGGAGTTTTCAGACAGATGGACTCAGGTTGGCTGGGGTTGGCTGCTTCCAAGGTATCGGCAAGTTGATGGTGCCTGGAGTTTCTCCCTTTTGCCGCCGCTATCGGGGACTCGGGAGTCGATCGACTCGGGGACTTTGAGACTTTATTTACCGTGCCCATGGTCTGTTCTTCATCAAATTATTGTATTGTTTTGCACTGCTGTAACTATATGTTATAATTATGTGGTTCTGTCAGTGTTAGTCTTTGGTCTGTCTTGATTTCTGTAATATCACTCCGGAGAAACATTGTATCATTTCTTAATGCATGTATGCATTTCTAAATGACAATAAAAGAGGACTGAGTGTTCTCACAATCTAAAAAAAATCTAAGCATGTTTAGTCCGTATTAGTTTTGATTATCGAGTATTCTCCTCTCCTTTCTACATTAGTGATTAAGGTGCTGCTCAAAATCAGATAATCATTCTTGGGGGAGAATATAGGGGTTGATAAATTACACCGAGCAACTCAGAAAAAATGCTGGAAGAAGTCAGTAGGTTAGGCAGCATCTATGGTGGGAAATAAAGAGTCGGTGCTTTAGGCCGGTTTAAAAATGTGTCACAGGTACATTGACACATAGAGTGAATTGCATTTTTTGTACCAATGACCAACATAGTTCGAGGTTGTGCTGGGGGCAGCCCATAAGTGTTGCCATGCTTCCAGTGCCAACATAGAATTCCCACAAACTAATAACCCGTACGTCTTTAGAATGTCAGAGGAAACGGTTGGGGGGGGGAATGCCCATGCAGTGATGGGGAGGGCAAACAAACTTCTTACAGGAGATGAGAACAGAACCCAGACTGCTGGTGTTCTAAAGCATTAAACTAACTGTTACACTACCACAGGTGGTATGCAGCTTATGATGGTGGGGGGAGGGAAGTGAAGGGTGAGAGTATCTCAGCCCAAAATATCGACTATTTATCCCTCTCCCTGACCTGCTGAGTTCCTCCAGCATGTTGTGTGAGTTGTTCTGGATTTTCAGCATTTGTAGGAAGTAATTATGTCGAAGTCTTCATATTGGGGCCTGCTCTAGTTCCCAGCAGCTCCTCTCTGTTCCTTCCTGAGGAAATTCAATGCGTGATGCCTGCAATTAGCTTCTGAATAGGGTAATGAAGCAAAAGGCTTGATCATGCTCATAATGCCAGAGATCACTGGCTTCGTTGGGAAAATTAACTAACGTTATAAAGAGATGTTTACTTGGAACACTGACAACAGCAATCTTAACTATAATTTAGTAGTTAAAAGGCACAGTTGCAGTACATATGTCAAATAAAAAAATAAATCTTTCACTTTGCAACATAATCTATTCTTAGAAAAACAGGTCCTGAAAATTCATATGCCAACCATTATAACAATTAGACCAGAATCATTCTTGTATGGAAATCTCTTCCATATATCTCTTGAGACTTCCTGAAACTGGACCACCAAGGAAAACCAAAGAGAAAGGCAACTTTTCTTGACGGAGAATGGATTGGACTTTATAATTGAGTTGTACGCGATACTCTCACTTCTCAACTTGACTACTGATTAGTAATGGTGTTCCCGTAACCTGCCCAATACCCATCCCACCAGCAATATCACTATAATAAGAATCTGATATTGCTGTTTGTGGGAGATTGTTTTGCAGAGATTGACTGCTGTATTTTCCATGTAGGAGATTACACTACAGATATATTTAATTTTCTGTAAAGCCCTTTGGAAGATTCCCCAGGTCTTGAAAAATCTCTGCGGGTTTAAAGCTCTTTCGCCACATGCTTTTTTTGTCCCACATATAATCTCACACAGCGCTCTGTGAACCTGCCTCATTTGCTTCCCTTCAAACCAAAACAAGTTTTATACATTTTCCTCATAACTCGGTCTCTATCACAGAGATGAGCCTCATTATCTACATTTTGGTCACTTCTGAAGCTTGGGATTAAACTCAGTGAACTGCTCAGTGGACGGTATGGATTTAGCATTCATCTTCAGTCCGCATTGCACAAATATTCCAGTCCGATTATTATTTTCTATTACTTTAATCTGAATCAGAACCAGGTTTCACATCACTAGCACACGTCATGAAATTTGTTGTATGCGGCAGCAGTGCATTTCAATACATATTAATAAAAAAGCGATAAATTACAATAAAAGAAATATAACTTAAATAAGTAGTGCTAAAAGAAAGCAAAAAAAATAATAATGAGGTAGTGTACGTGGATTCATTGTCCATTCACAAATCTGATGGTAGAGGCAAAGAAGCTGTTCCTAAAATGTTAAGTGTGTGTCTTCAGGCTCCTGTACCTCCTCTTTGATAGTAGAAATAAGAAGAGGGTATATCCTGGTTGGTGGAGGTCCTCAATGATGGATATCGTCTTCTTGAAGCATCCCCTCAAAAATATCTTAACTGTATTTTTGCAAAGTGAATGATTAGAAATGAATGAGAAAAAGGCATGTGACTTAAAAATTATGTTAGAAAACTGGAACAAGCCAAATATTAGACATTTAAGGCAGATGAGGAAACTATTCCAGACAAAATTGGGACATTCAAAGTCAAAGTAGAAACATAAAAACATAGAAAACCTACAGCACAATACAGGCCCTTCGGCCCACAGAGTTCTGCCGAACATGTCCTGACCTTAGAAATTACCCGAGGTTACCCATAGCCCGCTATTTTTCCAAGCTCCAAAGTAAGTTTCTAATCAAGGAAAATATATGTCACCATATACTACATTGTGATTCAATTTCTTGCAGGCATTTAGAGGAATATAAAGAAGTACAACAGAATTTATGAAAATGATATGTCTACAAAGACTGGCAAACAACCAATATGCAAGTGAAGAAGAAGTGTGTAAATATCAAAAAGTAAATAACTTGAGTTGTGGAGTCCTTGCAAGTCACTCTATAGGTTGTGGAATCAGTTCAGAGTTGAAGTGAGTAAAGTTACCCGTGCCAGTTCAGGAGACTGATAGTCGAGAAGTAATAACAGATCCTGACCTGGTGGTGTGGGATCTGAGGCTCCTGTACCTCCTTCCTGATGGAAGCAGCAAGGAGCGAACACGGCTGGATGATGGCGATTCTTGATGATGGATACCGCTTTCTTGTAACGGTAATTGAATGGCTTGCCATATGAAGAGCGTCGGATAGCTCTGGGCCTGAGTTCACTAGAATTCAGAAGAATGAGGGGTGACCTCATTGAAACCTATCGAATGGTGAAAGGACTTGATAGAGTGGATGTGGAGAGGATCTAAGGCCAGAGGACACAACCTCAGAATAGAGAGGCATCCTTTTAGAACAGAGGTGAGGAGAAATTTCTTTAGCCAAAGAGTGGTGAATTTGTGGAATTTGTTGCCACAGGCAGCTGTGAAGGCCAAGTATATTTAAGGCAGAGGTTGATAGATTCTTGATTGATCAGGGCATGAAGGAATACGGGGAGAAGGCAGGAGATTTGGGCTGAGAGGAAAATTGGATCAACAATGATGAAATTGTGGAGCAGAGGCGATGGACCAAGTGGCCTAATTTTGCTCCTATATCTTATGGTCTTATGGTCTGTGCTACTTGCAGATGTGTTCAGTGGTGGGTAGGGCTTTGCTGGTGATGGAGTGGGCTGTGTCCATTACTTTTTGCAGGCTTTTCCTGAACGTGGTACAGCCTAATAAGTCATTCAACTTTGTTCCACTTTACTGCCCTTGGCCTTTACCCTCTTGGGTCATCTGGGCAGGCAAGTTCTCTATGTGATAAGCTTCCATCATTCTCCCAACTAGCCATGTTCTAGCTCCCACAAACAACTTTGTCAGAATCATTTCCCTTTAGTTCACATAGGCCTATAGTACAATCGCATCAGCATGAGTGTACCTATTCTATTTCTGAGCTCCTCCCAAACTTTCTCCGTGGGTGAGCCTTCCAGTGTTTCCTCTCTGGGTGCTGAGTCTTATGAGGGGTATAGATAGGGTAAATGCAAGCAGGCATATTTCCACTGAAATTAGGTAAGACTTCTTCAAGCACCTCCACTCCATCCACCATAAGTGGGACTTCCCAGTGGCCAACCATTTTTATTCTCATTTTGACGTGTCGATCCATGGCCTCCTCTTGTGCCATGATGAGGCCACCCTCAAGGTGGAGGAGTAACACCTTGTATTCCATCTGGGTACCCTCCTTTCTCCTTCTGGTGAACATATTCCCCACTCTGCCCTTCTACCTCTTCTCACCTGCCTATTAGATCCCCCCTGGGTCCCCTTCTCCTTTCCTTTCCCCTATTGTCCACTCTCCTCTCCTATCAGATTCTTTCTTCTCCAGCCCTTGACCTTTCCCACCCACCTGGCTTTGCCTATCATCTTCCAGCTATCCTCTTTCCATCTCTCCACCTTTTTATTCTGGCATCTTCCTCTTTCCGTCTCAGCCCGGAAGAAGGGTCTTGGCCTGAACCGTCAACTGTTTATTCTTTTCCATTCTTTGCCTGACCTACTGAGTTCCTCCAGCTTTGGGTACGACTAAAACTAGAGATCAGAGTAAAGCGTGAAAAGTGAAACACTTAAAGGGAACATGAGGTGGAATTTCTTCACGCAAAGGATGGTGAAAGTGTGGAATGAGTTGCCAGTGAAAGTGGTGCATTTGGGTTCAATTTCAACATTTCAGAGAAATCTGGACAGGTATATGGATGGGCGAGGAATGGAGGGCTCTAGGTCAGGTCAGGTCAATGGGTCAAGCAGATTAATAGTCTTGCATGGAATAGATGGGCCAAAGGGCTAGCTTTTGTGCTGTAGTGTTCTATGATTCCATGCTGTGACACTCTCTCATATCAGTTGATCTACCCCCACACTCCCTCCCCCATCATATCAAAAACAACAAATTCCAGGTGCATTGTGCTGCCAATCCTGTCATTCCCTACCTGAAAACCCTATCTAGTCTTTTCAATAATCGATAGGTTTCAATGAGATCCCAACTCATTCTTCTAGATTCTAGTAAGCACAGGCCCAAAGCTGGCAAACGCTCCTCATATGTTAACCCCTTCACTCCCAGAATCATCCTCATGAACCACCTCTGGACTCTCTGCAATGACAACACATTCTTTATGACAATATTCCAAGTGCGACCTGACTAGTGTCCCCTTGAAATAAATGCCAACATTACATTTGCCTTCTTTACCACAGACTCATCCTGTAAATTAACCTTGTGGGAGTCTTGCACGAGGACTCCGAGTCCCTCTGCACCTCCGCACCTGTTTGAACCTTCTCCACATTTAGATAACAGTTCACACTATTGTTCCTTTGATGCTGCATGAGTTTTTCCGGCAACTTTTCTGTGTTATCGTGCTTTTTAGTTCACCCAAATTTCAAAACCAAAGACTGAAAGTAACCAAGCAATGATTTACACCTACAGCTGGCAGGATCACTCATTATCAGCTTATTGGGGGAATATTTAACAAATTTGAAGTAAATTAGTCACTGTAAAGGATTCCATGAGCAGATGTGGGCAATTGGAAGCTTTTCTGAGCTGCTTTGGCCAATTAAGGTTATAATTGAACTATCAGTAATTCCACTTTCCTATTCTCAGCCCTGATCGTTTCATACTGATCACCAAAATAAGTCACAGGTAGTGATAGCTTACCTTTCTGATGGTTCAAAGTACACACTATTGTTTCATGCACATTGATAGGATGCGAAACTGGGCTGAGAACTGGCAGACGGAGTTCAACCCAGATAAGTGTGAGGTGATTCATTTTGGTAGGTCAAATATGATGGCAGAATATAGTATTAATGGTAAGGCTCTTGGCAGTGTGGATGATCAGAGGGATCTTGGGGTCTGAGTCCATAGGACATTCAAAGCAGCTGCGCATATTGACCCTGTGGTTAAGAAAGCATATGGTGCATTGGCCTTCATCAATTGTGGAATTGAATTTAGGAGCTGAGAGGTAATGTTGCAGCTATGTAGGACCCTGGTCAGACCCCACTTGGAGTACGGTGCTCAGTTCTGGTCACCTCACTATAGGAAGGATGTGGAAACCATAGAAACGGTGCAGAGGAGACTTACAAGGATGTTGCTTGTATTGGGGAACATGCCTTATGAGAATAGGTTGAGCAAAATCGACCTTTTTTTCCTTGGAGTGACGGAGGATGAGAGGTGACCTGATAGAGGTGTATAAGATGATGAGAGGCATTGATAATGTGGATAGTCAGAAGCTTTTTCCCGGGGCTGAAATGTCTAGCACGAGAGGGCACAGTTTTAAGGTGCTTCGAAGTAGGTGCAGAAGAGATGTCAGGGGTAAGTTTTTTATGCAGAGATTGGTGAGTGCGTGGAATGTGCTGCCGGTGACGGTAGTGGAGGCGAGTACGATATGGACTTTTGATAGACTCCAGGATAGGTATATGGAGCAATAGAGGGCTATGGTTAACCCTTGGTAATTTCTTAGGTAAGAACATGTTCGGGCCCGTATTGTGCTTTAGGTTTTCTATGTTCTATTATCTGTCGATGCTTGAAAGATCATTGTTTACGCAATCTCTCCAACTACTTCCTTCAGAACCCAAGGGTGCATTCCACCAGGTGCAGGAGAGTTATCCACCCTCAGACCATGCAGCTTCCTGAGCACCTTCTCAATCATAACTTTCACTGCACGTAATTCACCTCCCTGCCACTATTGAATGTCCAGTATACTGCAGATGTCTTCCACTATGAAGATTGATGCAAAATACGCATTCAGTTCCTCTACCATCTCTGCGTCTCTCATTACAGCAGCTCCAGCATCATTTTTGGTTGGTCCTATATCTACCCTTGACTCTCTTTTACCCTTTATTCGTATATAAGAACAGATTTTAGTATCTTCTTTGATATTAGTCACCAGCTTGCTTTCATAATTCATCTGTTCCTTCCTAATGAACTTCTTAGTTTCCTTCTGAAAGTTTTTAAAAACTTTCCAATCCTCTATCTTCCCACTAGCTTTGGTTTCCTTGTATGCTCTATCTTTTGCTTTCACTTTGGCTCTGACTTCACTTGTCAGCCATGGTAGTGTCCTTCTTCCATTTCAAAAATTTCTTCTTATTTGGAATTCCCTCATTTTTCACAGAAACAACAGCCATTGCCACTCTTCTGTCCTTCCTGCTAGAGTCTCCTTCCAGTGAACCTTGGCCAGTTCCCCTCTCGTGCCATTGTAATTTTCTTTATTCCACTGAAATACCGACATATTGGAATTTAGTTTCTCCTTCTCAAATTTCAAAGTGAACTCAATCATACTGCGATCACTGTTCCCCAAGGATTCCTTAACCTTAAGCTCTCTTATCACCTCCGGATCATTACACAACACCCAATCCAGCATAGTCATCTCCTATCAGATTCCCCCTTTCTCCAGCCCTATAGCTCTTTACTTCACACCTCCCGCCACCACCCCGCCCGGTGGACTGTGGGAGGAAACTGGTACACTGGGAGAGAGCCCACAATTCCACAGGGGGATGTACAGAGACTCCTAACAGAACAGCGCTGGAAGTCAACTACAAATTTGGGAATGCTGAGCTTGGGTGAGACTACAACCAGAGGTCATGGGCTAAGTGTGAAAGGTGAAAAGTTTAAGAAGATCCTGAGGGTAAACTTCTTCAGTCAGAGGGTGGTGAGAGTGTGGGATGAGCTGCCAGCATAAGTGGTTCATGAAAGTTCAATTTCAACATCTAAAGCCCTGTTTCTGTGCTGTACTTTTCTATGACTATGTAACTCTATTTTAGTCAAAGAAATTCCCATTGGATTTTACAGTTTATTGCCCTGACTTTTAACCTCGTATATATGAGAAATACTGGTCCCATGTTATGATTTTAGATGTGTGGTCTTCTTCAGCTTTCTCTCCCTGATGTGAGTTATCCACACCTTTCAGCTTTTGCCGGTAAGTAATCCTACATCTGTTTTAATTATTTTTGTACATTCAATGTCTCATTATAGTTTGCATATTAGTGTAATGAGAGCTTTGTACATGAATCTAAATTGGGAGTTCAAAGTCAAAGTCAAATTTATGAGTAAAGTACGTCTCTCTGCAGCTCATTACACTGCTGGCATTTAAGGCATCAATGAAGATCCTCCATCTCTGGTGGTGTTCAGGGCTTCCTTCATCGTGTCGGTAGCTTCCTCTCAGTTTTCACTACTGTCAGTCATGCACGTTCCGGATGGAGACTCAGGAATACCAATGCACTCAGATGTAGAAAGATTCTTCATTTCTGTTTCTGTTACAATTTTGTTTTACCAGTCAGGCTTGTTAGCCCTGAGCTGAACCCCCAGACCTTGAGTTTCAGTGGACCACTCTTAGTCTGGCCTCTACCTTGGACCTGTTTGGCATGGATGACCCGACCAAGAGCAAAAGCATAAAGTACCTAGCTCTCCAGGTCTTTGAGGCATGCAAGCCTCCAAACCACGAGTAGGTTGTGGTCCTCTTGGAGCATTAAAGTGCATAGCACTTACAATTTATTATTAAGGAACATGCTCTTCATTCAATTGAACACCTGCCTATCACCTCCCCCTGGGTCCCTCCTCCTTCCTTTTCTCCTACAGTCCACACTGCTCTATCAGATTCCTTCCTCTCCAGCACCTTTTCCACCACCTGGCTTCAATCATCTTCCAGCTATCCTCATTCTCTTCCCAGCACCTTTCTATTTTGGCATCTTCTCCCTTCCTTTCCAGTCCTGATGAAGAGTCTTGGCCTGAAACATCAACTGCTTGTTCATTTCCATAGATGCTGTCTGATCTGCTGAGTTCCTTCAGCATTTTGAGTGCATTATCATTGAAGTATTCCCACAACCAATGGACTCACTTTCAGGGACTCTTCATCTCATGTTCTTGATATTTATTGCTTACTGTTTATTATTATTACTTCTCTTTGGATTTGGTCAGTTTGTTGTTCTCCGCGCTTTGGTTGAATGCCCAGTTAGTGCGGTCTTTCATTGATTCTGTTAAGATTATTATTCTATAGATTTACTGAGTATGCCACAAGGAGATGAATCTCAGAGTAGTATATAGTGACATATATGTATGTTGATAATAAATTTACTTTGAACTTTGGAATTTGACTTTGATATGTTACCGTATACTGCACTGAGATTTATTTTCTTGCAGGGATTTACAGGAGAAGAAAGAAATACAATAGAATTTATGAAAAAATTAGACATAAATGGAAAATAAATTAAATGAGGGAAAATTAAAAATAAATGAAACATATACATAAATAGCAGAAAATTATACATAAATGGGGAAAAACCATATGCAAATGAAAGAAAGCTTTAAAAAGCAATATCTAAGCTTTCCTGTCCTTCACCTGTACGCCTTTACCAACCCCCAATTTATCTATTCTGTCTGATCTGGTGATTGGACCACAAGATATAGGAGCAGGATTAGGTCATTTGGCTCAGAAAGCCAGCTCCACCAGTTCATCATGGCTAATCCACTTTCCCTCTCAGCCCCAATCACCTGCCCTCTCCTTGTACACCTTCATGCCTTGACTAATCAAGAATCTATCAACTTCTGCCTTAAATATATCCAATAACTTGACCTTCACAGCTACCTGTGGCAGTGAATTCTACAGATTCACCACTCCCTGGCTAAAGGAATTTCTTCTCACCCCCATTCTAAATAGACATCCCTCTATTCTGCTGCTGTGTCCTCTGGTCTTGAACTCTTCCACCACAAGAAACATCTCCTCTGTCTAGTGGAACTTGTCCTCGCTCTTACTAAACTCTTCTTTTTCTCCTTAAACTTCCTTCTAAAAAAGTAGCCATGAGTCCAAGCTATGCCTGCCTTTTTGTTGGCTACGTGGAACAGTCTTTGTTCCAAGCTTACACTGGTGTCTGCTCTCCACTTTTCCTACGCTATGTCAATAACTGCATTGGTGCTGCCTCCTGTAACCATGGAGCACATCGACTTCATCAACTTTGCCTCCAACTTCCACCCTGCCCTCAAATTTACCTGCTCCATTTCCAACAAATCCTTCCCTTTTCTCGATTTCACTGTCTCTATCTCTGGAGACAGCTTGTCTACTGATGTCTATTATAAGCTCCCAGATTCTCGCAGCTACCTGGACGATACCTCTTCCCACCCTGTTAACTTGTAAAAATGCCACCTCCTTCTCTCAATTCCTCCATCTCCACCGTATCTGCTCTCAGGATGAGACATTTCATTCCAGAACGAAGGAGATGTTTTTTTTTGAAGAAAGGGGCTTCCCTTCTTCCACCATCAACGCTGCCCTCAACCACATCTCTTCCATTTCACGCACGTATACTTTAACTCCATCTTCGCTCCATGCTACTAGGAACAGGATTCTTGTTGTCCTCACCCATCACCCCACCAGCCTCTGCATCTAGCACATAATTCTCCGTAACTTCCGCCACCCCAATGGAATCCCACCACGAAGCACATCTTTTCTTATCCCCCATTTTCTGCTTTCCACAGGGATCGCTCCTTATGTGACTCCCTTGTCCATTCGTCCCTCCCCACTGATCTCCCTCCCGACACTTACCCTTGAAAGTGGAACAAGTGCTACACCTGCCCCTACACTTCCTCTCCCACTACCATTCAGGGCCCCAGACAGTCCTTCCAGGTGAGGTGACACTTCACCTGTGAGTCTGGTGGGATGATATACTGTGTCCGGTGCTCCCGGTGTGGCCTCCTGTATATCGGTGAGACCCGGCGTAGATTAGGAGACTACTTCACTGAGCACCTACCAGAAGTCTGCCCAAAGAACCAGGATCTCCCAGTGGCCACTCATTTTAATTCCACTTCCCAATCCCATTCCGATATGTTGCAATGAGGCTGCTCTCAGGTTGGAGGAACAACACCTTATCTGGGTAGCCTCCAACCTGATGGCATGAACGTCGATTTCTCAAACTTCTGGTAACGCCTCCCTTCGCCATTCCCCATCCCCTTTTCTCTCTCTCACCTTCTCTCCTTGCCTGCCCATCACCTCCCTCTGCTGCTCTGCCCCCATTTCTCTTTCTTCCATGGCTTCTGTCTTTTCCTATGAGTCCCCCTTCTCCAGCCCTGTATCTCTTTCACCAATCAACTTCCCAGCTCTTTACTTCATCCCTCCCCTTCCCCATTTCACCTATCACTTTGTGTTTCTCTCTCCCCTTCCCCCACCTTTTAAGTCTACTCCCCATCTTTTTTTTCTTCAGTGCTGCCAAAGGGCCTCAGCCTGAAACGTTGACCGTACTTTATTCCATAGATGCTGATTGGCCTGCTGAGTTTCTCCAGCATTTTGTGTCTGTTGCTCGGATTTCCAGCATCTACAGATTTTCACTTGTTTGTGATAGGAAACATCCTCTCCTCATCCAATCTACATTCAATACATTTCAATGAGATCCGCCCCCCTGCCCCCTCATTTTTCAGAATTCCAGTGAGTACAGGCCCAGAGCCATCAAACACTTCTCATATGATAAGCCTTCCTATCCCGGAATCATTTTCATGAAACACACATCAAAGTTGCCGGTGAAGGCAGCAGGCCAGGCCGCATCTCTAGGAAGAGGTACAGTCAACGTTTTGGGCCGAGACCCTTCGTCAGGACTTCGTCTCGGCCCGAAACATCAACTGTACCTCTTCCTAGAGATGCTGCCTGGCCTGCTGCGTTCACCGGCAACTTTGATGTGTGTTGCTTGAATTTCCAGCATCTGCAGAATTCCTCGTGTTATCATCTTCATGAACCTCTTTTGAACATTTGTTAGGTAAGGGGCCCAAATCTGCTCACAATATTTCAAGTGAAGCCTCACCTGTGCCTTATAAAGCTGTCGAATTACTTTGGAACCAAAACATCTATCAGGTTGCTAATATTTCAGCTGAGTAGATATTATGTGCAAAATCTAGACATTTTATTTGATTGAATTCATGTTGTACTTGAACCTGAGTCTTTTCTCCTCAAATATCCAATGCAAACGCCTCTTCTGATGCTCTGCACAGCTATCGGCAATGCTTTCACTCACCAGCAGTGCAGTCTTTCCAGACGGAGTCAATATTTCACACGTCCCTACTGACTAAAAATAGCACCTTGTTTCCTCTTTGCCTGTCTTTCCCATAAGGTTCAATAGTCTGACAGGTTCATTTCTGCTCTCTGCCCAATAGAATACTAAGATGTGCTAGAAACAGATAGAGTACCCTTGTAGCCACAAACACCTCCAAAAGATCAACATAATAGCAAAATGGAACAATCTTTAAAAGTTGATTGCAAGCAGGATAAGTCTTGATGGGATTTATCTGATACATCAAAGGTTTTTAGTAGACTTAAACCTGCTGATCTGAAGCAAGCATAATTCTTCTTCAGTCCTGAAGAAAGGTCTAGCCTAAAATTCACTGTTTATTTTATTTCCATAGATGCTGCCTAACCTTCTGAGTTCCTTCAGCATTTTGTATGTCCTTCCTCAGATACATGAAGTGTAAAGGAGAGGTGAGAGTCGATGTTGGACCATGCTGGAGAGGTAGTAATGGGGGACAATGAAATAAATAGCAGACAAACTGAATAAGTATTTTGCATCAGCTGCCAGACGAGGTGGTAAATGCGGGTTCTTTTTTAACATTTAAGAATAAATTGGACAGATACATGGATGGGAGGTGTATGGAGGGATATGGTCCGTGTGCAGGTCAGTGGGACTAGGCAGAAAATAGTTCGGCACAGCCAAGAAGGGCCAAAGAGCCTGTTTCTGTGCTGTAGTTTCTATGGTTCTATGGTTCTAGAGAGAAGGTTCTTGGAAAACCAAAAGGTCTGAAGTTAGATAAGTTACCTGGACCAGATGGTGTACACCCGGAGTTCTGAAAGAAGTGGCTGCAGAGATCGTGGAGGCATTAGTAATGATCTTTCAAGAATCATTATGTTCTGGAATGGTTCCAGAAGACTCTTCAAGAAGGGAGAGATGTGAGAAAGGAAACTATAGTCCATTTAGTCTGACGTCAATGGTTGGGAAGATGTGGAGTCGATTATTAAGGATGAGGTCTCGGGGCACTTGGAGGCATGGGATAAAATTGGCCATAGTCAGTATGGTTTCCTCAAGGGAAAATATTGCTTGATAAATCTGTTGGAAGTCTTTGAAGAAGTAACCTGCTGGATAGATAAAGGAGAATCAGTTGATGTTCTGCACTTGGATTTTCAGAAGGCCTTTGACAAGGTGCCGCAAATGAGGCTGCTTAACAAGCAACAAACCCACGGTTTTGATGGAAAGATTCTAGCATGGATAAAGCAGTGGCTGATTAGCAGGAGGCAAAGAGTGGGAATAAAGTGAGCTTTTTCTGACTGGCTGCTGGTGATGAGTGGTGTTCCACAGGGGTCTGTGTTGGGACCAATTCTTTTCACGTTATATGTCAATTATTTGATGATGGAATTGATGGCTTTGTTGCAAGGTTTGCAGATGATATGAAGATAGGTGGAGGGGCAGGTAGTTTTTAGGAAGTAAAGGCTACAGAAGGGCTTAGGTAGATTAGGAGAACAGGCAAAGAAATGTTAGGTGGAATACAGTGTTGGGAAATGTTCGGTCATGTACTTTGGTAGAAAAAAATGAAAGGGTTGATTGTTTTCTAAATCGAGAGAAATTACAAAAAACTGAGGCACAAAAGGACTTGGAGTCCTTGAGCAGGATTCCTCAAAGGTTAAGTTGTAGGTTGAGTTGTGATGAGGAAGGCAAATGCAATGTTAGCATTCATCTCAAGAGGACTAGAATATAAAAGCACGGATGTAAAGCTGAAACTTTATAAAGCACTGGTGAGGCCTCACTTGGAGTATTGTGAACAGTCTTGGGCCCCTTAGAAAGGATGTGCTGAAACTGGAGAGTGTTCAAAGGAAGTTCACAATGATGATTTCAGGATTGAATGGCTTGTTATATGAAGAGTGTTTGACGGCTCTGGGCCTCTACTCATGAGAATTCAAAAGAATGAGGGATGACCTCATTGAAACCTATCAAATGGTGAAAGGACTTGATAGAGTGGATGTGGAGAGGATATTTCCTATGGTGGGAAAGTCTAAGACCAGAGGACACAGCCTCAGAAGAAAGGGTGTCCTTTTAGAATGGAGATGAGGAAGAATTTCTTTAGCCAGAGAGTGGTGAATCTGTGGAGCTGTGAAGGCCAAGTGTTTATGTATATTTAAGGCAGATGTGTATAGATTCTTGATTGGTCAGGGCATGAAGGGATATGAGGAGAAGGCAGGAGATTTGGACTGAGAAGAAAA
This sequence comes from Mobula birostris, assembly GCF_030028105.1. Taxonomy (NCBI): domain Eukaryota; kingdom Metazoa; phylum Chordata; class Chondrichthyes; order Myliobatiformes; family Myliobatidae; genus Mobula; species Mobula birostris. Next base: position 243,469,463 of record NC_092371.1, read on the forward strand.
TTGGATCAGCCATGATGAAATGGCAGAGCAGGCCTGATGAGCCAAATGACCTAATTCTGCTCCTATATCTGATGGTCTTATGGCATTGCTCTAGATTTCCAGCATCTGTAGAATCTCTGGTGTTTATATTTATTCTTCTTCTTTCTAAGAACATAATCCCTACTGGGGTATAGGCCACCGAGAGCTCCTCATCACAGGCCTCTGATTGATTGGCTCTGTGGTTTCTGCTTTCACCCCATGACTTCATCTCCCAGTGAAGAGGACTTCTGTTGGCATTACAGTGGTTCTGTGCTTTTACGGGATAGGGTTGCTAGCCCTATGCCCAAACCTCCCCCTTTTGCAGCCAGGTTTCAAACTGTCCATGGGAGCATTCAAGCATCATAGCATAGAAAAAAATGAATGGTTGGTTAATATTTGCACCAGAACTGATATGGAAAACGAAGTTCATGAGCCTGGGCTGCTCCCAAGTATCGACAGAAAGAGACTAGTGTGACGACTGCTTAGCAGCTGTGAAGAGGCCACTCTTCAGTTAGACACCTCATATTCTGTCTGGATAGTCTCCAACCTGAAGGCATGAACATCAATTTCTCCAAATTCTGGTGATCTTTTTTCCCTCCCCGCTTCCCTCATCTTCAATTCCCTACTCTGGCCCCACTCATCTCTTCTTGTCACCTGCCTATCACACCTGGTGTTCCTCCTCCTTCCCTTTTACCCATGATCCACTTCCCTCTCTTATCAGATTCCTCCTTCTTCAGCCCTTTACCTTTTCCACCTATCACCACCCAGCTTCTTATAATATTGATTGGCATCTCCATAGAGCAAGGGGTTTAGATGGGGTGGGGTTTGTTAGGTGTGTTCAGGAAGGTTTTCTGACACAATATGTAGATAAGTCTACAAGAGGAGAGGCTGTACTCGATCTGGTATTGGGAAATGAACCTGGTCAGGTGTCAGGTCTCTCAGTAGGAGAGCAGTTTTGAGATAGTGATCACAGTTCTATCTCATTTACCATGGAGTTGGAGAGGGATAGGAGCGGACAAGTCAGGAAAACATTTAACTGGAGTAAGGGGAAATATGAAGCTATCAGGCAGGAACCTAGAAACATAAATTGGGAGCAGATGTTCTCGGGGAAATGTACGGCAGAAATGTGGCAAATGTTCAGGGGATATTTGTGTGGCGTTCTACGTAGGTATGTTCCAATGAGACAGGGAAAGGATGGTAGAATACAGGAACCATGGTGCACAAAGGCTGTTGAAAATCTAGCCAAGAAGAAAAGCTCACAAAGGGTTCAAAAAACTAGGTAATGATAGAAATCTAGAAATTTATAAGGGTGGCAGGAAAGAGTTTAAGAATGAAATTAGGAGAGCCAGAAGGGGCCATCAGAAGGCCTTGGTGAGCAGGATTAAGAAAAACCCCAAGGCATTCTACAAGTACGTGAAGAGCAAGAGGATAAGACATGAGAGAATAGGATCAAACAAGTGTGACAGTGGAAAAGTGTGTATGGAACCGGAGGAGGTAGCAGAGGTACTTAATGAATAGTTTGCTTCAGTATTCACTACAGAAAAGGACCTTGGTGATTGTAGGGATGACTTACAATGGACTGAAAAGCTTGAGCATGTAGACATTAAGAAAGAGGATGTGCTGGAGCTGTTGGAAAGCATCAAGTTGGATAAGTCACCAGGACCGGACAAGGTATACCCCAGGCTTCTGTGGGAGGCGAGGGAGGAGATTGCTGACTCTCTGGCAATGATCTTTGTATCATCAATGGGGACAGGAGAGGTTCCGGAGGATTAGAAAGTTGCAGATGTTGTTCCCGTATTCAAGAAAGGGAGTAGAGATAGGCCAGGAAATTATAGACCAATGAGCCTTACTTCAGTGGTTGGTAAGTTCATGGAGAAGATCCTGAGGAACAGGATTTATGAACATTTGGAGAGGGATAATATGATTAGGAATAGGAAGCATTGCTCTGTCAAGGGCAGGTCATGCCTTACGAGCCTGACTGAATTTTTTGTTGATGTGACCAAACATATTGATGAAGGTTGAATAGTAGGTGTAGTGTATATGGATTTCAGCAAGGCATTTGATAAGGTACCCCATGCAAGGCATATTGAGAAAGTAAGGAGGCATGGGATCCAAGGGGACATTGCTTTGTGGATCCAGAACTGGCTTGCCCACAGAAGGCAAAGAGTGGTTGTAGATGGGTCATATCTTGCTTGGAGGCCGGTCACCAGTGGTGTGACTCAATGATCTGTTCTGGGACTCCTACTCTTTGTGATTTTTATAAGTGACCTGGATGAGGAAGTGGAGGGATGGGTTAGTAAATTTGCTGATGACACAAGGGTTGGGGGTGTTGTGGATAGTGTGGAGGGCTGTCAGAGGTTACAGCGGAACATTGACAGGAGGCAAAACTGGGCTTAGAAGTGGTAGATGGAGTTCAACCCAGATAAGTGTGAGGTGGTTCGTTTTGGTAGGTCAAATACGATGGCAGAATATAGTAAGACTCTTGGCAGTGTGGAAGATCAGAGGGATCTTGGGGTCCAAGTCCATAGGACACCCAAAGCTGCTGCGCAGGTTGACTCGGTGGTTAAGAAGGCATATGGTCTATTGGCCTTCATCGTCTGTGGGTCTGTGTTCAAGAGCTGAGAGGTGATGTTACAGCTACAAAGGACCCTGGTCAGACCCCACTTGGAGTACCGTGCTCATTTATGGTCACCTCACTACAGAAAGGATGTGGAAACTATAGAAAGGGTGCAGAGCAGTTTTACAAGGACGTTGCCTGGATTGGGGAGCTTGTTGAAATGACTAACACGAGAGTGCGCAGTCTTAAGGTGCTTGGAAGTAGGTACAGAGGAGATGTCAGGGGTATATTTTTTACGCAAAGAGTGGTGAGTGTGTAGAATGGGCTGCCAGCAACAGTGGTGGAGGCGGATACGATATGGCCTTTTAAGAGACTGTTGGATAGGTACATGGAGCATAGAAAAATAGAGGCCTTTGGGTAACCCGAGGTAATCTCTAAAGTAAGTACATGTTCAGCACAGTATTGTGGGCCAAAGGGCCTGTAGTAAGTTTTCTATGTTTCTATGTTACTTTATTACCCCACCCCATCATCCACTGGCTTCACCTATCTCCTTCCACTGCCCTGCCCCCACCTTATTCTGGATTCTTTCCCCTTCCTTTCTCGTCCCGAAGACAGTTCCTGGCAGCAACGTGGACTGTTTGTTTATTTCCATAGATGCTGCCCGACCTGCTGAAAGTTTCTCCAGCATTTTGTGTGTGTTGCTTGAGCAGCTATGATGAGCTTGCTGTGCATTTTCATCACTTTTCCAGAAGATCTGCTGAATTCCAAGTGCTCTCACTATATCTCTCCAGTTAAGCAGACCCTCCACAGTTCAATATTTGGCAATGTCATATTAGAGCACTTTTTAAAAGCTAGTTCTTGTAAACCTGTGTCTGACTAATCTTCATGCTAATTATCATAATAACCTAAATGAGATCCTGAAGCTGTGAGAGAAATGATCTCATATTATTATAACAACCTCTACCCTAATCACAGCAATTATTTTCTCTGTGCAATAACAGTCTTAGATTCCAATGAATATTAGTGTGCCTCATTTTAATCTCACTTTGCTTTATACCTTCAGTACAGTTTGCTTATTTTAAGCAAAGTCAGAAACCTCAAAATCAGAAGTTCATTATTCATGTCAAGGAGAAAGTACCGGAGACTGAAAACACACGCTCAATGTTTTTGAAACATCTTCTTCCCCTCTGCTATCAGATTTATGTGTGGTTCATGAACAAACCCTCACTTTTTGCAATACTTCTTTGTTTCTTTCTCTGAATTATTGTAATTGTTTTGGTATTGCACTGTTGGTTCCTCAAGGTTGTCAAATCTGGGAATAGTTAGTGGGGATGAGCTCCCATTACCTATTAAGTGCTCTCAAAGGTGTCTCAAATAGCCTCTGACAACCAAGTTCAGCCGCTGGCCTTCATGTGTGGCTTAGCTACTAAGCCCAGCAGAACCGTTTCTTCTGACAGGAGAAGGGGCAAAGGTGGGTTGCTAGCACCTTAAAACTAGACACGTCGAGCAGATGGGGCTCATCAGCTGTGGTTGGTAGCTCATCTAGGAGAAGGAAAACTCTGATTCAAACTGCTACTGCCTTGCAGCTATACCCACGCATGGGGAAAGCTTCAGGAGTAAAGTCCTAGGAAAAATCCAGAATTGAAGTCTCTAAAGCAGTCCTATGTTAATTTTAACGTTGACTGGCAGCTCCAGAGACACCGCTGGGGCCAAACTGTATGGGTCTCCGCCATTTCTTCATCAGCTGCTGGAGAGAGGGAGCCTGCTGTCTTGCTCACCACATTGTACTGTCCTGGCTTGTGTATCATGTAGACAGCTGAGATGGAGCATCCATGGTCGATCTCGAGCAATGGAGGCCTTCACCGTACTGTTGCCACAGAACAACAAATTTCACGATAGATGTCAGTGAAAGTAAACCTGATTCTGATACAACCTACTCTCCCTTCAAATCATTACTTTCCCTATGCCTCTGTGCTTTCAGCTTTGAACGTATTCAATTTTCTTTTTTCCCCAAAATTTCTTATTTATATTCCTATTCAGTGTCTTATCTACTGGTATTTATTCTCAAAGGTATCAGTTCTAAACAATTTCCTCCCAGAAGTTTCACATCTCGCCTGGGTTTGTTGCTTCAAAGGCTAGCACTTGTCTCCTTGCTGAACTTCCATTTTAGACGGCAGTACAGTGCCCCAGGGGCTTAATGAATAATTATACTCTGATGTTTTCCTCTGCCGTTCAGGCCAGCAGTGTGCCTCCATAGTGACGAGCTGCTGAAGTTTGTTTTAAGTACTTGATCTCAGGAAGGAAGGACAAAAGCTACATTATAGTTAAACACAAGAGATTCTGTAGATCCGGGAAACCTAGAGTAACACACACAAAATGCTGGATGAACTCAGCAGGTCCGGCAGCATCCATGGAGAGGAATAAACAGTCGAAGTTTCAAGCTGATACCTTGCATTGGGCCTGAATCATCGACATTTTATTCCTTTCCATAGGTGCCGTCTGACCAGCTGAGTTCCCCCAACATTTTGGGAGGGAGTTAGATATGGCCCTTGTGGTTAAAGGGATCGGGGGTATGGAGGGAAGGCTGGTACAGGGTTCTGAGTTGGATGATCAGCCATGATCGTACTGAATGGTGTTGCAGGCTCGAAGGGCCGAATGGCCTACTCCTGCACCTATTTTCTATGTTTCTATGTTTCTATTTTCTATGCGTCACCAGTCCGAGTAACCTCTAAACTGAATTGAACAGAATTGAATTGACTTTATTACTTACATGCTTCACATACGTGAGGAGTAAAAATCATTACATTATGTCCCCGTCTAAATGTGCAATGTGCAATTTGTAGTAATTTATAATAAGTAGTATGTACAACAGGACAGTCAATATAGCATAGAAATATAATTGTATCAGCATAAATCAAATCAATCTGTTGGCCTGGTGGAAGAAGCTGCCCCAGAGTCTATTGGTCTTGGCTTTTAGGCATTTCCCAGGTGGTAGCAGCTGGAACAGTTTGTGGTTGGGGTAACTCAGATCCCCAATGATCCTTTGGGCCCTTTTTACACATCTGTCTCTGTTAATGTCCTGAATAGTGTGAAGTTCACATCTACAGATGTGCTGGGCTGTCCGCACCACTCTCTGCAGAGTCCTGCGATTGAGGGAAGTACAGTTCCCATACCAGGCAGTGATGCAGCCAGTCAGTACGCTCACAATTGTGCCCCTGTAGAAAGTTCTTAGGATTTGGGGGCCCATACCAAACTTCTTCAATCATCTGAGGTGAAAGAGGCGCTGTTGTGCTTTTTTCACCAAACAGCCAGTATGTACAGACCACGTGAGATCCTCGGAGATGTGGTTGCCGAGGAACTTAATGCTGTTCACCCTCTCAACCCCAGATCCATTGATGTCAACAGGGGTTAGCCTGTCTCCATTCCACCTCTAGAGGAATGTCCTACTGCACCAACTTTTATTCCTCTAGCTTCTGGTAATTTCTCCCCCTTCTCTTATTTTCCATTCTCCTTTCTGGCTCCATTTTACAGTTCCTCTTCTCCTCACATGCCCATCGCCTCCCTTTGGCTCCCCACCACCTTCTCTTTCTCCCATGGTCCACTCTCCCCTCCTATCAGATCTTTTCTTCTTCAGCCCTTTACCTTTTCCACCTATCACCTCACAGCTTCTTCCTTCCTTCCTTCACCCACACACCCACCTTCCCCCTCACCAGGTCTCATCTCTCACCTGCCAGCATGTACCTCCCCTCCCTCGACCTTTGTATTCTGGCTTCTGCCCCCTTCCTCTCCGGTCCTGATGAAAGCTCTGAGCTGGAAACATCAACTATTTATTCCCCTCCATAGATGCTGCCTGACCCGCTGAGTTCCTCCAGCATTCAGTGTGTGTTGCTCTGGATTTCCAGCATCTGCAGAACCTCCTGTTCTTATTACTTGATGAATCTGTTTTTCATTTATATTCGGTGGCCACTTCCTCTGATACCTGATAAAGTGGCAATTGAGTGTATGTTCATGGTCTTCTGCTGCTGTAGCCCACCCATTTCATGGTTCAATGTGTTGTGTGTTCAGGGATGCTCTTCTGCACAACACTGGTGCAATGTGTGGTTATTTGAGTTACTGTCACCTTCCAGTCAGCTTGAACCAGTCTGGCCATTCTTCTCTGACCTCTCTCATTAACAAGGCGTTTCATCCATCGAACTGCCACTCGCTGGATTTTTTTGTTTTTGTTTTTCACACCATTCTCTGTAAACTCCAGAGATAGTTGTGTCTGAAAATTCCAAGAGATGAACAGTTTCTAAGATACTCAAACCACCCCGTCTGGCACGAACAATCATTCCATTGTCAAAGTCACGAAGAGCACACTTCTTCCCTATTCTGGTGTTTGATCTGAAAAACGATTGAACCTCTTGACTATGTCTGCATGCTTTTATGCATTGAGTTGCTGCCACATGCATTTCCCATCCATTTTTCAGAAGTTAAGCCTGATAAATGGTGAACGCAGCAGGCCAGGCAGCATCTCTAGGAAGAGGTACAGTCGACGTTTTGGGCCGAGACCCTTCGTCAGGACTAACTGAAAGAAGAGATAGTAAGAGATAGAAGAGAGAGTAAGAAATCTCTTACTATCTCTTCTTTCAGTTAGTCCTGATGAAGGGTCTTGGCCCGAAACGTCGACTGTACCTCTTCCTATAGGTGCTGCCTGGCCTGCTGCATTCACCAGCATTTTTTGTGCGTGTTGCTTGAATTTTCATCATCTGCAGATTTCCTCGTGTTTGCCTGATAAATAGTTCTTGGTATCACATTAACTCTGTATGCTTCTTTGAAAAGCTGCCGACAGCCATCCTCGTCAGGTTAGATATTTGCATTAATTGGCAGTTGTATAGGTGTACCTAATAAAATGGCCATTGAGAGTATCTGTAGTGATTACGTCTTAGGCGGTTATACATTTTGATGAAAGGCTTTTCTTCCTTTTCCTGACATGCCGACAATAACTGCCATCTGTCTGATTTCACGATGTCAGGCTGCACCAAAGTCACAATGGAAAGTTATGTTTGAGTTGAGTAGTTTCATGACTTCCCTTCGTATAACATTTTTTTATCCTGCTGAATATAGACTCTACCTAAGGAAATAATGATGGCAATCAAACTTCGCAATCCAACAATATTACTGTATAATTCAAAACACCAGGTAATTTACCGTGCTTTTTCAGAAGTTAAGACAGATGAATGGCTCTTGGCTTCACATTAACAAAATATAGAACATAGAACAGTACAACACAGTACAGGCCCTTCGGCCCACAATGTTGTGCCAACCCTTAGACCCTGCCTCCCATATAAACCCCCCACCTTAAATTCCTCCATATACCTGTCTAGTAGTCTCTTAAACTTCACTAGTGTATCTGCCTCCACCACTGACTCAGGCAGTGCATTCCACGCACCAACCACTCTCTGAGTAAAAAACCTTCCTCTAATATCCCGCTTGAACTTCTCACCCCTTACCTTAAAGTCATGTCCTCTTGTATTGAGCAGTGGTGCCTTGGGGAAGAGGCGCTGGCTGTCCACTCTATCTATTCCTCTTAATAACTTGTATACCTCTATCATGTCTCCTCTCATCCTCCTTCTCTCCATCTCCCTTAATCTCTAATCGTAATGCATACTATCTAAACCAGGCAGCATCCTGCTAAATCTCCTCTGCACCCTTTCCAATGCTTCCACATCCTTCCTATAGTGAGGCGACCAGAACTGGACACAGTACTCCAAGTGTGGCCTAACCAGAGTTTTATAGAGCTGTATCATTACCCCGCGGCTCTTAAACTCTATCCCTCAACTTATGAAAGCTAACACCCCATAAGCTTTCGTAACTACCCTATCTACCTGTGAGGCAACTTTCAGGGATCTGTGGACATGTTCCCCCAGATCCCTTTGCTCCTCCACGCTTCCAAGTATCCTGCCATTTACGTTGTACTCTGCCTTGGAGTTTGTCCTTCCTAAGTGTACCACCTCACATTTCTCCGGGTTGAACTCCATCTGTCACTTCTCAGCCCACTTCTGCATCCTATCAATGTCTCTCTGCAATCTTCGACAATCCTCTATACTATCTACAACACTACCAACCTTTGTGTCATCTGCAAACTTGCCAACCCACCCTTCTACCCCCACATCTAGGTCGTTAATAAAAATCACAACAAGTAGAGGTCCCAGAACAGATCCTTGTGGGACACCACTAGTCACAACCCTCCAATCTGAATGTACTCCCTCCACCATGACCCTCTGCTTTCTGCAAGGAAACCAATTCTGAATCCACCTGGCCAAACTTCCCTGGATCCCATGCCTTCTAACTTTCTGAATAAGCCTACCGTGTGGAACCTTGTCAAATGCCTTACTAAAATCCATGTAGATCACATCCACTACACTACCCTCATCTATATGCCTGGTCACCTCCTCAAGGAACTCTATCAGGCTTGTTAGACATGATCTGCCCTTCACATAGCCATGCTGACTAACCCTGATCAGACTATGATTCTCTAAATGCCCATTGACTCCATCTCTAAGAATATTTTCCAACAGCTTTCCCACCACAGACGTAAGGCTCACTGGTCTCTAATTACCCAGACTATCCCTACTACCTTTTTTGAACAAGGGGACAACATTCGCCTCCCTTCAATCCTCTGGTACCATTCCCATGGACAACGAGGACATAAAGATCCTAGCCAGAGGCTCAGCAATCTCTTCCCTCGCCTCGTGGAGCAGCCTGGGGAATATTCCGTCAGGCCCTGGGGACTTATCTGTCCTAATGTATTTTAACAACTCCAACACCTCCTCTCCCTTAATATCAACATGCTCCAGAACATCAACCTCACTCATATTGTCCTCACCGTCATCAAGTTCCCTCTCATTGGTGAATACCGAAGAGAAGTATTCATTGAGGACCTCACTCACTTCCACAGCCTCCAGGCACATCTTCCCACATTTATCTCTAATCGGTCCTACCTTCCCTCTTGTCATCCTTTTGTTCTTCACATAATTGAAGAATGCCTTGGGGTTTTCCTTTACCCTACTCGCCAAGGCCTTCTCATGCCCCGTTCTTGCTCTCCTCAGCCCCTTCTTAAGCTCCTTTCTTGTTTCCCTATATTCCTCAATAGACCCATCTGATCCTTGCTTCCTAAACCTCATGTATGCTGCCTTCTTCCACCTGACTAGATTTTCCACCTCACTTGTCACCAATGGTTCCTTCACCCTACCATTCTTTATCTTCCTCACCAGGACAAATTTATCCCTAACATCCTGCAAGAGATCCTTAAACATTGACCACATGTCCATAGTACATTTCCCTGCAAAAACATCATCCCAATTCACCTGCAAGTTCTAGCCTTATAGCCTCATAATTTGTCCTTCCCCAATTAAAGATTTCTCTGTCCTCTCTGATTCTATCCTTTTCTATGATAATGCTAAAGGCCAGGGAGCCGTGGTCACTGTCCCCCAGATGCTCACCCATTGAGAGATCTGTGACCTGACCCGGTTCGTTACCTAATACTAGATGTAGTATGGCATTCCCCCTAGTCGGCCTGTCCAGATACTGTGACAGGAATCCGTCCTGGACACACTTAACAAACTCTGCCCCATCTAAACCTTTGGAACTAATCAGGTGCTAATCAATATTAGGGAAGTTAAAGTCACTCATGATAACAACTCTGTCATTTTTGCATCTTTCCAAAATCTGCCTCCCAATCTGCTCCTCGGTATCTCTGTTACTACCAGGGGGCCTGTAGGATACTCCCAATAGAGCAACTGCTCCCTTCCTGTTCCTGACTTCCACCCATACTGACTCAAAAGAGGATCCTGCTACATTACTCACCCTTTCTGTAGCTGTAATAGTATCCCTGACCAGTAATGCCACCCCTCCTCCCCTTTTTCTCTCCTCTCTATCCCTTTTACAGCCATTCCTGTCCTGGTGCCAGCCAAGTCTCTGTAATGGCCACTACATCATAATTCCATGTATGTATCCAAGCTCTCAGTTCATCACCTTAGTTCCTGATGCTTCTTGCATTGAAGTACACGCACTTTAGCCCTTCTACCTTACTACCTTTACACCCTTTATTCTGTTTCTCTTTCCTCAAAGCCTCTTTATATGTTAAATCTGGCTTTACTCCATGCACTATACTTGCAGTTCTCGCATGACCTTTATCCTCCTCCACCTCACTATCTGCTCTAACACTCCGGTTCCCCTCCTCCTGCAGATCTAGTTTAAACCCCCCAGGAGCAGCACTAGCAAACCTTACCGCAAGGATGTTAGTCCCCCTCCAGTTCAGGTGCAACCAGTCCCGTCAGAACAGGTCCCACCTTCCCTGGAAGGTGCATTATCTTCCTATTTCTAGCTTCATTAGCACATGGCACGGGTAGCAATCCTGAGATTGCAACCCTGGAGGTCCTGTCCTTCAACTTTGTACCTAACTCCCTAAATTCTCTTTGCAGGACCTCCTCCTCCTTCCTATCCATGTCATTGGTCCCTACATGGATCACGACATCTGGCTGCTCAGCCTCCATCCTGAGAATACCAAGAACTTGATCCGAGATATTGCGGACCCTGGCACCAGGGAGGCAACAGACCATCCGGGATTCTCGATCTCTCCCACAGAACCTCTTATCTGTCCCCCTATCAAATCCCCTATCACTACTGCTCTCCTCTTTTCCCTCCTTCCCTTCTGAGCTGAGGGTCCAGTCTCAGTGCCAGAGACGCAACCACTGCAACTTGTCCCTAGTAGGTCATCCCCAGCAAAAGTATCCAAAATGGTATACTTATTATTGATGGGAACAGCCATAGGGGTGCTCTGCTCTTTCTGTCTATTCCCCTTCCCTCTCCTGACAGTCACCCAGCTACCTGCCTCCTGACTTTTAAGGGTGACTATCTCCCTGTAACTCCAGTTTATTTCTGCCTCTGCCTCACGAATGATCCGAAGTTCATCCATTAACTATTTGCTTTTTTGAGATGTTGCTGACAGCAATCTTCATCAGTCCATTTTTGGTCACAGATAATAAGATCATAAGACATCGGAGCAGAAGTAGGCCATTTGGCTCAATGAGTCTGCTCCACCATTTCACCATGACCGATCCCGGATCCCATTTAACCCCATACACCTGTCCTTCATCATATCCCTTGATGCCCCAACAAATCAGGAATCTATCAACTTCTGCTTTGAATATACCAACAGACTTGGCCTCCATTGCATTCTGTGGCAGATCATTCCACAGATTCATCACACTGGCTAAAAAAATCCTCCTTACTCCTGTTTTAAAAGGTTGCTTCTTAATTTTGAGGCTGTGCTCTCTAGTTCTGGATACCCCCACCACAGGAAACATCCTCTCCACATCCATGTTATCTAGCCCTTTCAACATTCGGTAGGTTTCAATGAGATCTCCCTGTATTCTTCTAAATTCCGGTGAGTACAGGCCCAAAGCTGCCAAACACTCATCATATGTTAACCCCTTCATTCCCAGAATCATCCTCGTGAATCTCCTCTGGACTCTCTCCAATGACAATACATCCTTTGAGATAAGGGGCCCAAAGCTGTTGACAATACCCCAGTCTAGACTAACTGGAGTCTTATAAAGCTTCGGCATTATCACCTTGCCTTTATATTCTATTCCCCTTCAAATAAATGCCTTCTTTAGCACAGACTCAACCTGTGAATTAACTTTGTGGGAGTCTTGAACGAGGACTCCCAAGTCCCTCTGCGCCTCTGGTGTTTGAATTTTCTCCCCATTTTAGATAATAGTCTGCCCTTTTGTTTCTTTTACCAAAATGCATTATCATACATTTCCCATCACTGTGTTCCATTGGCCACTTTTTGCCCACTCTTCCAATTTGTCCGTCCTGCTGCAATTGCATTGCTTCCTCAGCACTACCTAGCCCTCTACCTACCTTTATTTCATCTGTAAACCTTGCCACAAAGCCTTCAAGTCCATTATCCAAATCATTGCCAAATAATGTGAAAAGTAGTGGTCCTAATACTGACACCTGAGGAACACCACTAGTCACTGGCAAACAAACAGAAAAAGCCCCCTTTATTCCCACTCGCTGCCTCCTGCCTGTCAGCCATTCCGCTATCCATGCCAGTATCTTTCCTTTATCTTGTTAAGCAGCCTCATGTGAAGCACCCTATAAAATGCCTTCTGAAAATCCAAGTAAATGACATCCACTGCCTTTCCTTTAGAATCAATTCTAACTGATTTGTGAGGCAAGATTTCCTTTCACAGAAAACTTTCTGACTTGAACTATTTTATCATTTAGGCTCCTGTCTTGTCTCTGTATCCCTTCATGCCCTGACTAATGAAGAATCTATCAACCTCTCCCTTAAATATATGTAATAACTTTGCCTTCACAACCACACGTGGCAACAAATTCCACAGATTCACCATTCTCTGGCTAAGGAAATTCCTCCTCATCACTGTTCTAAAAGGACACCCCTCAATTCTGAGGCCGTGCCTTCTGGCCTGAGACTCTCCCACCATAGGAAACATCATCTCCACATCCACTCTATCACCATTCAATAAATTTCAATGAGGCTACACCTCCTTCTTCTGAATTCTAAGAAGAATCTTTTATAAAGTGATACAGGCAAGGTCACCTTAAGGGTCTAGTTATGCCATAGGAGTTATCAGGACTTTTCACTAGCACTCGACCCAGTCAGTCTTTGGAAAAGTGATCCATCTTTTGCCACCTGAGAGAGATATGCCCATATTAGATTGGATTTCCCTGCATAAGTAGTAATCAATCATCTTTGCTATGTGTCTCGTGTCAAAAAAGCAATGCTGGAAGAAATCAGCAGGCCAGGCAGCTTCTGGGAGAAGCAGTTCCTCCTCTACTTTCTGTACGTCTTTGGACTGTGGAAGGAAACCATAGCACCCGGAGGGAACCCATGCACTCACAGGGAGAACATACAAATGCCTCGCAGACAGAGGTGGGACTTGAACTGGGTCGTTGGCACTGTAAAGCTTTGTACTAACCACTGTGCTACCATGCTGCCCCCACTATCTGAAAAACTGAAAATTAAAGAAAAAGATAAGTTTTATTTGTCACATGTAAATGAAGATCCATCATGGATAAAGACCTTCCAACTATTCAGCACATCTGCACGGAGCAATGTCACAGGAAAGCAGCATCCATCATCAAGGACCTCCACCACCCAGGGCATGCTCTCATCTCACGGTTGCCATCAGGAAGAAGGTACAGGAGCCTCAGGTCCCACACCTCCAGGTTCAGGAACAGTTATTACCCCTCAACCATCAGGCTCTTGAACCAGAGGAGACAACTCTGGTATACTCCTTGGACTTCCAGTCAAGATAGCGCCTGAGTATAGCACTCCTTCAGCTGAAATTTTTTGGATAGATCACGAAACCATATATTTCATTTCTTTTATAACTTTCACATTTGTTTTTCATCTTGAATGTGATTCTGGAACTGTATGAGCCTGCGATTTGCTATTTGGAGATCGTTTGGGTGTTTCAGCGCTCTGCAGTCTCTGAAAGGATTCTGGGAGGCAGAGGCAGCGTGCGTGAACTTTGTGGTGAGAAAGCTGCAGAACAGGGCCTCAGCTAAGGTTTGACTCAATTAAAGCGACGAGGAAAATCAAGGCGACTGTGAAAGGAGAGTGCCAGCTGCCTGCCTTTTGATTACTGGTGAGATCACTCTGCTACGGACATGGGAGAATGTCTTTTTATCACTGGGGGATCGCTCTGCTAGGGACAGGCGAGTCTGCATTTTTATCGCTGAGGGAACGGTCTGCTACAGAGAGGGGAGACTGCCTTTTGATTGCTTGTGGGTTTGCTCACAGCCAGAGAAAGTCCTGCCACTGTGCATTAAGAATGTGTTTTGGATATGGATTTGGACTACAGATTTCTTTTCAGTCTTTTATGTTCTGTGCTTTTGGCCAATCTTTCTTGCTATTTTTCTGTGTGCAGGGGAGGGGGATTTGAGAGTTGATGATTGTCCTGCCTTACTTTCCTTTCTTGGTTTTGTGACTATCTGGACAAGAAGAATTTCAGAGTGGTACACTTAGATAATAAATGAGCCTTTGAACTTCACTCACTCTAACGTTAAACTGTTTTCATAACCTATGGACTCATTTTAAGTATTCTTCATCTCATATTCATAATATTTATTTATTTTTTTCTCTCTCAGAATTTGCAGTTTGTTGACGTTTTTTGCACATTGGTTGTTGCCTGTCCTGTTGCTTGTGGTCTTTCATTGATCCTATTGTGTTTCTATTTTACTGTGATTGCCCGCAAGAAAATGAATCTCAGGGTTTGATAATAAATTTACATTGACGTTAATTTTACCGTCCTGTACTTAAAGACTCCACAAATGGCAGCCATATTCATGAGAACGTCAGTTGTTCCTTAAATTCCTTCACTAAACAGCACCTCTTTCCTCTTTTAAGACATTGCTTACATCTGCACCTTTGACCTTGTGTAGCTTGTTGTCAAGCATCATTTGATAAACCTGTTGTTAAATATTTTCCAAAGTGAGCCAGTGTAGAAATTAACATTGTTGGTGAGAATGAAAAGATGGCAAATATTCTGCATGGTGACTGTGTCGAAGTACGCCTGAGGGACAACATGAACAGGATGTCATCCCTTGAAAAGAGCAGCAAGCCAAGGGGCACATTCTTGATGTACATGAGAATGAGGTCCCAGACAAGCTAAAAGTCTCAAAGAAAGAATCCCAGTGACAGAAAATATGGAGTGAAGACAGATAAAAGAAGTTGAGATACAGGACACCAAGAATAAAATTGAAAAGCAAATTTGATTGAGTAAAGGAGAGGACATACACACAGTGGCCACTTTATTAGGTACCATACGACCATAACCATAAGACTATAAGATGTATGAGCAGAATTAGGGCCTTTGTCCCATCAAGTCTGCTCTACTATTTCATCACAGCTGATGCAATTTTTCTCTCAGACCCAGCTTCCTGCCTTATCCCCGTATCCCTTCATGCCCTGACCAATCACGATTCTATCAACCTCTGCCTTAAATATACATAAAGACTTGATCTCCAAAGCTGCCTGTGGCAAAGAATTCCACAGATTCACCACTCTCTGACTAAGGAAATTCCTCCTTATCTCTATTCTAAGAGGACGCCTTCTATTCTGAGGCTGTGTTCTTTGGTCTTGGAGTCTCCCACTATAGGAAACATCCTCTCCACATTTACTCTAGCAAGGCCTTTCGTCATTCGATAGATTTCAATGAGGTCACCCCTCACTATTCTGAATTCCAGTGAATACAGGCCTACAGCCATACAACACTCTTCATATGACAAGCTTTTCAATCCTGGAGTCATTTTTGTGAACCTCCTTTGGATCCTTTCCACCTTCAACACATCCTTTCTAAGATAAGGGACTCAAAACTGCTCACAATACCTCAAGTGAGGCATCACCAGTGCTTTTTAAGCTTTAACATTACATCCTTACTTTTATATTCTAGTCCTCTTGAAATAAGTGCTAACATTGCATTTTGCCTTTCTCACCACAGACTCAACCTGCAAGTTAACCTTTAGGGAATCCTGCACAAGGGCTCTCAAATCCTTTTGCAACTCAGTTTTTTTTGTTTTCTCACCATTGAGAAAAAGTCAGCCCTTTTATTTCTTCTACCAAAGTGCATGACCATACACTTTCCAACACTGTATTTCATCTGCCATTTCTCTGCCCATCCTCCTAGTCTGTCTAAGTCCTCTGCAGTCTCTCTGCTTCTTCAGAATTGCCTGTCCCTCTGCCTATCTCCATATCATCTTCAAACTTTGCAACAAAACCATCAATTCCATCATCAAAATCACTGACACATAAAGTAAAAAGGATTGGTCCCAACACAGATACCTGTGGAACACCACTAGTCACTGGCAGCCAACCAAAAAAGGCTCCCTTTATTCCTACACTTTGCCTCCTGCCAATCAACCTCTGCTTTATCCAACCTACAGTCTTTCCTGTAATACTATGGGCTCGTAGTTTGTTAAGCAGCCTCATGTGTGGCAGCTTGTCAGAGGTCTTCTGAAAATCCAAGTACACAACATCAACTAAGCTCCTTTGTCTACCCTGCTTGTTACTTCTTCAAAGAATTCCAACAGATTTGTCAGGTAAGATTTTCCCTTGAGGAAGCTATGCTGACTATGGCTTATTTAATCACGTGCCTCCAAGTATGCTGAGGCCTTATCCTTGATAATCAATTTCAACATCTTCCCAACCACTGAAGTCAGATTTGACTGGCCTATAGTTTCCTCTCTCCCTTCTTAAAGAGTAAATGATATTCACAATTTTCCATTCTTCTGAAACCATTCCAGAGTCTAGTGATTCTTGAAAGATCATTGCTAATATCTTCACAATCTCTTCAGCCACCTCTATCAGAACTCTGGGGTGTACACCACCTGGTCCAGGTGACTTATCTACCTTCAGACCTTTCGGCTTCCCAAGAACCTTCTTTCTAGTTATAGTAACTTCACACACTTCATTACCCCTGACACCTGGAACTTCCACCATACTGCTAGCGTCTTCCACAGTGAAGACTGCTGCAAAATACTTGTTCAGTTTGTTCACCATTTTGTTGTCACCCATTACTACATCTCCAGCATAATTTTCCAGTGATCCAATGTCCACTCTCACCTCTCTTTTACATTTTATGTATCTGAAGAAACTTTTGGTATTTTTTTAATATTATTAGCTAACTTACTTTCATATTCCATCTTTACCTTCTTCATAACTTTATTATTGCTTTATGTTGGTTTTTAAAAACTTTTCAAAGTTTCAAAAAATGTTTTTAAAAGTTTATATAAGATCACCTACTCCTTTGGGTTCTTTTACCTTAAGCTCTCTAATCAATTCTGGTTCGTTGCACAACACACAATCCAGCATTACTGATCCTTTAGGGGACTCAACTGCAAGCTGTTCTTAAAAGCCATCTCATAGGCACTCTAGAAATTTCTCCTCCTGTAATCTAGCACCAACCTGATTTTTCCAATATACCTGCATATTGAAATTCCCTAAGACTACTAAAATGTTGCCTTTTTGGCATGCATTTTCTATCTCCTGTTGTAATTTGTAGGTCACATTCTTACTAATGTTTGGGGCTTGGTGTACATCTCCCATCAAGATCTTTTTACCCTTGTAGTTCCTTAGTTCTATCCACAATGCTTCGACACCTTCTGACCCTATGTTATCTCTTTCTAATGATTTTTGATTTAATTTGTTACCAACAGAACAACACTGCTCCCTTTGCTTTCCTGCCTGTCCTTTTGATACTAAGTTTTTCCTTGGACATTAAGCTCCCAGCTACAATCTTTTAGCCATGATTCAGTGATGCCTACAGCATCATACCCCATACCTGCCAATCTGCAGCTGTGCTGCAGGTTCATCTACCTTATTCCGTATACCACACACTTCCGAATACAACACCTTCAGTCCTGTATTCACCCTTTTCGATTTTGTCCACCTTTTACAGAGCAACTCATCGTGTTGACTGCAATTTTGTCCTATCATCAGCCTCTCCTCACTACACATTGCCTGTTTGTAAACCAGCTACCTCATCTTCGGCACTATTATCTCTGTTTCCTATGATACTTCTTGCATTGAAGTATAGGCAGTTCAGAACACTAGTCACACCATGCTCAACCTTTTGATCCCTAACTTTGTCTGAGGTCTTACCAACATCTGCCTCCACAGCCTCTCCACTAACTGTTCTGGCACTCTGGTTCCCATCCCCCTAAAACTGTAGTTTAAACCCCACCGTGCAGCATTAACAAACCTTCCCGCTAGGATATTAGTCCCCCTCTGGTTCAGGTGCAAACCATCCTTTCTGTACAGTTCTCACCTCCCCTGAAAGAGAGCTCAAACATGAAGAAATATGATGCCCCCCTTAGCCACATATTAAGCTGTATAATCTTCCTAGTTCTGGCCTCACTAGTACGTGGCATGGGTAGCAAACCTGTGATCACAACCCAAGAGGTCCTGCCCTTTAACTTAACACCTAACTCCCTGAACTCCCTCTGCAGAACCTCATCACTCATCTACCCATGTCATTGGTACCTACATGGACTGTTCACAATCCCTCTTAAGAATGCTGAGGACTCGATCAAAGATATCCCGAGCACTGGCACCCAGGATGTGAGGTACCATCCGGGAAGCTTGTTCTGGCCCACAGAACCTCCTGTCCATTCTCGTAACTAACGAGTGCCCCATCACCACAGTGTGCCTTTCTCCTCCCTTTCCTTTCGAGTCATGGATGCAGACTTGATGCCAGAGACGCAGACTCTGTGACTTTTCTCTGTTAGGTCATCCCCTCTGACAGCATCCAAAGTGATAGACCTGACGCTGAGGGGGATGGCCACAGGCTTCTAAATTCTTTCCCCTTCCTGACTGTCACACGGTTTCCTGTGTCCTGCACCTTGGCTGTCAGTCAGTCAGTCAGTGGGTGCCGTCCCGTATCCAGGGTTGGCAGCTATGCACCTCCATCTTCTTCGAACTTGCGACAGCACCAAGTACAGCCTGTCCTCCAGTTTGTTCTCGCTGGTCGCCTTGGCACCGCCCGCTGCCGCCACCACCAAACTCGAGCCCGAGGCCGTGTTGGCCTCCAGCCACGGCCGCTTCTTTGAGCTCGGCCCTTCCTTAGGCGGAGGCCTTGGACAGGTCCAGGCACACGGTGCAGCGCCCGAGTTCATCATGTCTGTTCTAACGAGGAGCATAGCATACGATTCGTAGATACGTGGTGAGGCTTTAATCTCTTCCACGGAAGATGGCCGCTGGCTCACAAGGAGCTCATTTGCCCTTTGTCAGGTCTTGTTTTTTTCAGTCCTGCTGGGTGTCCTCACACCCTCCTCACCAGACTAGGTCCGGTGGGGGAGCCGGCCCAAGTCACTGACTACTCGACCACGGCCCCCGGCCAAGCGCCGGGCACCCACCCCCCCCCACCCGCCGAACCTTGGATGTAACTACCTCTATATATCCTCTCTATCATCCCCTCAGCCTCCCAAATGATCCAGAGCTCACCCAGTTCCAGCTCCAACTCCTTAATGCAGTTTGTTAGAATCTGCAGCTGGATGCACTTCTCACAGTTGTACTTGTCAGGGACACTAGCTGTCTCCCAGCCCTCCCACATCCCGCAAGAGGAGCATTTCACTATCTCTACTGTCCTAACTGAGCAGATATAAAGAAGAGAAGGAAAAACACTTTAGCTTTTCTTTCCTTTGCTTTCTCAAAGCCTCTCTTTGATGAAGCCTTGAAGAGCTAAATCTTCAAGATCACCACTGTGACTATATCCACTCTAACGATGGCTGTCGCAACAATGGCTGCTGCACTTACCCCTGCCTTTCTCTAATTTGCTCTTACTAATCAATCCCAAACGCCGATTGGTCACTGGTCAAAGCTTTTCTTGCTGTCGCGACCCACTGCTACTTTTTTATCCTGGAGCATTGGACCTGAGTGGAAGTCCCCTCCTCCCCAAACTTCGGATTGGCCACTGGTCAAAGCTCGATTTTCAGGTACACCTGCACACCTGTTCATTAATGCAAATACCTAATCAGCCAATCATGTGGCTGCAACTCAAAGCATAAAAGCATGCAGACGTGGTCATGAGGTTCAGTTGTTGTTGAGACTAAACATCAGAATGGGGAAGGAATGTGATCAAAGTGGCTTTCACTGTGGATTGATTGTTGGTGCCAGACGGGGTGGTTTGAGTATCTCAGGAACTGCTGATATCCTGGGATTTTCACACACAGCAAGCTATACAGTTTACAGCAAATGGTGCGAGAAACAATAAAGGCAATCCAGCCAGCGGCAGTTCTGTGGGTGAAAACACGCCGTTAATGAGAGAGCTCAGAGGAGAATGGCAAGACTGGTTCAAGCTGACAGAAAGGTGACAGTAATGCATTTACAACAGTGGTGTGCAGAAGAGCACCTCTGAATGCACAACGTGTCAAACCTTGAAGTGAGTGGGCTACAGCAGCAGAAGACTACAGAATACACTCAGTGGCCAATGTATTAGGCACAGCAGATCCCAAATAAAGTGGCCATTGAGTGTAGAAAGAGCACCCAGCCATTATCTTTTACACAGGGTTGAAATGTCTAATACTAGAGGGACATGCATTTAAGCTGAGAATGAAAAGGTTCAGGACCATTTCTGCTGACAGGAGACAGAGTAAAGGCGGGTTACTAGTGCCTTAAAACCAGTCACTTCAGGCCAGTTGGGCTCATCAGTTGTGGTTGGCAGCTCATCTAGGAGAAGGAAAACTCTCATCTCAAACCTCTGCTGCCTTGCAGCTGTACCCACTCATGGGAAAGGTTTCGGGAGTAAACCCCAAGGGAAAAGTCTGAAGCTGGAGTCCCTACAACGATCTTACATTGAGTTCAATGTTGAGTGGCAACTCCTGCGACATTACTGTGTGACGAACCCCGTGACAGGAATAAAGGACCAGCAGAGATGGAAAACATTTTGGAGTCCAGTATTGCTATAAACTAATAATATTTATTAGTAACTACGCAATACAGTAATATAAATGTAGATAAATCGAACAGGTTAGCAATGATTATATATGTATGTAAGTATATCAGTAAGTGTGGAAATACATGTATGAAAAACCAAGCTTCTTTAAGTCTGGGGTAGAAAGATACAGTCTTACGATGATGAGGAAAGTTCAGTTCAGTTCAGTTCATGGTATTGAGTTGAGTAGTGATGGAGAGAGAGAGAGGGGGAAAGATTTGAGTCTTCAAGTGAGCTGACGCCATCGATCTTCTCATTGTCCTTCGAAATCCTTTAAATGTCACCGACTGTGACTTTAACAAAGGGCACCAGGTTTCTGTGGTGGAGCTATCACCCAGAGGAGGGTGGACACATGGACAACTCTCCACCAGTCAACCCTTTTCCTCTTTCCACTGCAAGAGCGATGGATCGATCCGCCTGATCGATCATCCAAAACCCACTTTTTCTGTGGGCACAACAATGCTCATTCAGTGTCCAGATCATGTGTCTCAGGTCTGTATCATCTGACCTCCTATTTTATCTTTCCGTGCTGAGTATCAACTGTCATTCAAATAACTCCTCCTTCCTCTCTCTGTGAAGAAATGCAAGCAGGCAAAAGTCCTTGAAGAAGTATCAACAACCTGCCAAAAATCATAACATCAATTGTCCATTTAATAACGCCCTCAGTCACCATAGCAATTTACGAGCTGCTCGGTGCTGTCTCCAACTCAGCAGAAATCCAACAGTTAACCCGTTCTTTCTCGTTCCTTAAAGTGACCGTCCAACAGTTAGTCTTCATCTCTCTCTCTCTCTCTCTCTCTCTTTCAAAACAAAATGTCGGTGGTAAATAACCCTCTCTCTCTCTCTTTTCAAAAGCACAGTTAACAGGGGTAATCGAGCACAGTTCATAGGAGTAATTCAGGGTCCCGTCACAACTGGTACCAAACTGGTTGGGTTTCTGCCATTCCTTTGGGATCATCAGATGCACGGAGAGGGGGAGCTTGCTACATGGGCAATAGCTTGCTCGCTATATCGTACTGCCCTGGCTTGCGTATCTAGACAGCTAGAACACAATATCCATGGTCAACCCTGACCGACGGAGGTCTCAGACAGACAGGAAAGGTTCAGAGGAGATGTGTGAACAGAACGTAGAACGTTACAGCATGGTACAAGCTCTTGAGCCTGCTGTGACTGTGATCAAAGTCACTGGAGAGACACTGAACCTGGTGAATATAGAAGTCTTTATTCAGCAAAACAAATACACATCATACTCTCGACACTCTTGGAAGAGGAGGCCTTTCTGACCCAATATTACATGACATTTTTATATTCTAAAGATCAAAGGTAATGGCAGGACAATTTTCTAGTTACATTGTATCTACAAAGTTGCCTTTGAATTACATATAATTTTCAGCCTCCTTCTTCACATCCAACCTCCAGGCACCCAAAGTAAATGTTAATCAGCACTGACTCTGGGCTGCATTTGCAGTCATCTCGGGTCAATGGTGTGTTTCTTGGTTTGCAATTGACTCCAGTCTGCAGCTCCAAGAACATTTTAAGCTCAAACTATAATCCACGTTCAGGTCTGAAGATTGGTTGCTGTTGAACTTAATATTTGTCATATATCATAATTCGAGTATGCCCTAACAGAGCCCATGTTGTGCCATCCTCTTAACCTAACTTTAGATCGATCTAAGCCTTCCCTCCTACATAACGCATCATTTTTCTATCATCCATCTTAGAGTATCTTAAATGCTCCTAGTGCATCTGGCTCTACCACTATCCCTGGCAGTACAGTCCATGTACCCGCCACTCTATTTGATAAAAAAAAATTAACTCTGACATCTTCCCTGTACTTTCCTCCAACTACCTTAAGGTTATGCCCCCTCATATTAGCCATTTCCACCCTGGGAAAAAATTTCTTGCTGTCCACTTGATCTATGCCTCTTATCATCTTGTACACCTCTATCAAATCACCTCTCACACTCCTTCACTCAAAGGGAAAACCCCAGTCACTCAACCTATCCAGTTTGGACAAACTGTCTAATCCAGGCAGCGTCCTGGTAACTCTTCTCCACATTCTCAGTAAATATTCCCGAACCAGTCAATATTACATGCTGAAGAATCCTGGTAACTTTTCTCCGCATTCTCCGTAAATATTCCTGAACCAGTCAATAGTACATGCTGAAGAATCGTGAGGAAGGTTCTCGGCCCGAAACGTCGACTGCTTACTCTTTCCCATAGATGTTGCCTGACCTGCTGAGTTCCTCCAGTGTTTTGTGTGTGTTGCTCTGAATTCCCAGCATCTGCCGATTTTCTTGTGTTTCGAATTGTACATGTTTGTTTGTTTATGTATTTATTTAGAAGTACAGACCGGAGCAGGCCCTTCCGGTCCAACGAGCTGTGCTACCAGCAGCCCACAGATTCAACCCAAATCTAAATATGGAAGAATTTACAAAGACCAATTAGCCTACGAACTGGTACACCTGTGGACTGTGAGAGGAAACCGTAGTAACCGGAGAAAACCCACGTAGTCCACGGGGAGGACGTACAAACTTCTTACTGAGGAACTGAACTCCCAGCTCCTCAAGCTGTAATAGCATCGCACTAGCCACTATGCGACCGTGGGGCCTGAATTTTCTGAACTATTTGTATGTGTCAGTTGATGCATTATTGCTGGCATTCTGGAGACCCACAAAATCGAAAGCACCAGAGAAGAGGAAATTACTTTTCTCCTTCAAAAAATAAGTTAACGAGGGGATAGTGCCAAAGTTACCCAAAGACGTTCCGTGAATAAACCAGAATGTGTATCCTGGCTCTGGCCCAGAACCGCTACCACTTGATATTGTTTTTATTCAAAATCTGAAACATAGCTCTTTTCTTTTCCAACATATTAAAATATGTTAATGCTTCAAGTGTCTTCCCCAACAGGAAGTGAAAGGCTGGATTTATTTCCCTCTGCCTAAGGCTTCAGAGGGCAATGCAACAAACACACCTGTTGTCAACCACTATCAGATTACAGTCTGATGCACATGCTGTGGATTATGGTGGGGTACTCAGAATAGAGTAGAGATTCAAACCAGATTCTTTATATTAGAGTGATTTACGGCTCATTACAGCACAGTTGTTCACCAACTGACGTGCGGATATGCAGAGTTATTATTGTTTTATGGACACACAAGAGACTGCACATGTTTGGAATCTGAAACAACAAAAGACAAGCTGAAGGGACTTGGCAATTGGGCAGCTGGGAAGGGAAATGGGGGAGGGGGGGGCACAGTGGTGTAGCAGTCAGCACGATGCTATTACAAGGCATTGGAGTTCAGAGTTCAATTCCAGCATCCTCATTAAGGAGATTCCTCCCCACGTCCTCTTCATGAATACACAGGTTTTCTCCAGGTGTTCTGGTTTTCTCCCACAGTCCACGGAAGTGGGGGTTGCTGGGTTAATTGGTCATTATAAATTGTCCAGTGATTAGGCTGGGGTTAAACCTAAACACAAGATTCTGTAGATGTTGGAAATCCAGAGCAACACACACAAAATGCTGGAGGAACTCAGCAGGGCAGGCAGCATCTATGGTAATAAATAAACAGTCAATGTTTCAGGCCAAAAGCCTTCTTCAGTCCTAAGTTTTCCGCTGCTGTAGACCATCCATTTCCAGGTTTGACGTGTCTTGTATTCAGGGATGCTCTTCTGCACACCACTGAGGTAACACATAGTTATTTGAGGTACTATTGCCTTCTTATCAGCTTGAGCCAGTATGGTCTTTCTCCTCTGACCTCTCTCATTAGCAAGGTATCTTCACCCACAGAACTGCCTCTCACAAGATTTTTTTTAACATTGTTTTGTTTTTCATACAATTCTCTGTACACTCCAGAGAGTGTTGTTTGTGAAAATCTCAAGCGATCAGCAGTTTCTGAGATACTCAAACCACCCTGTCTGGCACCAACAATCACTCCACAGTCAAAAGTAAATTAGATCACATTTTTTCCCCATTCTAATGTTTGGTCTGAACAACAACTGGCTTCAGTTGGAGCCTGTATTTCTGTTAGTATCTCCAGTTGAACTTTGTCTTTTTGTGTGTTTTCCCCCTAGCTGTCAGTCTGTGGTTTTGTATTGCCATGTGCTCTTGTTTGTTTTCATGCCCCATGTGCCCCTGTCCCTGCTCCTGCTCTACTCCGGCCCCTCCTGTTTCTCATTATTACCTGTTTTGCTGCCACTTCTGTCTCATTGCTAGGTGAGAGGAGGTTAGTTCACAACAGGGGGATGGGAACCAGTGCAGAGAGACAGAGGGGTGTAAAATGAGGGTTGAAGCAAAAAGTAGTAAGGTGAAAAGTAAAAGTGGCAGGCCGACAAATCCAGGGCAAGCATCAAAAAGGGCCACTTTTCAACATAATTGTATAAGGGCTAAGAGAGTTGTAAAAGAGCGCCTGAAGGCTTTGTGTGTCAATGCAAGGAACATTCGTAACAAGGTGGATGAATTAAAAGTACAGATTGTTATTAATGAATATGATATAGTTGGGATCACAGAGACATGGCTCCAGGGTGACCAAGGATGGGAGCTCAACATGCAGGGATATTCAATATTCAGGAGGGATAGACATGAAAGAAAAGGAGGTGGGGTGGCGTTGCTGGTTAGAGAGGAGATTAACGCAATAGAAAGGAATGACATAAGCCGGGAAGATGTGGAATCGATATGGGTAGAGCTGCACAACACTAAGCGGCAGAAAACGCTGGTGGGAGTTGTGTACAGGCCACCTAACAGTAGTAGTCAGGTTGGGGATGGTATTAAACAGGAAATTAGAAATGTGTGCAATAAAGGAACAGCAGTTATAATGGGTGACTTCAATCTACGTGTAGATTGGGTGAACCAAATTGGTAAGGGTGCTGAGGAAGAGGATTTCTTGGAATGTATGCGGGATGGTTTTTTGAACCAACATGTCGAGGAACCAACTAGAGAGCAGGCTATTCTAGACTGGGTATTGAGCAATGAGGAAGGGTTAATTAGCAATCTTGTCGTGAGAGGCCTCTTGGGTAAGAGTGACCATAATATGGTGGAATTCTTCATTAAGATGGAGAGTGACATAGTTAATTCAGAAACAAAGGTTCTGAACTTAAAGAAGGGTAACTTTGAAGGTATGAGACGTGAATTAGCTAAGATAGACTGGCAAATGACACTTAAAGGGTTGACGGTGGATATGCAATGGCAAGCATTTAAAGATCACATGGATGAACTACAACAATTGTTCATCCCAGTTTGACAAAAGAATAAATCAAGGAAGGTAGTGCACCCGTGGCTGACAAGGGAAATTAGGGATAGTATCAATTCCAAAGAAGAAGCATACAAATTAGCCAGAAAAAGTGGCTCACCTGAGGACTGGGAGAACTTCAGAATTCAGCAGAGGAGGACAAAGGGCTTAATTAGGAAGGGGAAAAAAGATTATGGGAGAAAACTGGCAGGGAACATAAAAACTGACTGTAAAAGCTTTTATAGATATGTAAAAAGAAAAAGATTGGTTAAGACAAATGTAGGTCCCCTACAGACAGAAACAGGTGAATTGATTATGGGGAGCAAGGACATAGCAGACCAATTGAATAATTACTTTGGTTCTG
The DNA here is from genome assembly GCF_030028105.1 of Mobula birostris. Classification (NCBI taxonomy): domain Eukaryota; kingdom Metazoa; phylum Chordata; class Chondrichthyes; order Myliobatiformes; family Myliobatidae; genus Mobula; species Mobula birostris. The sequence goes on from NC_092371.1 coordinate 243,496,142, forward strand.
TCTTCACTAAGGAGGACATAAATAATCTTCCGGAAATAGTAGGGGACAGAGGGTCCAGTGAGATGGAGGAACTGAGCGAAATACATGTTAGTAGGGAAGTGGTGTTAAGTAAATTGAAGGGATTAAAGGCCGATAAATCCCTAGGGCCAGATGGTCTGCATCCCAGAGTGCTTAAGGAAGTAGCCCAAGAAATAGTGGATGCATTAGTGATAATTTTTCAAAACTCTTTAGATTCTGGACTAGTTCCTGAGGATTGGAGGGTGGCTAATGTAACCTCACTTTTTAAAAAAGGAAGGAGAGAGAAACCAGGGAATTATAGACCGGTTAGCCTAACATCAGTGGTAGGGAAACTGCTGGAGTCAGTTATCAAAGATGTGATAACAACACACTTGGAAAGTGGTGAAATCATCGGACAAAGTCAGCACGGATTTGTGAAAGGAAAATCATGTCTGACGAATCTCATAGAATTTTTTGAGGATGTAACTAGTAGAGTGGATAGGGGAGAACCAGTGGATGTGGTATATTTGGATTTTCAAAAGGGTCTTGACAAGGTCCCACACAGGAGATTAGTGTGCAAACTTAAAGCACACGGTATTGGGGGTAAGGTATTGATGTGGATAGAGAATTGGGACCTTTTCAGAATGGCAGGCAGTGACTAGTGGGGTACCGCAAGGCTCAGTGCTGGGACCCCAGTTGTTTACAATATATATTAATGACTTGGATGAGGGAATTAAATGCAGCATCTCCAAGTTTGCGGATGACACGAAGCTGGGTGGCAGTGTTAGCTGTGAGGAGGATGCTAAGAGGATGCAGAGTGACTTGGATAGGTTGGGTGAGTGGGCAAATTCATGGCAGATGCAATTTAATGTGGATAAATGTGAAGTTATCCACTTTGGTGGCAAAAACAAGAAAACAGATTATTATCTGAATGGTGGCCGATTAGGAAAAGGGGAGGTGCAACGAGACCTGGGTGTCATTATACACCAGTCATTGAAAGTGGGCATGCAGGTACAGCAGGCAGTGAAAAAGGCAAATGGTATGCTGGCATTTATAGCAAGAGGATTCGAGTACAGGAGCAGGAAGGTACTACTGCAGTTGTACAAGGTCTTGGTGAGACAAAACCTGGAGTATAGTGTGCAGTTTTGGTCCCCTAATCTGAGGAAAGACATCCTTGCCATAGAGGGAGTACAAAGAAGGTTCACCAGATTGATTCCTGGGATGGCAGGACTTTCATATGATGAAAGACTGGATGAACTAGGCTTATACTCGTTGGAGTTTAGAAGATTGAGGGGGGATCTGATTGAAACGTATAAAATCCTAAAGGGATTGGACAGGCTAGATACAGGAAGATTGTTCCCAATGTTGGGGAAGTCCAGAACGAGGGTTCACAGTTTGAGGATAAAGGGGAAGCCTTTTAGGACCAAGATTAGGAAAAACTTCTTCACACAGAGAGTGGTGAATCTGTGGAATTCTCTGCCACAGGAAACAGTTGAGGCCAGTTCATTGGCTATATTTAAGAGGGAGTTAGATATAGCCCTTGTGGCTAAAGGGATCAGGGGGTATGGAGGGAAGGCTGGTGCAGGGTTCTGAGTTGGATGATCAGCCATGATCATACTGAATGGCAGTGCAGGCTCGAAGGGCCGAATGGCCTACTCCTGCACCTATTTTCTATGTTTCTATGTTCTATCGTGCTCCACCTGTCATCTGCCTCTCTGTTTATTGCTCAGTGTATTTCAGTCCTGTGTTTTCACCTGTTTGTTGCCAGATTGTGCCAATGAGTTTTCCTGAGCCTTTCCAGCATTTGTATCTGTACTCTGTCCATCCAAATATTGGATCTGCCTGTTTCCTGAGTCTGGTTTTTGGATTTCTTGATCTCTGCCTGAACTTTGACGCTGACTTTGTTGCCACTGTGGATTTGCTACTCAGTAAGTATCACAGTGCACACTGTACTTGGTCTGCGATTGTGTCCCTTCTTCAGTGTCCTGACAGTACAATCTGGCCAGAATGGATCCAGCGGGCCCCGGTCATCTGATAGCTGCCCTGGAACAACAGGGAGTGATGCTGGGGAGACATCAGAACCAACTGGACTCCATGTTTAGGGCAGCGGAGTCACTTTCTGGAAATGTAGCCGATCTTGTGGCCCAGACTCAGTCACTCCAGCTGTCCCAGAGCGCCGATCAACATTCTGCGACTGCATCTTCCACCCCGCCCTCCACGTTCTCGCTTACTCCTCCCGTCCAAGAGTCCTGTCTGCCTCCTCCAGAAAAGTACTCAGGTGAGCGTGACCCCTGTCTGGCCCTCCTCGACACAGCTCACTGTTGTACCTGCTTCTCTGGAGTGGGGCGTCCAATGGCGAGCAGTCTCTGTCTTGGTCGATTCTGGTGCGGAGGGGTGTTTTATTGATTCTGGCTTGGCTGCCCAGTGGGGATTACCCACATCTGCTCTCCAGTCACCATTAATGGCCAGCACCTTGAACGGTCAGAGACTGGCTAACATCACTCTTGTCACAGCCCCAGTGAGTCTCTGTTTATCCGGCAACCAACATGAACAGTAAATCTTTATGTTATTGACTCTCCTCAAGCTCCCATTGTCCTGGGCCATCCCTGGTTAGTTAAACACAATCCCCACATTGACTGGCTCAGTCGCTAGATTGTAGGCTGGAGCCCATTCTGTCACTTCCACTGCCTCCGCCATGCTCAGATCCCCTTGTCTCCAAGCCCAGACCCCCACCCCCCCCACGAGGAATTTCCAGACCTTAGTGCCATCCATCCTGAATACATGGACCTCAAGCCTGTGTTTAGCAAGTCCCAGGCCACTTCCCTACCGTCTCATCATCCATATGATTGCGCCATTGACCTCCTGCCATGGCATATCTCCCCCAAGGGGCCGGCTGTGTTTCCTGTCCGTACCTGGAACAGAAGCAATGAGTAAGTACATTCAAGAGTCTCTGACTGCAGGCATCATCCAGCCATCTTCCTCCACGGCTGGTGCCAGTTTTACCTTTGTTGAAAAGAGGGATGGCTCCTTGCGTCCATGCATTGATTACCGGGGACTGAATGAAGTCACTGTTAAGAACTGTTACCCTCTTCCGCTCACGACCTTGGCATTTGAACTACTGCAGGGAGCCTCAGTTTTCACCAAGCTTGATCTTCGTAACACCTACCATCTTGTCTGCATCTGCGAAGGGGAGGCATGGAAGACGGCCTTCAACACCACCTCAGGCCATTAAGAGTTTCTGGTCATGCCATTCGGTCTTACCAATGTCCCCGCCATCTTCCAAGCCCTGGTAAAATGACGTTCTCAGGGACATGCTGAACCAATTTGTTTTCGTGTATCTCAATGACATTTTTAATTTTTTTCTAAGACCCTTGCTGAACACACAGGTCATATCCGCAGAGTTCTCCAGCATCTTCTGGAGAACCAGCTCTTCGTGAAGACTGAGAAATGTGAATTTCATCACAATACTGTCTCCTTCCTGGGGTATGTAATTTCAGGCGGTTCCACTCAGATGGACCAACAGAAGGTCAAGGCGATGGTCGAATGGCCCGACCTTCTACTCATCAGGATCTGTAACACTTCTCAGGCTTTGCTAACTTCTATCACCACTACATCAGAAATTACAGTACACTGGCTATGTCACTCACTGCTCTTGCCTCATCTGCTGTCAGATTCTCCTGGTCCCCTGCTGCTGAAAAAGCATTCCCTGACCTGAAGGAATGTTTCATCTCTGTCCCCATCCTGATTCAACCCAACACCAACTGGCAGTTCATTGTGAAGGTGGATGCGTCTGACATTGGTTTAGGAGCTGTTCTCCCTCAGCGCTCGGCCAAGGTACACCCTGCGCCTTCTTCTCTCACCGCCTCACTCCCACGGAGCAGAATTATGATGTCAGAAACCGGGAACTGCTGGCTGTGAAGCTAGATCTGGAGGAGTGGAGGCACTGGCTGGAGGGAGCAAAGGTGCCATTCTTGTCTGGACTGATCACAAGAATCTGGAATATATCCGTACAGCCAAGCATCTCAACTCACGTCAAGCTCGTTGGTCCCTGTTTTTCTCAAGATTCAATTTTATTCTGTCCTTCCGCCCCGGTTCCAGGAATGGAAAACCTGATGCTCTCTCCCAATGTCAACCTCCCCGCTCTCTGTCTCGTGGGTGCAGCGCAATGGGGCATTGAAGCCATGGTGCGACGCAGCCCCTAGCCAATGCCCCACTAATCATGTTTATGTTCCCAGCTCTGTCCGCTCACAGGTATTGCAGTGGGGTCATTCTTTCCGGTTATCCTGTCACCCTGGAACCAAACGTACTCAGGCCTTCATCAGTCGGCGGTTCTGGTGGTCCTCCATGGGAGGTGACATCCGCAACTTCGTCTCAGTGTGCTCGGTCTGTGCTCAAGGCAAGAACTCTAACTGGTCACCCGCTGGTCTGTTACAACCCCTGTCTATCCCCAAGAGACCCTGGTCCCACATTGGCCTGGATTTTGTCACCGGTCTTCCCCTATCAGATGGTAACACCACCATTCTCACAGTAGTTTATCGTTTCTCCAAGTCTGTACACTTCATTCCTTTACCTAAATTCCCCTGTGCCAATGAAACAGCAAAATTACTAGTACTGCATGTTTTTAAATTACACGGTTTACCTGTAGATGTTGTGTCAGACAGGGGCTCTCAATTCACATCCAACTTCTGGAAGGCATTCTGTAATCTTCTGGGTACCTCTGATTCAATATTCCACACACAGACCAATGGCCAGACCAAGCGGGCCAACCAACAGTTGGAGACAGTATTGCAGTGTCTGGTCTCCCAGAACCTCTGTGTGTGGAGGCAGCAGCTACCCTGGGCCGAGTACACCATAAACTCTCATTTGTCCTCATCCACCATTCTGTTCCCCTTCAAGTGCTGCCTTGACTACCAACCTCCGCTGTTCCCTGCCCAGGAGGAGGAGGTTGGCGTTCCATCTGCCAAGGCATTCAACTGCCGTTGTCAGCGGACATGGAGATGCACTCGCTCAGCCCTTCTCCGTGCCTCTGCTAGGATCAACCGTCAAGCTGACTGCCGTTGCTCCAAGACCCCACGTTACCGCCAGGGACAGCGTGTGTGGCTTTCAGCCCGAGACCTGCCCCTCAAGGTGGCTTCCCGCAAGCTCGTCCCCCGCTTAATCAGCCCCTTTCCCATTGCTAAAGTCATCAACCCTGCTGCCGTCCATCTCAAGCTCCCCTCCACTCTCCGCCGCATTCATCCCACCTTCCATGTGTCCTGTCCACAACCCCCCCCACGGCTCATGGATGGGACAGAGGCCTTCATGGTGCGTCAACTGCTGGATGTTTGTCGCCAGGGCTGTGGCCTCCAGTACCTTGTGGACTGGGAGGGCTACAGTCCTGAGGAGAGGTGTTGGGTCCCCGCCTGGACCTCACTCTCATCACAGACTTTCATCGCCAGCACCCAGCTCTACCTGCCGTGAGGGGGGGATGTTACTGTCAATACCTCCAGTTGAACTTTGTCTTTTTGTGTGTTTTCCCCCTAGCCGTCAATCTGTGGTTTGTATTGTCATGTGCTCTTGTTTGTTTTTGTGCCCCATGTGCTCCTGTCCCCGCTCCTGCTCTACTCCGGCCCCTGTATTACTGAGTACTCCGCCTCTCACCTGTTTCTCATTATTACCTGTTTTGCTGCCACCTGTGTCTCATTGTGCTCCACCTATCATCTGCCTCTCTGTTTATTCTCAGTGTATTTCAGTCCTGTGTTTTCACCTGTTTGTTGCCAGATTGTGCCAGTGAGTTTTCCTGAGCCTTTCCAGCATTTGTATCTGTACTCTGTCCATCTGAATACCGACCCTGCTTGTTTCCCGATTCTGGTTTTTGGATTTCTTGACCTCTGCCTGAACTTTGATGCTGACTTTGTTGCCCCTCTGGATTTGCTACTCGGTAAGTATCACAGTGCGCACAGTACTCCGTCTGCAATTGGGTCTCTGCTTCAGCGCCCTGACAGTTTCACTACTTGGAGATTGTTTGGATGCTTCAGCGCTCTGCATTCTCCGAGAGGATTCTGGGAAGCACAGGCAGCGTGAATGAACCCTACGGTGAGGTGGCGGCGGTATGCCGCGTGAGCCGATGTTTGATCCCATTCTGCTGATTAAAGCTGCCATTGTCTGCCGATTAAAGCGACCAGGACAATTGAAACATCAAGGCAAATGCAGAAGTTTGGAAATCGTTTGGGTGTTCTAGCGTTCTGCAGTGTCTGAGGGGATTCCAAGAGGTAGAGGCAGTATGCGCAAACCTCATAGTGGGCAGGCTTCAGTGCGGGGCACAGACCAATGTTTGGCTCCATTTCACCTATTAAAGCTTCCATTGTTCACTAATTAAAGCGATTTTTTTTTTTTTTTTTTTTTTTTTTTTTTTTTTTTTTTTTTTTTTTGGTTTGAAGTATAGAAGTGAGTGCAGAGCATGAACACCAACTGCCTGTCTTTTGATCGGCTGCTCTGTACCAGAGAGGAGAAACCCTGCCACTACGGAGAATGTTGTCCAGGTTTTTTCTGCATTTTGGATTTGGACTTTGGACTACAGACTCTTTTCTTTCAGTCTTACGGCTTTTATATTTTGTGTGATTTCTTTTACACACCCAATCTTCTCAGTTTTTTTTGTGCGGGGAGTGGGTTTTGGGAGTTGATGTGCCTGATCTATTTTGTTCATTTTTTTGTGCAGGTGGGGGAATTTGGGGATCAATGTGTCTGATCCATTTTGTTCGGTTTTTGTGCGGGAGGAGGGACTTGGGGGTCAATATTCCTGATCCATTTTGCTTGTTTTTTTTTGCGGGAGGAGGGATTTGGGGATTGATGTATCTATCTGTTTTTGTTTGCTTTGCTTTGTGGGGAGATGGGATTTGTGGGTTGATGACTGTGCTGCCTGCCTTGACTTTCTTAGTTTGATGGCTGCCCCGATCTTTGAAGAATTTCAATTGTATACTTTGATACTAAATGAACCTTTGACCAAGTCTGCATGTTTTTATGCATTGAGTTGCTGCCACATGACTGGTTGATTAGATATTTGTATTAATGATTAGGAGGTAGAAACGTACCTAATAAAGTGGACACTGAGTGTGTGTGTGTGTGTGTGTGTCCTAAAGTAATTTTGAAGATTTAGAAGAGAATTTTATTTAAAGTTATAGGGATCCACACCAGTGATAACACAGAAATTTAGTGAATTGACAACATCTTATTACTTCATAATATTCTCAGATACCATAACCTAAAAATGTTGGTATTTTCTTTGCCAGCACTTTTGATAGTTTTTCTTTCAGGAACATTAGGATATGTTGGAGATTGAAATCAAAAATCATGATACAATGTTAAAGGATTTTTTGAGCTCTTATTGGAATATATCTGCAACAGTTTATCTCCAACAGGCCCAGAAGTGACATGATGTGAGATGTAGCTGTGGAGACTGTTGTTTTATAACTTCAAAACATAAAACTAATTGGGAAAAAAAACCATGAAGTTGTGAATGATGCGTGCACTCAAGGTTTGTTTTTACTTGCATGCATACAATGTGATGACATGTGCCATTCACGTACAGTACTTTTACATATAATCTGTGATTAACTATATAAACAAAGAATGCTTTAACAATAATTTACAATATTAATCAAATATTTTTGAAATATTAAATACGCAACACTCCTCCTTGTTTAACATAAACTCCAACTCAATAGGGAATGCATCTCAACAAAAAAAAACATATGTACGTACATACATATGTTTTCTTTCTCACACCTTGTGGGTGGGGTGTTTGTGAGCCCCTGACACAACAATAACACAGATCATTCAGCCAGGCAGGTTTCTGTTTTAGACATTGCAATTTTGTTTACACTAACTTTCATTTCTGACTGCAACTCAATTGCATCTGTCTGCTGTTTCATTGATATAGTGATTTCAACTGCTCTTTTAAATGTGAGTTTTGCTTCATTTAGAAGCTTTTTCTTGCAAGATTCCACAAAGTAACCCATCTCTCAGTGCATCATTAACCCCATCATTGATTTGACACTGTTCAGACAATCTCTTCAATTCAACCATGTACAATGAAATAGATTCCCCTCTCTTTTGATTCGGCTTATTAAAGCTAAAGCATTCAACAATTAGCAATGGTTTTGGTTCTAAATGCTCCTGCATTCTTTTCACAATATCAGCAAGCACATTTCAGCTGGTTTGGTTGAAGTTAAACTTCGAAGCAAACTGTATGCTTTTCCACCTAATGCACTCAACAAAACTAGCACTTGTTTTGCATTGGCTTTTTCATTTGCTCCCAAGTCCTGTTCAATTTACTCAGTATACAACAACCAGTTATTTGTTGTGAATGTATCTATCTTTCTGATGTATAACCATATAACAATTACAGCATGGAAACAGGCCATCTCGGCCCTCCTAGTCCCACTGACCTGTACTCAGCCTATAACCCTCCATTCCTTTCCTGTCCATATAGCTATCAAATTTAACCTTAAACAACAACATCGTACGTTCCTCAACCACTTCTGTTGGAAGCTCATTCCATACAGCCACCACTCTATGAGTAAAGAAGTTCCCCCTCATATTACCCCTAAACTTTTGTCCTTTAACTCTCAATTCATGTTTGAATCTTCCCCACTCTCAATGGAAAAAGCCTATCCATATCAACTCTATCAATCCCCCTCATAATTTTAAACACCTCTGTCAAGTCCCCCCTCAACCTTCTACGCTCCAAAGAATAAAGACCTAACTTGTTCAACCTTTCTCTGTAACTTAGGAGATGAAACCCAGGCAACATTTTAGTAAACCTCCTCTGTACTCTCTCAATTTTATTGACATTTTTCCTATAATTCAGTGACCAGAACTGTACACAATACTCCAAATTTGGCCGTACCAATGCCTTATACAATTTCAGTATTACATCCCAACTCCTATACTCAATGCTCTGATCAATAAAGGCCAGCATACCAAAAGCTTTCTTCACCACCCTATCCACATGAGATTCCACCTTCAGGGAACTATGCACAATTATTCCTAGATCCCTCTGTTCTACAGCATTCTTCAATGCCCTACCATTTACCATGTACGTCCTATTTTGATTAGTCCTACCAAAATGTAGCACCTCGCATTTTTCAGCATTAAACTCCATCTGCCATCTTTCAGCCCACTCTTCTAACTGGCCTAAATCTCTCTAAGTTTTGAAAACCTACTTCATTATCCACAACTCCACCTATCTTAGCATCATCTGTATACTTACTAATCCAATTTACCACCCCATCATCCAGATCATTAATATATATGACAAACAACATTGGACCCAGTACAGATCCCTGAGGCACATCACTACACACCGTCCTCCAATCTGACACACAGTTATCCACCACTACTCTCTGGTGCCTCCTATCCAGCCACTGCTGAATCCATTTTACTACTTGCATATTAATGCCTAACGATTGGACTTTCCTAACTAACCTTCCGTGTGGAACCTTGTCAAAGGCCTTACTGAAGTCAGCCTTTTCTGCTCATAGTTTATTTATTAATATTATTACCCAATGCTCACTGTTCATCATCCCGGAATTTCATTCATTTTCTGCCTTTTTAACCAGAATGCCTTGTTGAGCTTCTGAAGGAAAAAAACATGTTTTGCATTTTTTTAAACTCAAACATCTCTCTCTTTCTTTGCAAGGAGCAAAGAGAATGCGCTGCACTTCAACAGGTAGGTAGTTACCTTGGGTTCGTTTTAAACCTTACTCATTGCCACTCTGTTTTGTAACTTCAAAACATAAAACTAATTGAAAGAAAAACACAGAGCCAGGGGAACTAATGTGTACTCTAGTTTTGTTTTTACTTTCACGAGGCATGCACATATGATGTGGTGGCGTGACGACACATACCATTCTCGTATTTTCAACTATAACGTAATGAACTGTGTAAACAAAGAATGCTTAATCAAACAATACAATGATACTTGCATATTGCTGAAATATTAAATACACAATGGAGATCTTTGTGGAGTGTCCAGCCTAGATGTTAATAGATAAATTCGCAGCAAATAGACAACATCAAAAAACCCTAAAGCCTGGTTTATACTTCTGCGTCAACGTGTCGCCATAAGTTCTGCGTCGCCGCAAACCCTATGCAAAGCCGACGCGGAACCCTAAGCGAGAGCCTGCGTTGCTGCGACGCGCACCTCTCCCAAAATGTAACCGCACATCACGGCAATGCAGAACGCAACAGCTGTGATTGGTCCGCTTGGTAGCATCGCATTTCCTCCTACGTTGCAATAGCTTCCCATTGGGCAACTGAAGGGTAGGGAAGGAACTCGGGCTGCAATGCTTTCCATAAAGCTTTACAGATCTCTGAAATTATGGAGGACACATTTCGTTTTTACGAAAAAAGACGCTCGCTTTAAAATTGTTTGCCTTGAGAAAGACTACCATGACCATGAAGCCTTGCGTGGGCAGGTGAGTGTGCATGTGTGACGTGCACGAATTGCAGAGCAACGCAGACACACCAACGCACAAGTAAAATGCTCACAGCACACGTAGGCCACTTGCGTAGGTTACGGAGCTGAGTTAATGCAGAAGTATAAACCAGGCTTTCGAATGGATATGAACATGTTCCATTAACATTGTGCTTTTAAAATTCAAATAGGACAAAAGAAGATGTATAATCCATTTGTCAATCGTTCATAAATGGTTAGTAGTTAGTCTGATGGTAAAACTGCAGATGTTTTTGTTTTTTGGAGCACTATTACAGCTTGGGGACTTTTGGAGTTCGGAGTTCCCTTCCTATGCTGTCATAGACAGCTTCTACCTTGCTGTTCCACCACTCCACCCTGTACCATAACATGGGCTCTTGACCTCATCACCTACCTCATAATCTTGCATCATTTTACCTTGTTTGTCAGTCTTCAGGTGGATAATTTTTCCTAAGTTTTGTTGTATTTCTTTATTAATGCCTGCAAGAAAATGAATTGGAAATAGTACATGGTGACATATATGTACATGGATAATGAATTCCAAGCTGCAAACAGAAATGGCGGATGTGAGTTTGATTTCAACACTTTAAAGAAATTTGGATAGGTACCTGGATGGGAGGGAATGGAGGGTTATGGTGCAGGTGCAGGTCAATCGAGCTAGGCAGATTAATGGTTTTGCACAGAGTAAATGGGCCGAAGGGCCTGTTTCTGTGCTGTGGTGTTCTATAACTCTGACTATGTAAATACCTCTAAAAATTTACTTTGATTTTCACTACACTGCTCCTTCCCTGTAGCTGCTACACTTTGTTCTGCTTTCTGTTTTTGTTTTACCTTGTTCTACCTCAAAACGCTGTGTAATTTGAGCCCTTCAAACACTTCGCAAAACGTTTTTCACTGTATCTCAGCATATGTGACAATAATAAATCAAATTTAAATTACAGGAGTCTGTGATTAGATGTATGTGTGATGTCAGATAAGAAATGACAGAATGCAATTCTGACCTTATTTCCCCTCCATAGATGCTGCCTGACCTCCAGCTTTTTCATAGATTCGAAGTGCATTTATTATCAAAGTATACAACCCTGAGATTCGTCTTCCTGCAGGCAGCCATGAAGCAAATAACCACCATGGAATCCGGTCAAAGAAAAACATGAAACACCCAGCACACAAAAAAAAAAAATCAAATCACACAAACAGCAAAGCACGGGTGAATAACGTGGAACATTAAACATCAAACCACAGAGTCCTTGAAACAGTCCAGTAATGTTCAGAGTAGTACAGTTCAGTTTAGCACTGTGTTGCCCTGATCAACATCACACAAAATAGCAATAAAAAAAAGATTAACCAGAAACGCACATACCATGAACTGCAGAGTCCAATCCACGAACCATGCTGATTAATCCTTGCCCTGCACCTTCCTCTAGTAGTAGTGAGTGAGAGGGAGAGGGAGACCGGTCAAATGCAGGAAGACTGTACTGAACATCCACTCACCTCCCACTCTTGTCCTCTTTCATTTTAATCCTGCTTGACACTTTCATGGACAAGTTGGTCCATCAAGGTCTCCAATTTTGATTGCATTGCTCTGGATTTCCTGCACCTACAGAACCTCTAGAGTTTGTCATTACTGTGGGCATTAGCTTGGCCAGAAGAAGTTGATGATGGAAGTGATTGGAGTGGAGATGTCTTTCCGATTTGCTCACGTATCTCGTTTTGGCCTCTGTCTACACCTAAGCTTATCCTTTTTCTGAGAGATAGAAGCTGAGGGGAGATTTGATACAGGTTTATAAGATTATGAGAGGCATTGATAGAGTAGGCAGAAGGTTCCTGTTTCCCAGGGTTGAAATATCTAATACCAGAGGGCAAGCACTGAAGGTGAGAGGGGGATGTGAGGGGTAAGTTTTTTCTAACTCAGAATGGTGGATGCCTGGAATGTGCTGCCTGGTATGGTGTGATAGAGCAAATACATGAGAGACTTTTAAGAGATGTTTGGATAGGCACATGAATGTGAGGAAGATGGAGGGATATGGACCTCCTGTAGGTAGGAGGGACTGGTGTTTGGGTGTTTTTGATTTGTTTTTTAACTGGTTCAGCACGCAGTGGAATGAATGGCCTATTCCTCTGCTATACTGTTCAATGTTCTAATAATATCCCTCTCTCCCCCTTCTAATTCTGTCCTCTCTAGCCTGGAGGCTTCCCCTCAATAAATGTCATTTCATTGTTTTAACTTCCATCTGCTGCTGCCCAGCACCAAATTAAATGGAGCTGGAATGATGCAGTTTTGGTTGGTTCTCTTACCGATGAGGCCCCCTCTTCTTGCTAAAATCCAACTGTCACAAATTGGCCTGCCTTTGGGAAATGCGAACTGGATGGCAGTAGTTTCGAAAAGCAAAGAATCGCTAGCTGTATTTTTTTTTAAAAAACAACAAAATTGTCACATTACTACTAACGAAATGGTTAATAGAAAGGATAAAGGAAAAAAAGCATCTTGTTTAATTTGAGGGACGTGACAGAAAGAATGAATGATAATTGCGCACCAAGGAGCAGAGTAAGTGTGTGTCATATGTGTGTGTTACATGACTGATTGACAGCCAGGAATATGGCCTCTGTCAGTTTCTATGCCAATCAGAAAAGTAGGCCTCTAACCACAACTTGCCTTTTTACACTTGAGTATCTCTTGATTGATGTTCTTATGAAGCCTACTCCATGGGATATGAAATTCAGCTGCATTTAAAAAGCCAATTTTATCCTGGATTTCAATCATGTCGTGATCTCTCTTTTCATCCCAACAAGTCACTGAGATATTGTGTATCACTGGTGGTAATTGGCCATTGGTATGTGAACAAGTAACTTTTCATTCCTTGCGCCTTAATACAGGAAATTGGCCATTGTAATGCCACTGAGGTTTCACTGCAATGTAAACATAGAGCTACTTTATGTGGAGTTTCTCTTCATTTCAACAAGCTATTGTGTTAATTATCTAACTAATCTAATCTAATTTATGAAATGGAATTTGCTTAAGTTTCCCCAGTACCTGGCCCTCCCCACTACTGAGTATGGCTACAGAAAGCACTGCCACAGGAAAGCAGTGCCCGTCATCAACGACCCCCACCAACCAAGCCTTGCCCTCTGATGCCATTGGGAAGCAGGTACAGGAACCCTGGGTCCACCAGGTTCAGAAACAGTTATTACCCTTCAACAGTCAGGAGCTTGAACCAGAGTGGGTAACTTCACTCATCCCAACACTCAGCTGATTCCACAACCTACAGACTCACTTTCTTTCTTTCTTTTTCAATCTTTTTATTAATTTCATAGAATGAAAACATAACATAGCAATAATACAAATGGTAGGGGATACATTGTTGCACTTAAAATGAGTAATTGTAAGACCAAATAGTATAAATTGAGAAAGCTCCCAATCGTGTAGAATAACAATGAATAATACAGGGCAAAAAAAAACTGAGAAAAATCATGAAAAAGAAAAAAAAATAGAAAAAAAAACCATCCCCCCAAAAAACTAAACTAAACAGAATTAGTCAACTAAACTAAAAGACTTGGGCAATTCTAACAACTTAAAAATGGGAAATAAGAAAACCTTAGTGTCGATGACTCCATTCCTCTCAACCAACAGTACAGAGAAATAAAATAAGTTTGGAAATGATCTAGTTACATCAAATGAAAATGCTGAATGAATGGCCTCCAAGTTTTTTCAAATCTAATGGAAGGGTCATAAACCGCACTTCCAATTTTTTCTAAATTCAAACACACCATAGTTTGTGAAAACCAGTGAAATACAGTAGGAGGGTTAATCTCTCTCCAATTCAGCAGAATGGATCTTCTTGCCATTAAAGTAAGAAATGCAATCATCCTGCATGCTGAAGAGGTTAAATAATTTGAATCTATCATTGGTGTAATCCAAAAATAGCAGTAATTGGATGAGGTTGTAAGTCTATATTCAAAACCGTTGAAATAATGTCAAAAATATCTTTCCAATATTGTTCTAACAGAGGACATGACCAAAACATATGAGTTAAAGAAGCCTTCTTGAAATAACATATTGGATAAGAATAATAATGAGATAGTTTATCTTTGGACATAATGAGCCCTGTGCACTACCTTAAATTGTATCAATACATGTTTACCACATATAGAGGATAAGTTAACCAATTGAAGAATTTTTTCCCATTTTTCAATCGGTATAATAATCTTAAGTTCTCTTTCCCAATCAGCTTTAATTTTATTGGAAACATCAGGACATAAATTTATAATTATATTATATATAATTGCTACAACACTTTTCTGAGAAAGATTTAAGTCTAAAATTATTTCCAAAGTATCCATTGGATATGGGTGTGGAAAATTAGGAGAAGCAGTAATTAAAAAGTTTCTAATCTGTAGATATCTAAAAAAAGTGAGATCTGGGTAAGTTATATTTATTAGAAAGTTGATCAAAAGACATAAAACAATTCTCCAAAGATAAATCACGAAAACGTATTATACCTTTGGTTTTCCATTCAAAGTAAGCTTGATCCATAGTGGAAGGTTGAAAAAGGAAATTAGATATAATAGGACTTGCTAAGATAAATTGATTAAACCCGAAAAATCTTTGGAATTGAAACCATATACGTAAATTATGCTTAACTATTGGATTATTCATTTGTTTATAGAATTTAGAAGAAGTAAAAGGAAGCCAAGTTCCTAAAATCGAACCCAAAGAAAACCCTTGTAATGAATTACATTCAAGATTTACCCAATGTGGATTTAAAGGTACATCCAAATCTCGTAACCAAAATTTTAAATATCAAATATTAATAGCCCAATAATAGAATCTAAAATTTGGGAGGGCAAGCCCCCCCCCTCTTTTTAGATTTCTGTAAATACCTTTTACCTAACCTAGGACTTTTGTTCTGCCATATATATGAGGAAATTTTTGAATCAACATTATTGAAAAAAGATTTTGGGATAAAAATTGGAACCGATTGAAATACATATAGAAATTTGGGCAAAATGATCATCTTAATAGCATTAATCCGACCAATCAAAGACAAAGAGATTGGTGACCATTTAGTAAACAAAAGTTTAATCTGATCAATTAAAGGTAAAAAATTAGCTTTCAATAAATCTTTATACTTATTCATAATTGTTATCCCTAAATATATAAATGAATCAGTAACCAATTTAAATAGTAAACGTCCATAAATAGGAACCTGCTTATTTAGGGGGAATAATTCATTCTTATTAAGATTCAGTTTTGTAACCAGAAAAATTACTAAATTGAGTCAACAAACCTGGAATAGCAAGAATTGACTTCCCCAGATTAGAGATGTATAACAACAAATCATCTGCATATAGTGATAATTTATGTATTTCGTTTCCACGGGTAATACCAAAAATATTGGGCGAGTCATGGATAGCAATTGCTAAAGGTTCAAGGGCGATATTGAATAGTAAAGGACTAAGAGGACATCCTTTCCTAGTACCACGAAAAAGACGAAAAAAGATTTATGATTATTAGTACAAACCGAGGCTACCGGGGAGTAATATAACTCACTTTCAATAACTCTACAACTCATGTTCTCAGTATTATTTATTTACATTATTATTATTATTTGTTTTTGTATTAGTACAGTTTGTCTTTTGCACATTAGTTACTTGTCAATCTTTGTAGTTTTTCAATGATGCTATTTTATTTCTTTTGTTCCATTGTGAATGCCCACAAGAAAATGAATCTCCGGGTAGTATATGGTGACGTATACGTACTTTGACACAACTAGCTAATTATTGGAGAGATTAAATAACGAGTCCTATTCAAAGTTCAAAGTACATTTATTGTCAAAGTATGTATAAATTACACAACGTTGAGATTTGTCTCCTTACAGGCAGCCACAAAACGAGCATCCCAAAAAGACCCATAAAAAAAAGATTAATAACACGCAATGTTCAGAGAGAGAGAAACAAATCTTGCTAACAATAAAAGTAAGCAAGTAGCATTAAGAATGAAAGTGAGTCCTCAGACACGAAGTCCGGAGCAGCCGGACCAGGCCCACAGCCTCAGCCTCAGCCTCAGCCTCAGTGCAGCGTAGCGCAGAGTAAACCTCATGGAGCAGCCAGCAGAACCAGCCCGACCCTCGCCTCTGGTCCCAGCACCTTGCCTTTTCAATCCATCTGGCCCTGCCAAACATTGTGTTGTTCCTCGCTCAAAGACCTGGGCCCTGTCACATCGATATGCTCCTGGCCTGGACCCCACTGCCTGGTCTTGGCCTATACCCAACATTTCCAAATCGGCCCAGCGCTTCGGTTGATCAAACCTCGCACATGGTTTAGGTGGACTCCAAGTCTAAAGAATAGCAGTCAGTGTGTCATTAAATTTGTAGGGATTTTTATCAAGATATCTAATGTCCTTAACCATGTTCCTTTTAATCCTTTACTTTCAGAGACCAGCCTTTGCTCTGAGCAGGAAATTTTTACATGACCTGAAAGTTGTGCAGCTCACATTTTCGTAAACTTTTCTAGCTTCTTCCAATTCCAGTTGCTCGCAACAAAGTCTATGTACATGGAAGCATTTCAGTTACTACACAGCAACTTAGCAGCTTAGAGGAAATAGTGGTCCTCAATAGTCTAATGATTCAATTATGTCTTTTGGGAATGTAGTGAAATGATACTGGAATTAAAGTAAAGACACAGTTCCCATGTTATATATTGCCAGAAGAATGCCTGGGGATCTCATTGAAACCTACCGAATATTGAAAGGACTAGATAGGGTGGATATGGAGAGGATGTTTCCTCTGGTGGGGGTATCCAGAACTCAAACTGAGAGGTGACCTTTTAGAACAGAAGTAAGGATGATTTTTTTTTTTAGCCAAAGGGTTGTGAATTTGTGGAATGCTCTGTCACAGACTGTGGAGAAGGCCAAGTCCGTAGGTATATTTAAAGCAGAAGTTGATGGATTCCTGATTAGTGAGGGCATCAAGTGATAGTGTGAGAGGCAGGTGTATGGTGTTGAATGGGATCTGGGATCAGCCATGATGAAATGGCCTAATTCTGCTCCTATGTCTTGGGGTCTTATGTATCTATTGGTACATCAGGAGAGAAGTTCAAAGTAAATTTATTATCAAAGTATGTATGTCTGTATGTCACCATATAGAGTCATAGAAAAGTACAGCACAGAAACAGGCCCTTTAGCCCATCTAGTCCATTCCAAACCATTTAAATTGCCTCCTCCCATCAACCCACACCAGAACCTTCATACCCCGATGACCAATGTACTATCCAAATTTCTCTTAAACATTGAAATCGAGCTCATATGCACCATTTGCACTGGTAGCTCATTCCACACTCTCATGACCCTCTGAGTGAAGAAGTTACCCCTCATGTTTCCCTTAAACTTCTTGCCTTTCACCCTTGGCCCGTGACCTCTGGTTGTAGTCCCACCCGAGCTCAGTGGAAAAAACCCACTTGTATTTACCCTATTTACGCCCCTCATAATTTTGTATACCTCTATCAAATCTGCTCTCAGTCTTCTGTGTTCCAAGGAATAAAGTCCAAACCTATACAATCTTTCTTTATAACTCAGGTCCTCCCATCCCGGCAGCATCCTTGTAAGTTTTCTCTCTACTCTTTCAACCTTATTTACATCTTTCCTGTAGGTAGGTGACCAAAACTGCACACAATATTCCAAATTAGATCTCACTAATGCCTAAAAACAATTTTCTTGCAGGCATTCACAGTAGAACAAAGAAATTCAACAGAATCAATGTAAAACTGCACACAAAGACTGACAAACAACCAATGTGAAAGAGAAGACAAATTGTGCAAATATAAATTAAGCTAATTTTAATAATAATAACCAGTAAATAAATAATACTGAGAACATGAGTTATCGAGTCATTGAAAGTGAGTGAAATCAGTTCAGTGTTGAGGTGAGTCAATTATCTATGCTAGTTCTGATGGCTGAGGGTTAATAACTATTCCTGAACCTGGTAGGGTGAGTCCTGAGGCTCATGTACCTTCTTCCTGATGGCAGCAGTGAGAAGAGAGCTTGGCCTGGATGCTGGGGGTCCCTGATGATGGATACTGCTTTCCTGCAACAACACTCTGTGCAGGTGCGCTCAATGGTAGGAAGGGCTTTTACTGTGGTGGACTGGGCTGTAGCCAATACTTTTCATAGGCTTTTCTAATCTTGGACCAGGTAATGCGAGGGAAACATTTCAAAGGTGTCTGTCTCTGAAACTCACTGCCAGAAAGTTTCGATGTGGCAGAAACCGTTGTCATTTTTAAACTGTATTTGGATATGCAATTGAAGAGCTGTTACCCGGAGGAGTGATAAAAGTTGGGATCTGTTTGCCAAGTGGTCTCCCATGCAATTCTCTATTTGGAAATATTTCAGAAAATGTGTACCTTGATGGCTGGGCTGAGCTATTCTCATATTTACAAACAGGTTGTAAAAGAAGAACAAGACGAATATCTGCAAGCAAATTGCCAAGGTTAGAGAACAGCTCAACACAATGAGTTCTCTAGCTCGAGTAGATGGCAGCTTATACATAGCAAATAGAATATTCATGAAGATTCTGTAACCTACTGCTATAACTTTGACTTGGGATCTACAGTACCTCTGAAATATTCCTTTTAGCTTTTCCCTGGTCCTTAATCAAAGTTCCTCTGAGGGATCTCCTGAATCCAGCAGATAGGAAGGATGACTATCTTTGGCAAAATTCCCTCCTTTCCCAGATCCCTTTCAGCTTGAATAATTTCAACTTGATGAGGTCTGTTCTCATTCAGCTTCTTGCTGATAAGTGATGTTCAGCACCAATCTATACTGCAGCCTTTGCAGGTTTCATTTTAATTCTGAAGTCAAATCAAATGAGATGTTTTGGAATGCAGCCACAATATTGGAGTTTAAATTCTCTGATGACTGACCATAACCACTGACATGAGCTTACAGCCCACAGGCTAATAGGTTTGGCCTCTCCTTATGCAATCAGCAATGAAAAGACAATTTATTTCATTACAAGTAATTCTTTAACTATTTACACCCAGTGACCACTTTATTAGGAACACCTGTACACCTGCTTATTAATGCAAATATCCAGTCAGCCAGTCATGTGGGTAGCAGCTCAATGCAAAAACAGCATGCAGACATGGTCAAAAGGTTTAGATGGTTCAGAATGGGGAAGAAATATGATCTAAGTCAGTTTGATTATGGAAGAATCACTGTTGGTGCCAGACAGGGTGGTTTGAGCGTCTCAGAAACTACTAATCTCCTGGGATTTTCACGCACACCATATTCTGGAGTTCACAGAGAATGGCATGAGAAGCAAAAAAAACATTCAGTGAGCGGCAGTTCTGTGGTGAAAACACCTTGTTAATGAGAGAGGTCAGAAGAGAATGGCCCTATTGGTTCAAGCTGACAGGAAAGTGACTCTAACTCAAATTACCACGCGTCACAACAGTGATGTGCAGAAGACCATCCCTGAATGCACAACATGTGAAAGGTCGCAGTGGATGTTCTACAGCAGCTGTAAGACACATGAGGTTCCACTCCTGTGCCTAATCAAGTGGCCATAGAGTCTGTTTCCAGTCAATGTACACATCTGTAATTTAATGTAGCACTCATCTGATAGGCCACTTTTCTTTTGCAAAGATGTTTCAGGCACTAGAATAATGTGTCAATAAGAAATGGCGGGCAATTTGCCAGCTCTGGAAAAATTAGATTCACAGAGTTACGCAGCATGGAAACGGGCCTTTCGGCACACAGGTCCGTGTTGCCGCAGCATTTCCCTTTCGTCCCAATTGCTCATGTTCAGCCCAGAACACTCCAACCCTTTCCCTCCACGTACCTATCCAAATGCCTCTTAAACGCTGCGTAAGCCAGAGCAGCCCCAGCGCAAGCCCCTTCAGCCCACAACGTTGTGCAAACCCATTTCAATTAATAACCAAATGACCAACTAAACTAATCCCTTCTGCATACAAATTATCCATATACTTCCATTTTCCTCGCCTTCTACCTAATTCTTGATTGGTCAGGGCGTGCAGGATGCAGGGAGAAGACAGGAGATTGGGGCTGACAAGGAAGTGGATCAGACACGATGAAATGGTGGAGCAAACTCAATGGACCAATTGACTCATTTTCTTCCTATATCTTATTAGACCATAAGACCATAAGACAAAGGAGCAGAAGTCGGCCATTCGGCCCATTGAGTCTGCTCCGCCATTTTATCATGAGCTGATCCATTCTCCCATTTAGTCCCACTCCCCCGCTTTCTCACCGTAACCTTTGATGCCCTGGCTACTCAGATACCTATCAATCTCTGCCTTAAATACACACAATGACTTGGCCTCCACTGCTGCCCGTGGCAACAAATTCCATAGATTCACCACCCTCTGGCTAAAAAAATTTCTTCGCATTTCTGTTCTGAAAGGGCGCCCTTCAATCCTGAAGTCATGCCCTCTCGTACTAGACTCCCCCATCATGGGAAACAACTTTGCCACATCCACTCTGTCCATGCCTTTCAACATTCGAAATGTTTCTATGAGGTCTCCCCTCATTCTTCTAAACTCCAAGGAACACAGTCCAAGAGCAGACAAACGTTCCTCATATGTTAACCCTCTCATTCCCGGAATTATTGTCTTCAATATATCTTAAAAATTATACCCACCTTGACCACGCAAACAACAGGAATTCTGCAGATGCTGGAAATTCAAGCAACACACATCAAAGTTGCTGGTGAACGCAGCAGGCCAAGCAGCAACTTTGATGTGTGTTGTTACCCACCTTGACCATTTGACTTGGCCCTTCACTGAACAGTTCCCACAACCAATGGACTCGCTTTCAAGGACTCTTCATCTCATGGTCTCAATATTTATTGCTTATTTATTATTATTATTTCTATTTCTTTTTTATTTGCACAGCCTGTTGTTTTTTTGCACATTGGTTGTTTGTCCGTCCTGTTGGATGTGGCCTCTCATTTTTTTTTCGTATATTTACTGTGATTGCCCACAACAAAATAAATCTCAAGGTTGTACATGTATATGTACTTTGATAATGAATTTACTTCGAATTTTGAACTTTTTTTCTGGCAGCTTACTCCAGGTTCTCAATACCCTCTATGTAAGGAAGTTGCCTCTCAGTTATCTTTTAAATCTCTCCTCTCTTATCTTGTATCTACAGCTTTTAGTTTAATTTGGACGGTGATGTTAAATATTCCTGTCTTGTGGAAATTATATAATAGTATACTTCAGTGTAGTGATTTGATCATAAGAGTTAACTTGGCTCTGTATGTTATTTGCAATGATTCTCTTATTACTGCTCTGTCATGTTAGATGCTGTGGCAGTTGCCTTCCTTGCAGGGAGATAATGTAATCACCTACTGCAGTGTTAATGGAAAGAGGCATAGGCACAAAATGAAATGAAGCAAAACAGTGTTTGTTGCAGCAAAACCACTTGCTTCTTGTAATTGTGAAATTTATGCTGCTTTGGAAAGTCCATCCTGACACGTCCTCCTAGTGAATCCCTGACATTGGTGCTGTAGTTAATTCCACCCTGGATTTGTTAGCTATGACTTTAAGGCTCTCCATTGGTCGTGGTTGACCATGGATATTGTGCCGTAGCTATCTCTACGACTTGCATCCAGTAGGCAAGCTGGGACAGTATGAAATGGAGAGCAAGCTACTATCCATGTAACAGTCTCACCCTCTCCGCACAGCTGATGAAGCCAAAGGAACAGAAGTTTGAAACTAATGGCATCGCAGTGTTGCCAGTCAGCATTGAGCTCCGTGCAGGACTGCCTTAGGAACGCTCGCTCCAGAATTTTCCTTCCAGTTTACTCCTGAAGCCTTCCCCGTAGGTCGATATAGCCACAAGGAGTGGAGGTTTGAAATCAGAGTTTTCCTCCTCCTGGAGGAGCTTCCAACCATGGCTGAGGAGCCCCATCTGCCCAAAAAGAAATGTATATATGTGTAAAAAATTATACATAAACAATAAATAAGTAGTGTAAAAAATGAGGGAGATTTTATGGGTTCATTGTCCTTTCAGGAGTCTGATCGTGGAGGGGAAGAGCTGTTCCTAAAACTTTGAAAGTTTGTCTTCAAGCACCTCTACGTATTCTCTGATGGCAGCAATGAGAAGAGGGTATGATTTGGGTGGCAAGAGTCCTTGATGATGGATGCCAGCTTCTTGAGACACCACCTTTTGAAGATGTCCTCGATCGTGAGGAGACAAGTGCCAGTGATGGAGCTGGCTGAGGTTGCAACCATCTGCACCCTTTTCTGAACCAGTGCATGTCATTTCCATACCAGACAGAGATACAACCAGTCAGAATACTCTACATGGTACATCCGTAACGTAAACCTGTTTTCACACATCTTCAGTTTCTTCCCTATCAGTTAAATGAATGTCCAATCAAGATTCTGTAAGCAACACACACAAAATTCTGGAGGAACTTAGCACATCAGGCAGCATCTATAGAAAAGTAAACATTCAATGTTTTAAGCTGAGACCCTTCTCTGAGAAGGAAGGGGGAAGATGTCAGAATAAAAAGGTGGGGGTGAGGAAGAAGATTAACTGGAAGGTGATAGCTGAAGAAGTCAGGTGGGTGTGAAAGGTCAAGGGCTGGAGAAGAAGGTTCCCATTCAATGTCTTTGTAACTCCATTTTTGATTTTTTGATAACTCCGTTGTTTCCTTTTCTCCCTCTCATTCCTCCTGTGTCCCATTTCTCTACATACCAAGACATTTGAAGTAAATATATGGTAGAATGATGCAAATATTTACAATCAGCTCAAGTAATTTCTATGGTAACCGAGTACACCCATGCAAATCAGAATCTCGAGTCATAAAATGTCTATTAATATTTTTTTCAAAATTCTTCTCACAAAGAATTAAGTTATTCACTGATCACAATGAAGTGATGGGAATAAAATAGGAAAATAGAAATATAATGCTTATAGAATTCCCAGATGATATCAAAAGGACTACAGTCTTTACAGGAATATATTAATCCAAGAATGTAACATGAAATTTTGTTGCCATGAAGAAATTAATACAATTCAGAGGATCTTTGGGTGTACTTGGGTATATCTTTGTAGTAAGGTTCCATTCTAGCAAAAAAGAATGGGAATGTTCCAAGCTGGTACATTAAAAATATTTAAAAGGCATTTGGCCAAGTACCGTGGACAGGAAAGGCTCAGAGGGACATTGGTTGAATGTGGGCAGATAGGACCAGCTTAGATGCAGATCTTGGACAAAATGGATGAGTTGGGCTGAAGGGACTGATTCTGTGTCATGTGACTCCATGACACTGTACAGGAGGGTTTACAGTCAGTGGCCACGTCATTTGGTACCTCTTGTACCTGGCCAATTCGTGCTCTTCTGCTCTTGTAGCCCATTGCTTCAAGGTTCAACATGTTGTGCATTCAGGGATGTCCTTCTGCACAGCATTGTTGTAACACGAGGTTATTTGAGTTAGTGTCACCTTCCTGTCAGCTTGAACCAATCTGGCCATTCTCCTCTGACTTCTCTCATTAACAAGGCATTTTTGCTCACAGAACTGCCACTCACTAGATGTTTTTTGTTTTTTCACACCACGTTCTATAAACTCTAAGAGACTGTTATGCATGAAAATCCCAGGAGATCTGCAGTATCTTAGATACTCAAACCACCCCATCTGGCACCAACAATCATTCCACAGTCAAAGTCACTTAGATCATATTTCTTCCTCCTTCTGAAGTTTGGTCTCAACAACAGCTGAAGTTCTCGACCATGTCTACATGCTTTATGCTCAGTTGCCACATGATTGGCTGATTAGATATTTGCATTAACGAGCAGATATACCTAAGAAAATGACAACTGAGTGTAAATATGCTGAAGGTGCAATAGCGCATATTTTGTCTGGATAGCCTCCAACCTGATGGTAAGAATAATGAATACTCTAACTTCTGTTACTTACTCCCCCTGATTTACAATTTGCCTGGATTGGTAATAACACCTTCTCCTCACTGACAATCAACACTGGTGCACCTCGGGGATGTGTACTTAGCCGACTGCTCTACTCTCTCTATACCCACGACTGTGTAGCTAGGCACAGATCAATTAGCATTTATAAATTTGCTGATGATTCAACCATTGTTGGTAGAATCTCAGATGGAGGCGTGAGGGCGTACAGGAGCAGGATATACCAGCTAATTGAGTGGTGTCACAGCAACAACCTTGCATTCAAAGTCATTAAGAGCTGATTGTGGACTTCAGGAAGGGTAAGATGAGGGAGCATGAATCAATCCTCTTAGAGGGATCAGAAGCAGAGGCAGTGAGCAATTTCAAGTTCCTGGGTGTCAATATCTCTGTGGATTTAACCTGGTCTCAATACATCAATGCAGCTATAAAAAAGGCAAGACTGTGGCGATATTTCATTAGGAGTTTAAAGAGATTTGGTTTGTCACCTAAAACATTTGAAAACTTGTACAGATGTACCGTAGGAGGCAATCTGAGAGGTTGCATCACCACCTGGTATTGGGGGGGGGGCGGATTTGCAGGAAGGATACGACACAGGATCATAAGAAGCTACAGAAAGTTGTGAAGTTAGTCAGCTCCATCGTGGGCACTGGCCTCAGTAGCATCCAAGACATCTTCGAGGAGTGATGCCTCAGAAAGGCAGCATCCATTGCTAAGAACTCTCATCACCCAAAACATACCTTCTTCTCATTGTTGCCATCAGGAAGGAGGTACAGAAGCCTGAAGGCAGACAGTCAGCGATTCGGGAACAGCTTCTTCCCTGTTGCCATCCAAGTTCTAAATGGACATCAAACCCATCTACCTCACTTTTTTATTTCTGTTTTCTGCATTATTTGTGCATGGAATGCACTGCTGGTGACAGTGTGGAGGCAGATACAATAGGGTCTTTTAATAGACTCTTAGATAGGTACATGGAGATTAGAAAAATAGAGGGCTGTGTGGTAGGGAAATTTGAGGCAATTTCTAGGGTAAGTTACAGGTTGCATAGGGCCACAGGGTCGGTAATGTGATGTAAATTTTTATGTTCTATCTTCTATGTTCTATTTAACTTTAATATGCATATATATATATATATATATATATATATATATAAAGGCATCCGTTAGTCTTGCGAGACCATGGATCTGCGTCTGGAAAGTCTTCACTCTCCAGGGTGCAGGTCTGGGCAAGGTTGTATGGAAGACCAGCAGTTGCCCATGCTGCAAGTCTCCCCTCTCCACAACACCGATGTTGTCCAAGGGAAGGGCATTAGGACCCATACAGCTTGGCACCAGTGTCGTCGCAGAGCAATGTGTGATTAAGTGCCTTGCTCAAGGACACAACACGTTCCCTCGGCTGGGGCTCAAACTCACGACCTTCAGGTAGCTAGTCCAATGCCTTAACCACTTGGCGACGTGCTCACACTTCTATATACTATATATTTACTTATTTACTGTAATTGACTTTTTTCTATATTGTCATGTAATGCATTGTACTGCTGCCACTAAGTTAACAAATTTCACACCATATGCTGCTGATATAAAATCTGATTCTGATTCCGATTCCGATTCCGATTCCGATCCTCCTCCCACTCTGTCTTCTCCCATTTCCCATTCTGGATACCCGATCACCTCTTCTCTTTTCTTCACCACAAGGAATGAGCTTCACCAGGTGACCAGTGAAAATCCTTTCACTTTGTAACACTGGCAGGGTATCTTCAGTCCTGAGTAATTGGTGCATTCTGTTGTTCCAACCATTAGTATCTAACCATGAATGGACCATCATATGCACATTGCTCTAATTTGTGCGTCATGGAATAGATGTTTGGACAAAGATGTATGGAAACAGAGTCCAAGAAGCTTTTCTTTGTAGGTCATACTTGGATGTCTGAGGGTATATTCCTCTTTGGCTCCTCCACAATATTGCAAAGACAAAAAGTGAATTAACCCTTCTGACATGAACGCAATTTGAAAAATAATCCTTTCCATCACTTTTGAAAGGATCTGTAACGGTGAACATAGAGTGGCAGGAGACACGAGATATAGCCGACTGTGGAATCTGAAACAACAAGAAACCTGCCGGAGGTGAACATCTGATGCAGTGTATCGACCTCAGACATTGACGATTCTCTCCCTCCCCTTGCACAGAGGCTGCAGGACCTGCCGAGTTCCTCCAGCAGATAGAGGGAGCAGCAGACTCACAACCTGGCCCATTAGAAATAAATGGAATTGAATTGACTTTATTACTTACAACCTTCTTATACACGAGGAGTAAAAATCTTTGTTATGTCCCCGTCTAAATGTGCAATGTGCAATTATAGTAATTTATAATAAACAGTATGTACAACCGGACAGTCAATATAACATAGAAAAACAATTGTATCAGCATGAATTAATCAGTCTGATGGCCTGGTGGAAGAAGCTGTCCCAGAACCTGTTGGTCCTGGCTTTTATGCTGCAGTACCGTTTCCCGGATGGTAGCAGCTGGAACAGTCTGTGGTTGGGGTGACTCGGGTCTCTAATGATCCTTTGAATCCTTTTTACACACCTGTCTTTGTAAATGTCCTGAATAGTGGGAAGTTCACATCTACAGATGCACTGGGCTGCCCGCACCACTCTCTGCAGAGTCCTGTGATGGACGGAAGTACAGTTCCCATAGCAGGCGGTGATGCAGCCAGTCAGGATGCTCTCAATCTTGCCCCTATAGAAAGTTCTTAGAATTTGGGGGGGCCGTACCAAACTACTTCAACCATCTGAGGTGAAAGAGGTGCTGTTGTGCCTTTTTCACTGCTCAGCCAGTATGTACAGGCCAAGTGAATGTGTATGCTGAGGAACTTAAAGCTGTTTGCCCTCTCAACCCCAGATCGATTGGCATCTATAGGTATTAGCCTGTAATCCACAACCAGCTCCTTTGTCTTTGCGACATTGAGGGAGAGGTTGTTTTCTTGACACCACTGTGTCAGGGTGATGACTTCTTCTCCTTAGGCTGCCTCATTATTAGTTGAGATTAGGTCAATCAGTGTCGTCAGAAAATTTAATTAGCAGATTGGGGCTGGGGGTGGCAACACTGTCATGGGTATACAGGGAGTAAAGGAGGGGGCTTAGGACACAGCCCTGAGGGGTACTTGTATTGAGAATCAGAGGGGCAGAGGTGAGGGAGCCCACTCTTGCTGGCAATCTGACAGGAAGTCCAGGATCCAGCTACACAAGGCAGGGTGTAGACAAGGTATTAAGGATTTGTACCTCATAGCACAAAAAAGATATCTGATGCCATCTTTCTTTTCATTGATCATATTGGATTTCTGAATCAGAATCACGTTTAATATCACTGGCATATGTAGTGAAATTTGTTGTTAACTAACATAATAATAAACACATATAAATTACAATAAGAGGTATATATTACACATTAATTTAAATAAGCAATACAACAAGAGGGGAAAAATAGTGAGGCAGTATACATGGGTTCATTGTCCATTCATTAATCTGATGGCAGAGGGACAGAAGCTGTTCCTGAAATATTGACTGTGTGTCTTCAGGCTCCTGTACCTCCTCCTTGATGGGAGCAATGAAAACATGGCCTGTCCTGGGTGAATTAACTTGCACATTGAGTCAGTTGTAATGAATGAAAATGCAATATTAGCATTTATTTCAAGAGGACTAGAATATAGGTGGAAGGACGAGGCATTGTAAGGTATTGGTCAGACCCCACTTGAAGAGTGTGAGCAGTTTTGGGCTCTTTATCTAAGAAACAATGTGTTGGCATTGGACAGGGTCCAGAGGAGGTTCAGGAGAATGATCTTGGGAATGAAAGGGTTAACATGTGAGGAGCGTTTGATGGCTCTATGGAGGGGGAAAGGTGCAGATCTCATTGAAACCTATTGAATCTTGGAATGCCAAGACAGAGTGGGTGTGGAGAGGATGTTTCTAATAGTGGGCGAGTCTTTAACCAAAATAGAAGGAGGTCCCTTAAATTAGTTATGAGGAAACATTTCTTTAACCAAAATGTGATGAGCCTGTGGAATTCTTTGCCACAGATGCCTGTGGAGGACAAGTCATTGAGTATATTTAAAGCAGAGGGTGATAGGTTCTTGATTAGTAAGGCATCGAAGGTTATGGGGAGAAGGCAGGACAAAGGGTTTGAGAGGGATAATAAATCGACCATAATGGATGGTGAAGGAACAGACTCGATGGGCTGAATGGCCTAATTCTGCTCATGTGTCTTATTGTGTTAAATCTCCCTAATGTCTCTGCCTCTATCATTGATAATGTTGATTCTTTACCAATAGGCAAACTTGCCGAGAATGCGTGAAATCTTATCAACCTTTGCCCACACACTGTCTGAGTATCCAACCAAGCAAGGATGTGGATCAGTCTATAAATGCTTGTGTGGTTTCCAATCACAGAAAATTGATGCTGCATATTATTGCCACATTATTCAGGCAGTTTGAAGAATGTTTTTACTGTACAGCAGTTAAGAGACGCACAGTTATTTATGATCTCGAGAAAATGAAAGCATGCATACTGAGAATGATGAACAATGACCAAAATTCAAACAGAAAAATATTGAGATCCACACTGTACAAGCTATAGAGGATAGCTTAATGGAATACTAAAATAATCATTTGTTTGATTCGAATCTTCAGGCAGAGTGCAGCGGGAAAATTATTACAATCTATCGTTTGTGGGACAAAATCCCTGGTGAAAGGGAGAGAATGAAATGGAGCAGAACTTGCAGGTTCAAAGTTCAAAGTAAATTTATTATCAAAGTACGCATATGTCAGCAGGTACCACCCTGAGATTCTTTTTCTTGCAGGCATTCACAGTAGAACAAAGAAATACAATGGCAACAATGAAAAACTACACACAAACAATAAATGACAAACAACCAATGTACAAAAGAAGATAAACTGTGCCAATATGGTGATATAGACATATTCTGATCATCAATTTACTTTGAACTTTTGCTTTGAGATAGCAAGGGTAAGTGGATCGTGAATGAACACCTGTGAATGAATGAACATCAGTGAAATTAACCCCCATTATTCTATTTTGTTTTCTGTGTGAGGGCTAAAAAAGGGAAATCATTGCCTGAGGAAGTATAATAGGATAATGACAAAAACTGATGACAGAACAGCATTAAGAGTCACCTCCTAAACTCTGTCAGTGCTTCGACTGTAACACAGTGAACTGTAGGGCACTGTGGCGTGCAGTAGAACAAAGAGATAGAACATAGAACATAGAACAGTACAGCACAGTACAGGCCCTTCGGCCCACAATGTTGTGCCGACCCTCAAACCCTGCCTCCCATATAAGCCCCCACCTTAAATTCCTCCATATACCTGTCTAGTAGTCTCTTAAACTTCACTAGTGTATCTGCCTCCACCACTGACTCAGGCAGTGCATTCCACGCACCAACCACTCTCTGAGTAAAAAACCTTCCTCTAATATCCCCCTTGAACTTCCCACCCCTTACCTTAAAGTCATGTCCTCTTGTATTGAGCAGTGGTGCCCTGGGGAAGAGGCGCTGGCTATCCACTCTATCTATTCCTCTTATTATCTTGTACATCTCTATCATGTCTCCTCTCATCCTCCTTCTCTCCAAAGAGTAAAGCCCTAGCTTCCTTAATCTCTGATCATAATGCATATTCTCTAAACCAGGCAGTAGCCTGGTAAATCTCCTCTGTACCCTTTCCAATGCTTCCACATCCTTCCTATAGTGAGGTGACCAGAACTGGACACAGTACTCCAAGTGTGGCCTAACCAGAGTTTTATAGAGCTGCATCATTACATCGCGACTCTTAAACTCTATCCCTCGACTTATGAAAGCTAACACCCCATAAGCTTTCTTAACTACCCTATCCACCTGTGAAGCAACTTACAGGGATCTGTGGACATGTACCCCGAGATCCCTCTGCTCCTCCACACTACCAAGTATCCTGCCATTTACTTTGTACTCTGCCTTGGAGTTTGTCCTTCCAAAGTGTACCACCTCACACTTCTCCAGGTTGAACTCCATCTGCCACTTCTCAGCCCACTTCTGCATCCTATCAATGTCTCTCTGCAATCGTTGACAATCCTCTATACTATCTACAACACCACCAACCCTTGTGTCATCTGCAAACTTGCCAACCCACCCTTCTAACCCCACATCCAGGTCGTTAATAAAAATCACGAAAAGTAGAGGTCCCAGAACAGATCCTTGTGGGACACCACTAGTCACAATCCTCCAATCTGAATGTACTCCCTCCACTACCACCCTCTGCCTTCTGCAGGCAAGCCAATTCTGAATCCATCTGGCCAAACTTCCCTGGATCCCATGCCTTCTAACTTTCTGAATAAGCCTTCCGTGTGGAACCTTGTCAAATGCCTTACTAAAATCCATATAGATCACATCCACTGCACTATATGCCTGGTCACCTCCTCAAAGAGCTCTATCAGACTTGTTAGACACGATCTGCCCTTCACAAAGCCATGCTGACTGCCCCTGATCAGACCATGATTCTCTAAATGCCTATAGATCCTATCTCTAAGAATCTTTTCCAACAGCTTTCCCACCACAGACGTAAGGCTCACTGGTCTATAATTACCCGGACTATCCCTACTACCTTTTTTGAACAAGGGAACAACATTCGCCTCCCTCCAATCCTCCGGTACCATTCCCATGGACAATGAGGACATAAAGATCCTAGCCAGAGGCTCAGCAATCTCTTCTCTCGCCTCGTGGAGCAGCCTGGGGAATATTCCATCAGGCCCTGGGGACTTATCTGTCCTAATGTATTTTAACAACTCCAACACCTCCTCTCCCTTGATATCAGCATGCTCCAGAATATCAACCTCACTCATACTGTCCTCACCATTATCAAGTTCCCTCTCATTGGTGAATACCGAAGAGATGTATTTATTGAGGACCTCGCTCACTTCCACAGCCTCCAGGCACATCTTCCCACCTTTATCTCTAATCGGTCCTACCTTCACTCCTGTCATCCTTTTTTTCTTCACATAATTGAAGAATGCCTTGGGGTTTTCCTTTACCCTACTCGCCAAGGGGGTGTATGGGGTGTCAGGGAGGGGTAGCACCTCTGGTGGGGGAACATGTCGCACCCTTTTCAGGGTGGTTAGTCCACCTTTGGTCCCCACCTGGCACTCAGCTCTCACTTGTGGCTCCCCGTAGCTGTTTGCATGCGACAGCGGCCACACCCCGGGCAACGGCTTCGACAAGCCGGCTGAACCAGGTGAGGGTAGCCGACGGGTCTCAAACCCTCGGTGAGATAGGGAGTTGTCTATCCCAGCATGTGAAGACAGACTCCGGCGGATTGAGCAGATGAGGCCAATGGAAGGTCCAACGGTCAAGAAGGCGGTCTCTGCAAGCGTCGTGGAACGTGTAGAGCAGGACAAGACACAGAAGACGTCCTGGTCATCCACTGCGCCTAGTCCCATCTCCAGCCGTCTAAACTCTGTCTTGCCACTGGATTCAGATGGGAATTGGGAAGAGAGAGTGAGGCTGATGCTGCACAACTCTCCCTCACTTAAATCCAAATCACGCACTAGTCTCAACACCATCATAATGGTGTCGAGGTCCTCATCGACGTCAACGATGGACGAACAACTCGCCAAGGCCTTCTCATGCCCCCATCTTGCTTCCCTATATTCCTCAATAGACCCATCTGATCCTTGCTTCCTAAACCTCATGTATGCTGCCTTCTTCCTCCTGACTAGATTTTCCACCTCACTTGTCACCCATGGTTCCTTCACCCGACCATTCTTTATCTTCCTCACCGGGACAAATTTATCCCTTACATCCTGCAAGAGATCTCTAAACATCAACCACATGTCCATAGTACATTTCCCTGCAAAAACATCATCCTAATTCACACCCGCAAGTTCTAGCCTTATAGCCTAATTTGCCTTTCCCGAATTAAAAATTTTCCTGTCCTCTTTGATTCTATCCTTTTCCATGATAATTATAAAGGCCAGGAAGCAGTGGTCACTGTCCCCCAGATGCTCACCCACTGAGAGATCTGTGACCTGACCCGGTTCATTACCTAGTACTAGATCTAGTATGGCATTCCCCCTGGTCGGTCTGTCCACATACTGTGACAGGAATCCGTCCTGGACACACTTAACAAACTCTGCCCCATCTAAACCCTTGGAACTAATCAGGTGCCAATCAATATTAGGGAAGTTAAAGTCACCCATGATAACAACCCTGTTATTTTTGCACCTTTCCAAAATCTGCCTCCCAATCTCTGCTGCTACCAGGGGGCCTATAGAATACCCCCAGTAGAGTAATTGCTCCCTTCCTGTTCCTGACTTCCACCCATATTGACTCAAAAGAGGATCCTACTACATCTGGGAATACAGGTACATAATTTATTGAGGGTGCCAGTACAGGTAGATAGGGTTGTAAAGAAAGCTTCTGGTACATTGGCCTTCAAAAATTAAAGTATTGAGTACAGGAGTTGAGATGTTATGTTGAAGTTGTATAACATAAGACGTTGGTGAGGCCTAATTTGGAGTTTTGGTCACCAACCTACGGGAAAGATGTAAATAAGGTTGAAAGACTACAGAAGAAAATTACAAGAATGTTGCCAGGACTAGAGGATCTGAGTTATAAGGAAAGATTAATAGGTTAGGGGTTTATTCCTTGGAATGTAGAGTATTGAAGGGAGATTCAATAGAGGTATACAAAATTATGAGGGGTATAGCTAGGGTAGATGCAAGCAGGCTTTTTCCACTGAGGTTGGGTGGGACTACAAGAGGTCATGGGTTAAGTGTGAAAGGTGAAAAGTTAAAGGAGAATACAAGGAGAAACTTCTTCACTCAATGGGTCGAGAGTGTGAAATGAGCTTGATTTCAACATCGAAGAGAAGTTTGGATAGGTACATGGATTGAAGTGATTTGGAGGGCTATGGTCCCAGTGCAGGTCAATGTTTGGTACAGATTAGATGGGTCAAAAGGCCTTCTACAACTCTCTAACTCTAAGTCATAGAGACAGGATTGGGTTATTTGGCCCAACGAGTTTTTTCCGCCATTCCATCATGGCTGATTTATTTTTGCTCTCAATCTCATTCTCCTGCTTTCTCCCTGTAACTTTACTAAGCAAGAAACAATCAACCTCCACTTTAATTATACCCAATGACTTGGCCTCCACAGTCATCTTTGGCAATGAATTCCACAGATTCACCACCCACTAGCTAAAGAAATTGCTCCTCAGTTGTTTTCTAAAGAGATGTCCTTGTTATCTGAGGCTGTGTCCTCTGGTCCTAGACTCCCCACTACTGGAAACATCCTCTCCACATCCACTCTATCTAGGCCTTTCAATATTCAATAGGTTTCAATGAGATCCCCCATCATTCTTCTAAACGCCTGCTTCAGCCTGGTGATTCCCTTCCAGTGACTATGTAAAGCTTGGCTGGTAAGTAGAATATACAGATGATGACAGTCTGAGCACTTGAAAAGATACAGTACATACTGCAACAGAAATTTATTTAAATCTCATTATGTGTCCTTCATTAGTCAAACTCGGGGTGTTTGCATATGCATCCGCCAACAAAGGAGACACTTCACACATGTTAAACCACAAGAAAACACTTTATTAGAAGTAGCACAAGTGCAGTACAGAAAGAAAACCAGAAGTCTACAGTAGTGGCACTACAGAAATCAAAATAATACTTATCATCCACTAAAAAACCTGATTGCTGCTCTCTGCGTTGTCAGAGGGGGCCATAGATCCAATAAATCTTACATGCAGCCTTTTTTCTCTGTGTGTGTGTCTCTCTCTCTGTCTCTCTCTGTCTCTCTCTCTCTCTCTCTCTATCTCTCTCTCTCTCCCTCTGTGTGTGTGTCTCTCTGTGTGTGTCTCTCTCTCTCTCTCTGTCTCTCTCTCTCTCTGTCTGTCTCTCTCTCTCTCTCTCTCTCTCTATCTCTCCCTCTGTGTGTGTGTGTGTCTCTCTCTCTGTCCGTCTCTCTAATCGACGTACTGTTTCCTATCTCGGAACATGCTGTAATCCAGCCTATGACAAAACTCACGTCCCCCTGCACGAAGAAAGTACTGTACCCTTTCTTTATACCCTCCAAAACCCCTTGAAGTATTTCTCCTTCTTGGTGGTATTGGCTGCACCCTCCTATATCTCTCACGACCTTCAGACCAGACAAACATGTTTTTCACTACTTTCCACTGTTCTGGCTGCAGACTTGTACTTCCTTAATTTTCTCAAAACATTGCTGTGGACTGGTTCTCTTGTACTTTCTCTAAACAATCCCAGTCCAAGCTATCGCCATTTTGTCTTACTACTTCGATTTCATTTTAGCATATTCCAAGAAGGATTCACATTTAACCCTTTCCTTACACATGTTCTCACAGCCGACACCGCTCTTGAAACACCACTTCTCAGAGTATTAAGGTGGCAATTATATAATTTTTCCAAAATGTTTAATGGGGGATAATACTTAATAAGGCATTAAAGAACTTTATGAGGTGACCTAACTGAAAAATTAAGTTGGAATAACAAAATGTTGGAGGGATTCACAACTCGGCAACATCTATGAAAGAGGAAAAAAGCAGCTGAAGTTTCAGTGTTCCCCCATCTTCTTATTCTGGCTTCTAATCGCTTCCTGTGCAGTCTGGAGAATCAGAATCAGGCTTATTATCACCGGCATGTGACGTGAAATTTGTTAACTTAGCAGCAGCATTTCAATGCAATACGTAATACAGAAGAGAAATAAAAATGAGTAAAATTAAAATAATAATAAATCAATCAATTACAGTATACATATATTGAATAGGTTAAAAATGTGTAAAAACAGAAATACTGTATAGTAAAAAACGTGAGGTAGTGTTTAAGGGTTCAATGTCTATTTAGGAATCAGATGGCAGAGGGGAAGAAGCTGTTCCTGAATCGCTGAGTGTGTGCCTTCAGGCTGCTGTACCTCCTACCTGATGGTAGCAGTGAGAAAAGGGCATGCCCTGGGTGCTGGAGGTCCTTAATAATGGACGTTGCCTTTCTGAGACACCGCTCCCTAAATATGCCCTGGGTACTTTGTAGGCTAGTACCCAAGATGGAACTGACTAGATTTACAACCCACTGCAGCTTCTTCTGGTTCAGGGTAGTAGCACCTCCCGCCCATACCAGACAGTGATGCAGCCTGTCAGAATGCTCTCCACGGTACATCTATAGAAGTTTTTGAGTGTATTTGTTGACATACAAAATCTCTTCAAATTCCTAATAAAGTATAGTCGCTGTCTTGCCTTCTTTATAACTACATTGATATGTTGGGACCAGGTTACATTCTCAGAGATCTTGACACCCAGGAACTTGAAGCTGCTCACACTCTCCACTTCTGATCCCTCTATGAGGATTGGTATGTGTTCCTTTGTCTTACCCTTCCTGAAGTCCACAATCAGCTCTTTTGTCTTACTGACGTTGAGTGCCAGGTTGTTGCTGTGGCACCATTCCACTAGTTGACATATCTCACTCCTGTACGCCCTCTCGTCACCGCCTGAGATTCTACCAACAATGGTTGTGTCGTCAGCAAATTTATAGATGGTATTTCAGCTATGCCTAGCCACACAGTCATGTGTAGATAGAGAGTAGAGCAGTGGGCTAAGCACACACAGGTGTGCCAGTGTTGATCATCGGCGAGGAGGAGATGTTATCACCAATCCACACAGATTGTGGTCTTTCGGTTAGGAAGTCGAGGATCCAATTGCAGAGGGAGGCACAGAGGCCCAGGTTCTGCAGCATCTCAATCAGGACTGTGGGAATGATGGTGTTAAGTGCTGAGCTATAGTCGATGAACAGCATCCTGACATAGGTGTTTGCGTTGTTATTAACTACAAAGACTAATTGAAAGAAAAACCCACATCCACTCTTAGTTTTACTTTTCGTGAGGTATGCGCACAGGACACGGTGACATGATGACGTATGCCATTCACGTAATTTTACATATAACCCTTAATGAATTATGTAAACAACAAAGCATGCTTAATCAAACAATATATTCATAATTTTACCCATTTCAACTATTACTGGAATATTAAACACACAATGTCAATGAAGTGTCTCGGCCCCAAAACCCCAGTGGTTATTCCTCTCCATAAATGTTGCTTTACCTGCTGAGCTCCTCCATCATCTTCTATGTGTGTTGCTCGAGATTTCCAGCATTGCAGAATCTCTTGTGTTCAGTTGGAAAGCTAGTTTTATCAGAGCTTAGCACAAGACATCTTCAAAGTAAAGATAATGAAGTGCATGCTGGCACTGGATGCCCAGAGGATCGTTAATCAGCTGATTGTCATTTAGATTAAAGGAAAAATTGCTGGAAGCATACAATGGGTCAGACAGAATTTGCAGAAAGAAAACCAAATTAATGTTTTATATCAAAGACTCCGCATTCTTTTTTTTATTTTAAATCTCTGCCACTTGAATTATTTAACTCTGCCATGGATGCAACTAGAGGTCGGTTTTGCATAGAGCAAGTGACCCCATCCTGTAAAAACCCAGCCCTACAGAACACTAACAGAAGTTCCAAAGACATCATTCCTGCGAGAGAACAAATCTTCGCTTAGAAGACACCTAGGGTCAACTTGAAAGACTGGCCCAGGACGAAGAACTCTGGTGAGTTGCTGTCGACAGCAGTGAAAGTGATGGACTTAACTAACTAACTTAAATTATATGCCATTTTTCTGTAGTAAGGGTGCCAGGCATTTCATGGACAGAGCCTGACTTAATCATTTTTTATTTCAACCAATTCTTATTTATTCCCCTTCTCCAAACAGATGCACTTTTTGATGGCTGAAGTTAACTCAACACCTTATAAGGAGATTGCACTCAAGACATTTCACATAATAAAGGCATGGACTATTTTCTAAATGGAAAGAAAGGTTCAAGATTCAAAAAACTTTATTGTCATTCTAACCATACATCAGCTCTGCAGGGCAGAATGAGACAGCGTTTCTCAGGGGCAGTGCAATCATAACATAACAAACGCAACACTAAATAATAAACATAACAATAAATAGTAAAACACAACAGCCACATGTCAGTTAAATCAGTTATAAGTGTCCAGTGCAAGTTAAAAGCGTCCAAAGCAGAGTCAGGTAGAGCAGCTATTTACCAGTCTGACTGCCTGTGGGAGGAAGCTGTTTGGTAGCCTTGTGGTTTTAGTTTTGATGCTCCTGTAACGTTTGCCTGATGGCAGAAGAACAACCAGTTCATGGAGAGGGTGTGAGGGGTCTTTAGTGACGTACCGCGTCTTCTGGAGGCATCGACTCTGAAAGAGGTCTTGGACAGAAGGTAGGGAGACCCCAATAACTTTCTCTGCTCCCCTAACCACCCTCTGCAAAGATCAGAGGTGCAAATGTACTTGGGAGTCCTCATGCAGGATTCCCTAAAGATTAACATGCAGGTTGAGTCAGTGGTGAGGAAGGCAAACGCAATGTTAACATTCATTTCAGGAGGACTAGAATATAAAAGCAAGACCTTATAAGGCACTGGTGAGGCCTCACTTGAAATATTGGGAGCATGTTTGGGCTGATTGTCCATGAAAAGACATGTTGGTATTGAAGAGCAGCCACAGGAGATTCACAAGAATGATCCTGGGAATGAAAGTGTTAATGCATGAGGAGCGTTTGTTAACTCTGGGCATGTAATCACTGGAGTTTAGCCAGAGGGTGGCGAATCTGTGGAATTCATTGCCACAGGCAGCTGGGTATATTTAAAGTAGATGTTGATAGGTTCTTGATTAGTAAGGGTATCAAAGGTTACAGGGAAAAAGCAAGAGAAGGTTGAGAGAGATAATAAATTAGCCACAGTGTAGCAGACTCAGTCAGCTAAGTAGACTAATCCTGCTCCTGTGTGTTATGGATGTAAATCTTCCTATCCAGTTGACCTTATGGGCAATTAGAAAACCCAGTCTAGTAAAAACGCTGAGCATTTGGGTTGGTCCGTAACTGGTTGTTGTCTTTGAACTTAATCTTTATGCAAATACAGTCAACATCAGAGTGGAAGGTGTGGTCTTCTGTTAGTTGTGAAGTGGTGTTGTGGAGTACCAGGACAATCTGCAATCATGCCCCTCAGGGACTTGGGCAACATTATGTTTTTACTTCGTGACTGTCTGTTTTTCTGAATTGGTAACCATATGTGTAGTTTGTGCTGTGTGCCGTTGGTAATGTATTTTGCACCTTGGCCCTGCAGGAACATTGTTTTGTTTACCTGCATTCAGGTATGGTTGAATGATAATGAAACTTGAACTTGGACTTGAAAAATGACTGTAAAGTTTCCTGAGAAACACACACAAAAGAAAGGCTATGGTCCAGGTGCAGGTTGGTGGGACTAGGCAGACTAACAGTCCAGCATAGACTGAATCAGAATCAGTTTTAATATCACCGGCAAATATTGCGATATTTGTTGTTATGTGGCAGCTGTACATTGCAACACATAATGACAAAAACTGTAAATTACAGTTAAGATAGTGGGGTGGAGATACATCTCTACCAAAGGAGGTGTAGGGTGCTCCTTTCCTCTGCTTTCTGCAGGTCACCCTTGGACAAGGTGCATCACCTACTTAGGCCCTGATCAGAGTCATGTGAAACCATGGGAACAGGTGGTGGATGGTCGTACGAGCAGCTGGTGCAGATCACAAGTCCTGGATGTGCAACCACTGACACCAGGCAGACAATCCCTGAGGAGTATTGATAATGCCTGGCGTCACCCATCTTGTAAAGACACTGCCCAGAAAGAAGGCAATGCCAAACCACATCTGCAGAGAAATTTGCCAAGAACAATCATGGTCATGGAAAGACCATGATCACCCATATGATATGACACGGCACATAATGAATGAACCAAATTTCAGTAAATATATATATAAAGTTAAATTAAATAAATAGTGCAAAAAGACAAAAAAAAGTAATGAGGTGGTGTTCATGGGTTCATTGTCCATTTAGACATCTGATGGTAGAGGGGAGAAAGCTATTCCTGGATCTCTCTCTGAGTGTGTACCCTCAGGCTCCTGTACCTCCGTCCTGATGGTAGCTATGAGAAGAGGTCATGTCACAGATGATGGGAGTTCTTACTAATGGACGCTGCTGTTTTAGGCATCACTCCTTGAAGATGTCCTGGATGCTGGGGAGACTTGTGCCTATGATGGAGCCATCTGAGTTCACAACTTTCAGCAGCTGATATCGACCTGTGCAGTGGCCACCCACACCGCCCCCCCACCCCAACAGGCTGTGATGCAGCCAGTTAGAATGCTCACCATGGTTTATCTGTAGAAATTTTCAAGCATCTTTGGTGCCATGCCAAATCTCCTCAAACTCCTAATAAAGCCTCTGAAGGACTTATTTCAATTCTGCAGCTCTCTAGACTTGATGAAACTTCTACAACTCATGCAGTGCATTGGGAACAACCATCGGCCACAACTCTGTCCTTGAAATAGATGACAATTCCGCTACTACTGATTCCCTGTGGAACAAATTGACCCTTATAATTGCTAGACGTGGTAGTGAAATGACCTTGTGTGAAGCCACTATATAGACTGATATGACAGGCCATTGTCATTCCTGTCTTCACATGTGAAAAGTACTGGCAATATCTAAAATTAATTCCTATTTTGGGCCATTTATTTACTTAGAGATACAGCACAGTACCAAGTCTTTTCGGCCCGACAAGCCTGTACTGCCCAATTACGCTCATGTGACAAATCAACCTACTAACCGGTACATTTTTGGAATGTGGGGAGAAACCGGAGCTCTCAGAGGAAACCGATTTAGTCATGGGGAGAAAATACAAGCTCCTTAAAGACACTCGCAGAATTGAACCTGGGTCGCTGTTGCTGTATTAGCGTTACGCTAACCGTTAGACTATCGTGTCACCCGAAGTATGGCAAAGAAAATATTGCGGCTTCAATATACCTATCCACATTGCACAGCTTGCGTTTGTCCTTAGTAAGAAAGGACGATTGAAGAATTGCAAAAGTTGAAAATCACAGGCTCCCCTATGAATCAAAACTTGGAATATAGTTTGAACTGGTAAATGATACTCTGGTGTTTTAACAACACAAAATGCTGCACCACAACGAACAGGATCAGACAACTTAAATAGTTAGAATTGACAAGGTAAGGAATTTACTGGATTCTTTGAGAACATACGGTCTTATTATGCTAATAAGGAGTGCAAACTCCTGTGGCTGGACTGTGCCCTTCAACGATGCTAACTCTGGAGTTGGTTTGGTAAATAGTAACCAGTGACTTAATGCTCTCTGTCATGTCTTCTAAGCGAGGGCCCACACTGGAATTTTGTCCCAAGCTAAATCTTAACTAGTTCGCACAAACCTAGCAGTGGTTTTAACAAGTTGTTAGTCAAAGCTGATTCAATTAACAATTCACATTCTAATATTTGTCACACAAAGTGCACACAAGCTGTGTTTAATTCTCTCTGTCCACAACACAAACAACTAATTCCATGTTATTGTTTCTCTTTGAAAGACTGGAATTCTCTTCAGATATAAACCCTTTCACAGCAAGAATATCTGCCCTCTTCTGTCAGATTGCACAATAGTTGGAAGTACATTCACCTTCCTTCTTGTACTGCTCTATCAAAGTTAGTAAGCTCCTTAGAAGATTAGAAATCAGAGACCAAAACTGTGACAATGCCTCACTACTTATATCTACACAACAGGAATGCAAAATCCTTTCAAAGCAATTAAGAATCTTTGTGGGTGGGATGAGAAGCTAAAACAGGTGGAAAAATATTCACAATTTTCACAACACAGTTTATATCCAAAGACAATTCTACAAGGCAGTAACTCATAAGACCATAAGGTATAAGAATAGAATTAGGCCTTTTGGCCCATCGAGTCAAAGAGTCATAGAGAAGTACAGCATAGAATCAGATAGTTCAGCCCATCTAATCTACGCTGTACCACTTCAACTGCCTAGTCCAATCAACCTGCATCGGGACCATAGCCCTTCATACACCTACTATCAATATACCTATCCAAACTTCTCCAAAAACATTGAAATTGACCTCACATGCACCACTTGTACTGGCAACTCATTCCACACTCTCATTACCCTTCGAGTTATGGGTTTCCCCTCATGTTCCCCTTAAACTCAGGGCCTCTAGTTGTTGTCCCATCCAACCTCTCTGCCATTTCATCGTAGCCGATCCATTTTCCTCCCAGCCCCAGTCTCCATAACCCTTCATCCCCTCACTAAACAAGAATCTTTCAACTTCTGCCTTGTCAAATGTCTCAGCCTCCACAGCTGTCGGTGGCAATGAATTCTGCAGATTCACCGCTCACTGACGAAAGCAATTCTTCCTCATCTCTATTCTAACTGGATGTCCCTCCATTCTGAGGCTGTGCCCTCTGGTCACTGACTCCCTCATTATAGGAAACATCCTCTCCACATCCACTCCACTGAGGTCTTTCAACATTCGATAGACTTCAATGAGATCCCCCCGCATTCTTCTAAGTTCCAGTGAGTACAGGCCCAAAGCTGCCAAATGCCCCTCATATGTTAACATCTTCACTCCTGGAATCATCTGTGTGAACCTCCTCTGGACTCTGTCCAATGATAATACTGGTGGGGATGATGGCAGAGCAGAGATGGCTGAAGTTTCTGGGAATAGTTCACAAGGCGCAGGATAGACATGTCCCACAGAGGAAGAAGTTCTCAAATAGGATGAGTGGCTGAATTCTGCTTCTATGTCTTATGGTCTTATAGTTAAAACTGTTGACAATAAATACTCCAAGTGAGGACTGACTAATGTCTTATAAAGGGGCAGCATTGCTTTTGTATTCTGCTTCTCTTGAAATAAATGCCAACATTGCATTTGCCTTCTTTGCCACACACAGAACCTATAAATTAACCTTCTGGGAGTCTTGCACAAAGACTCCTAAGTCCCTCTGCACCTCTGCTGTTTGAATCTTCTCCCCATTTAGATAATAGTCCGCACTATTGTTCCTTT
This sequence comes from Mobula birostris, assembly GCF_030028105.1. NCBI lineage: Eukaryota > Metazoa > Chordata > Chondrichthyes > Myliobatiformes > Myliobatidae > Mobula > Mobula birostris. The sequence goes on from NC_092371.1 coordinate 243,538,563, forward strand.
TACCAAAATGTATTATCATACATTTCCTAACACTGTATTCCATCTGCCACTTTTCCCCCATTCTTCCAATTTGTCTAAGTCCTGCTGCAATCCCATTGCTTCCTCAGCACCACATAGCCCTCCACCTATCTTCACATCATCCACAACTTGGTCACAATGCCATCAGTTCCACTATCTAAATCATTGACAAACAACGTGAAAAGTAGTGGTCCCCTGAGGCGGCCAACCAGAAAAGGCCCCCTTTATTCCCACTCACTGCCTCGTACCTGTCAGCCATTCCACTATATATGCCAATATATTTCCTGTAACACCATAGGATTTTATTTTGTTAAGCAGCCTCAAGTGAGGCACCTTATCAAATGCCTTCTGAAAACCCAAGTAAATGACCTCTCCTTTGTCCACTCTGCTTGTTACTTCCTCAAAGAATTCTAACAGATTTGTCAGGCAAGGTTTACCTTGACAGAAACCATGCTGACTTCGACTTATTTTATCATTAGTCTCCAAGTACCCCAATACCAAGTCCTTAATGGACTCCAACACTTTCCCAGCCACTGAGATTAGGCTAACTGGCCTAAAATTTCCTTTCTTTTACCTTCCTCCCTTCTTAAAGAGTGGAGTGACATTTGCAATTTTCCAGTCCTCTGGGACCAAGCCAGAATCGAGTGATTCTTGAAAGTTCATGACCAATGCATTCGTTATCACTTCAGCAACCTTTCTCAGGACTCTGGGATGTAGTCCAGGCAACCTATCCACCTTACAACCATTCAGTTTGCCCAGCATTAGTTTTCCTTTGTAATAGCAATGGCACTTACTCCTGCTCCCTGATACTCACAGACCTCTGACACATTGCTAGTGTCTTCCACAGTGAAGACTGAGGCAAGTTACTTATTAAATTCATCTGCCATTTCTTTGTCCCCCATTACTACCTCACCAGCATCATTTTCCAGTGGCCCAATGTCAATTCTCACCTCCCTTTTACTCTTTATAACCTGAAAAAGCATTTAGCATCAGCTAGTTTGCCCACATATTTCATCTTTTCCCTTACAGTTTTTTTAGTTGGTTTTTATTGGATTTTAAAAGCTTCCCAATCATCCAGCTTCCCACTCACTTTTGCTACTTTATATGTCTTTTCCCTGGCTTTTATGCAGCTCTTAGCTCCCCTTGTCAGCCATGGTTGCCTACCCCTGCCGTTTGAGAATTTCTTCTGTGGGACATATCTGTCCTGCGCTTTGTGAACTATTCCCAGAAACTTCAGCCACCTCTGCTCTGCCATCATCCCTGACGTTATCCTCCTCCAATCCACCTGGGCAAGCTCCTCTCTCATGCCTCTGTAATTCACTTTATTTCATTGCGATACTGACTTATGCTTCTCCCTCTCAAGTTGCAGTATAAATTCAATCATATTATGATCACTACCTCCTAAGGATTCCTTTACATTAAGCTTCCTAATAAGATCTGGGTTATTACACAATACCCAACCTAAGATAGTCTTTCCCCTATGAGGCTCAAGCACAAGCTACTCTAAAAAACCATTTCATAGTCACTCCACAAATTCCCTCTCTTGCGATCCGATACCAACCTCATTTTCCTATCCCTTTACATATTGAAGTCCCCCACTACATTGTGTAATAACCCTTATTATATGCCTTTTCCAGCTCCCTTTGCATTCCCAACCCCATATATTGGTACTATTTGGAGGCCTATATATGATTTCCATAATGTTTTTTTTGCCCTTGCAGGTTCTTAACTCCACCCACAAAGATTCAACGTTCTCTGACCCTATGTCACCTCTTTCTAATGATGTCATTCCATCTCCTACCAACAGAGCTACACCACCACCTATGCCTTCCTGCCTGTCATTTTGATAGAAAGTATATCCTTTGATGTTAAACTTCCAACTATGGCCTTCTTTCAGCTACGACTCAGTGATGCCCACAACGTCATACTGACCAATCTCTAATTGCACCATGAGTCCGTTCACCTTATTCAGAATGCGACGGACATTTAAATACCGCATCTTCAGTCCTGCATTCTTCAGCCTTATGAATTTCTACTCCGTGATACAATTTAACTCTTTGCTCTGTCTGCAATTGTACCCAATCATTGGCTTGTCCTTCCTTACATTCATAATATGCCGAACATCTACTTGTAAATCTGCTTGCTCATCCTCAGCTTTATCATATTGGTTCCCATCTCCCTACCATATTAGTTTAAACCACTTGCAACAGCTCTAACAAACCTGTCTGCAAGGATATTAGTCCCCTTCGGATTCAAGTGCAACCTGTCCCCTCTGTACAGGTCACACCTGATCCAAAAAATGTCCCAGTGTTCCAGAAATCTGAATCTCTGTCCCCGCTTCAATTCTTAAGCCACACATTTATCTGTCACCTCATTCTATTCCTATCCTCAAAGTCATGTGGCACAGGCAGCAATGCTAAGATTACTACCATTGAGGTCCTGCTTCTCAGCTTCCTTCCTAGCTACCTGTATTCCTTCTGCAGGACCTCCTCCCTTTTTCTACCTATGTTCCTATGTTGTTGGTACCAATATGTACCACGACTTCTGGTTGCTCACTCTCCCTTTTCAGGATGTTGTGGACATGTCAAGAAACATTGCAGTCCCTGGCACCTGGGAGGCAAACTACCATCTGTGTTTCTTTATCGTGTCCACAGAATCACCTATCTGTCCCCCTAACTATAGTGTTCCCTACGACTGGTGCTATCATCTTTAGTTCCCTAACCTTCTGAGCCGCAGGGCTGTACTCAATGCCAAAGGTGTGGCCACTGCTGCTTTGCTCAGGTAGGTTCCCCCCCACCCCCCGCCGCAACAATACTCAAAATGGAGTACTTATTGGTGAGGGGGACAGCCACAGGGGTGCTTTGCACTACCTGGTATTCTCCCTTCCCTCTCCTGACAGTCACCCATTTATCTGTCTCCTGTAGCCTTGGGCATGTGTGGGCACGTGGCCAAGTGGTTAAGGCGTTCGACTAGTGATCTGAAGGTCGTGAGTTTGAACTCCAGCCGAGGCAGCGTGTTGTGTCTTTGAGCAAGGCACTTAATCACACATTGCTCTGCGACGACACTGGTGCCAAGCTGTATGGGTCCTAATGCCCTTCCCTTGGACAACATCGGCGTCGTGGAGAGGGGAGACTTGCAGCATGGGCAACTGCTGGTCTTCCATACAACCTTGCCCAGGCCTGTGCCCTGGAGAGTGAAGACTTTCCAGGTGCAGATCCATGGTTTCTCAAGACTAACAGATGCCTCTACTGTAGCCTTGGGTAGTCAAGGGGTAGCCTTGGGGTGACTACCTCCCTGTAGCTCCTGTCTATCACTGCTTCACTCTCCCTGACAAGCCGAAGGTCATCGAGCTGCAGCTCCAGTTCCCTAACACGGTCTCTAAGGAGCTGCATCTCGATGTACCTGGTGCAGATGTGGTCATCGGGGAGGCTGGGAGTCTCCTGGAAATCCCACATCTGACACCCTGAACAGAAGACTGGCTCTGTAGATGTAGCCCCTATTCTCTCAAGAGTTAATTCAGAAAAAAAAGAAATAAGGAATAAGGAATGAACTTACCTACCTACCTTGCCTCTGCCTGTTCTTGCCAAGGCCTTACTGCTGATCGACATGTTTGTATAATTAAAGGAAGTTAGTAGTGCACAAAGAAAGCAAAAGGAAAACTGACCGGTTTATTGTCAGCAGCACAGAATAACTGCTTTTTGTTGAAGGCATTGTGTACACTTCGTTTTCCACTATGGCACTCGGGTGATAGCGACAGCTGTTGCGGCTGGATCGTTGCATGATTTCTCAATGGGTTTGCCTGCTTTGTTCGTCTAATAAGTTGTTGATTTTTGTGGGCTGATTTCATCTGTGGGGCTGTGTGCACTACACCAGAGCTAACCCCGTCTCATCTCACCTGCGATTCATAGCAGCTGTCAAAAAACATGACCTTTCCTGTCATCAAATCCTAGGGTGAATTTACAGGCAAGTCTCCAAAATAAAGAGCAAAGATTTGGATCGATTCACCATCTTTTACCAAAATGTAGTCTGGTTCGTATAAGCGTTCATAGATGAACCTCCGCCAGTATTATGTTACTAGGGCCCAGCTGCATACTCAATAGGAGAAAACTTATAATAAGATTATAAGACATAGGAGCAGAATTAGGCCACTTGGCCCATCAGTTCCACTCCATCATTCCATCATGGCTGATTCATTATCCCTCACAACCCCATTCTCCAGCCTCCTCCCCATAACCTTCGATGCCCGGACAAATCAAGAAACTATCAATCTCCGCTTTAAATATACACATTGACTTTGCCTCCACAGCCGCCTGTGGCAATGAATTCCACAGATTCACTACCTTCTGACTACAGAAATTTCTCCCCATTTTTGTTCTTAAAGAATCTCCCTATATTCTGAGGCTGTGCCTCTCTGGTCATAGATTCCCCCACTATAGGAAACATTCTCTTTCCATACAGGTTATCTAGACCTTTCAACGGAATGTCCCCCTCATTCTTCTAAACTCCGGTAAGCCATCAAACACTGCGTGTATGTAAACCCTTTCATTCCTGGGTTACAGGAGTTATGCGGACTTGCACAGATTGCAAGAGTGGACAAAGAAGTGGCAGGCGGAGTAGAGTGTAAGAAAAGGTGGGGTTATGCACTTTGGTATGAAGATTAAAGGTATAGATTGTTTTGTAAATGGGGAGAGAATTCAGAAATCCGAGGTTCAAATGGTACTGGGAGTCCTGATTCAGAATTCCCTCAAGGTTAACTTGAAAGTTGAATCAGAATGCTCAAGGGATCTATTTTCCTAAGTTCAGAGGACATTTATATGTAATCATCAGATGCAGACATTTATTCTATTTCACCACCGATTATGGCTTTATGAGTGACTGTTTATATAAAGATACAAGAGACCGTAGAAGGGTGTGTTAACCATTCCTTTAAGCTTCAGAAATGTTAATTTTTATGGAAGGAATTTTACAGAAGTGTTTGAATTTAAGTGAGGTACAGTGAGATATTTTTGTCCATCTGACAGATTTAGCAATACGCATCCCATGGTCTAATTGTTTTACCAGGCTGCTGTGAGATGAACTGAGCAGTTCTAGCTGCAGCTGATTATTGCCACTGATAGCAAAAACAAATGTAAAACTGACAGAATCTGACTCACAGTCACGTTTATTATCACTGAAGTATGTTGTGAAATTTGTTGTCTTGCGGCAGCAGGACAATGCAATACATAAAAAATAAGGTTGAACTCTGCCATGGACGGGCCTGAGCCTGGCTGTGAAAGGAGGTGCGTTGGCATGGGGCTCGCAACCCCGTCTCGCAAAAGCCCAAAACTACAGAAACACCAAAGAAAGCTCCAATGACCTCATTCCTGGGCGAGGACGGATCTTCGCCTGGAAGACCTATGAAGTCATGGGTGAAAGTAGAAGTCACAGGGCTGATCAACCTTCAGTCCAGGACAGTATCAAAGGTTCAAATGTTCATTTATTATAAAGCTTGTATCCATATTTTTAAGGCATCCGTTAGTCTTGTGAGACCATGGATCTGCGCCTGGAAAGTCTTCACACTCCAGGGCGCATATACAACTCAGAAATTTGTATTTCTCCAGATCACCACGAAACAAAGAACGAACACGAGGGAAGACATCAAACATCAAACCCTCACCCGGCACAAAAAAGAAAGGCATCCCGATCATCAAGCCCCCAAAACCCCCTCCCTCCACACAAAACAGAACAGGAATATCGACGCTCAAAACACAACCCAACCCTGCAGACATAACTAACAGAGCAGAACAGAACATCGACCCAAGAAGACCCTCCCCCTACTCAACAAAACAGAAAAGAAACGGGTGATTAAAAAACACAGAATATAAAAACCATAAGTCTGAAAGAGTCCACAGTCCATAAACGCAATAGTCCAATCCGTAAACGCAGAACCTCAGTACCATCCCCCGATATCACTGACGTCCATTGAAATTGAGGGACACAACACAAGGCAGAGAGGCCTACCCATTTGTCACAGCAAGCCACACAGTGACAGATCTCTCTCAGACTCCCTCTCCGACAGCGTCCGAAAGGCAGGCAGTCGGCGGCGAAACTCTCGCTCACCTTCTGCGTTCGCCTCGATGTCTCAGTCTCCTAAGACCTCATCGGTGACTAATGGAAGCTTTAAAGACTGAAATGCAGTTGAAAATAGACTCACACCCCGTCTCAACGTTTTTCATTGCATCGAGACCTTCTGAATACGGGATTGCTTCCCTGAATCTTCTCGGAGCCAGCAAAGAGCTGGATCACTCAAGCAATCTCCAGGCAGTAAATCACAGGTTCTAACAGCTCCAGAAACACATTTAAGGTGAAAAAGAGACATAAAGGAAATAAACAAGCTATTTTCATTTGCTATCTGGAAGATGTCGACCAAGGGAGTGTTGTACACAGGTGCAATCTTGAGCGGATGGTAGCATATTAGTATTTTGATAACAAATTCAACTGTGAATTTGACTAACATTTTCATTAGAACTGGGGAAATTTAGATAACAAAAATAATAGAATAAATGTATCAGATAAGGAGAGAGAAAGGCTGTGATTTCCTGTCAGTTACAGCTAATATGCCAAGGTAGTTTTTCAGGCAGCTGCTAAGACATCTTGGCACTGATCCCAAGCTTTTCCAAAGAACTGGGAAACACTGGTGCATGGTAAGGCCTTGATAGAGTGAACGTGGAGACGATGTTTCCTATAGTCGGAGAGTCTAGGGTCACAGGGCACAGCTTGAGAATACAGGGATGTCCCTTTAGAGTGGAGATGAGGAGGAATTTCTTTAGCCAGAGGCTGGTGTATCTGTAGAATTCCTTGCCACAGACTCCACTGGAGGTCAAATCATCGAGTTTATTTAAAGCAGAGGTTGATAGATTCTTGCTTAATCAAGGTTCAAAGGTTACAGGGAGAAGGCAGGAGATTAGGGTTGCGAGGAAAAATAAGTCAGATAGATTGAATGGCGGAGCAGACTTGATGGGTTGAATGACCAAATTATACTCTAATACTATATGGTCTTATGGTAAATTTCTACTGGATTTGACTTTTTTATCCAGGTTTACACTGTACCTGTATTTTATTTTCACAAATACCAGTGACAGTCAGTAATATTCTAATTAGAGAAGACTGATACCATTTTGCCCCACTGGTTACTAAATTGAGTGTGCAGAAAAAGGAGTGTAATTATTGGATCCATCGGCTATTCAGGGATACAAACAGTAAAAGTTATTGGCAAGCAAGAGAAGATCTGCAGATGCTGGAAATCCAAGTAACACACACACACAAAATGCTGGGGGAGCATTTTGTGTGTTTTCCTTGAGTCAAGGTTAGATTTATTACAACTCTGGGGCAAAAAGTGTGAAGAAAAATGTCAAATTATTTTAACTCTAAGCTTGTTTGTCGTATTGTTGTCTCGTTTAAACCAATGGTGAGACACTTTTAGAGAATGAAAAACTAGGCTCATAACGAGGTAATGAGGATTGTTGGCCGAAGCACCATTTAAATCTATCATTTCCCCTACTAAGAAGCACCTTAAGAGAACATTCCTTTGATATAGACGTAATCTGTATAATATTTGAAATCAAAATGAACTTGCAAAATACATTGTGTCTTATCCTGTGGAGCAGCGGCCTCATGCAACGACTACAAGTATCTCTCAACTGCCCACGGGGATCAGCTGTTACTAAATCTGCATAAGCAGCAGCCTGCGAACATTAAATTGGATGAAAGTTGGTTTTATTGCCAATAGGGATATGGGCCGATAAACTGAGCGGAAATGAGTTGTGTGTGCGGCTTAGAACAACACAGCTCTCTAATTAACATCATCTTTTCTTTAAAGGAATAAGATTGTTACTAGTTCAGATTTGAGGAAAACGGCACCGCTCAGACTTGGCTTTATATGAAACATCTAGTAAAGCTTTTAGGGCCTAGTTTTCTCTCCAATGCATTTTATTTATTTCCATAGTAAATAAAAAAGGTGCAACTTTAAAGGCAATATATGTGAGTCCATAGAAAGTCCCATCTGAATGAAGTTAGCAATTCTATAGTGTTGGGAGTGACTATAATTTTTATTTTATTAAAAACAGAACTACCCTTTTCTCATTGCTCCCCTCAGGGAGGAAAAAACACAACACTTTAGGAATAGCTTCTTCCTTCTGCCATCTGATTTCTCAATTGACATTGAATCCACGAACACTACCTCATCTTTTTCACTTTTTTCTCTTTTTTGCATTATTTACTTAATTTAATTTTAAAATATATTTCTTATTGTAATCTACACTATTTTAATTATTATGTATCGCAGTGTACCTCTGCCACAAATTTCACGGCATTTGCCAGTAATATAAAACCTGTTTCTGATTCTGATTCAACACACATCAAAGTTGCTGGTGGACGCAGCAGGCCTGGCAGCATCTCTAGGAAGAGGTACAGTCGACGTTTCAGGCCGAGACCCTTCGTCAGGACTAACTGAAGGAAGAGCTAGTAAGAGATTTGAAAGTGGGAGGGGGAGGGGGAGATCCAAAATGATAGGAGAAGACAGGAGGGGGAGGGATGGAGCCAAGAGCTGGACAGGTGATTGGCAAAAGGGATATGAGAGAATCATGGGACAGGAGGCCCAGGGAGAAAGAAAGGAGGAGGGGGGGAAAAACGCAAAGGATGGGCAAGGGGTATAGTCAGAGGGACAGAGCATTTATCCCTCCTAGCACTTATCCTTGCAATCTGTACATAACTCTCTTGCCCACTCATCCCACCCCACAGTGAACAGAAGGGCACTGAGCAGTGTGGAAGAACAAAGGAATCTGGGAAAACAGGTCCATAATTTGTTGAAAGTGGCATCATAGGTAGATAGGTTTGTAGAGGAAGTTTTTGATATATTGGCCTTCAAAAATCAAAGTATTAAGTACAGATTATGTTATATTGAAGTTGTATAAAACGTTGGTGAGATCTAATTTGGAGAATTGTGTGCAGTTTTCGTCACCTAACTACAAGAAAGATATAAAAATGGTTGAAAAAGTACAGAGAAAATTTACAAGGAGGTTGCCTGGTCTTGAGGACCTGAATTATACAGAAAGACTGAACAGGTTAGGACTTTGTTCCTTGGAACATCGGAGATTAAGAGGAGATTTGATAGAGGTATACAGAATTATGAGGGGTATAGATAGGGTAAATGTAAGCAGGCATTTTCCACTGAAGTTGGGTGAGACACAACTAGAAGTCATGGATTAAGGAGGATAGATGAAAAGTTCAAGGGGAACATGAGGGGAAACTTCTTCACTCAGAGGGTTGTGAAAGAGTGGAATGAACTGCCAGCACAAGTGGTGCATGTGAACTCGAGTTCAACATTTAAGAGAAGCTTGGATAGGTACATGGATGGTAGGGGTATGGAGGGCTATGGTCCTGGTGCAGGTCAATGGGAGTGGACAGTTTAAATGGTTTGGTATGGACTAGATGGGCCAAAGGTCCTGTTTCTGTGCTGTACTTTTCTGTGACCCTATGACTCTGTGATCTCCCTCCAAGCAGAATGAGTGTTGCACCAGGTGTTCCCAGCCTGGGGCCACAGACCCTTGGTTACTGGTAGGGATCCAAGCCCTAAAAAGAAATGCTCTATACCATCTCCCTCACCACTATTCAACAGCCCAATCAGTCCTTCCAGGTGAGGTGACTCTTCACCTGCAAGTCTATTGACTGTTTCTACTGATTTCAGGTTTAATAAAGCCTCTTGAACTCTTGGTCAAATGCAGCTTTGATGTCAGGATCGGAAAGCTCCAGAATTTACTCTTTCCATCCCTATCCCTTTCCATATTAGAAACAAGTTGATGACGTGTTCAGAGCCAAGTGATATCGACATAGCATAAAGCAGGCAAATCTTGGCAAGTCGGTGGAAGGTGGCAGGTATCTTGTGTAATGGTAAACAAGAGAGATTCAGTGGATGCTGGAAATCGAGAGCAACACGCACAAAATGCTGGAGGAACTCAGCATCATCTGTGGCATGATGAAGGGTCTCAGCCCGATGCATCGAAAGTTTATTCCTCTCCACAGGTGCTGCCTGATTTACTTTGTCTTCTTGTAATTTCTGTAACGTGTGCAGAACAAGTCAGTTAATGTACTGTCAGCCACCTTTTACTGCTCATCAGCAGCCTTCTTTCAAATTCCTGGCTGGTCTGACAAAGTGTCAGACAGATACATATGTGATTACTTCTGTCAGTTTACCTCAGCCAGACACAGGGCCAAGATTAGGCAGTAGGACACGTTTAATATGAAATGCCAGAGAATACGCTCAAGCATAAGTTTACTGGCCTTTTTCTTTAAGGCCTCTGTCCGTCAGAGCTGACCATGGATATTGCATCCTAGCTGTCCAGGTACACAAGCCAGGTCAGTTATCCATTTAGCAGGCTTAACCTCTCCCCGCATCTGATGAACCCAAAGGAACGGCCGAGACCTGATACCGTTTGGTATCAGCAGTGTCGCAGGGGTTGCCAGTCAGCATTGAACTCAACGTAGGACTGCCTTAGGGACTCCAGTTCCGGAATTTTCCCTCGGGGTTTACTCCTGAAGCCTCCCCCATGAGTGGGTACAGCTGCAAGGCAGCAGGGGTTTGAGATCAGAACTTCTCTTCTCCTGGAAGAGCTGCCAACTACGGCTGATGAACCCCATCTGCCTGAAGTGGCTGGTTTTAAGGTGTTAGCAACCTGCCTTTTCCCCTTCTCCTGTCAGCGGAAATGGTTCCGCTGGACTTAGTAGCTAAGCCACACATGGAGGCCAGGAGCTGGACTTGGTTATCTGAAGCTACTTGAGGCACACACCATTGGGAGCATTTAATAGGAAGTGGAATCTTGTCCCTGTTACCACCCCTGGCTATAACAACCTAAGGAACTGGTCTAAAAAATACTGCGCAAAAAATAAAGCCACACATCTTAGAACCTGAAGGTACATACTCAGAATAGAGGTACATCCATTTAGAATGCAGATGAAAAAAATTTTCTTCGTGCCACAGATAGCTGCTGTGCAGTCCACATCATTGGGTATAACCATATAACAATTCCAGCACGGAAACAGGCCATCTCGACCCTTCTAGTCCGTGCCGAACTCTTACTCTCACCTAGTCCCACCGACCTGCACTCAGCCCATAACCCTCCATTCCTTTCCTGTCCATATAGCTATCCAATGTAACTTTAAACGACAACATCGAACCTGTCTCAACCACTTCTGCTGGAAGCTCGTTCCACACAGCTATCACTCTCTGAGTAAAGAAGTTCCCCCTTATGTTACCCCTAAATTTTTGTCCTTCAACTCTCAACTCATGGCCTCTTGTTTGAGTCTCCCCCACTCTCAATGGAAAAAGCCTATCCACATCAACTCTATCAATCCCCCTCATAATTTTAAGTACCTTTATCAAGTCCCCCCTCAACCTTCTACGCTCCAAAGAATAAAGACCTAATCTATTCAACCTTTCTCTGTAACTTAGGAGATGAAACCCAGGCAACATTTTAGTAAACCTCCTCTGTACTCTCTCAATTTTAGTGACATCTTTCCTATAATTCGGTGACCAGAACTGTACACAATACTCCAAAGCCTTACCAATGCCTTATACAATTTCAACATTACATCCCAACTCTTATACTCAATGCTCTGATTAATAAAGGCCAGCATACCAAAAGCTTTCTTCACCGCCCTATCCACATGAGATTCCACCTTCAGGGAACTATGCACCATTATTCCTATATCCCTCTGTTCTACAGCATTCTTCAATGCCCTACCATTTGCCATGTATGTCCTATTTTGATTAGTCCTACCAAAATGTAGCACCTCATTTGTATAGTCAAGGTGCAGGTTGATGTTCCTCATCATTAAGGATGTCAAATACCACAGGGAGGAGGCAGCAGAATGGGGGTGAGGGGGAAACATCTGGAATGCCTGTTTCACTGCCGCTGCTACTGTGTGATCCAAAATCTCCGGAGGAGAAGGCCCTGAATCCTTGGCTTTGCTTGCTGCTCGGCGGCCGGGGCCGGAGTCAAAGCACTCGGCAGAGATGGTGCTCGGTGCTCAGTGTCGGAGGGCTGGTCAGAGCCTCGAAGTTTTCAGACAGACAGAGTTGGACTGTGGTCAGGTGCTTCCAGGACGCTGCATCAGCAAGTTTACGGTGCTGGAAGCTCATGGCAGGGAGAGTTTCTTCCTTCTACCATCTGCGTGAGTTGTTGGGGCTATCGGGACTTTGAGACTTTTTTTTACCGTGCCCATGGTCTGCTCTTTATCAAATTACGGTATTGCTTTGCATTGTTGTAACTATATGTTATAATTATGTGTTTTTTGTCAGTTTTAATCTTGGTCTGTCTTGTGTTTCTGTGATACCATACTGGAAGAACATTGTATCATTTTTTAATGCATGCATTTCTAATTGACAATAAATGAGGACTGAGTGTCCCCATAATCTAATCTAATAAATCAGCTATGATGAAATAGCACAGCAGACTTGATGGGCTGAATGGCCTAATCCTACTCTTATGTCTGAATAATCTTATAGTCTGACTTTAATGATGATCAATGTAATTTACTGCAAAATTATAGCTGGGGATCTGGTTCATGAGCACCAGGGCGTGTCCACACGCCGGTGGGCCTGTATGCTACATGTGCAAGGGCCAGACCTCCTCCCCGTCCTCTGTAGTTCAGCCCAAGTCCGAAAAGAGTTCAGTTTCTGTGTGTCACCAGCGAGGAGGCGCTACATGAGGCTTGCTGTTGGAGAGACAGGGAGAGACTTACACATTCACCTCTCCTTTTCACAAGGCTGCTGGCCAGTGGTGGAAGCTGAAAGTGAGGGTGACAAGCACGGCCCAATACACTACCACACTAAATGCATCACAACAACCAACAATAAAAAAAAGTACGTAAATTGTATTCACCATTATGCTGTCACGTCATACATGAGCACCCGCTTAAAAGTAAAAGTTAGACTCACATTCTGGACTCTTGCGGTTTTCCTTCCAATTATTTTTTTCTGTTTTGGATTCAGAAAATATAACAAAGGGGAAGTTGAGGGAACACACACCTATCCTCATTGAGGAATCGGCAGTGAAACGTGAGAGGTTTCAAGTTCCTGGGTGTCAACATCTCTGAAGATCTATACTGGGCCCAACATATTGATGTAGTTACAAAGAGGACAGTGGCCTTTTTTCATGAGGAGTTTGAGGATATTTTACGTCACCAAATACACTAGAGAATTTCCACAGATGTACCATGTAGAGCACTTTAACTGCCTGTATCACTGTCTGGGATGGAGGAGCCACTGTGCAGAATTAGAAAAAGTCACGTCCACTTCTGATTATTACCATCGGAGGAAGTACAGGAGTCAGAAGACAAGCATTCAATATTTTAGGAACTGCTTCAATAGACAATAGACAATAGGTGCAGGAGTAGGCCGTTTGGCCCTTTGAGCCAGCAGTGCCATTCACTGTGATCATGGCTGATCATCCACAATCAGTATCCAGTTCCTGCCTTATCCCCATAACCTTTGATTCCGCTATCTTTAGGAGCTCTATCCATCTCTTTCTTGAAAGCATCCAGAGATTTGGCCTCCACAGCCTTCTGGGGCAGAGCATTCCATATATCCACCACTCTCTGGGTGAAAAAGTTTTTCCTCAACTCCGTTCTAAATAGCCTACCTCTTATTCTTAAACTGTGGCCTCTGGTTCTGGACTCACCCATCAGCGGGAACATGCTTCCTGCCTCCAGCGTATCTAATCCCTTAATAATCTTATATGTTTCAATAAGATCCCCTCTCAGCCTTCTAAATTCTAGAGTACACAAGCCCAGTCGCTCCAATCTTTCAACATATGACAGTCCCGCCATCCCGGGAATTAACCTTGTGAACCTACGCTGCACTTCCTCAATAGCAAGAATGTCCTTCCTCAAATTTGGAGACCAAAACTGCACACAGTACTCCAGGTGTGGTCTCACCAGGGCCTTGTACAACTGCAGAAGGACCTCTCTGCTCTTATACTCAATTCCCCTTGTTATGAAGGCCAGCATGCCATTAGCTTTCTTCACTACCTGCTGTACTTGCATTCTTACTTTCAGTGACTGATGAACAAGGACACCTAGGTCTCGTTGTACTCCTTTTCCTAACTTGATTCCATTTAGATAATAATCTGCCTTCCTGTTCTTACCACCAAAGTGGATAACCTCACATTTATCCACATTAAACTGCATCTGTCATGCATCTGCCCACTCACCCAACCTGTCCAAGTCACCCTGCATTCTCATAACATCCTCCTCAGATTTCACACTGCCAGCCAGCTTTGTGTCATCAGCAAATTTGCTAATGTATTGCTTCTTCCCTTCTGCCACCAGATTTCTGAATAGACCATGAACCCATGAACACTACCTCCCTTTTTTCTGCTCTTTTTGTACTACTGATTTAATTTTTTCTGTATATCTCTTCTTGTATAGTATATTTTATGTAATGCACTGTACTGCTGCCACAAAGCAACAGATTTCACAATGTATGTCAGTGGTAATAAACCTAATTCTGAATTCTGAAACATTCGTTAAGACGATTCCTCTAGATTTTTCTTGCAAATCTTTAAATATGAAACGCCAAGGAGCTAAAATAGAATCGACTCATGTTACTAAAGATCACTGCATGCTGCATGATCTGACGACCGTCCTCAGAGTAAGGTTCCAAAAGCACAAATAATGCCCCAGTTTTAAGATGACACTCATTTGTACTGGTTGTGTCAATATGGATTTTTTTTTTTACCTTTTTTTTTGTTGAGGGTTATTTGCCTGTCAGCATTACTTTTAGACATGCAATTGTGTCACGTATATTCCCCTTATGTGCTGCAGTGAACGAGTATTGGAACAAACAGCATCCCTAACGGGGTGCCTGCTGTTTGCTTCTGTGCCAAACTCCACCCACACAAGTTGAATCTTGCAGAATATTTTCTAGAATAAAGCCATCATTTTCTGACAGGCAGCAGCCTTTGGGACTTATTATTTTGTTATTGAGTAGTGGGGAATACAGCAAGAGTTACAAAACTATAACCCTATTAAAATTCAATAAATAAAACATGTACTGGATTCAAATTGAAATTAATTTGTACTTCCAGGAAATAACTGCGTCCAGTTTCACAGATTGATTTTTTTCCCCTTTATCTTTCTGTTTACTTCCATTTCCTTACATAAAGACAATCAATATCATAATGAAATAGACCACAAAGTCATTTATTGTAGGTGAATCTGTTGAGCTACTTCTGAGACCTTTCGCATTTCTTTCTTTTATTTTGTATATCTTGATGTATTTTTGCCTTTTATTGCAGAGTCTGCAGCAAACATTCATGTTCCTTCAACATGAATCAAATCTGCTGATGGTCAACTGTATTTCACTTCATTCAAGCTTACTTGTCACCTGATATTTGTGGGGAAAGGCATTGAGCCCTCGCCCCAGCACTTTTGTGAACCAGATTCCTTTTTATTTCCATTATATTCCATCATCTTTGAGAATAATCTCCTTGTCCTGTATATATGACATGAATAGGTTCACAAAAATGATTCCAGGATTGAAAGACTTGTCATATGAAGAGCGTGTGATGGCTCTGGGCCTGTATTCACTGGAATTCAGTAGAATGAGGGGGGATCTCATTGAAACCTATCGCATGGTGAAAGGCCTTGATAGGGTGGATGTGGAGAGGATGTTTCCTATGGTGGGCGAGCCTAAGATCAGAACGAAGATGAGGAGGAATTTCTTTAGCCAGAGAGTGTGGTGAATCTGTGGATTGGAGGCGGAGTTAAGATGGCGCTAAACGGCAACTCCTTTGCTTGCATCTTCAGAAACAGCTCTATTTCCATCTTCAAAATCTTTATTTTTCTCTTTCAGGGCACTTTTGAAGACCTTGACCTGGAGTTACACGCAGACTTCGGTTCTTTGCAGGAATAGGACCCATTCTCAGGGTTTCAGGACCAGCTGTTGTTGTTCAGCATGCCAAGGGTTCGGCCTGAGAGTCTCACTCGTATTTGGAAGCTTAAGATCTCAGGGCTCTGGAGATGGGAGGATTGAGGATCGGTGTCATGGCAGGAGACTTGTGCGTCATCAGGGAGGCTGGAAAATCTTCGCTGTGGGCCCAGAGACCCGAGATCTTTGCGATCTTCAGGCACAGAGCTTGTAAAAAGTGAACAAAACAGACTTTTTAACATTGTAAACCAGCGGGTTGTTATGTCTCCTGCTCGCTGTGAAAATGGGGGGGCAACCCCTACGCCCTTATTAGGGAGAGAGGGAACCTGTGGTTTGTCGAATGCCGGATGAAATGCGATAGTCTTTGGGGTAACTGCAAGTCTATGTCTTTGCTATTGCCTAGCTCACACTTGTGCTCAGTAGTGGGTGTGCTTTTTTGCTGGGGAGGGGGGGGGATCGTTGCTCGCTCACTGCCGCTTACACGCGGGATGGGGGAGCTGTGGGGGAGGACTTTGGGCTTCTCACATTTAATTGTCCTTCATTTCTGGGGCACTTCTGTTTTCGTGGATGTTTGCAAAGAAAAAGCATTTCAGGATGTATATTTCATACATTGCTCTGATATTAAATTGAACCTTTGAACTCATTGCCACAGGTAGCGGTGGAGGCTGTCTTTATGTATATTTAAGGCAGAAGTTGATAGTTTCTTGATTTGTCAGGGCATGAAGGGATATTGGGAGAAGGCAGGAGATTGGGGCTGAGAGGAAAATCTGGATCAGCCATGATGAAATGATGGAGCAGACTCCAAGGACAAAAAGGTCTAATTCTGCTCCTATATATTATGAATATTTTTCCTCTTTAAACCTAACTTCTTCTAACATTGATAACTTCACTCACAAGAACTCTGAACTGATTCTACAATGTAACAATTCATTTTCAAGGACTCAAAATTCAGCTTCTCAGTATTATTAGAATTTTTAAAAATATTTGCAAAGTGCGGCTTGGTACTGCTCAAATGCCATCTATAAATTTGCTGACAACGTAACTATTGATGGCAGAATCTCAGATGGCAACGAGAGGGCGTACAGGAATGAGTTATATCAGCTAGTTGATTGTGGACTTCAGAAAGGGTATGATGAGGCAACATTCATCAGTCCTCATCGAGGAATCAAAATGAAAAGAATGAGCAATTTCAAGTTCATGGGTGTTAATATCCCTGAGGATATATCCTGGACGCAACAGATCGATGCAGCCACAAAGGCGACGCGACAGCAGCTATATTTCATTAGGAGTTTGAGGAGGTTTGGTATGTCAGCAAAGGTGTTGGCATATTTCTACAGATGGATCAAGAAGAGCTTTCTAACTGGCAGCATCACTGCCTGGTTTGGGGTGTGCTATTGCACAGGATTGAAATAAGCTGCAGAGAGTTGTAAACATAGTAGGCTCCATCATGGGCACCAGCCTCCGTAGTATCCAGGACATTTTCAAGGAGCGATGCCCCCCTCACCCAGGCCATGCCTTGTTCTCAAACAACAGCAAATCTGCAGATGCCGTATGTCCAAGCAACACACACAAAATGCAGGAGGAACTCAGCAGGCCAGGCAGTACCTATGCTGAGGTAACACTTTATATTGCTTCAAGATTATATGTTTGTCAATTGCTAATAAAGGGTCAAAATAAGGAACTTGACTCTTTGGAACAATCATTTCATTGGAGCTAAGGGTGTGTCATACAAGTATAACGACCCGTGACAGCCGCAGTGTTTGTTTTGCATTAGTTTTGCTGCTACAGTATTGAAGACATTTTTCCCCTTCCTCTCCCCTCTTCTTCATTGCCCCTCTTGACCTCTTCTTCCCCTTCCTCCCCTTCCCTTTCTCCCACTCTCCTGTTAGATTCCCCATTTTCCAGCCCTTTGCTTCCCCACTTTTCACCTACCAGCTTTCTCCTTCATCCCTATCCCCCACCCACCTTGCTTCACTTATCACTTTCTAGCTTGTCCTCCCACCGCCCCCCCCCCCATTCTTGCACCTTCCGCTCTCCTTTCCAGTCCTGATGGAGGGCCTTGGCCAGATATGTCAACTGTTTACTTATTACCACAGATGCCGCCTGGCCTGCTGAGCTCCTCCAGCACTTTGTGTGTGTTGCTGTTTGTCAAGGCCTTTTGTGTCCCAATTATCTGCCATTTTCCCACACTGCAGCAAGGAATGCACTTCCCATGAGTACCTCTGTGACTGTAAATGCTTTGTTTTCTCCCAGGTTTCCAAAAGGTAATTTATAAATGTAAGCCTTACGCATCTTTTTTTCCCAGCTGGATAATTTATTCAATGGTGACTGTATAATAATTTGAATTTCAGGAAGATTAAAGAGAACTCAAGAGACAATGAGATTCTTCAGATCCTGGACACACAAAATACTGGAGAAACTCAGCAGGTCAGGCAGCACCTATGGCAACGAATAAGCAGGCCATGTTTTGGGCCGAGACCCTTTAGGACTGAAGTGGGAGGGGAACAGAAACCAGTAAGTTATTCAATGGGGGAGATCATGCAAAGGGAGACACGGACTATAGATTTGGAGTCTAAATTAGGTTTATGTGTGTTTTGGGTTTGGTCGCTCTTTTTTGTTACTACTTTTGGGTGATTTTTGAATCAGATAATAAACACTGAGCTGAACTGCACTGGCATATGCTGTTTGATTCTGTGTTTTCACTTGGTATTTTTTGTTGCCATTTGTATGATTTTTTTTGTGCGTGGGGGAGGAGTGTTTTGTATTTAATACACTCGAAATACTGGAAGAAGTCAGCAGGCCAGGCAGCATTTATGGAAAAGATTAAACAGTGATATGTTGGGCTGAGACCCTTCAGGAATCGAAGAAAGAGATGAGGTCAGAGAAAGAAGGTGGTGGGGGGGGGGGGTAGTGAAGGAAGAAATACAAAGTAGTCAGCGATTGGTGAAACTGGGAAAGGGGGGGGGAGAAGTAAAGAGCTGGAAAGTTGATTGGTGAAAGAGATAAAGGGCTGGAAAAGGGGAAATCTGATAGGAGAGGACAGAAGCCATGGGAGAAAAGGAAGGGGGAGGAGCATAAGAGGGAGGTGATGGACAGGTAAGGGGATAAGGTGAGAGAGAAATGGAAATGAGGAATGGTGGGGGGGGGGGCAATTACCGGAAGTTTGAGTAACCTCCAACCTGATGGCATGAACATCGATTTCTCAAACATCCAGTAATTGTATCCCCACCCCCTCCTCCCCATTCCATTTCCCTCTCTCCTTATCCTCTTATCTGCCCCTTTCTTTTCTTCCATGGTCTTCTGTCCTGTCCTATCAGATTCCCCCTTCTCCAGCCCTTTCACCAATCAATTCCCAGCTCTTTAATTCACCCCTCCCCTTCTCCCAGTTTCACCTATCACTGACTACCTTGTACTCCTTCCTCTCCTCTCCCAGTTACTTACTCTGAATTCTCATCTCTTTTTTTTCCCCTGTCCTGATGAACGGTTTCGGCCCAAAATGTTGACTGTTTACTCTCTTCCATAGATGTTGCCTGGCCTGCTGAACTCCTCCAGCATTTTGTGTGCATTACTTTGACTTCCAGCATCTGCAGATCTTCCCTTGTTTGTGTTTCAGGTTAGATGTTCTTCCTTGAGCAGGTTGGTTCCATGGTTCTTTGTTTCGTGACTGTATGTGGGAAGACCAATCTCAGGGTTGTCTGCTGCATATATACTTTGATAATAAATGTACTTTTGATTCTTTGAACAGAATGCATATTACTCAATAGGGAAGTCCATTTTTGTCAGTTTAAATAAATCTCATTGGATATCATGGTGATAGTTTTCAAAAAAATATATTTACAGTCTTTTACAAACAATTGAAAAATAAGACCATCAGATTAATCACGAAACTTCTAATGAAATATTTGTACTGATTTCAACTCAACAGAATTCATGGTATTCTTGTGAGAAAAGGAAACACTTGGCAATTATACTCGTCTCTTGATGTTCTGAGGGAGTGCCGCCATATTTACTGTGACTTTAGCAGTGTAGTCACAAGTACTCTGAAGGAAAAAGGTAAAAACGCTTATCTATCTTTGCCATTTTCTGGGCACACCTTGGTCTTTTGATGGTGTTCCTGCAAGACACTGCTATTTCAGGGACATTGTCTCTAAACCAAACAGAAATAAATAATAGACTATATAAACACGATATAGGGAAAGCAATTATATAAAAAAACACTATACATGGTCTGGAAAAAGTCTGAAAAAAATGGCATCTCTTCAGATATTTTGCTTAGATGTTTGCTAAACTACAACCTTCTTTGGTCCTAATGTGATTTTTTAAATTCATATTAGTCAATACTATGTACAACTGAAAATAAATGAATTGTCTGTGATTCTCTGTCAGTGAAATAGAAAAATATAGTGCATTTTCAGTGAGTACTGAGTTCACTACAGACAGACCTGTGTAACAAAACAAAGACATTATAAATAAATTACAACTTTTACATAGAATCATTCGCATTCCACATAGTCAAGACAATGGAATGGAATTCTAATCTGATGTGTGGGATCTCTCATGACAGGATCAAAAGCAAACAGCTCCACTCTTTGGAATCTTCTCTCAGTCTCTGCAGACCAGATAACCATCAGTTCTGCTGTGGTTGGGTAGAAATAGCAAAATCCCAAGTGACTGGGTTGCTTTGATAACATTCAGGATTTAGGCAGTTCAATCATACTCCCCTTAAGAAAAGGGATTCTGATCAGAGTTTGATTGCTTCAGCCATCTCCAAGAGGATGGAGTACACTTGCCAGGCCAAATGGCCTAACTTGACTCCTATGTCTTCCGGTCCTATGGCCTAAATTCTTCAATGGATCTACAAACCTTCAGGCAGGCTCATATTTATGCCATGCTCTGCAATCCCCACAGCTCGTCTGAAACATACATCTAATATCTGATCTACGGTACCTCAATTCTCCTTCCTGTCACATTCCATTTTGTACTTCGTATTTCTGTTTGGACCAGGGTCGAACTAGTTAGTTTTTTTTAATCACTTAGTTGACCATTGATTGCAGTTGTTTATTTTTCTCTCCTAATCTTATATTTTAATGTTTCTGTCATCACTCTATTTGCTAAGGTGCCATGCTATTTTTAGGAGGTCTGAAAAGCTGATATTGTACTTAAAAAATAATGATCTGTTTCATGGAACCTTCACACTTTCTTCATAATAGCTCCCTTTACTTTGATGTTTTCTTTCTGCCTATTATCTTAAAGGTCAATAGAAGTTTCAGAAACTAGAAAAAGTCTTTTCTAAAGTCTCAGTAAATGAACTTACTCCTACCAGCAAACGGATGGAATTCTTGAGAAACCAAGTTCCAAAAATGAAAGCCTTTTAAATTTAAATTACAATGTCTAACATGGCCTATAAGTTTCAGTATCATCACGTAGGTATCATAAAGTGGTAGATAGCAATAAATGGATGAATATTTAAGAACTGGGGTGGCAAGTGGTAGCTTTCCAATATAGCAAGTCAGTAAGAAGATGGCTGAACGAACACCATTCAGCAAGCACGAGTCTTGAAAACAATTTAATAGGTAAACCATAATATAAGGAGTGTCTTTGACAAATATAGTCTACATAAATTGATATGTACATTTTTTAAAAGCCCAGTAGACAAAAAAGGAGGTTAGAACTCTTGAAGTTTTGTGTTTTTTTTTGTATGTTTTTTTTCGGTGTAAAGTCCTAAACGTTACAGGTAGTAGTTTCTTCATAATGCGCCTGTTCCAGTCACCCTTGCTGTTAAAGGACCTCGTTGTTCTTTCAGCGACTTGGAGGAACATCGTTGCACACCTTCCCCTGAATCTCTGATCCGTCTCAGAAAGAAATTTAGAAGAGTGCTGAGTACTGACAGTACGAGCAGCAGATGGTATTTTCACCCCCCCCAGGTCCGTTCCCTTTTGCTCGTGGGGAGATAAGGTCCGTTACACCTGAATTCCTGTGCCGTGCATTTGCATCATCTGGGCTCTCATAGTCTGAATGCTGCTCATTACTTTCTTCTGGTGGCCAACCAACGTGATCCCCAAGCTCATCACGTCCCTGTAGAATACAAAGCACAGTGAGAGGCCGCACAGGACTAAAACAATGGACAAGGTTAAATCAATGTTTATGCGTAAGATTTACAGACTCTGAAGTCTATGACAAGTACAGTGAGGGCTGTGCAGTGAGAACATGCAGGTATTATTCAGAGCGCTACTTCAGATTGTTTCTGACTATTTTCTCTCTCCTGTACCTGTATTTGCTATTTGAAAACTTCCAGGATGTTTTCCGACCCAGAAATTTCCTTCAGGAACTTTGCTACACCATGTCAAATCTGTGAAAATGTTATTTTTCAGTTCAAGTTAGAATAGAGCATTCTAACTCCCAGCCCACTCCCATTGACCAGCACCGGGACCATAAGCCTCGACACCCCTGATATCCATATACCTATCCAAACTTTGGTTAAACATGGAAATCAAGCTTAAACGGATCACTTGTGCTGGCAGCTCGTTCCACACCCTCACAATCTACTGAACGAAGAAGATTCCCCTCATGTTTCCCTTAAACTTTTCACTTCTCACCCTTAACACCTGGTTGTAGTCCCACCCAACCTCTTTATATTTACCCTACTATACCCCTCATAATTTTGTATACCTCTATCAAATCTCTTCTCAATGTTCTACGTTCCAAGGAATAAAGTCTTAACCTATTCAATCTTTCCTAATAACTCAGATCCTTTAAACCCAGCAACATCCTTGTAAATTTTCTCTGTACTCTTTCAACCTTACTTACATCTTTCCTGTAGGTCGGTGACCAAAACTGCACACAATACTCCATATTAGGCCTCACTAATGTCTTATACAACTTCAATATTGTATAAAGATGGTTCACAGTGATAGAACATACACTCAGTGGCCACTTCCCTATGGATCTAAGATTCTGGCTTCTTTCCTTCCGGTCCTGATGAAGGGTCTTGGCCCAAAGCATCGACCTTTATTCCTTTCCGTCGACACCACTTGCCTGGCCTGCTGACAGCCTCCAGCATATTGTGTGTGCCCTAGAGTCTCTTAAATCTCCCTGTTGTATCCTGCCTTAACCACCACCCCGGCTGCTCGTTCCATGAACCCACCATGCGGAGCAACTTACTTCTGACCTCCCCTCTACATTTTCCTCCAATCACCTTAAAATTATTCCCTGGAAAAACCCCACTGGGGTAAATGATGCAGAACAGTATCTGCACCTTCAGTTCAGTCTCCAGTTCCACACTCTTTCATTGGTTCTCTCTACTCTTTTCCAGTGAGAGCGCATTTATCTTTTGAATCTGCTTAATATTTGATTAGTCATTACCAGCACCAAAACCCCTGTACCTTTTTGCCTGCTGTTAATCTCGATACTTTATAATTAGCAATTTTCTTGCAAACGTTTTGTCGCCACATGAGGAGACATCGTCAGTGTGCTGTTAATTGTGGTGTGTCCTCCAAATGCTTGGCCTTTATATACTTATCAATCAGCTGATTGGTTGCCATTTCAGAAACTCATTTGTGATGTGTCACGGATTGGCTGCGTGGCAAACATCGTGTGTAGTGGTCTGGAATTTTGCCTGCATCGGATTGAAGTCTATGTGTTTCCTTACAGAATTGTTCCCGGAAAACCACACTTCTAAGAATTCCCTTGTGGATTCATGAACATCAACTGGGTGTAAACCGGCATGACCAGCTCTGCCTAGTCTCTACCCATGAAGATCGAGAGGGGCAAGAAACTCGACTTGGCATCAGTGAGAGTCATGGCACAAGCAAACACACAGCATGCAAGGGAACTGGTTGACAAGTATATTTGGAGGACACACCACAATCAACAGGGCACTCATGATGTCCCCTTGTATGGTGAAAAAATGTTTGCAAGTAAATTGCCAAGAACAGAGAATAACTCAACCCAACCATCAACTGCCCGAGCTTCACATTTTCCGAATTATTTCCAACCTTATAATTAGTTTTACTCCTTTTAAGCTGTCTTGGCATTGCCCCAGATCTCTCAAAACTGAATACGTTTACCATTCACTGTTCAGTACCTGTGCCTCTGTGGGTGACATTGAATTTTCTCTTTATTCTGCACATCTTGCTTCCTCAGGCAAACTGGCAATATATCCACACTTTAAATGCAATACCCTTACCGAGGTCACATTCACCGCATGAACAGCAGTGATCCCCAATGGTCAATCCCTGGGGTATTCCAAAGACCACTGCTACCCAATCCAAAGTGCCGTTATTAATAGCTGCTCCCGTTTTCCATTATCCATCCAATTCATTACTCAATTTACTACGTCTGGCTTTCAGTGAAGTCATGAGATTTGAATGCTTGTGGGAAGTCAAAAAT